>NC_090053.1:11673308-12354022 GCF_038355195.1 Osmerus mordax
GAGCTGATAAAAATCAAAGTATTTTTGAGAAAATATGCCCTCCATTTATGACATTCTGGTGTCTTTCTGTCCATTAATCTTACTGTCAAAATGCTAAATGCTAAATGTATAACAAATGTTTCTCATTTAATTGTGGCCTACAGCAGTAAGAAGCTCTTCGAGTCACAATTGCATGCATGCATTAGCTGTCAGTGTGTTCATTTGTAGACCTGTTTGTGCCATCTCCTTCTCTGACTTGTTATTCCTTTCAAATACAATGTCTGAACTACGGGAGGCCCAGGAGGTGGAGGGGTGGAGGTGGATGGGGAGGAGGCGGGGGGGGGGGGGTGGGGGTGGTAAAAGTCTTTTAATAATTTATTTAAGAGGGGAAAAAAGGCAGCCAAGGGGAACAAATAGTGTTTCTCCCGGAACCAGGCCCCTCTGACCCCACCGCCGCGTACCTGAAGCCTAAGCCCCATCGCATTAGTGAAATTCTTATTTGATGGCATTTTAATATTCTGCCTTGATGACTTTTTAGCAACATTTACTTTCGGAGGTCTCGAGCGCTTCCCCCAGAGGAAATGAAACATGTCAAAACCCATTACGAAAAAATCAAAATTTAAATACCTCAGCCGTGTTAGTGGTAATACACACAATCCCTGCCGCTCAGAGGCAAGGCTCACAAACACTCATCTGCTTGCCGGCTCGTAATGAGTCTGTTTGATGGGTAAGCGATTTGTGGGTCACCGAGCATACGTTACAGATCCAATTTAACCCTTGATTGCTTGTACTCTGGAGTACCCCAGGAAATGTGTTATTGAAATTTAATACCAGATCATTTCTTTTTTCCTCCCATTCTGGCACAAAGATGTACTAATATGACTCCTTCCAAGCCCTGTGCAAGTGGGGGAGGTAGTGTGAAACGCAACCAAGGGAGAAAGGGAGAGAACAGACTACATAGAAAAACAAAGACAATTTTATGCATGAAGGCAGTCCCTGCCTCGTCGTGAGGTCTTACTAAACACCAATCCAATTAGCCCCTGAAGATGCAACACTGGGTTCCAACTCAATAGATTTGTTTTTTTGTTTTTTCTATCTGGTGATATATGACTTCTACAATTCTGCAATGCATATGGAGACAATGTGTTACATATTAGTGTTCTGTCAGTTAGATAAGATGGAGACAGTGTAAGGAAATTTTACAGACAAGGAGGGTATGCACTGGTGCAGGACTGAGAGAGCGTTGCTGAGTAGGGCACATATGAATAAGGAAATCCGAAAGGGCCAATTCATGTTTTATGCAAATACAGGGCCATGCATGGATATCACTTCCTCTCCCCGTATTATGCTGTGGCACCATTATCAGCATGTCTTGACAGTTTGATGTGCCACTTATCACCTTATCACCAAGTACAACAAGAACAAATTCTACTGCTACACCTGATTTTGATACACACGTACAGTCCCTGCACACACAGGTAAACATTCACACGTGCAAGCATGAACCCTAAAGCAACATACACACCATTTTTAGCCTAGGTTATTTAAGTACATCTGTTCTTTTGAAACCCTCTTTCGGAAACACATCAAACACAAAGTAGTATGAGCATAGTTCTGCAGAGGAAAACTACAAAAAGTCGAGTAGGCACTATATCTCTTGTTCCTGGTTTCTTTCTGTTGTCTTTGATGATGAATCAAACATAATGGAATAATGGAAAGTACTTTTTTTCTTTCTTTCACAGACCCATTTTCCACAGCAGACCTTTGTCACAAGCAGGCCTATTGTTTCATACTTCAAATGTTTATTTACTTTTTTCTTTTGTCAAGTGCCACGTGTTCCCTACTTCTGCAAAGACACCCATTCAACAGTAGTAGTATCAGTCGTAGTCCTATCACCAGTTGCATGTGGTAACAACAGGGGTAGAAGCAATGGTAGAAATATTCATATCATCATCATGATCACTGCTAACAAACGTAATAATGTCATACATAGTAATCATAGTCGACATTGCCTTCAGCCTGGCAGCTGCAACCCAGACTGGCTGTTGCGCAAGCCCCACCAACAGCAGAGCTCTAATAGAGGCACCAGGGCTTGGAGAGGGGTCTTAATCGTGAGTAGGCTAATTGAGAGCTCAAGCGAGGAGTCAGTGGGCTGGCTCAGTTCATTCACAGTGTTTGTCATTAGACCCCACTGTGGTAAGGGAACAGGGTATGCCACACCACTCGTGTGTAACCAAGATTTATGCTAATAGTCCCCTGCATATGCTTATTCCACATATCTATATTAAAGTTAATAGACTGTTACATTGCTTCTTAACCTCAGCTTCCATACATGATTACCTTTTCTGATTTCTTTGCAAAGCGCCATATAAACACGGGGCAGGGATTTAGTCAACGTGTCAGTGGGTTTGTTTCCAGTGGAAGCCCAAGGCTCTCATAATCGTTCTGTAACTTCAGGGACTCCATCATAAACGCCTGCCTAAAGAGCTGGGCAAGCCTCCCTTGAATGTTCCCAGAATGCAGAGCAGTCTCCTGGATTTATCACTTTGCCATTGCCAAAAGGGATTCTGCTGTTGTCAGAGGAAATACCCGTAACATCATCTGTAACATCCCTGTTTGTAATGTTCCGCTTCATTGATCAAATACAATTGTATTTGTATATGTAACAGAGGGCTTCACATATGCCCATATAACTCCACCAAAACCAACCTAAAAACGTCAAAGAAGACATGAAAGGAAAACTCAAAGAGAAAAAGAAATTGAGCAGGGAGGAGCAATTCAGTGAGGGGTTTCCTCCTCCAGAGACGGCCGGTAACACAGAGAGATGCAGTTCAGAGGCTGAACACAATTATGCAGCAAGATGTCTTGATGACCACAAAATGAGGCAGCTTACATGACTATCTCACCACAGCCATACAGAGCAATGAGGGCCTATTGATGGAAAAGTGGGTCCTGTTTCCTTACGCTTAATGTTTAGGTCACAAAGTAAGTAGTACTGAGAAAGGTCCGATATCACTAAAAGCAAATGGTACGTAAGCTATTCTATCAAGCCAATGCACTGGTGGTGTTAGCCACAGGAGGCCACTCTGGTGGCATGTGAATTTGACCAGAGCTCCTTTGGACCCTAAATAGACCCGGGGCCCTCTCTTCACGCGCCACTCGCTTTCAACTCCCTCCTCTCCCATAGATATCCACTTTGCCAGGCTCTTGACTTACAAATTACTGCTTTAGACTTGGTTTCATTGTAACAGCTTTCTTGGAAGGGAAAAAAAGCTTTACCAAAAAAAAAACAGACAAGACACTTATTTCCCTATACTCTACAGTAAAGCTGGTCCTTGGCTAACAGTCAGCACATTGTTTCCGCTTGTCCCTCAAAGCACTGGTCACAGCGCTGTCAATAACCTCTCTATCCATTCTCTAACCTTCCCATCTTTTCAATCTACTTGGCTGGATTTCAAGTAAGGGCCATGAAAAAAAAGTTTAAATGGCCAGGACATAAGCCCTCAATAGCTCTGCTTAATTCCCTCTTTAATATGTAAGACAAAAATATCAGGGCTCTTTAGCATGCCAATGAGAATTCACAGAGAGGACTGTTCCCAGTGGACTGGTGACAGAGAGAAGGGCAAGTCCTTCCTCAACATAAAGAGCTACTGTGTACTGGAAAGCCACTAAGCTAGGGAATGGTCCCCACCCCAACAAATGAGCACACACACAGCCTACTCATACAGTAGTACACTCAATCTCATGTGTAGACAAAGACACAAATACACAAGCACTGAAATGCACTTGTTGTGGGCAACATATGAACAAGTAATAATGTGCCTAAATACATGAACTTCATCATTGTCAAGGGTCAAGGTCTCATCTTTGTAAAATGTTGTAATCACCAACAGGACAGCCACCTTTCAGTCCCCTGTGGTTATCAATATAGCTACAGGCTTTGGAAGCTCCAATTTAATTGAAAGCAGTACAAGCCAAAAAAAAATTTCACCCAAAAATTCCCCTTCATTTAAAAGCCAAATTCCATCACATGGTTAAGAATGAAGTGAGCGTTCAGATGAAATATAAATTTAATTATTGTGGTGTTTTCACTTAAGCGAACCATTTTCCCACTTTCGTAATTGTTCCATAAATTATATTTTCCAGTACATTGGCTTTAGATGGATAATTAATTTCTGACTTTACCCTTTTCAATTTAAATGTTTGTGAAAACTGCTGAACACAACTGTTTGTGTCTTTGTATAATATGACAATGGGTTATTATGGGCCTGTGTTTAGGGAACTGCATTAGAATAGACTTTAGAGTAGACATAATACAATTTATATTATGTAATGTGCGTGGTTCAGATCAAGTATCTGTTGAAGTTTGGTTAACTAAGCCTGCCACCAACAGTACTGTACATGTGATATTCTATCAGTATTCAAGATCAAATCTGTTTGTGGTTGTAATGGAGATAAATGGACTTCCCTTTCCAGTTACCTGAATATATAGGCTACACTATGTTTGCTTCCTAGGCTAGTATGTTGCTTTCAGCTCTATGTAGTACAACTGTGTAGTGTGCAGAAGATCTGGGGTACTACAACACAAGGATGAAGATCTAGGCTTCACACTGTCAGAAATGTGTTTTTATTGTGTTTTGTATGGTATTTTAGCATTACGGTCAATTGAAAACACTATCAAAAAATCTACAACCGCAACCATTTTGGCAGATTAATCCAACCCCCACCTCCCAACCCAAATCAAAATCCCTTTTTAACAAGCAGTTTCATACAGTACAAATAGCTTTAACATGCAGAATGGTGTGCCATAACTTCTCTGCTGTTACCAGTGATGTGCATTACTGTAAAATTGGCTTTGAGGGAGGGGAAGGTTCTTCGATGCTAATACCTAACACAGTTCCTGGGTACTCTAGGTAGATGCACCCTGGCTGGTACTAGTTGAACACACTCACACACCCCTCATGCATGCATACAGACAGAGGTTGGATGTCTGATGCGTTCTTTTTCATGCTATGGTAACTTATGCTACTTTATCTGAAATGGCAGCTCTGTAGCTTCAATATCCAGTTGAAGTATGACAGCATTATCATTTCACAAGGCAAAAACAGAAGGCGACATATGCCCAGTACCGTCCTTTGGTCCCTCAGACTCCAAATATTCATCAAAAAGCATTGCTCTCCCATGAGCTTGCTGCCATATGCCGCTGGAAAATGTCACCAGTGAAAGTCATATTAATTCACCAGTTTGAGAGCTCCATTTGATATTCATGCTTTCCAAATATTCTAACCCAGATTCTCTGCTGTGGCGTTAGATGCTGCCCAAAATACAAGACAGCTGTTATCATTGGCCTTGTGTGTGTGTGTGTGTGTGTGTGTGTGTGTGTGTGTGTGTGTGTGTGTGTGTGCATGCATGTGTGTCTGTGTATGTGTGCATTTGCACAGACTTGTAAACCTAAACATGAATGTAGCTACAGCATGTTCTACGTATTGACACACACCATTGATGTAGATTGCCACATCCAAAGTACACATTTTGTTAATGTTCAAGCAATCAAATACTTCAGAGACGTGACACACTGATGGACATCATGTTGTTACTTTGGATACATTTAATCAATAATATCATGTCAATATTCTTACATTTCTGTTCAAAATTATTAAGGTTGTATTGTGGTAATCATATATGCCATCACATGGTTTACTAAAACCGATACTAGGCATGGCACAAAGCTATGGTTAGGTGAGTTTCAGCAAAAAGCACTAGCGGCAAAAAAGAGTTGCACTACACTGGGTCTGAAGTGCATTTACTTACAAAGCATTACGAACAGATTGAAATCTCTCCTCTTAATTGACACAGAGAATGACCTTCGAATTGCAAGCGTTTTGGGGTTACCTCCAGTTCAGTGAGTTCCTCTCCTGATAAAGAATCTCTAGTCATCCAGGTCTCTCTTTTTTCTCCTTCACTTGTGTGTACCAGACATATTCTGAATTTCCCTCCCCCCACGGAAAACAAGCTTCTTGTGTTGGTTGTTAGTGGGCTCATTGAGATTTGGTGGCCCTCTAATGAGATTTTAGAGGGCCACCAAGCTATGTGAGGCCAAAGGCCTCCCACAATCGACTTCACTAATCTGCCATTTCCGCAACCCAACCATGAGTTGGCGATATCTGAACCTGCCTTTCAGAAATGCTGTCCTGAAAGCATCCTGAGCCAACACACCCAACAACACCGTGCCAAAAACTAATCCCAAAGTTCGCTTCTCTTCTCTTTTTCACCATCTATGCATACAAATCATTCATGACCCCAACACTAGAAATCTCCTAACTAGCACACAACACAGTTTGTATCCTCAGTTCCCATGCTGTCAACTGTTTCTACTTACCATGATTAGATGTATTTTTTATGATTTGTGTTTTACGCCTCAAGTATGCATTCAAAGAATAAGCCTTACACAGAGACGGGCTGTACTGATACAGAATAGAGGGATTTTCATTCTGTGCCAAGCAATTGCATCACTCTGCTCTGGACTCTTGAGGAGAGAGATTAAGGTAACCTGCCAGAATGGGTGAGAACATTATTAAAGATGCCAAGAATGGAAACCAAATGCATTTAGCTCCAACAACTTGACAGGTTATTTTCTGTTGCCTCTAAGAGTATGAGGTAAAGCATTCTAGAGCCACAATTCAGACTAAATGTCATAGTTTTTGAGGCAAGATTGTTTCTCTTTCACGCTATGCCCAGAGAACAGCAACAGAATCTTGTAACAATATAAATATATTTACTGTACACATATTGTTACAGTGCCAACAGTACTCTGAATACTGCTGAATAACACAACTGAATATGAGGAAAAAACTGTTTCAGCACTCTGTGAACTGATCTAGTACTGACTATGCCTTTCTGTACTGAGAGAACCTGATGTTGAAAAAGCCTGGTCTAGGCCTTGAGGGGCAGAGCCACTACATCACACCAGTGGACTCTTATCTCCTGATACATCTTTCCCCTGAGAGGATTTTACACTCCAGCTAACAGCATGATTCAGAGGTATACCAGGTGCATGACCCCAGGGTTAGTGAAATCTACAACCAAGCACACACAGCTGAAAAAAAAGAATCATACAAAGAATCAGACTAGTACACACACACACACACGCACACATACACACACACACACACACACCACCAGGTCTATCTGTTTTCTCTCCTTTAAGTCATCCTGATAAGATGATCTTATTTCAAGACTTGTCCAAAAAATGTGGGTGGTCCAATGTTTGGCTCCTAAATTTCTTCTCTGAAACAACAAAAAAAAAAATCTGATGATCAAGTATCTTCTCCGGTCCAGGAAAACATCAAAATAGGGCCAAGGATTCGTCTCCAGTGTCATACTATAACAGAGACTCCTTTCTTCCTTGCTTTTTCAATCCTTGTTTCATGACCCATAGAATTGCCTTGCTAATAGCTTGAGGTAAGTGAAATCTGAAATCAAAGTTTGCTTCATATGGAGCAGTTGACCTTGCTACCTAGTGCAAATGCATTCGGCGACATAAACTGTTTAAGTGAGAAATATTCATCATCATCGCATTTTCCCTCATTAACCTTTAGTTCATTGCTTAATGTGTCACAGGCCAAAGGCCATTGTAATCTCTGTCAATGGACACACTGTACTTGATCAGACTGCATCTTGGTCAGCCACCCCGCATTGTTTTATTTTCCTGCCTGAGTTTTACAGAAAGGTGTGAAAGGATCATTCCAAGTCTCAGAGGGGAGGCCTCCCTCAATATCCTCAAAGTAGTGGATCCCGCCCGCTCAATTGTTCTCCACTTCATCATATAAAAAGATTCAGGAAGTGTTGGTTTTTTTAAATTGTTGTTGTTGTTGTGTTTTTCATCTCTTGAACAATGCCCTTCCGCCACAGGGTCCCATAACGGGCCACCGGTCCCTGCTCTACGCACCTCCACCCCTCACCCCACCCACGCTATCTCTCTTTCCTCATCTGGCCCAGGCCCACTTCCACATCCACATCCCATTGTGGTGGTGAACGCAGCACGCGCATGGCCGGGGCCAGCCCAAACACACTCATCCCATTCTCTGGAGGACTACCAGCATCCTCCCAAAACCCTGGACTTTCCAAATCAACAGTTGTTCTTCCACTTAGAACAACTGCTTTTTTTCTTTCTTTCACTCAGTAACCCAAATCAAATCGAATAGGGCACACACTGACATGAACAGCCGTCCAAGTGTGTCTGTGTGTGGTGGGGGGTGCCTGTGTGTGGATGTGCATGCGTGCTTGCATGTGCAAATCTACAATGCGTTCCCTGAGATGGCCTGGCCAGTACGTGTTTGTCACTGTCCCCTGTCAGGAAGGAGGGTTGGAGTGTGTTCTCCGGACAAACCCCCTTTGGCTGAGGAAGTCGCTCCTCTGTATCGGCCTCTTTGTGGCTCACTAATCGAGCCTTCCTGTCAGCCGGCAGCACAGTCCCAGTGCAGGGTGCACTACGTGAGACAGACCCACTCCGGCGCTCCAGGGGAAGTTCTGGGATCAGCAGATAACAGCCCAGCTCCCGCATCTGACACGGAGTCAGGAGAGTCACCCCCCCCCCACCCCTTTCTCTCCCTATGCCTCTGTCTCTATTCTCTCTTTCTCCTCACATCTCTTTCTCTCTCATTCTTTCCCTTTCTACCTGTCTCCCCTCTCCCTCTCCCCTCCCTTCATCTGTCTCAACTCTTCCCTGTATTTTTCTTTTAATGTCAAATCAGGGGTACGTGTTTTTACTTACTACTAACCAAGACATTTGCAGCACTCTGAAGTGAACCAATGTGACTTGTTGTTATTGTGTCACTTGAAGCAATGCCACCTTAAAGTCTACAAGTAAATGCTCATCGCTGGATACCACCCAGCAACAGTGCTCCAGACCTCCGGTACAATACTTCATCTCAGGGGTGCTCAGACAGTAATTAGAAGAGACTGTTATCCCTCCCACCTGAATTCCTGTTCTCCTCTGTGTTCCTTGCGGCAAACTGCGCTGCTCTTTTCCAATCAAATCCGATTCCGGTGCCATTTGTAAAAAGTGGACTCCAAGGCCTACATTCTTATATTCTTAAGTGTTTGTTGAACACATCTTAAGTGGGGAGGGGTCTTTAAACTGTTGAAATGTTAAGGTTCTTTAAGCATTTATGGATTTGTCTGGAGGGATTCTTCAAGGACTTCCTGTCAGGATATTCCAAGCCTCACACTGAGGATGGGGAAGGCTGTCTCACAAATAGTTCTTCAGCAACTGCCTCTTGTGTTTCTGATGCCATAATTGATATATTTTTTACAAAGGTAAAGTATTTAATTTGTTTAACTACATGCTCTTCGGGTTCTACCCATTGGCACTTATTTGCTCTTTTTTTTTTTTACCTCTGCACTTTTTGTAAAGCTCTTTCTTGTAAGTCGCTTTGGATAAAAGTGTCTGCTAAATGTCTGCTACATATAAATGTAATTTTAAAATTTCAACCTTAATGTACAATAAAAAGCATTACAACGAAGCACGTTAAAATAATTTATTTTCTTTATGGCCTTACTATGTACAGTAACTTGACCTCTAAATCTCAATATTCACTCAAATTAGACCTATATGTGCCATAAGAGGCTATAGACTACTTATCATTGTCATAATACCTCTTCCCCCCTCATTGCACAACCTTGTAAATGTCAGAAAGAAATGCATTTAATGTGAACAGATATCACAGTAAGGTAATGGATGGAGAAAAAGTTTTTCACCTCAGTGTGTATTTCCACTAATATGATTTGTAGGACAAATTGTGCCATTAATCTGGTTCTGTTTGACAGCGTGAGTGAAAGGTGGAGGAAATAAGCACCCGGTGTGCAAAGGCCCCCTCTCACATCAAAAGAAAAAAAGCCTAAGCCCACAGACCTCTTTCTTAAAGGTAAACATTTATTACTTCAGGGGTGCCTAGCGAACTGGAGGCAGTCACTTCACTGGGCTGTAAATGTCATCTTCCCTTTGACACTCCAATGACAAATGAGTCAAGGCTCCTGTGGCATGAAAGATCCTTTGGCCTCTCTCTCTCTCTCTGTCTGGATAGCCAACAGACTAGGATCATTCTGTTTGTTCTTCAGGGATAAGAATATGACTTTGTATCTCAAGGGCATTCAATCATGTCCTGTAAAATTATTAAAGGCATGGTTTACTAAAAGAAACAAAATGCATCTTAAGTATCCATTTAAAAGATCAGCGATTGCAGCAGTTGGTATTGCGATTGCCTACTATCTGGTGATGGTTTTTGAGGTTAGTGGGCTGCTGGATGTAAAGGATAGAGGGTAAAGGACAGAGAATATACAGTATCTTAAATTAGCAGCTGATGTTATGTAACAGTATGTGTCCAACTTTGGTTTCAGTCTAAAATGTATGAACAACAATGTCACAAAAGTGTATGTTTGCTCTCAAGGTCAGGTAAAGGCCCTGCCTCTCTTCAACCTCCATTAGGCGACTGATGGGCCTGACAAACTGATGAACACATTAGCTGTAAAGTTGGAAAATAAATATCTGTCTTGGTTGGATGTTGTTTGTGATATCTCTTGTTTATTCTTGCTTCATGAGCTTAATAATCTCAGAAAGATATTTTGGTTAGAGAATACTTAGTATTGGAGAAGCATCACACTGCCTGCTGCAGGAAGTGACCTAGGCCAAACAGCAAGGTTTCGCTGGTGCACCAGAACTGGCAACTGTCTCTCCCTGCCATTAATCAGACACACAGAGGACTGTCTTCTCTCCAGATGGGGAGCCTCTCAACAACCAAAGGAAAACAAGCAAGCTAATTAATTCTTATCTGCACAGGGAAATTAGTTGAAGAGCTACCAAAGAAAAATAATGATGTCACCTTTAACTGGGCAGTGGACTAACAATATATTTCCATACATGATTGCTGTGGAGAATGCATTGTATGCCATCAACTTCTGCAGGATTGAGTCGGGAGGGCGAAAAGACAGCATAGCTGGAGGTTAATGAATGATAAGGAGTGTGGTGGACTCTGGGACACAGTGTGACAACAATTACCAGGGCCTGACGAGTGACACAACCAAGCAGCAGAGCTACATTGCAAGGGTAAATGGTCTGACAATAGAGCTCCAGTTCCATTAGGACCTCCCGAGCCTTGATCCCACATGTTGCATTACAAGCCCTTGATTTTCAAAAATAACTCTGTTTGCTAGCAAGGGAGGAATTAAGCTACAATAAGTTTTATGGCCACCTGATGCAAACCTTTCCTTTTAAGTTTATAATTCAAAGTTGTCAAAGTTAAGTACATTTGTACTTCATGTCTTAAATCACTGTGGGTTCTAATAGTGCACCACTTATCTCCATCAAATCTCAATCAACACTACCATGTTGTCAATGAATAATGCAACATTCTCCTTATCTGAGGATCCCCACAGACACAGCTTGGGTTTCAGCCCTGGCCTCTCTTGCAGACATTTGCTTTTGGACAGAATCATTAAGGGAAGAAATTACATTCACATCCGCTGTAATCAACATCCAAACTCAGGGGACTCCAGTGGCCTAGTCCTCAGTATGCTGGAGATTCATGTTCCTAATTAGCACAATTCAGGCTCAGCCTATGCAGACTCAGTGCAAGTGTAACTTTGTTGCACTCATTGTATTGTTCAAATGGTTGTTTTATAATGCGCAGTTGTCATCTTGAAGGCAATGTGAATAGTAGACATCTATTTATTTCTCTTTGTACCCCTATAGTATATGTAGTACATTGTTATTTAAATCACATTGACTGTGTGATTTCATTGTTAGACAGGTAAATGATAGTAAGAAGGAACTGTGCCATTTGATCAGAAAACTGTCTATACATACAGCCGTCTATCAGGAGCAGGCCTTGCCTAGCCCAGTCACTGCTAAAGGTTAGTTCAATCATGCAACAGATTGTGTGAGACGTTTTCACAGAAGACACTTTTGAGGAACTTAAAGGCATCCAGGGCAAACGTGGTGCAGCAACAATCAGTGTCTGATGATGGAGGGGTCTCAAGGGACCTAACCTAATTATCTATATTTCCATCTCCCCGGAGCATCGGCTGGCATCTGTGGCACCTGGTGGTTGTCCACCTGAGAAATGTGACACATTTGGATAGCTAGGACGTCAGACCTCTAACCACCTACACATATGCCCCCAAATATCCCTTTTTAGATCCGAGCACAATGGAAAGCAATCAAACGTTTAAAAAGCAATACCTTTACTTTGAGAAGTGCTGACAAAGAGTTAACATTTCAAGAGTGAGATGGTTTCTAAAAACAGGGTGCCACACTAAACACTCATGAGTGGGTTTGTTCATTAGACAGAACTACAATAAGTTTCATGTGTGAATTAGTGCCCTATGTGCCAGAGCCTTTTGCTCCCTGTCCTATGCTGGCACTGTCCTTCATGATCTTGTGAGCGCACTGCTCAACCCCTTGTGGGTCTGTGGTGAAATCTATTATTTTCCAAATCCTGAGGGGAGGAGAAAGGTCTGTAGCATCATTATTTTCCTTCAAAATGTAACTGACTTTACTGCACACCCTAATTTGCTTTCCATAATTATAGGTCATGCTCCCCTTTTGTAATTTATAAAACCTTTTGTTCTTATCAATAATGAATGGGCGTCCGCGAATCACGGTGCTATAATATTTTGATATTATGAAAATGCTAATGCGTCAGGGACCTCAAGCCTTATCGGCCAGGTCCGATGCTCTATTAAGCAGCCAGCAGAAGAAGTCGAACGCAAATTGCTTATGTTAATGCCCCTGTTGTACCCAGACAGGATGAGGAGTCTGCAATTAATTTCATCCAGGCGGTGGATGGACAGGCACATTTATTTCCCTTCCACTGGATAGTGGCTCCCCATCCTTTCTCTCAGGCCTCCACACACAGTGCTAGACAGACTCTGAGAGAGAGAGACAGAGAGGGAGGAAGGGGAGAGGAGAGAAGGAAAGGGGAGAGGTAACTCAGGAGCGATCCATGACCTAATTGAACAGCGGCAAAAAAGGGAGGCATGGCAGCAGAGGGGAGAGGAGAGGCGGTATCTTCATTTATTCCGCTGACAAGTGTTTTCGCAACTTAAACCTGTTTTATTAATTATGTTTGACATTTCCCTAATTAGTTTCATTTACATCACATCAGCTCCTAGCAGATGATTACACCGTATATCAATTCACCCTAGCTTTAGAGCTTAGAGAACAGAATAGGGGGAGGGGGTGATGGCAAGCTAAAGAAAACGTATTGTATTGTAAACAAAAAGCTGTACTCTACCTTACCTCGAATAAACAGGCAGGCATGGATTGAAAACGTTTTGGGTTTTTACGTCTCCAAAGCAGGTTGTTTGATTTTCCTCTTTTCCTCAGCAACTTTGGCTCTAGTTACCTCTAGTTGTAAATGACATCAAGGCTAGACGTACTGCTGCATAGTAATCCACAGTGATTCAAACAGCCATGTCTCTATTGAGAGCAGAAGATGAGTAAACACTGCTAACACTTGACTAATTGACACTGCTGTTGCAAGGAATGAGCTCTACCTTTGAAATGTCCAACCATGGTAGAAGACCACAGAGAGTGGACTATTTTTATCCTGTCTCAACATCAAAGGCGTCAGCTCTTAGGGACTTTGTTGTGGTAGACAACATACACTGTCGGTATTGTAACTGTGCCCTTACTACTCATCTTGTTAAAACCTCTCAATTGCTCTCTCAGAGGATTGTGCGGATGGAGACCCCGCACCCTCTCTGCCTCTCCGTCCTCTTATCTGTGGAAGTAGCACCCTCCCTAGATGATACCTCCAGGATTGTTAAAGCGTGGTCTCTCTCAACTCTGACAGCCAGGCTGTGTGCCACTACAGCAGCATAACTAGGAGCACTATCTTACATTCCTTTTATACTGTAGTCTGTGCCCTTATACTGCTGATCCACACCCACCTAATACACCTACAGAGACTAACAATATGCAATGATATTTGAGATCAATGCAATGTGAATATAAAATATCCTAGTTCAAAGCTTTACTACTTCAAACATTCAATTGCATCTGATGTTTTATCTTTTCTTGAACACATTGCAATACTCTTCCATGGTCAATACTTTCTGGATTACAAAAGTTAGGATCATAGTCCAAATCATGACTAATGTGGTGTATTTTTTACTTACAGTGCTTACTTTGGTCCCCATGTCATATTCACAACTTGAACTCTGTCTACATCATGAGCAGTGTCATGACATCTCAAGTTGCCAAGTCTTCCATTAATCTATCCAACCACATGTACACATTTAGCAGTTGATACAACTGCAGGCTTAATCAGAATCATTGTAATTCTTTCCATTTGAAATACATGCTGGAAATGTATGAGGACTACTCATAAAAATTTATATCTCAATTCTCCATTCTAATTTATAGCACCCCCCCCCCCTCCAGGCACATATTATTCAAACATTAATAAAAAAAGACCTATACATCAAAAAGCTTCAGGTTTCACTTTGGATCACATTCAGAGTCATGCATATTATAGCTGTGACTGCTGCACTTCTAATGACAATTATATATTAAATAAGTAGATTTATGAATTTACTGGTAATGCTAAGATTTTGTATTCACTACAGTTACATTTTAATTACCTTTTCAACACCTTTACTTTAAACATGGAATTTTTAGATAATACACTTTATGCAAATTGAATAATTCCATACATTTTAGATTTGTCTCAATTCATCTTTATGTTTGAAGAGCTGAAAATGTCCAATGTGAAATGTGATTGAAACTTGAATGCAATTCTTGAAATTGTCTCCATCTTTAACTTGTCCTATTGGCAGTGCTCACAAGAATGACCAAATGAAGATAATATACAAATTAATTGAGATATATTAGACAAAAGTAAATAGGAACAAAAGTTGCAATTAATGTTATTTTTGGTAAGACATGACATCTTGGGGTCTCTTAAGTATAATGAAAAATCTATATTTCAGTCAATTATGAAAGTGTTCTTAATCCGAACTGACCGTAGATCATTTTGTCATTATTGTTCAGTTTTAGACTACTACATTCTGGAAGGAAGAAAATATATGCAAATAGTCAACCATTACTATGGCAGGTAGGAGGATGATTGCATAAAACTGGTTCTTTTTACACTGGACTCCACATACATGCCTAACTCTAACCCAAACCTCAGCTCTAATACCTACCAGTCAGAGTTACATTTACATTTAGCAGACGCTCTTATCCAGAGAGTTGCATACTGTACATATAATGTTGAATATACTGTCTGTTCTACATTTTGAAGTAAATAAAGACACACTGATGAGAGATCATGTTGCACGCAATTGACAGTAACGTCATCAAGGACTATCCTATGAAAATGAAACAGACATGGTTTGTATTGTTATTTACCTTTCTGATCACACTGTTACCAACTGGCACATTGTTTGCCTTAGCTACAGGGGTTTAGATAAACACTCAAGTGGCAATGTTTGCTTTTACCAGTTTCAATCCCTTATGTCTGGTAATCGGGGATGGTAAGTCAGAAGACATCAGCTTGACTCTATTAATTACCACCTGATCCTTTCTTCCTGGATAATTAGGTACCCATTAGTTCTAATCAAGTAGTTACTTAATTATTGCAGTAATTAGTCTAATGGTCTAGCAAATTGAAGCTTTATCACTTTCGGATACTTAATGTTCTTGGCAGAGTGCATCACAAGTGTCAAGGAATAGGCTCTAGCAATCAAGCAGTAGAAAAGAAAGTTATTACCATGGCATAAATGCATTCAAGCTATTTATGGTTTAATATGTTGGATTAAAAAAATATATCCATATTTAATCTATATCTCAGTTTGCGGTCATGGAGATTAAAAAGGAATAGAAATGAATCTGCTGAAATCATTTAGGTAAATATTTATTGCTGTTAGAAATTGGGAATGGATTATTATTTCACATTCTCGCTGCTAGGTTTATTTGTATCCTTTTCTTCCACAAATGACATTGGGTGTCCTTTAACATAATTCCATTTCCTTCTGCTTTTTAGTGTGAGCGCATCATATTCAGGCAGTACTACAAATCTATATACTGTATTTCTCACCAGTGTTTTTTGTGTGGTGAGAATCGAAGTCAAGGAATCAGCATGTATTGCTTGACGGTTACAGTGCTTTTTTACCTCTGCTGCATGTTCCAACAGAGGACACATTGCGGATCTTATCATCCATCAGAGCAGCCGTAGAGCATGAGATGTACACTACCAGCATGTATTCTCAAAGAATGCGGTGTATTCAAGGTCTGTTTTCTTTGTGGCTTGTTTCAATGTGCCATCAGATTATGGTGACATCAGGAGCCAAATGTGTGCTTAGAGGTGAGTGAAGGAGCTGTGCCCCACCATGAGGGCTCACCTGAGCCACAGGGGGAAAGTGAACGGGTTGTCTCCAAACCACTGCAAATTGAGCTTGGCTTGTCTGTCATCACCTCCCAATTAGCTGCAGTTTATTGAGTCTGCTGGAGTCTGCAGCATGTTGGCAGGTGAGGAGAGGTGTCTGAGAGGAGCATGTGCCAGCCTTCCAACCATGGACAGATCTGACTTATGACCCAGACATCCGAAAGCATCCAGCATCATCAGGTCCAACGCCCCCTGCTCCTCCCCCACCCCGCACTCCCAACCCCTGAAACAGCTTGCGTCAGTAAGACACAGGTTGTCTTATAATATGTATTTGTAAAACATACTTTCTGTATTTCCTTCTGGTCTGAGCTGTTTGTGACTGTTGGTGTTTTTGTGGAGGAGGGAAGAAGAGCCACACTGCTATATCAGCTCAATTGTACTTTCGACACACATGTCTATGCACCGTGTTTCAATAAAGTGAACAGTTTGATTGTTCATCACTACAGACCGTTTTTGTTTCAAGATGTTTACATTAAGCCCGGTACCTAAAAAAGGTACCCTGCAGAGATTTCATAAAGGTATTTACGGTTCAAAATGATGAAACAGTAGAGGATGGTTAAACAGAAAAAAAGAATGATCTGGAACATGGACTTAATATGAGATCCATGCCGGTATATGCATGCCATCTTAACTGAACTTGGAGTTAGCTTTCTTTACTTGACCCATATGTCACACACTGAAAATCCACAACTAGATGCCATCAGAAAAAAGAATCTGCAATACCCCTTGCCATATGACAGCATTGTGTGAAAACTGACACGCAGAGTTTTCAAATTGGGGCCCAGGGAGCTGAAGCATAAAATAACTTCAATCTCACCGGCTCTCCAAGGAATACAGCAGAGGTGCGACCAACAACAACACAACAACGGAGAGGCAGGAAGGGGTGAAGGTAGGAGTTATTAGAGGATAAAACACGCCTCTCCATCTCACTCCCTCTCTCCCAGGAACCCCAAAGATGATCAATGGATTTAGTCAGAGGGATATTCAAGCAGAAAATTGCTGCCTTTTTGCTTTTCTTTGAAGTATTTCCAGAATACATACCAAACCCCCAGTCCACCAAGGTTGAAAATAACAGCACAAGTGCAGTCTCTCTGAGTAATCCTGGAGAAAGCAGAGAAAAGTGGGGGAGGGTGTATGGGGGCACTGAATGTTAAAGGAGCTAGAGAAAGCCTAGATTGAAACTTTGCAGGTATAAAATTGAAGGCAGCCAGCTGAACAGTCATAGTCAAAATGGGGCTATATTTCAAAAGAGGACCTCTCTGACCAACTTGGGGTCCTTAAAGAACATAAGCTGTGTCTGCATTTCAAATACTGGGGTATCCCAGCTAACATAAAGTTCTGTAAAATACAACTTTTCATTTTTATTAAAACTGCATCCCAGAAGATTAGCATTGTGATCTGTGACCTGTAGATATCAGTTCATTAGCTGTGATGAACTGATAGCCAAAAATATGCTTGATGAAGAAAATCTGAAAGAATTTTCTTCATCAAGCATCAATTTTCTTCATCAAGCATCAATTTTCGTCATTTCTTCCAGGCCAACGCTATGTAAAATAGTAGAGCAGTAAACAGTCAAATACATCTTAATATGTATTGAGTGGTTGATATAAACAGCAAGCAATTACATCTCCATTGAGTCAGCAGTACATATCTTCTGGGAGTTTGAGTACCTCTCTGGCTAGTTACAATCTCGTTTGTGTACATCGCCAAGTCTCTATGATGTGCAAAGCAGCGCAGTATTAGGAGTCCTTGTGGTGGTGAAGGTTTTCTAAATGGGGAAAAGCCAAGCTGTGCCAATGAGAGGTTGAACCCCAGTGTTGGACAGGGAGGTCCTCCCCTGCCCCCAGGGGCCCCTGTGGCACTGTGCAGATGACAGTGGAGGCATGTGGCACAATCGTGGCGTTATGGATAGGACCGGGCGATGGGGGACCAAGCTTTGCCGCTCCCTGCCGTGCAAAGTGACGGCCTCATCTGTTTTCCCATCCCAGCCCTAATACATCTGCAACTACGTCTTCCCTCCCAATTAAAAGATTCCACAGCCCTATTTGTCAAAGGATGGAAGGGATAGCACAGAGGGTAGTTAAGCTGTAGTTTTTGGATTAATTGCCATCCAAATCACCACAAATGGGAGTCCACAAAGTAAAGCACCGGTGATCATTTTTGTTGTTTTTATCTGCTATTATTATGACTGCACTGCCTCCATAAGGGATAGACCATGTTGTGCCAATAACTACAGTTCTCGGGGCAGTTCCACAGCAATTCTGGAGCATCAGTAGACATTCATATCTTTGAATATCTCTGTTGTGTGGACTGCATGCAAGAGGTACTATCAAGAAAACACAGACTCCGTCATCCATTCTCTCTCACTTTCTTTCCTTCTCTTCCTCTCTTTTTCTCTCTCTGTTTCCCTTTATATTTTATATCAACAATACAGCCAGTGCACAGTCAGTGTGTGTGTGTGTGTGTGTGTGTGTGTGTGTGTGTGTGTGTGTGTGAAGGGGGGGGGACTTTATCTTTCTATTTTCAGTGTGTTTCCTATCATGTCAAGGGGGAAGGATTTCTTTTTATGGTTTAATTCAACAATAACATTTGCGATCCGGGTCTTGGGCATCTCAAGGGCATTCCTGCTGAAATTACTGAGACTCTGCACCATTTATCATAGCCTGACATGTGTCATGTTCCAGACTCCGGTGCAGAGAGGTTACAGCTGAAGACAACCCTCTCTTTGTTGAGCAGCCATCAAAGCCAACATCTCGTATTTAAAAAAGTGAGAAAAGCAGACAAAAAACACCAACATATAGGAATGACAAAAATGCTATGTTTTATAAAAAAAATAAAAAAAGAATTAAATCAACAATTTTCTAAATTGTACTTGCATCAGTACTTAATCTGATGCGTTATGTCAGTTTTTAAACTGTGCACGTGTGTGTCCCTGCTAACTGCTTGTTTGTAACTGATCTGTTGAACAAGAGGTACAGTGTGCTGAGGCACAGAAGGAAGCAAACTCGGCACTCTAATAGATTGTAGCAAAATAGATATTATAGTGTTCAGTTCTGCTTTTCACGGGGTAACAAGGTTTAAACATGGATACATGTGTAACACTTTGAACTGACAAAGAGCCTACAGTGCTAAATTTGACTCATACAGTACAATCAGATACTAACATACGTTTTAAATGACAGCAAGGCCAAGCATAGAATTTATGTGCAAATGCAGAATGAAAACACAGGGAAGCTGCAAGTTTGTGAAATATTCTCTAAAAGAACTCACTGAAAGGTAAATTGGTGGTCATGTTTTCAATAGTAAGTGGCCTCCTTCACTTTCCAGACACGTTGAGCAATGATTAGAGAATACAAATTATTACATGTGTTGAGCCCTAGTCATGTAATCTGGCATTCCTAATGCTCTTTCAGTAATCTTTGTTGATAAAAAAAAAAAAAGACTGTTCTACTCAAATTCAAGGCAAGGATAGTTTTTCCTTGGAAATCATCCACAAAATAAAAAAAATTATAGGTAGGCTGTAAGATCATCCGAACAAAACAGCTTAACTCTAGCTAGGCTTACTACAAATTCTCATGGTGAAACAAACGACAGGCTAAACTAAGACTCTGCATTCGCCCACATTTCACGGATCGCAAAGACATTTCTGGAAATTAAGATACAAAAAACCGGCACGGACTAAAAACTGCTAGTGATATGTCATTGTTTAAGGAGTGCATCAATAATTGCTGACATAGTTAAATGTAAAACATTGTGCAAGGGAGAGGGGTGGCTATAAAATTAATTAATTCTACCAGCACGTTATTTATGACTTAATATGATATACTGGTGTGCTTCACATACCTACTGAATGTGCACATTTTTGTAAGAGACAGTAGAGTAATTACACAGAATGCCTTTTTGCCACGAACATACAATATAAATTACAGGCACTGTTGTTTATCAATTACCAAACACTGTTTAAAGGCTGTTTGGAAGATTGCCATGACGACCTCGGCTTGTCTCCTATCTTTTACCTTCAACAGCTCATTATGTGACACAACAACTCTCTTTCCAAAGTGCTGACTGCCGGGTTACAGTAATATATCAGGGATTGGTGAGGCAGCTCCCATTGTGTAGATGAGTTTTACCACACTCTGAAGTGGGATGGAATTTAGAAGTCATTACATAAAACAACAACATGCAGTAGATGATAGCTAAAACAGTAAAAAAAAAAGAAAAAAAAGATGAATATATGTTTTTCCCTGAAAATGCCTTCCATTGGAACCTGAATGCACAATATAGCTGTACCCCAAATAGTACAGACATGAAATTGTCATCGGGCACTGGATATTTCTGGAATGTAAACATTAACTATGTCAGAAAACAATTATGTTCATGTCTTGTAATGTGCTATAGCAGGCATTACTTCCTTAATCCTGCTCATGTTCAGTGGGAATCTGGGCTAAGAGTCAAAAGAAAGGAGGATTTGATTGCTGAACCTTCTGTCCCAGAGAGACATGCAACAATCATCTGACTGGAGTGACCAATCAGTGTGCACTAGGTCACTGTGGCTGATATGGTCATATGAATGTGTCTGAAATCATATCTGAAGAGTTGGTATCCCCACTGTATCTTAAAGACAGTACAGTGTGTGTGTGTCATGTGTCGGTGAATGTGTGTCACTGCGTACTGTTTGTGGTTGGTGTGTTTTTGCACGTATGTTGGTGTGTGAGTATGTGTGCCAGAGGTGGTGGGATATAGAGAAAAGAAGAGAGAAATTGGCTGAACATGATTGAAAGATTTGCTTGGGCTTGGGCTTAGAGGAATATCAGCTTCTGGAGATCAGTTCTTCAAATACTAAGTTTCTTTTCACATCTTTCTTCTTTTCTGCTTTACTTTATCTTCTTTTTTTGGGGGGGGGGAGGGGGTTGTTGTTTTTTTACTTCAGTTTAGCAAAAGAACCAGGTTTAGAGTGCAGGACTTTGTATCTTGTTAAAGGAATTGTTTTATAACAATCTAAATGTATTGAATTGCAATGCTATGATAGTAATTTCTAGTTGTATAACATGTCAGATTAATTTTTATTATTTGATATTTAAATGAGTCATGTCAATCAGCAGATCAGTTTACAGTAATACATATATTAATTGGATGTAGATCATGAGACTAATAAGACTAAACAACAGGTTGTGAATAAAAAAACATGCAGATATCAAGGTCAGTTCTGAAGGTAAATTATTCTCTAAAATGGCTTTATTTTATGTTTTTTGAGCTCCTTGTATTGGGAACACAAGTACTGCCCACATCATTGGGCAGGACACAAGAGCCTAACTCCAGCTCTGTCGTGTGTCTTCACTGCCCTCTACAGGCTGGAAAGATTATTGTTCCAGAGTTCTGCACTGCCACCTTGCTTAAAACCACAAAACAAAAAATTATAGGATTATCAATACCCACTTCCTGACATATTCTCTCTTTATAAGTAAGTAGGTACATGTCACCCAAACGTTGTGTGTATTGTTCAAGCACAAGATTGGTATCCAGGGAGGGACGAATAATGTCTCCTTGCATTAATTTTACTCTCATATACTGTATATAGCAACCATATATTGTTGAATATATATATATATATATATACCTATGGCGGCCTGGGTCATTGTCAGGCTTGCTGCTTTAGTTTCTGTCACCCATTATACTCTGTTAAGAAGACAGAGTCAGATTATCTGGAGTTGAGGTCATTGACCTGAGTAGCCTAAAGCTTAACCAGAAGAGCAATTAACTCACACACAAATCCCATGAGCCAGACGGCTGCACACTCAATTGTTCTAAGAAACTTCTCCAAACATGCTCATCCTAAGGGGCTTAGTTTCTCTTCTTAATGTTTGCCAGAATCATGATTCCTTTGCCTTACAAAATTCAAATTTGGGGAAGCAAATTTTGTGATGTCACATACAGACAAGATAATGACATGGTAAACAAAAATACACAGTCTGGGTCACTGTTCATTTAACCTTGTTGACTGAAAGGTGGGATGTAAAACATTGAGGTCACAAATCTCCTTTTGGTTAAAAGCTTGGGTGCAGCATTTTGTTCAGCTACAGTACATATCAGAATGGTTTTCTCTGGTCAGATTAACATGTTTTGTGTTTGAAGAACAGACGTTACTCATACCCAGCTAGAACAGGCAGCTGTGCAGGTTGGCCATGATAGATGAGGAACTACAGTAACAACTGTACGATAGTGGAAGTCAATCCCTACACCACAGACTCTTTCCATTGTCATTCTTCCTGAACATCACACAACACTGGCGTTTGCACACAATTTCAGGTTACGGTAAATGGTGTCCAAATATCCACTTGTGCTCCCTTGATGTTCAGGCTTTACATTTTCTAGCAGAAACAGTTACCTTTACATTGTTTAGATCTTCCTTTCATTTGTCACCT
Source organism: Osmerus mordax (assembly GCF_038355195.1). Classification (NCBI taxonomy): domain Eukaryota; kingdom Metazoa; phylum Chordata; class Actinopteri; order Osmeriformes; family Osmeridae; genus Osmerus; species Osmerus mordax. The sequence continues at coordinate 11,696,158 of NC_090053.1, forward strand.
TTTACTTCTCATACCCTTCAAACCAATCAATGCAATCGATAAACATGCAGCCATGTCAATGCTTCAACATTACAAAGGACTGATTACAGCAGTACAATTCAAAGGAACACAAATCATTAACAATCACTCAATCAATAACAGATCATTTCACGCCTGCCATTCCTGCAATTGATTGATGCAGAGAACACATTACATAATTTCCCCATAATGTATGAATCATAATAGGTCACTTTGAAACAAAAGGAAACTTTGACAACGTACAAACATTGCATCCAAGACATTGTATATTAAGCTGGTTCCCATCATTTCATAGTCCCATTGCAGTTACAAACTTGAGAGCTGGAATTTTCAGAAGGCATACCAGGTTGTCTTTGTTAACATAGTGTGCACATTACATTCAACAGAATGTAATATTTCTACAAGGCCATAGAACAGGTGCTCTCTCTCTCTCCCTCCCTCTCTCTCTCTCTCTCTCTCTCTCTCTCTCTCTCTCTCTCTCTCTCTCTCTCTCTCTCTCTCCCTCTCTCTCCATCTCTCTCTCTCTCTCTCTCTCTCTCTCTCTCTCGTCTCGGTGGAGTACAGAATGGCAGCTGAGGTAAATGTGCTTAACTGCTCTGTTTAGGGTCTCAATGTACTGTACATCTCAGTTAACCAGAGATACTCGGTCTCTATGTTCACCCCCATCACAAAGATTGGCATTTTTATCCTGCTGCATAAAACACTAAACAATGAGACTGTTCAAGACCAGAGGGCCTGAACCAGTCTTTACTATGAGATGTGAGAAACGTATCCTACTCAACAACAAATCCTTTGGTGGTGTTTCTACCTTAGATCGATGCACACTCAACCATCTTGAAGTTTAGCATGTTACTCTTGAACAACTCCTCTAAGCTGTTGAAGTAATCAATGTAGTATCTGGTTGTAGACAATATGATCTGATGCGAGTACAAATGTGCATGGTTCCATGTGAATGATCAGAGATGAAATGGTGACCTGTCTCTTTAAGAGGTGGCAGGGGGAGTTACAGACAGCGTGCACAAGGCCAGATGGTGCAGCTGCTGTCACTTTCAGTGACATCATAGATTGTTTTGGTGCCACAGCCAGTGGCTTTAGGTTCCTCAGTGATTGCAAGGGTAGGATAGAGTCATGTAAACGCTCTGGATAAGAGCGTCTGCTAAATGACTAAATGACTAAACCCTGCTGTTTTCACACATACTGTTCTTCCATTACAGTTGTTCTTTGGCAGATGGGATCAATATTCCTATTGAACATTTTAATATCGAATATGAATTGTGGTTCTACTTTCTGCAAGCAACTCACACGTCCAATACAGTAGCCCATTTTGACCTCTGAATATTTTCTTGATCAAGTCAAATCATGTACGCTTTCAGTGATTGAGGAGGGTGCACTGACTTGTGAAACATTTCCATCACTGCTTTTGTTCTCCATGGTTCAGCATTAAATATTTCACTGTTATTCATTCAAATGTTGTTTCTTTAATCAGTCTTTTACCTTCATCTTCAGAAACGGAGTAAGGATCATTGTATGACAAGAATAGTTAAGGTTTTCCCTGTCCAACATTTGTATGTGTTTAAATGCTGTACCCAGGAAGAAGGCAGTAGTCAAACTCAGTGTGTGAAACACAGAGGGTTTAGTCGCCGTAGCAAAACAAGCAGCACTAATCTGGCATGACCTGTGACTCCCCCTCATCATCTCATTGGGCGTGAGATCTCGGGTTCGGTTAGTGAGGACATTGATCTTAAATGGTCCTTCTGCTCGGATGCTGATTATTCCTTACTGGGCAGCTGTGGGTAGGATCCCTGAGCTTCTGGGTCTCAGTCCAGTCTATGAGCTTAGGTCAACATGTACTGTACCAAACATACCAGCTGTTTATTCCCCAAAAGAAACATAGCAAAATGTATGTATCTGCCGCACGAACCACAGTGCAAACCTTTTATAAAAACGGACCTCTCATTCCTGTTTTAAGGCTTTACTATTTCTAAGAAACATCCTCCTCCCCCTATGGGAGGGCTCTCCATATTAATCTCACAATCCAGTTGAAATGTGAAAGCCTGCACTGATGAATACACATACCATCTGAATGCTAATTATTTCTACAGTGATATAATTTCCAGACGTACAGTCTACTGGACACGGCAGAAGAGCTGATCGACCACGTTTGCGAGAGTTACAGTATGACTATGCAAAAACCAAACCAATTAATTCTCGTCTCGGTTAGGGCATTGTGGAGATTGTAGTAACGATTTAAATTGTGTGGTTCAGTGGGAGAATACAGTGAGTGACATGCTCTTTAGTTAAAGCTGTTTATAATAGGACATGCTTGTTAAAGTATTGGGGATTAGCGATAGCTATGTGTCAAGACCTGTTAGGGTTTGGAGAGTCCAATCCAGAGTTTTCACTCAGATACAGGGGTGCCCAAGGTTCCACCCCCAACTTACCCTTCCAACAACCTCCGCCCTATCCTGTTCAGATGTCCCTGGGGTTAATTCCATGTCCTGAAGCTGAAACAACAGGATCACAGCTACAGCACTAATACTCAATAGACATTGACCTACTTTGTAGGATTAGGAGGGAGAAAAAAACTCTGATCCGCTGCCCTAATGCCAGCGATGAAAGCGATCTAATGGTCCTAACTGCTCAGTTTAATCTGAAAGCATGCTCATGTTATTAATTTCTCATTATGGGAATGCAGTTCTGATGATGGGATTAAATGTTTGCTGTGTCTCTCTTTCGTTCCATGACCTCCACATAGAGATGCACATGCTAAGTAACATCTGGCTGGACCCAATGCTCACACCTCTTGTTTATTTGTTTATCAGCTTTTTTGTCTGTTTGTTTGTTGGTGTGTGAGGTGCCCTGGCTTAATCGTGTATACTTCTTTGACTTCTGTAGTTTTGTGTCTGAGTCTTACACCATCACTACTCACTACATCACTGGTTGCGATCGTAAATGTGCATATGAGGTAGCTACTCGTGTGGAAAAAAAGTGCACCTGTGTAGGCCATGGGATCACATTTGGTACGGAACTTGTTTTTCTTTCTTCATATTTTGACCTGTGCATCCTGGTTGTGTCTGGTGTGACAGACAAAAGCTTTACAGCATAATATGCATGTTAGTGAAAGACCATTCCGCAAGGCGGATGTTTATATCCACATTTTATATTTTATTTCTTGGAACACCATGAGCACAATCCAGTATGTGTTGTACGATGAGCTGTATTCTCATCTGTTATTTCTTGCTAAACCAATTAATGCTTAAAAGCATGATGGAATGCCTGTGGCTGGTTGTACATCCAATTTCAACAATCCAAATCCATTTTTCTGCTCCATTAGATCACCACCAGGGGGCACTTGTTTCTTCAAGCATTCAGCGTGAAGTGTTTGACAAATTGCAATGGAGCTCATTCTCCTCTGCATGTTTAGCAACTGTGGACTAGAGGGTATGGGTAGGTTTGGAACCAACAATTCACTCCCTCTTTACTCCGGATACATTTTCACCCAAAGTAACAGCCCCAGGGACACTGAGAAGATAATGCAGTGGCCCCTGAGTTGCAGGGCATTCAGATCCCATTTCAGGTTTCATGTTGCATGCACAGTCTCTACAGTATGTATATATGTATATAACAGCAAATAATACAATAAAGGGATTTCTTAGGTTTGGATTCTGTGGAATCACTTGAGCAGGGTCTCTATGTACAGTGCTTAACATGTACAGTAAATGTCATTGCACAAAACATTTACAGACACATTGATCTTGAAGAAATCTTTTTACATGTTTTTTCTGGCCTCCTTGAGAATTGATTACCACACATACTGTACTGAACAAACTTGAAATACCATGGCAATACACAAATACGTTTTCACACATCATGTATCATCCAATTAAGGCTGTTCTTATGTCAACCAGAAAGAGCAGTGAACATATTTGATCAGTGGAGAGCATGTGCTGTACTGTTAGTCCTTGCATCGTCATCAATCTATCAGTGCAAATTTGGAAATGAAAGGCGCCATTGGAATGGCTGAATAAGCATAAAATCAGTCGAAACCTGAGGCTTTCAGCATAGCTAATAATGCAAACATGACACGCAATATATCATATCACCCATTACCAGTTAGCCGTGTAAAACAAGAGGAAATGTGCAGGCTGTTGACAGATCAAAAATCTATTTGCATTCCCCAGTGGTATTTTCTATTCACTTGTACAAGCAGCACTGGGAGCATGTGAAATACTTTTTAACGTGAGAGTAAACTCACTGCATCAAGGATTCCATATGGTAACCGGTCAAGTTTCCCCAAATCCCATTCCTAATTGTACTCTTGTTGACTAAGATCATGCTTGTGAAATGCAATGTAGTTTATAAAACAAACAGTGAAAAAAGGATATTGCTGTGAGTTGAAAATCAAACCGCATCGTATTTTTCCTTCATATATACATTCATGTTCAAATAGCAATACACTGTAAATGTCCTAGAACTACAGAAAATAGGTAATAAAACTGATGCCTCACACTTAAGTGTGACAGCTTTTCAAAGCACAACTATATTTAAAGTTTGTACCTTTAAGTTCATAGAGCAAACCCTTGAGGGCCAGTGCTATAAATTATTTGCAAGGGAAAAGGCATGATGCATCTTTTAACATGTGCAGTCATTTCAGAGTGCAAAACCTACAAATGTCATGTCCTCTTAACATCAAAAGTAATTGGTCTGGCTGCACAACAAGGCACAGGGGTAACAAGGCAGTTTGCCAGTGTAACAGACTCAAATGACATACTGTGAAGCATGACCATGAGCTAATAGACCCCACTGCACAAGGAGAAGAAACAGTTTTCACTGCACTGCACTGTTTGGTTTTGCTTTCATCATCTATGTTAATCACAGAATCAACATTTTTCCAATGTCTGTATTGTTCCTGTGTTTGAACTTTAGGTTTACATTAAAGTATTTTTGTTTACAGAATTAGTCTTTTAATATTTTAATAATACTGTTTCAGGGGTAGCCTATAATGCAAATAAGATTATACTGTTTCCCTATATTGTAGTATATACAATGCATACATGTTTCCAACACTCAACCTCATTGCAAGATTAATTCTGGAATAATTACCATTTTGACATAGATACAAGATTGCAGACCAATGCTTTAGAACTAAACATTCTCAAGGGAAGGATGGAAGCGAACAAGACAACCATGGTTCAGTGTGTAACAAGGAGTTGGAGGTTGGGTACTGTTAAAGGCTGTGTAAGCCAGTGTTCTAGGTCAGTCTTGATGTGTGTGCGTATGTGTGAGTGAGTGTGTGTGTGTGTGTGTGTGTGTGTGGGGGGGGGGGGGGGTATATGTAAAGGGGGCCAGTAAGAGGGCAAAGAGGGGGATGGGGAGAAAGGAGGTTGGCTCAGGGAGTAGTGACCAGCCACTGTTGAGCCTCATAGCACCAAGGACCGAGGACACAAGCAGGGAAGCAGGTGTTGTGCTCTGAGTCTCCCTCCAACACACCACATCTGGTTTGAGCCCAGGCATACCCCCGAGACCTTAGATGTCAGCTTTGATGAGCATGTGGCTCAAAAAACATCACACAAGTCATTTCAGTTTTGAGCCAGAGTAAAGTTCCATAGAACCACAGCATTCCATTCACTGTTCTGTTATCCTGTTTACTCTCTGGCAAACCATACAATGCCGTACAAATATTTTGAGAAATGTATTTATCTTTAAACTGATGGGGTTTGGTTTTGAGTGAGTTTTTAGAGCAATTTCCTGCACTATTCAGTTTAGATGTACATGCCAAGAGAGGAGTCATGTTACTCTCATCCAAGAAAAACCAAGATAAAATAAAATATTTAAAGTCAATCAAATGTTGTTGGCTATAGGACAATTACAAAGTTTTGTTGAACACATTCTATAGAAAGGTTATTTTTATATAATTCAATTTCACACTGACTCATAACACAACATAAAATAAACAAAAACAATACCCTGCGGTTTAAAAGATATACGTTCAACATTTCATCTTTTCACAAAAAAAATCTAGCATTCACCTTAATAAACATAGTCAAAAAGTTTAGTATAAGAATGAATGCTGTCAAAATTCCAAAGGCTATTGTAATTCTGGATCAGAAGCACTGTCAGGCTCTCATCAAGATGCAAGTGGGTCACAGGACTGTACACGACCCAGACATGGGTCTCACCCCCAGGGTCAGGGTCAGTCAGGCATGAGGTGACAACTGAGTGCCTCCGATGTGGCTCCCACTAAGGTAGCCTGAGCCCAGCCTCAGAGCAAGACTCTAGCCTCGATGCTGTGAGGCATAGCTCTGAAGCGGGCCCAGAGGTCCACACTCTTCAAGGAGGAGGTGAACAACCATCTTTATTCTCAAATGTTTAAGGCTAGGATCTTTAATACAAGAAACACACAAGCCACTGTACACATAAGCTGCTGTCTGTGCACTCTGAATTCAAACACTTTGGACAGTGCTTGAGTTTGTCCCTGAAATGCTCTGTTGTCAATAAAGAAACATCTCATGATAACCTATAATGAAGCTTTCATGTTTGTTATCAATAATGCCCACATTCAGCGGCCCAAGAATATAATAGTTTTTATGTACTGAAGGCCAGCTGCTGTGAGGTTTTGTTATGATTCTATGGCTACAATAATGAGACAGTTAAAAAAACTATTTTGTGAATAGAGAAGAGGAATGTATTAATTTAATGGTTGTACACTAACAAAACAACATTGCCACTGCATTAAACCAAACCATATTGGGTATCATGAAGACCAATATCATTTCATTGAAATGCTACCTTGAATCTAAAGTACTATTTGAGAGGACGGATGAATGAAGAAGTTTAGAATGGTTGTCATTATGATCAGCTGACCTACAAAATGTGTTTTTGAAATGGAGACTTTTCAAAATAGACAGATGCAAATGTGGGACCGTTCAATATGGTCTTTCTGGGGTTGTTTTTTTTTTTTACAGAAACCAAAAATCTTCTTTTTCTTGGGATATTCAGAAATTATTTTGTGATAGTCAGAAATGCACTATTGCTTCGACTTGTCCATGACCTGTTAAGAACAACAGCAGCAGATAGAAACACAAATCTGTAAATGGGCTGTCTCTACAGACACATCTTAGTGGTCATGCTTTACAGGGTAAACAGAGGGGCATGATACAGAACACAAATGTCTGTCAATAGGGAAGAAAACAACAATGACATGCATATAATAGATAATTGACAGTTTACTTATGTTGCAATTTCGAAGAATATTTTCTTGCTTTGAACCAGATTTAATTTTATTTAATTCAGTGGTAATCAAGCATTAGTTGACCAATAAAGGAAAACCTTTAAAGCCCTATAGTAACTGTATACCTTTTCAAAAAAAATTCTCTCAACCACTGAGGCTAATGAACCACAATAAACTTAATAATAAAGTAAACATCAAGCTGATAACTATCTGGGTGCCCAACACCAACCCCCTTAGAGAGAAAGTTTAAGTGACGGATATTACAATGCCATCCTAATGAATTCATGTGGCCTGTGTAACCTTAAAACAATTTGTAATCCAGATGGGAACATCTTTATTGATTGTGGGAATGCTTCAGTGGAGTCTCAATGCTTATCTCAGCATAAAAAGTATCTCTTGTGACGAGCCTCGATTTAATTAGATGACAATCACTGTTAACAATGCACAACCAACATCACAACATGGGCACATCGGTGCTGGCAGTGATAAATGTCCTTATCCCAGCAGGGAGTACTCACTTCCTCTGTTTAACTAATTTTCCTTTTTGAGTCCACCTGTATGTCTTGGATTTTAATATTTGTCTGGTATTTCTGGAAAAGGCAAAGCTGCATTTGAAGACTATGCATTGCCTGAGACACAAATAACAATAAAGTAATATCACACAGTTATATCCAGCACACATTTGTAGAATGATACTCTTGACTCCGTGAAACATATATGTGCTATGTATTCTTTCAAATTAATGTTGTTGCTGGTGTATTCAGTGTGCTTCAGTGGAATATCAAATTCGGAAGCAAGCATTCACGACGGTACGTCATACACAATGTCAAAGAACAACCACTAGAGGGCAACTAACTGTATATGGGTTGATAATCTATGTGTCTAACAGGCATTTCACAGTGATATTGAGATCAGAAAGTCCTACTGAGAACGAGTTAGGGTGAGTTTCTTGTGCCACAGATTTGTTTTGACTGTGTTGGTTACTAGACAATTTGTATCATTTTGACAACATAAAAAAAAAAAAGTGTTCTTACCATTTGCATTTTATTCATAACTGTAAGGAATACAAGGTCAGACAACATGGAGACACCCTAAATAATTAAGAGTTATTTATTAACTTTCCAATTAGCATAGGCACCCTATATAATGTACAACAAAATGTAGTGTCACTACTAGGACCTCCATTAAAAAAGATTAGAAGCACCATTGTTATACATGCATGTTTGCATGACAGTCAGCATAGAATATAGAAAAGTTTAGTATTTGAACACAGTAAGGTACAGCCTATATTTTACATTTCACTCTCTGGAACATTCAGCCATGAAGAATATTTGGCAACAACATCACACCTTTATCAAGGCATGTCATGAACAAAACATTGTTGAGTCTCTGTATTTTGGGGAAGGGGCATAGGTGGAGGCCATGGGCTAATGGCAATGAGGGATTTGTCAGTCATCCCCACATTTAATAATCCCTGGCTCTCCATTTTCTGCTGTTTGTTTATATTAACCTCTGGTTGAACCCACTTTAGAGGCAGCCTCTGCGCCAGAAAGTTCAGTGAACATTCAGCACGGAAGCGGAGAGCATGTCATCTCGAATCTATTAGCCCACAGGGGAGTTTGCAGCATCCAGTAGTCTGTGAGACACACACACACATACCACACACACGTGCACACACACATGCCACACATACACACACACTAGGTAAGCTGCTAACCCGCACATTTTCCATACTGATGGTCCATGTAACTGAGATTATTGCATACAATGACCTCCTCATGACCTCCATTTTTCACTCATGCTGAATAATCTCATCATACCATGCCCTACATCACACTATTTTAACACCACTTTCTTCTTTGCATTGTAGTGGGCTATTCCAAGCATTTCACCCCTTCAACTGTTAAAGCCATGGCCAGATAGAGGACAAACATTTCTTTAAAGACAGAATGGAAAAGATAACATTCTCCCTTTCAATATTGCCAAATCTAATTTAGAACTGTATTTTTTATTCTTCATAGAATTCTGCTGCCACTTTTCTGCATATGGGTCAAAGTAAAAGAAGCATAGTTAAAAACAAAAATAATTAACTTAAAACTGTGTAACGTTTGTATTTTCAACATTGTTTAATAGAGGAAATGTGAAATAATGTCCTTTTATGGCCAGTTTTAAACACCCTATCCCTTTAAGGCAAGTGCCTTTCTTCCCACCTAACTAATAGGGATGAGCATCAGGCCTTCTGTCTCAGTAATACACATGACAAACTTTTGTACCTTCCACATAGCTGGCTAATAGCTGGATACAGTACCAACATTTTGACAACATACCTACTTACTAGAGAAACCTTTTTATCTAAAAAAAAATACCTAAAAACAATCAAATCAAATGTTTGAAGAAACGAATGAAGACATTTTCTATTTAAGTCCGTACAGACACTCCAATGTGTTCCTCTTGTTGACATGGCCAGGCAGCAGGGGGTCTACTGTATACAGCTGGTTTGTAAACCAACATCAGTCTATGACTTTCAGTCCCCTCCCACTCCATGCTCCGTGGTGACCCTGGCCGGTGGAGCAAGCCCTCTGTGTTCCAGGACAACTAGCATCACTGTAACAGGTGCCGCCATGTTGCTTTCCATACTGCTTTCACTTGTCACCACAGTGGTTTTATGACTTGACACCAAGCTCTTTCTGGCTCATGTGTAGGCTTAGATCTCATCCATTGTTGGTAATGTATAGGGTTGTAATTATTTGACATAATCCTTTAAGTTTTTACTATTAGACGTGATCTTAGAAATGAACTTTGGAAAAAATGATCTGCAATATTTATGAAAAGTAATGTGTAAAATGTAATGGAAATAAATACATCACAACAGTGTCCACTTGTATTCAACAATTCAACAGTTCAACAGCTATCCACTTGTATTTAACACACCCTTCCATCAGTAATTTCCACAGTCTGCTATAAAAAAGTGTATATTATTGTATGTAACATATTATTAAATGTACTTTACTTCATGTGATTAGTTTAATTGTTTCACCTAAATGCATAATTTGTTTGTCAGGTGTATTAATTGGTTAGATTGTTTTGTGTTGCTTTGTGTAAAAGCCCCATACTGATTGTAGCTACACTTTGAGTCTGAACAATAGGGTTCTGGGATGATAATACATGTGATGTCATCCAACATGACCGCTATAAATTAAACTCTGTATTTATTCCTTATCAAAATGCTTGTACTGCAGATCAAATGTGTTATCTGGATGCTTTGTTATCACGGTAAAAAGAGGTATCTGAAGGAAACAAATCAGCTTTAAGTGGGGTCAGCATGCAATATTTATCTCGTCTTACATTATTTAGAATGTGACCATTACTTAGCCAGCCTTATCTTCTGAAATGTGTCATAAGGGTTAGAAGAAAAAAAACTGGAGATTTCATTGGTCAACTTTGAAATATCAAACCAATGACACAAGAATACACTGCCAGGAGGAAAATACTGAACTAATGACTGGTGGTTAAGGGTAAACCTGTCAGTTAGAGACGCTGCAAAACATGGGCAATCATACAATTGTGGTTTTAGATTGAATTATTTTACTTCAACTTCTATTTTCTTATGTGTTTGTACAGTACTCTGCTATGCAGTGTTTCGTGAGGTTTGAACATCTCTCTAATAAACTGTCTTTGACCTTCCCTTCCCATTTACGCTGGGGGCTAAACATGAAGAACATGGCACCCTAACACATTTTATTTGAGTAGATCTCATCAGAGTGTGACGGCCTCTTATGGTCCAATGAGGATCTAATATAGCCATGGTTTCCTACTAAAAACCAAATTGTCAGATTCTCATCTCATCATCGACTCGATGGCAGAAGTTGTCAAGACACAAGCTGACAAGACACATCCGTTAAACCACAACCTTGCTCGAATTCAGAGTGAACACAACAGTGAAACTGTGACAGTCATTATGTGTTCAATGTACCATGTCCTATCCGTCTCCAACACCTCCTTCTCTCTGGATAGCATAACTATGTGCCTCACTGGCTTTTCTCTGTGGATGCTGTTTTGCTAGGCACCTCCCGGTGATGACTAAGACTATTAAAGATAGTCCAGGGTTATGTGTGCTATATTGATGTAATGGTGCATCCAAAGACATTCAATTATCCGTGAAGGCGGATGTAAAAATAAATAAATGGAACAGCAGAATGTTGAGTGTTAACATAACACAGAAGGGTGACAGTTAACTATTTTTAGCCCATAGTTGAAAAATATTATTCCTCCACTGTGATAGTAGGACAAATTTTCAGGATCTCAGTGATGGGACATGAACAAACCCAAACTGCTTGTTAAACAGGACAAGTGTGCCATCTACTGGTATAGCTGGACATGGGGCAAGCACCCACAGTGTCAAAGTATCAAATTTTAGACTCTCTGCTCATACATCTTAGATAATTAGGTAAATCCCTACTGGCCAACTGCATAAGTGTCAATATATATGTTTTTTCAACTATGAACAACATCACCTACAGATTTCAAAAGTTGACTCTCAAGAGGGAATACATGTGACTCTATTTCCTCTTGTCAGTAACAACAGTTTTATTCATGATAAATATATGAAATAAAGAGGCTAATAATATTTATATTGTTTGCAGATTCCAACCTACTACTAAAATTAAAGTCCTAGTAGTAAATACTGTCACTATCCAAATACCTGGGGGTCCACTTAGACAGGAAACATGACTATAGAGAAAAGTCTGCTTTCAAAAAAGGAAATATTAGGAAACTTAGATCCTTTGACGTAAGGAAAAAATCCCTCCATGCTTTTGGTGCTACCATGATTGAATCTATAATCATCTCTAACCCATGTTGATCATGTTTGGGATTTGTATTATTAGTTTATGTTGCTTTCTCTAAGGATGTCAGAATCAAAATGCCAAGCCTTGTTTTAAGGAGACCTAATTTACTGAATTTTTCTACTTTCTTTTCAATTACAGGCTGAGCTCTCTGTTTGATCCCTCATTTGTGAGAAGATATGAGAACTGCTTGTAAAACATAACTGTGCCAGTCTCAACCCTCTGGATCTTGTCTGGGCTATAGACTGGAGCTCAGACAACACCTGAAGACTCAGCCACTTCCCCACAAATTGCCTGCGCTCAAATTTGACTTAATCCTATCCTGATGAAGTCAAAACTTGTCAAGATTATTACTGTAAATCGCCTCCCAGGATTCAGGGTAAAACTCATTAGTTGGAGTTCATCCTTGTGGGAGAAGCCATTTTCATCCTCATTAAATACCTTTGTGTGTCCCCCTTTATCTAACCACCCCGTTTTCCTTTAAAAAAAAAAACGGCTGCTTAACCTGGGATAACTTCTATTCCATAATTTCTCACCCTAAGCACACCCCCATGGCATCGCTCTCTGTTGATCAAATTTAACCAGTAGATTCACTCTCTTTATTTCCTGAGGCCTATTCATGATGATATCCTCCCAACTGCCTAAATATACTCACACTGGGACACCACAGATTTAATACAGCACCTTTTATGACAGGCATTAAGATTCATGGAGGTTGAAAGAGGAGCACTTGTTTTAGCATATCTGCCCTGTTCCTGTATATCCTTCAAGGGAAGTAGAGGTAATTATAAGGAATTTAAAGGTAAAAAGGTAAAAAAGGATGTGTGAGATGGGTTATAGACGGTGACCAACTGAGGTTGAATATCAAAATGTTCAGAGAAGTAGCCTTGGTTAAGTGATTCAATCTACTTTAGTTAGGATAAGAAGAACTAATGGTTCAGAAACTTTTAAATGACGCTCACACTTTCTCATGGAAGAGAAGCACAGGTTAGGGACTCAACTTGGCTCAGTGCAAAAAGTAACAGTAGCTTGAGGTGGAAGAAAGGGTTCAAAGCCAGTATTACCACCCCTTCCTCTCAAAGATACCGCTTAGACAAATTTCATGGTAATTAATTGCTGTTTGACCCTATAAATAACAACATAACAACCACCTAAAAAGGATTGGAACTCACATCAGTGGCAATAATTGGTTTATCTTCAACCAGAACCCCAAAACATGCACATTGGTTTTTATCATAACAGACCACAAAGTAGTCACAAAAAGTCCACAGACGAGGGACATTCAACTCCTGCCAATAACTCTAATAAGAGTTATTGGCAGTTATTAAAAACTACAGGATTCGTTTGTACAGCACCCCACAGTCAAATAGCCCTTTTTCACAGGGCATTCAAAGGCTCTTTAAATTAAAACAGGGATCTTGAGATTATGTTTCAAATCCAGAAACCTGGGGTGCTGTTCCAGGCGGTGATGCTGGTATTTCCCCTATTTTGGTACAAGGGGTTAAGTGAAGGCATAAAAGGTTTATTTGCCTTCACGTTGCTTCCTGTCATCATCAATGCACAGCAACAATGTGTCTTGAAAGTCAGCTTATAAAAGTTTTAGTTAACTCTGTGAGCTTAAGTGAGCTTTCTCAGCTTTGCAGTTGCCTGCAGCATGGAGGATGTCTGCTTATATTAATTTCATGGAGTTTAAGAGGTCACCAAACTCATTTGGAGATTCTTACTCATTTATGAACTCTGGAACCTTCTGTTCTGCAGTGCTCTAAGCTACTGGACTTGAGATGCTTAAATTTACAGAATAGTATATTGAATTTATGGAATAGTATATTGCTACAGTGGGTGGTAAAAAGTATAACACACTCTGACAGACTTGAAAGCACAGGGGTTGACTGAAAAAACTACTCTTTGAAATTACGATTACCTGCTCTCTAATGAAATGTAAGGTAAGCGAGACCATGTTTTATCTACCGAGTGTTTTGGGGCATTTTGGAAATTGCTTTAGCTTATATTCAGAAGATCTCTAATGAGAGAATTGGTTTCTCAGAAAGCAGCTTAGCTGGAGAACACGTCAAACAAGACAGTGAAACTGAGCAAATGAGTTTGCCAGCTGTTCTAACTTTTCGGGCATGCAATATAGACAATGAGAGTATAAGAGAGTATCCTCTGAAATATATTGCAGTTAAGGAAAGAAAACACAGAGGGACAGTGAAATACAAATGTTCTAAAACAGGAATGCTGAAGAGTGAGCATGGTAGAATCTTGTGGCACACAGATTACACTACCAGTGCACTGCACAACCACAATTTGGAGAAAGATTACAAAGATGATGTGTTGTCAAAGGCATAAGTATCTATTCTAGGAGGGTCTCAGGCAGGTGAAGCTTGAGCAGGAAGTAGTTAAGGCTCTGCTCAGTGGTTAATTTGGTAGTGCTCACTCTCCTTGTGACCTCTCCTCAGGGCACCCTGCATTCATGGGGGGGGACAACCTCACTGGCCACAGGAAGGCCTTTGCCCCCACCAGTCTGCAGCAGTCTCACATCTGCACCAGATCTCCCAGTGTGAGTGTTTAAAAGCAATGAGGCCTCACATCTGTGCAGGGGCTGGGATTGGTCAGGGGGTAGGGGGTGATTAATTGACGGTCACATCTCGCTGACTGCTGCCCACACTGCTTTGATGAAGAGGGATTAGGTTGCGCACCACAGGCTCAGCTGATAATAGGAGACCGGAGAGGAAACACTCATGTCACGCTCCATGGCAAGGATTTCAATCAAAGAACTACTTCATTCGGAGAGAGCCGAGGCTGTTAAAACAACACGTGGAACCTTACATTTCCCTGCTTTGGATGCTGCATTTACTGTTTTAGATTGGGAATTGTTATAACTGTAATCTTGGTGTGTTTGTAGCCTTCTGCTAACCTGCAAAACACCTGAAATCACAGTTTTATTAAGGTGGTACATCCAAAAGGTAGTGATTCTGTAAAAACTCTTAGTTATCACTTAGTTGATAGTCTTGGTATTCGTCAAGTAGAAAAGGACTGTGTGCATTTCTAATTGTATGTAAATTAGAAAAATGTGCCACTAGTGCTCTTGTAATCTCAGACTCTCTCATTCAGACTGGCTGCATGGCATTCCATTCAAATTAAACTTTATCCTAGCTTTCCAAGATTTCCTCCCTGACTTCCCTTTATTATTTGTACTGATGCATTGGGTGTACATCCACTGGATACTAAAGCTAGTAGTCTGACGTGGAAAAAAAACTGGCCAATAAAAACTTAAAGAAAGTGAAAATCACCCAAAATATAGTCTTTAAACAAAGGTGTTATCTATTGTAATGTAGTGTGAGATGTGGTACACAACAGTCTTGGGGTCATTATTTGGTCAAACTTGATCCTTTTATGGATTTTGGAAAAGTTGTGAGCAAGTAGTTCTAGACTTAGAAAGCTCATTATAGCTATGAAGCATGATTTTAAATATTACAATATACTGTATGTAGTATGGATCAGTCTGTACTGCAGATACATTGATAGCCAATGTACAGTAAAAGCTAAATAACATTTTATGCTAAAGTAATTTTGAATAGACTTGATATCAATAATATTATTATTCAATATTATTTGATATATTATTCAATATAAATTAAACTGCACTCTCAAAATCATGGGAACTGAAATTTTTTAAGATTTAAATCATGAATTGTGTGCCAAGCCGACTGTATGGTTTTATTAAATAACAAACAGCGAGCCTTACCTTCAGAAAATTCAGCATTGTCAAACAGTATTGTTATTTCCACATGACAAACATGTAGGCACTTCATAGAGGGTATGGTGAAACTCATTGTCTTGCAGGTTTTATGGTTTAGGTTCAGTTTCATCCATCTGAGACTTTATTTAGCCCCCTTGTCCTGTCTTGGTTCTTTCTGAACTGAGATCAGTCTACAGCTCTCCCAGGGGATGACAGTAATGTCACATACGACTTTGGCACACCAATATTTCACACCCAAACCCAAACCTATTAAGAATGACTACTTACCATAGACAAGGTGTGTCCTTCACAGCGGCAACCTTCACATATTTTGTGCATCCACACATACATGCTTGTGTATTCTGTGCACAGGTCTTTGTATACTTTAATCAAACTCTCATGGGTGTGAATTCTCTATGGTTGTGTTCATGAAAGGCCCCATATTCTCAGACAGCATATTTGTGTTGATACCCAGTTTTTTTTCATGATCGAAAACTGTTTGTTAGTACTCACACAGCAGACAGAAAACATGTTATATTGGAAATATGCATTGCCACAGGAAATAACAGTAACCATAATATGGTATTGAAAACACAAGAGGATTTTCCTGTAAAAAAAAAAAACACTCAAATTTTTCTTGTGAGGTTTTGGACCTGAAAGAGCCTTAAACCTATACTGAATAGCAGTATAGCTTCCTCCCTGTCTTGTATTATTTACCACTATTCTACACCACCCGGTCACCTGTCAGACACAATTCACTATAGCAGATTTCTCAAACCAAGCCGGCTCTGGTCACACACACCAGTGTTCTTACACTCCAGTCTCAGTCCACATGGAAAGAAATACTACTTTTTTTGTAGGCAAGTTAAAGCATCACCTTTGTTGTGGAATATTTAGTGACAGTAGAACAATTATATGTTATCTAGTCTCTATACAGGACTGCCAAATCAATTTAGATACCCTATTCCAAATGACAAAAGGTGCCTTTGGTTAATGGTACTTTACCTCAAGAATTAACATACATAACTTCCATAATTGGAGCTAATAAGAGATCAAGCTATGAACTGAGAGAGAGCCATCATTTAAGTGTTAGGACAACTATGTAATTAATCAAGTGATACAAAATATCCTGGTTTAAAATGGATGTAAATGTGTCCCATAATGCCATTCATTTCTAAATGTGTGCTACCAATTTGCCTCAATTTATTTACTGCACCCAAGTGAACCAACATCTTCCCCAGAGAATGGGTGATTGTGAACCCTCATATTAATCATGTTTGTGATGCTACATGGAGTTCTGTTTTTGTTTACCACCTATTTTGTTTACAATATAATATGGCAGTAGGCATAACTACTGTTTTGATTGGAGATTAGAGACTACAGTAGAGTCCATCTATTCTCTGTGGCGAGCAACAACAGAGTTTGATTTATGAGGTTCCTTATTCTATTTCTCCTGAACTATACAAAGGAACTCTTCACCTTGACCGCTCTATTAAATTGAAGATCCAAAGTTATCAATCCAGCTGGAAAAAGAAAAGGAAGCCTCCATCTAAAGCCATGTCTTCTCACCCTAATGGATCGGAATGCTCTGCAAAGCCAGAGAGAAGGATGTTACGACTATATTTTTGACTGATTATGCATTTTTTTTTCCTAAGCTATTCATAGAACATAGATTCATCATTCCAATTTGTCAAGCTGGAAAATATTTCAATTAATTATGTGCATGGAGAGACTCCTGGTGTATTAGGCCTCTATGTCAGACCCAGGCTGAGTCCCCATTTACAGGACTCAAAATAAAGAGGTATCAGAGAGGAGCATGGACGCACCAGTAATTAATTTGATGAATGCCTTAGCGGCACCAATAGTGGCAGCAGTGTGTCTCTTCATCAGGCACCAGCAGCAGTCACAGTGCTCCGCGCTAATTTGAAAGGGGCAGCTCATCTGTATAGTAGATGTGTTTGCAGCAGAGTCTATTCTTCAGCTTATGTTCACACAGCCCCCTGCTGTCCATGCGGTGTGTGGGGGCCTTATGTTTTCTGTCAGCTTTGTCCTTGTGCCAAGCAACTTGCTCCACTTAGTGCCTAGTTTTTTGACTTTGTGGCCTGAACTTAATAATGGGAGGTCCAGAGGATTTATGAAGAGGGTTGTCACCTTGTTCCTCGGGCATGGTTTTGTTAGTTGGAGACCTACTGTGGCAGTTGTCACCTGCACCTGAGTGAGCAGCATTAAAACAAACATGGGAGCACCCACTATGGTCTGAATCAGACTGTGATCCATTAGTGATAATGTCTGATTACGATCCTTACTGATGAGGGGACATCTATATGTTGATAAATGTTGTTGGGTGCACAAATCTCTGGCATACATGAAAAGGAGCTTGGGGTGGGAGGTGTGACTTGGACAATCTAAAATGATGGATCATATTATTGTTATTAGGTGAAAGCTTGGATGGCAGCTATTTGCGATGCACACCATCAATGCCGACAGGAGTCTGAGCCTCACATAGAAATAATTGGGCTGGTGCCACATAATTCAGGTTCATATTTTCACAAGTGGGGGAACATCATTATAAATCAGGTCAGCCACTGATACTACACCATAAATCAAAGAAAGACATGGCTCAAACAATTAGATAATTACTAGACCAACGTGTCACCACTGTAGCGCTGTAAAGCTGAGCGCGTAAAGAGAAGCTAACAAACAGCTCTGAGAATACTAGCCAGCATCATTATTTTGTAACAAGACAGAGAAATGTAACAGGACAGAGAAAGAAAGCTCACTGTATTGAACATCTAACTTAATATAACATTATTGTATTAATTAATAATAATAACATTATTATAATAATAATAGTGGTAGTATGAGCAATAATAGAGGTGGTATCATATAGTTATGTCATAGTTATATCATATGTAATATAATTATTTCAAAATAATTATAGGATCATCACCAATATCATGTATTCCCTCTTTGCTCAACCCCACCTCCTACCTACTCTGTGCCTTCCTGTCCTTAACCTCCCATACTCTTCCAAACATGGGGCTTTTCATAATTTAGTTGCATACCTGTTACTTATTTTTGTTTGTCATGACTAGTGTGAGAAGCAGCCTGAAAGTATAGCATGATGAACACACCCTAATGTTAATGATGAGACATCCAACAACACCCTAATAACCCAAACAAAGCATTATTTCCACATATAGAAATTATGAATTTGAAAAAATCCAGCATTAGTGTTGAACTGTGTACATGAGAGACTCTCAGCACATGGACTACCACTGACCCCTAGTGTTTCTAAATGTTATGTTCTCTTGCATCCCAACTGCTTTCAAAGCTTGTTAGTGCTCTGCCACACTTTATCTGCAGCCAACGATTACCCTTAGGCAGAGCTGCTGTCTGAAATCCAGAGGCAGGGGTCCAATTGACCCCAATTGAAAGTGTCGTTTCTCAGGACTGCCAAGTTCAAGAGATGCTGTCTTAGCCCAACATGGATGAAGGTTAATTCCCAGCTCCTCTTCTCCTCCTCAGCTTCATTGTTTTGAGCTATTTTACCAGATGCCTCTTCTCTCAGCCTAGCCCCTTGCCAAGGGTTAGGGTGGGGAGCTGCCTCCACTGTCCTTGTGTCAAATCTGAGTGCAGGGAAGCTCCAACAACAGTCAGAAATCGAGGTCACAGCGCAAGAGTGAACCAAGTGGAACAGATTGTTATGGAACCTCCAGGCTTTTGCAGACACATGTTGATCCCAGCACAGTATGTCCTAGCTTTTACCTCCCCACTGCCTCCTCTCAACTCCCCTGGCAGCACCGTTATAGAATATGAAGAAAATCAGGCTCTTTTAACCCTGGTACAGCCTCTCAAATATACTGCACTCAACACGACTATCCCCAGAGCCAAGCTAAATATGTGACCTATTAGACTCTTGCTTGAATACGTAAGCTGACTGATATATTTTGCTGAGGAAAGAACTACTTTTGGTTTTAAAAACTGGCACATGAAAATGCCCATTCTCCTTTTTGCTGGCAGTTCACTGTGTTATAGACTTACAGTACATGCAAAACAGCTTATAAACATTGTATTCAAGTAACAGGTACTCGATCACCGGCGAACAGTAAGTAGAGATTAAATGTCACGTTTCATTTTAGATGGTTAGAGAAGATGCAACACCATTACAGCAGGCAAGAGTCGTCACTAATGCTTTAGTCAAAGCTTCCTCTAACCCATAGGACCAAAATGTAAATGTCTCATTAGATCATTGTCTTTAAACCTCTTTAAATAGATATTAAAGCCGATCTGCATAAGCCAAATCTGTTCCACTGTATCCCCATGATGAAGACAGGCAGTGTTTTAAGGCACAATTGATCTTTTAATAATGTCATGACCATCGTATGACCCATAGCAGGAGCAGTACTTGTCGTCACAGGGGGAGGGATTACAGGGCAAACACACGTCATGTTGGGAGGCGTGAAGTGCTTTAGGGTCACGTGAAGAGGCATAAAGAATAAGGATGCAGAATGCATGTTTTCAACACCAGGGATCAAGACGGCCCCTGTTCTCTACGTAAGTGACTTCATTTGGTAGCATTCCTGACATGCTGTCATTGCTGTCATTTTACACGAGAGCAGGAGACACAAAGGGAGAATGCAGTGACAGCAGATTGACCCCAGCTGCTGCTCATTTGATTGATATCTGTACAGACAATGATCTTTTTTCTGCACTGCGGTGGTGGTTACACAGGGAGGCGTTGGGCGGGGGCAAAGGAGAAATGTCACACCAGGGAAGCCAGTGAGGCGTAAAGCCCTGCCCGACGAGAGCAGGGTCAGTGGCTCCTCTCTGCCCCCTTTGTGCCCCGGGTAAAATGATCTAAGTGATTCTGGAGCTCAGCCACAGATCTGCTGGAGAGCAAGAGTCAACTGCACAGGCATGGCCCAGTGAGGACTCATAAAAGGTTTACTGGTGAAACGCCATGTTGTGTGCTACCGACTAGCTGGTGAAATTTACCAGGAGTAAGCACAAGGTGAAGGACATTTCAGTGGTTGTTTTGTAAAGATAATGGTCTGGAGTAATTAAATAAAATGAATGTGATTCTGAATGTACAAAGTGGCATGTGCAACTGCTCGAATGCTTAGCATATTTCTAATGTTGAGACAGTTTCTTTTTATAGAGTTGGATTACACAGTACAGTCCTAGATAATGAATAAAAGGGCAGAGGTTAAGATTACATTGTTCTGGTAAATTACTCTCAGAGAATGGCCGCGAGGCAGAGGCATTATCTGAGAATACATCCTAAAAGACTTGTACGCTCGGCACGTACTGTTGGGCTGGCTGGGTTTCTGGATGTAAGCTGTCTCTATGTGATGATTGTGATCAGCCTTAATTAAATGTGCTAATAAAGTCCTCACCCTTGTGTTTGTCTCATTTCATCGAGAGAGATGGGAAGAGGGACAGGCTTCCCACTCTTCGCATTATCTCCGTCTCCCTCCCCCTTTCCTAGCCTATTTTCCTGGGGAA
Organism: Osmerus mordax; assembly: GCF_038355195.1. Classification (NCBI taxonomy): domain Eukaryota; kingdom Metazoa; phylum Chordata; class Actinopteri; order Osmeriformes; family Osmeridae; genus Osmerus; species Osmerus mordax. The sequence goes on from NC_090053.1 coordinate 11,717,498, forward strand.
TCTATGATCTAGGCCTATATAGCCAAAGCTCTCTGAAAACAAATTACGTTGGGTATTTGAGTCCTAATGTTTGTCGAGGTCTGGTACGGATTATTAGTGAGGATCATAATAATGTAGCACACACAGCACAGAACATCTGCATTGATTTTACTGGTACTAAGGTTTTGTGTGTAAAAGAGAGACAAAGGTAAGGAGTGATAACAAGTTGTGTGGCAGGCCCGGCTCAATGCAGGGTAATAAGGTCAATGCAAAAAATAACCCCAGGGCACATTTCCCAGTAAACGTACAGAACAGAAAAACACATACACACACACACAACAATGTCCCATCCTTATGCTGCAGAATACAAACCCATCGAGTCAATTGCCAGAAAACATGACATGACCTTTCAGATTCACTGAGCATCAACTGTGAGCAGGACTGGCGTGCTTTCCGTTTCAGCGCACCCTCTGCCCCAACCGCCCACTCGGTCACCCCCAGGGCCCTAAACTCTCCACAAATAATTACTCTCTGTAGAGTATGTTCTCTACAAGACAAAGCCAAAATACTTGACTCTCAACTTGACCCTTACCCTAGGTATTCTCTGCATTAACATTCAACGCTTCTTCCTAAGTGTTTGGCTTTTCGAGCACTTCAATTACTGCACATTTAAACAAGGTAGCATGTTGATAACTGGTGTGTATGATATGGAAGCAAATCAGTGACAAAATGTTTTTAATTTTAAAAGGCATTGAATACTTAATATTGAAATTTAAACAAGACCGAATTCTCATATGAATATATTTAAATGTAAAATAAAATTCAGGCTGCTCAAATTTGAGCTTAAAAAAATCAAGGCCAAAAAATTTGTCTTGAATTTGATAGTAATTTCATAGAATATTTTGGCTCAAATCTTTTTGGCTCAAAATTTTTAAGCTCAAATTTTTTAAGATCTATTCTTTTACGCTCGAATTTAAGCAACCTGAATTTTATTTTACATTGAAATATATTCATATGAGAATTCGGTCTTGTTTAAATTTCAATTTTAAGTATTCAAAGCCTTTTAAAATGTAAAACATTATGTCACTGATTTGCTTCCATAGTGTGACATGTGGTGCTTATAGGGATAATTTGAGATTGTTAGGGAATTAAAAGAGATGTGAACTTGATGTTTTGATGTAATCAAAACATCTTTATCTTTATCTTGACAACAAAAAAATCGTAATACCGTATTTCTTCGAATAAACGCTGCCCTTGAATAAACGCCACCCTTGAATAAACGCTGCACCAAAAATGAACGCTGTGTGATTAATGCCGCCCTCGAATTAACGGCCACCCCAAAAATCTGAAAACGGTTATTTAATTGGTTAAATTCAACCCCAGTATTTATTACACATGTACATAACTTTCTGCACAGCTTTCTGTTTGAAAGCTAACGTTTAGGCATGCTGCTTCAGATTTTTACACAATGTAGAACACTTGTATTTGAGACAGTTGGACTACAAACGCACACATAATTGATAGCCAATGAGAAAGGGAGTTGGCCACTCATAGACAAAAAAAGAATAGACAAGGAGGTCGTAAATGAAACCTGCGTTTTTAGCTACATGATTCATTTGTCACAATGCCAGCAACAAAGTTGTCTATGGCTGCACTACAGCTACAATTCACGAAATCTCTCTTACTAATTAAACGCCGCCCTTGAATAAACTCAAACCTCGAATGAACGCCGCACCAAAAATGAACGTTATTTAATAAACACTGCAGCGTTTATTTGAAGAAATACGGTATTTAATCATATTCAGTGAGCACGTCACATGGTATAGGTAAACCCATATTTATTTACTATTTCAGCTGGTGAGTGCTAAAATGCCCTGAATCCTTCAAAGCTGTTTGCAGTAAGGGTAGGGACAATTTACTTCCTTTAAGAGCCTCTCACATGGAGGTATTATAGCAGATACACAGCACTGATGTAATGTGACTACCACCTACTGGTGGAGACACACAAACTGTGCCCTTTCTTGCTGTCTGTCATGCTTTAAGAAGCCACACATTTAATTGTGCAAGACACAATCATTTCAGGAAAGGCCTGCAGCGAGAAATAATGTAGCCAGGGAGCCTATGTTTGTTTGTTACTTTAGTTTACCACTCACTCCAAGTACACTCTGTACTGTGACATGACTTCCATCCAAAGCTGTGTTGTTTAACACCACCCTGCAGTGGCTGGGTTCATTTATGGACTCCAAGGAAGCATAAAGAGACAGTGGCTTCTTAATTCTTTAAGTTACTTGAAAGTCAAGGTAGTGCTGCGTCTTCCTTTTCACAGTCTGAATTCCATCTGCAGTTTAGCCTCTCTATTTACCACAAGCTCAGTGTAACTGACTGATAATGTCAACAGTAGTCTAAACAGATGTTCTGTACCACTGCCAGCTCCGACCCAAAGTATAGGGCAAAGGCCAGAGGGAAAGAGGGATTGTGGCAGAAACGTCATGGATCATTGGACATTTTCTTATCAGATGAGGTCCATTGACATTTGTCTAGGAACATTGAACTTAACACAATTGAGTCATAAGCATAACAACAAAATCATTGCTAGAGTATGTTGGCATGCAGAACTACTCTTTGTGGATGCCAGAAGTTGGAGCTTGCGGGCAGGTTGATTCTTACAGACCTGCAACTTACCAACCACCGAAATGAACAGGCTTGACAGGAAGACGTCTCATAGAAATGAAATGCCTGTGCATATTGTGCTAGATGTAACAGGGTGCAAATGTTGTCCGCTTGCACACAACATCCATGTCTGCCCACTTCTGCTCCGCCTTACTCTAGCTATTCTTTACACAATGGATTCCATTTAATACAGCAAAACCAGGTCAAGCCCATTTAACCCTTCAACATCCGGCTTACTTCATTGTTGTGCAAGTTTCCCCCCACCTCTCCACCCACCCACCCCCGAATCCAATGTCAAGCCACAACATGATGTTTCCTCTTTGGGAATAAACCTTTGCCACACAGTAGGGAGTCCTTTCATTTATCCCAAAAATGATGAGGGCAGATGTGGGGGCAAAAGTCTGACCAGAACAATCCCATTTCATGGAGGAAATTACCCCTTTCCCCTGTCTTCTCTCGTAAAGTTGATTTGAAGTCATGGTTAAGTCTTCTCCTTTTGAGGCTGGGTCAGACCAATTTGCCACCTGGTGAGGTAGGGGAGGTAGGGAGGTACAATTTTAATTGGCGGCTCACTTGGTACGAGGACACCACATCCTATGGGCACCATAGCTGCCTTTGTACGGGGCTCCAGCCACAGGAAATCCCCCACCTCATTATGAGAGAAAAGAGATTAATTGACCAGTTCAATAACAGGCAGCCTTAGGACTCGATCAACTTTGTAAGGGAAATCACCAATTAGACCTTATCTCAGCATGAACCTTTTCTGAGAACAGGACTAATCTTTTTTATTATTATTATTAGCCTCTCCAGTCATCAGAGGAGGATCAGGGTTCACCTGACCTTCTTCTGAGACACTTTAAAGACCTTGGTGTGTAGCCAAGATTTCATGTAACAAATGCCATGTAGAATTTGATTCCTGTCCAAGAAAGGCAGAGGAAGTGCAGATGGACTTGGATGCAAACACCTGCATGCACAAATCGACTGAACAAATTATAGAGCACAATGTAATTGATGTGGACCCCCAACGACCACAGTAAATGTCAATATAACAAGTAGCTTTTCTAAAGATAAAATAATTTGACCGAGATGGCTCCTCTTTCCCTAGTGTGTATCAGTCCATTTGAACAAACAGGGGGGGGGGGGCATGACTCACAATAAACTTCATACAGGAGAGTTATTCATCCATAGGAGGTCTGAAATATGAATTTAATACAATCTTTTGGGGACAACAGGTCTTGGCTTTGCCTCGGTGGGTTATACATCAGACTGGTCCAGGTCACAGACAAAGTAAGCCCATTACAAATGTAACAAGTGTATGTCTGTGTAAAAACCCCATGTGGCAACCCTAGCCATTTCTCAACAAAAGGCCAGGCCAATTTCCTCTGGTAAACTGGTAGATTGATGTGACATTTTGGCTCCAATTAACCTTAAAAGTGAGCATTCTTATTTTCCTTTCTTTTCTACTCTTTGTTTTTAAATGCTCTTTATCTATTTATTTCTCGTATATCCAGTGAACAGTGGAACAGTAAACACTTCCAGTCATGTTTCAGTAGACTCTCCTGAATAAACTCCTACAGATAGTTCTAGTTGGACAACGCCATGACGATAATACAAACATGAACTATTTAAGTTACGATAGTAGATAACACAGGGAACACTGATTCTCCTTATGTCTCTCATTTAATTTGTGAGCTAATTCAGAAAGGGAGTATTATGCCTTCAAGTTCTTCAAGGGTTGTTGTCATTCCACCATGTGTGTTTAACCGGAGGGGGTGGAAATGTCATGACCACTGAGGTGTCGGGAATCTGGTGCCAACACCTGTCGGTTCTCTGGGACTTTGCATCTCAAATAACAACATGGACATTGACTCAAAACATAAATATCCACACATATGCAGGAGGGTAGGCGCACATGCATGCAAACACACAGAAGCAGTAAATGTGCAGAGATAAACAAATGACTTTGTGTAAAAACACACAAACACACACCCCTTCCCCCACCACACACGCACACACACAAATGCTAGCGGGGGACAAGAGTGCTGGGAAGACAGATATGTCACCCTCACTCTCCTCAACACTCCATAATGGATATGTAATGTACTGTAGAGCACATATATTCTGGCATCTCTTTGACCAGGGGCTTCTTATTCCTCCTGGGTGATTGGTAAAATTGGTTGACATTTTCCTGGCTCCAATTAACCTTCGATTTGACTCCCAGTATAGCCTGTCTTTATCTGTTGTCTTCTTGAGCACGAGGGCATATGTCAGTACATGGTCAGGGGCAGAGGGATGGTTTCAGAGATTGACCATTTCCTTTGGTAATTGTTCTCTTCTCCTTGGGATGACCATAATATGAAGAGAAAACACTATTAATCAGCAGTCATCTCTGTGTGATTTAGCCTTCTTTAGCATAACTAGTGTTGAGACAAAAAACAAGGATTTTATGTTGTGCGTTTTGCTTTGTGAAAATCCTCAAAAGAAAGGGAATTCAAATTACCATTACAACCCGTACTCAACAAATGCACAAAGAAGTTTTTTTGCGATGGATGATGTGGTACAGTATACCTACACGGCTGAGGAAACAGATAGCTGTGTGCTACTGGAATAAACCATGTTTGTGCATATGTAGAGGTATGGTTGAGGTTTGTCATTTGTAGTTGTAGTACTTGTAGTACTCCCAGGTTGGACTCCTCCATCTCAACCTTAATTCCCTGGATGAGAACAGGCAGTGGGGGGCCTTACTCCATCTCCTGTTGAACATCCTGGAGATGTTGAGCTGCAGGTTTTTCTTCTCACACCACCCAACAAAGTCCTCCACCAGGCCGCTGTACCCTCCTGACCATCCGGCCTGAGAGAGAGAACATGAAGGGTGACAGTTCTGTCCCTTGTGGAGCTCCAGTGCTGATCACCCCACACAATCTCACACACACAGTTCTGCAGCCTCACAAATTGTGGTCTACCTGATCCATCAGCATGTGCCCCATCCACTCCCCAAGTACATTTTACATTTACATTTAGTCATTTAGCAGACGCTCTTATCCAGAGCGACTTACAGTAAGTACAGGGACATTCCCCCGAGGCAAGTAGGGTGAAGTGCCTTGCCCAAGGACACAACGTCAGTTGGCATGACCGGGAATCGAACTGGCAACCTTCGGATTACTAGTCCGACTCCCTCACCGCTCAGCCACCTGACTCCAAGTAGCCAAGGCTGTATGGTGTTGAAGGCACTGGAGAAGTCAAAAAGCATGGCCCTGGGGCAGCCATTTCCAACCTTTTCCACTTCGAGGCCCACTGCCCCAACACATCCGTTCACTGAATTTCTGCTCATCACACATGTTTAATAGCATCACAGGGGGCAAAAAAGTTTGCTTTCACGGCAAAAGAATTTGAGCAATCAAAGAAGACAAAGTGTCCATCAGCGCCACAGTAAGCACCCTATGTTAAGAGAAGTAACTTGCATAACTACAAACATTCCAATAGCTCCATACAACATAATGTTAAATAGCTAAGTGCTCTATTGAAGTGGCCGTATGCAAAACCCAAGTTAACGCAGAAATGTCAATTTAGCTACCGTCAATGTGCCAAATGTTGGCGTTCCGGTCATGGTGAATTAAAGACAAAATGTAACTTTAAAACGTGTAAGAATTTATAATCATTTAACAACAGTATATATCAATATTTTGATATTTATTCACATTTAATATTTTAGTTTAGTTCATTGTTTTGGCAGCCCACCTGCATTACCATCGCGGACCCCTAGTGGGCTGCGGCCCACAGGTTGGGAATCAATGACCTGGGGGCTACCCGGTGATTCACTGGACTAGTGCGTACACCATCTAGGCTGAGGCTCACTGTGCACCCAGCCCTATCCAGGTGAGAGGAGGCCGACAGATAACGGCATTGTCCACTCCGATGAGAGGCTGGTATGCAAACTGCAGAAGTCCATGAAGGTACTGACCATGACCAATGGCCTGAGGTGGGAGAGGACTGGCCTCCCCATGGTCTTGATTACGTGGGATGGAGGCAGGAAGTCTTCCACATCACAGGGAACCTTTCAAGACAGGCTCAGGTTGAACAAATGATGGAGTACTCCACACAGTGCAGCGCAGCTTCTCAGCACCCTTGGGCTCATGCAAAAATGCTCTTGGAATTTTCCTGCCTTGACCCTGTGGAGCTTCTTCAGCTCTCTCTTTATCTGGTCATTGGTGAATGACAAGGGTGCATTTGTGGAGGGCGGTGAAAATGGGTCATTGGCAGTGGGTTGAGTGTATGTCATTTTGTGAAACCACTGTCAATCAAACTTGAGGAGTTGGAAGTTCAGACAATATCACCTAGCGCAGTTTTAACCCTTGTGTTATCTTCGGATCATTCTGACCCATCAGTCATTGTGACCCACCGTCGTATTGCGACAACTTTACCGCATACAAAAACAAAGTGAAGAATTTTCTTTTAACCATCGGGCTGTCTCAGACCCCCCACATCGCGAAGGTTAAAAGAAAATGCTTTTTATTTGTTTTTGTATTGGGTAAAGTTGTCGCAACACAACGATGGTTCGTTGTGAACAAGCACAAGGGTTAAGGGATTTCAAAATATAAATATAGAATATGTATCATTTCTTGGTCCGTGGTGGAACATTCACATTGTGAGTTGATGAGTGGCTTTGTGGATGTATGTGTTATGGCAGAAATCAGAGTTTAGGGATACTGAATGGAGGTGGCGACCAAACCATAACTCAGCATGTCTGGGATTCAAATTGGATGTAGAAGGAAGTGTATGTTAGGATAAAAGTATGAAGCTATACAATTACATCTCTTACATTATATTATTTTTTTAATTAAAGTAACAATAACTCTGCAGGTAATAAATAAATAAAAAATTCTAAATAATGTAGACACTCAGTGTAAATGTGTTAGAAGACGCAAACTAACAGCTCATTCAGCTCATGTCATTTGGTTTACAAGAGTTGAGTGAGGTACTGTAAGGGAAGACCTCAGTTGAACCATGAAAAGAAAGCATTAAAGATGTTCTAATCCGGATTATGAGATTGCAATCATATTCTGCTCCAACATTCCTCTTCCCCCACCCCGCTTCCCTCATCTCTCCTTCTGGTTCATTCAAAGGGCATCAACAGTATCTGTCGTCATGCAGATTTTATCCCATTAAAAGTAAAACTGACAATCCAATGCTCTTGGCATTTTCTGCCATCCAACCCCTCCCACCTATGACTGACATGTATTACAGACTTCATCTTCTCCATGACAGCAGACAAAGGTGTTCAAAGCTCTTTATAGCCTGCACCATGTTCACTTACTTTGGTTCACTGCAGCAGAGGCAGTGACCTGTTGGGATTACTCATTTAGAATGACAGGTGGGATGGAAAGGTGGAGAAATTAAACTAAATATGTATCCTGCCCTCTCCTGGTAGTAGATTAAAGCTCAAAAACACAAAAGGGATTTGTTAGATTTATATGATGCATGTTTTTACATTGAAAACATTAGGGTTGGCTGAAGTGTGTCTTAAGAGCCAAGGAAAGAAGGATTGTTTCTCAACATAGCAGCTCCAAAAATACTTCCTACTTTTAACAAATCATCTGTCATTGTATAGCAGACCTCCTTGGGAAGCATCATCTTCAGCAATGTTATGTTCTTTTCATTCACAGTAAATGCTTCTGTGGTGGCCTTTACATTCAGTATTTTAGGATTATAGCCTCTATATTGTAGCCCTACAGTACATCAGATCCATAATGGTGTGTTTATCTCTTTCTGTTACCATCGTCTGCTGTTGTCATATGCCAGTGACCGAGTGAAGACCTTGTCCATACCATAATTAATATTTCAGTGCATATGGTTTTCCCCAGCTCAGTGATAATTTAGAGGCAGAACTGCTGAGGTCATTTCATGGTTAAACTAAGGATGGTACCGTAAGAGCAGAGCTTGAATGCAGCAGACATACATTATTAAAAACTCCAGGTCATGAGCAAACTCACATCCTATCAAAAATGAGAGAAAGCTAGTGATGCCTGTGACTCCTGTTTGAACTTGTGATGGGGATACAAGCCATTAAAGGTTCAATAGTTCTTGCCTTGTGTTCCAATGCATGTTTGTGGCTGTGAGCCTGTGTTTCCCCCCCCAAATAATGGTCTACATGAAGCCTTTTAACAAAGGTCCATGATAATTAGCCCATTCAAAATGACTGGAGACTTCACCTTAGCGTGCATAATTCTGAGTATTCCATAATTAATTGCTCTTACAGAGTTCAAACTGAGCACCTAACTTGCACATAAAAGAGCTGACATTTTCTATTTACAATAGAATTTTAACTCCAGATGTGACAATCCCCATTTAAACCTTTATCAAAGCATTTCTTCGAAAATAAGAATGAACTTGCAAATAACAAAGCTACAAAAGTCCACAGAGAGGCTCCAGCAGGACAGTGTGAGAGGGTAAGGGCCATGCAGCATTTCCAAAGCCTGCTCCCAGTGTAGCGGTAGCACAGAAAAGAACAGCACACAACATTAACTCAGGGACTTAATGCTCATGATATCAGTTTGGTGTGCTGTGTGGGTCATTGCATATTTTAATAGCAGGGAATTATGGCTATGTTGGCAGCAGCTCTCCACTCCCGGCTGTCATCCATTTTTAATGCAGCTGTGTCCCCTGGTTACCCAGGCACAATAGGCCATATCATTCCACCTCGCATGCTTGTCTACATCAGAGATATGAAAGAGGGGTGAATTATTTGACCTTAAATCAGTGTTGTGATACTCTGTTTTTCATTCCAGCTCTTGACATAATGGTGTTTTCTTTCACCAAATGTATCTAGGTACAAATCAACTACACATGCAAGCATTGAGTCAAATTCTAAATAATTAATTAAAACAGAAATGAAATAGCAAGATGAAAAATTGCTGAAAACTATGAAAACTGACTGCAGTTGTCATTTCTATAAAGCCACAGAGGTATTGTCCTTGTCCAAATTTAAAAGACACAATGAAAGATGGCCTGGCCATACTGTACAGTGCCGTGCCCCAAATGCCCTCACCCTGGCAACAGTCAGGGTGAGGTTATACAGAGCCTCTAAACTCATAGAACTGGAGTGCTGGTTCAACGTCAATCACAGTAATGTCAGCTGACAAACTGGTGAGGGTGGTGACAGGGCAAGGTTACGTGTCACGGAACGCTCATGGCCAGCTTGGGGACCAGATCTGCCAGTGCTCACATCAGAATGGCAACGTTATCCTGTATGAACTAAGGGGTTCCCTGAGGGCTGTTGTTTGGGATCCAAGCTACCCCTGTCGCAATCTTTATACCCCCTCAAAGTGGATTGCTTTCCTAAGACCCTGGGGTTGGCCTTGTTAGCTATAAGCCTTTCTTGCCTACAACTCTGCCCTGAACTCCAAACACACACAGCACCCAAAACCAAGCTCCAGAACACTCTACCACTTGCCAAATTTAGCAGCAAGGGTTTGATGCAAGATGCTTCTCAAGCCAGTGTAGATCATAACCTTTCACATCTTGAGCTAAACCGATCTCGGCAGATAAACACATTTAACCTTGCATCTGACACACAATGGCCAATTACATTTTGAATACACTGCTGCCAAATGACTCCAGGCTACAAGAAAGGAGACGGAAGGAGATGTCAAATTTTTGGGTTTGTTCATTTATACAAGTTTCCACACATCGGATTCCTTCAAATTTTATAAATAACTTTATTCTTTGTTGTATGTAACAGGGGTTGCCAGAACGTTAAGATTGCAAAAGACAGGATCTGTCTGGAAAATAATACACTTTTGATTACTGTTGTTCTCTGGATGAGGGAAGTCTCTGCACAAAGAAAGAATGGCACACACAGTGATGGTGTGATACTGGACAACCAAGAACCTGGGAAACCTGGTAAATCAGTAATATCAACACACCACCTGCCACCATCACAACATGTGGGCAAGTTGAACGTTGGGGTAACACAGAGTGTTGTGATGTTCAGTTGGTTTGAATCTTCCTCTGGAAATGTAATGATGGATTGTCGACTGAGGCCTCTTCTGAGTTATGAATCACGTTCACCTGGGCAGATGACGTTTAATCAATAAACTTCTGACCTGTTGCCATGACCCTGAGCTGCGAAGATTAATTTTGTTTTCCCACACCGACTCCTCAAGAACCCCACTGATCTCAGCAGCCAACCCCAAGCAGATCGTCAACTCACCCGTGGTTTGTGTCCACAACCACCAATCATATGAAATAACAGTCTTCTGCTCCATTTTCTACAATACAAATAATCAGATTATGGTTTGAGTGCTCTAAGCAGTGTAATGAGGCCAGTGTCTATGAAGAAACATCAATACAAATCATTCATTTTACTGGTCATAAAACGTCTTGTGTTTTAATGTAAATAGCATTGAGACAGAACAGCTAAAAAGTGGACAATGCTGAAATACCATTTCCAATTCTACAGAATAAATATTGTAAGATATCAATTTAATTAATTAACTATACCTATTTACAGGCTTAGATTAGAGCAAATATACAATACACTGTATGTTGTGCAATACAAGTACAGTAGCAGTTATGCTGTAGGCATTAATGTTCATTATGTTCGACAAATCCCCTGATTGTCAGAAGTCAGAACAACCCTCTACATAACAGGATCCCCCTTTTTAGACCCTGGTTGGTGGATAATCTTTTCTATGGACCCACACACCAAGGCTCAGGTTTCTGGGTCTGTTTTAAGGGCCACCACTGCCATCTACTGATCCAGCCAGACACTCTTCAGCCTCTTACACTATATACAGTATTGTATATAGTAACAGCAAATCAAAGCTTTTCTATACTTGGTTTGAATACTATAAATAAACTCCATAGCATAATTCCATACCAGTAAATTTGATAGCATGATGTGAATTACAGTAAACCATAGGACAATGTTCTGTCATTATAAAGTCAGGAAGATCCTCAAGGACTTCCAAAAAGATAAGACATTGAATGTAATAATGATGATCATTCTTTTAAATGGTGTATCATTGTGCTGTAGTATGCAATGTAGAACACAATAATACAGTCATAGTCAGAAATGTCCTCACATCAATCATTCAAGTAATTTAATATTCCATCAATGTTCTGAATTATAGAACACAATGCTGTATTTGTTATTCTTAACAAATGTGTACCTAATGTACAAAGTTGAATCACTACCTCAATTTCTCTTTCTCTTTCTTATTGTCTTTCCTTCCCTCTTTCCTTCACTCCCTCCATCCCTCCCTCAGTGTCAGTTGAACAAGCTGCTCAGTGGCCCTGAAACACAACGTGTTATCCCGCTTCGGTGATCATAGCTCAGCGTTGAGCCCTGAATGTGATGTAAATGATATGATACATCGCTCTAAGGCAAAATTTACATTTTCCAGCACAGAGGTTTACTGAGACTATGAAACGTCTGTAATGTTTCATTTCATGTGACCCTGCAGGTAATGCCGTACTAAAGACATTCCTGGAAATCTTTATTTTTTAAGAAATAAGTCAGGGTTTGTTTACATCAGTCTATTAAAAACACCAACGATGTATCTAATCAGAGACTCAAGCAGTTGATTGTAAGGTTCATTGGCCAAAAATCACTGAAGGGAAGTTTGTTTTGAGCCTGCTTTACTGTCAAGTTAAAGGAGTCAACGGGAGGTCACTTGCCATTTCCAGCTGGCTGCAAATGAATTTTATATGGAGAGAGGAACACTGAAATATACATGAGTACTATGCATCAGCATTTAGCCCTTATCATGCGTAGACCTCATACTGCATCTGACATTAAGGATGGTAAGATGAACTATATTGTAGCCTACACTGTACATAAGACCCATTGCCTTCAATAGAAAATACACACATGCTGCATCTTTTCAGGCATGAAATGTGAGACAAGCTTTGACCTAGTTGACAGCTTGTTCACAAATTAGGTCATGCAGTTAAAGTACTGTAATCTGCCTCTGAATGCACATATGCCTAATTTCTAGGGGGAACAGGGTATATGAAAAGAAATTTGAGATGATGTGGTAAGGAGCACCATTTGCCTGAAATCATGCTATATTTTTCTCCAGGCAATGCCGGCAAGAAATAGAGGCATGTCTTACAGTAGGTCACACAGTAGCCCTGTTAAGTGTGTTGAGCTCATATTGCGTAGATGCGCAATACTATTTACGAGCAAATTCTATGTTCAAATACATCTTGACACTTTTCTTCATATTGCCTTTCTAATATGTTTTGCTGTAAATACTTGATTCCAGCATAGAGAGGCAGTGTCTTCCTACAAAAACGATTTATGTTAACCCCCTATAGCTTGCTTACTTCTGCATTGCTGCATCCACACAAACAATCCTGAGTACTTGGTGACACTGATGAACTCTACATTGACTTGCTGTCTTTGCTGTCTTCTGTAAACAATATGATTCTACCACAGAAAGGGATCCGTTGAGCAGCCAAACCTTCCTACTGTACGTTGGTGCTGTAAACCAACAGTCGTATTCCTTCCAGCAATATCTGTAATCCAGATTAGACTGCATGCAAACTGATCTGATGCTGTACATGTCTTTCGTAAATAATATTTCCGTAGGCTACAACAATTCTGGCAAAGAAATATTGCTTTGTTACGTATCAGGAAATGTTTAATTCTTAATCCCATATGATAATGCCAATGTATTCTGACAAATTTAACATACTGATTGTTATCAAGTAGGCTATAATACCTCAGCAGAGTGCTTATAGTAAAATCCCTTAACAATGGAAACATGAAAAAACCTGGATTGTTACATACAAATATTATTTTCCAATTTAAATTTTTAAGCTCTTTTGTAAGGGGACCAACATTTCAGGAATTGACTGATTTGATTATGGGACTATCAGGAATATAACTCCACAGGGTGACATCATAGTGACAGTTCTATTCAATCCTGCATACTTTATTTCTGTACATTTACCTTAAACTATGGCTGAAAATATCATGTATTATTTCAGCCATAGTTTAATAGTAAACCACCACTGATTAAGGGCCTATAATACGAAACAAGATTTGGGGTTAGCGATAGGGTTGCCACCCGTCCCTTAACCCTTGTGTTATCTTCGGGTCATTCTGACCCATCAGTCATTGTGACCCACCGTCGTATTGCGACAAATTGACCTCATACAAAAACAAAGTGAAGCATTTTCTTTTAACTGTCGGGCTGTCTCAGACCCCCCACATTGGAATGGTTAAAAGAAAATTATTTTTATTTGTTTTTGTATTGGGTGAAATTGGGTAAACACAACGATGGTTCGTTATGAACCTTTGGGTCATGTGACCCGAAGGCAGCACGAGGGTTAAAATACGTAATCGTCCAGTATTTGGGAATAAAATAGTGCGTCCCGTTTTGAATCAATACGGAACGGGTTTTGTCCCGTATTTTCAGAGTTGTCTTCAACGCAGCATCCCATGTAAATCATCCCACCCGCATTCTGTGAAGACTCGTCCTATTGTACCCCTGATTGGGTAATACTTGCTGCCATCATTGGTTTGATCGGTTGGTTTCAGGGTCACGGCCAATCAGAGTCAGAGGAGGGCGGGTTTCTTGGCAGAGAGTATCTCGAGCTGCTTGCCAGGCGTAATAAGAAGTACACTTATAAAAGGAAGTAGGCTTGACATGCTCCAATACTGCACACTACTACTTCTGGTCCACTGATGTTATCATGTTCATGGAAGATCCTTTGCAAGTCTCCTGCACTATATATATTTTTTCCCAATATACCTTTTTGAGTATCAAAGCATTTGTTTAATTTGAAGTTAATAAGTTATGGATCTGTTCATAAAATATGGTTCACATCTCACAAGTTCCTCCAAAAGACTATTTTTTGTGGTCTCACTGTCAAACTTGGTTGGCCTATGTTTATTATCGTCATAGTAGCTGTGTATTCAGCTATGACGATATGACCACTTGAGTTGTGATAGAGAGAGACTGAGTGCATCTGTCCCCCCCCCCCCCCCCCCCACGGCAGGGGTCCATTATTTTTCTGTATTGAAGGTGGCAACCCTAGTTAGCGAGGTAACTTCTGATTTAACCCTGGATTTTCAGAGTCACAACGGTGGTTCACGTTTTACCAGGGTAGATCACCATGGTAACTTATGCTGCACACCTATCCTGCTCCGGAGCAGGTTGCGTTCGAGATAACAAACCAACACATGAAAGTCAGTGTTGCCCAAAAATTCTCTGAAATGTGGTTAAAAGTCACTAGATTACGTGATGTCATATTACGTCAACCTTTAGATCTGTAAATAGGCCCCTGGTCCCTTCCCAAGGGAACACAAACATCAAGGTAAACATCAGGGCCCTGTACTACTAAGCAAGTTCAACTCGCCTGGGATCAATTCTCGTTATCTTGCTTCACCGAGCCTAACAATTGCAATTCAACCTCCAACCCAGGTTGCTCAAATTGAGCAATGAGCGTGTTCACATAAAAAGGTGCGTGTTTGCTAAATATGACCAATTACAAACATGAGATGTGTTCGACTTCATGCAGCGCCGGCGGCACCGACAGCCGGCTGGCTGACTTGAAGCAGTGAATGTTGGTTAGACATAGCTGAGGCTAGGTATGCCATCAAAGTACCGTGAGATCGATTCGAGAACTGCCGGCTGTGTAGCCGAGCGCATTTTCTCGAGAGCAACTGCACGGGTTAATGACGACACAACCATTTCAAAATCAACAACTTTGACGCGTGTTTTGTATTTATTCTGACACCTTCAATTTCTCCACTGCCCCCACTACGTCGCTATGTCTGCCATTATGTGGATAGCTTTGTATATAAGTCTATGGGGTAGCTCGATAAGAAGGCAGCTATCTATAACTATCTAGCCTCACCATTATGTCATGCCGGTATTATCATCTAGTGAGACCGGAAGTGAAGCCACACCATTCAAGACATTACCCATACCTTTGGATTTACTGCTTCAAATTGAAAATTGAGGCGATCCTTCGATTAAAGTCAAGTTTCTTAACGCGTTTTCAATATTGCCAATTAAAAGTTGCAATTAACCTACTAGTTCCCAGACCAAGACCCATTCAACATGGTACACAATACCCAAACCCAGATATCATAATAGTATGTAATTCTTCAATATTAAATCAAACCACTATACTATAACCACTCGACTCGTTTTAATGACAAGTCGGTGACAAAACGGGTTTGGCTGTTCAGGTCTCTGCCAATACAGCCCAAGACTGACTGAAATAGCCACACTGTTGATGTCCTTTTATTATTTTCCCCATTGATAGCTAGCCAGCAACTAGCCAGTTCACACTGCAGTGACGTGAACGGCGCGACAACATGCTGGAGCCAGGCTAATCGCTTGTGTGGCGCATTGTGGGTAGCGACGCAACGCAATCCAATCGATTACAGTTGAGATTTTCTAAACTTTATGCAAATGAGGAGCGATTTTCGCTAGCGATGGCCAATCAGAGTGTTTTCTTGTTTCTCATAACAACCATGGTAAACATTTCTATCTTTCAGTTTCAAGATGGAGGAGAAACTAATTGCTTGTGTGGCTGCATATCCAGTCCTGTATGATATGTCTCTGTTTTTGTACAAAGACATTAATAAAAAGAATGAGGCCTGGCGCAGGGTTGCCGACTTTGTCGGTGCTCCTGGTGGGTTTTTTGTACTTTCAAATTCAGTCTCTCGTCACATTACGTAACTTCGTTCTGTGGTAACTAGCCTAGCTAGCCCGGCTGGAACTCCCTAGTCTATCGACAGATTAGCAGAGACTTCGAGTAATATAACAAAACGTTTTTACACGTCAACGTGTATGTCCTTTAAACATTTTTGTATTTTGTGTAGCCTACAAGTTGTATTTTGATTGATATTGCGAGTAAGTAAACCCAAGTCTGCACACTTTGCCATGACATTATACAAACTACAATATTGAGTTTAGAGAACTACAACTCTGCATTAATCTGTCTGACACGCCCCCGAGCGTGGTGCACTGTGGGAAGGCGAGTGATGGCAAGTGATTCGTGTCGCTGCAATGTGAACGCACCGTTAGCCTACAGTTGCCGACTTGGAAGACGTAGGGGTGGCAGCGATTGTCTGCTTTGCAGGCGTAGCGATATAGCGGTGGCAGTGATGGTTAGCTTTGCAGACGGCTTACAGCACGTGTCCACTACAGCGTTTTTTAACGCTCTGCACCGCTTGCCTTTTCACAGTACACCACGCTCGGGGGGCGTGTTAGACAAGTTAATACAGAGTTGTCGTTTTCTAAGGTCACTGTTGTAGTCATGGCCAAGAGTGCAGACTTGGGTTCATGTACACACAATATCGATCAAAATACCACATTTAAACAACATTTGTGTAAAAATACAGAATTTTTACTAGTGCAAGATTACAGTAGAATACATGTTATGCCACCGGTCACTCAACCAGTCGTTTGTATTCTGGGCTAGCAAGCTAGCAGTGGCACAGAACAGGCACGTATGAGACGAGACTGAATTTAAAAGTATAAAAACACACTAGGGACACTGACAACGTCGGCAACCCTGCACCATGTATTATTAGTTTAATGTAATCTTTAAATTCAGGCTTGTCACATTACGTAACTTTGTTCTGAACAGAACTGGGTGTGCAGAAACATTCGATAAGTTTCTCCTCCATCTTGAATTGTAAAACCTAGAAATGTTTACCAACAGTGGCTCTGGGTTTTTTGGAGTCCCTGGTGGGGGTGCTGGAAAGCGCTCCTCCCGGAGATGCCCTCGTCCTCCTGGGGGACTTCAATGCTCATGTGGGCAACGACAGTGAGACCTAGAGGGGCGTGATTGGGAGGAACGGCCCCCTGATCTGAACCCGAGCGGTGTTTTGTTGTTGGACTTCTGTGCTAGACACGGCTTGTCCATAACGAACACCATGTTCAAGCATAAGGGTGTTCATATGTGCACTTGGCACCAAGACACCCGAGGTCTCAGTTCGATGATCGACTTTGTAATCGTCTCGTCGGACCTGAGGCCGAATGTCTTGGACACTCGGGTGAGGAGAGGGGCGGAGCTGTCAACTGATCACCACCTGGTGGTGAGTTGGCTACGATGGTGGGGGAGGACGCCGGTCAGGCGTCCCAGCAGACCCTCACATTACGTTTGGGCCTGCCCGGAACGGCTGGCAGAATCCCCTGTCAGAAGGAGCTTCTACTCCAACCTCCGGGAGAGCTTCGATCATGTCTCGGGGGAATGGGCCATGTTCCGGGCCTCCATTGTTGAGGCAGCTGACCGGAGCTGCGGCCGCAAGGTGGTCGGTGCATGTCGCAGCGGTAACCCTCGAACCCGGTGGCGGACGCCGGAGGTGAGGGATGCCGTCAAGCTGAAGAAAGAGGCCTATCGGACTTTATTGGCTGGTAGGACTCCAGAGGCAGCTGATGTGTACCGGCAGGCCAAGCGGAATGCGGCTTTGGCGGTCGCGGAGGCAAATACCCGGGCGTGGGAGGAGTTCGGCGAGGCCATGGAGAGCGACTTCCGATGTCCTGGATCGGTGGAAGGAATACTTTGAATACCTCCTTAATTCCACCAACACGCTTTCCGACGTGGAGGCAGAGTCTGGGGACATTGAGGGGGGGCCCTTCTATCTCTGGGGCTGAGGTCGCCGAGGTGGTTAAAAAGCTCTGCGGTGGCAGGGCCCCTGGGGTGGATGAGGTCCGCCCGGAGGTCCTTAAGGCTCTGGATGTTGTAGGGATGTCTTGGTTGACACGACTCTGCAACATCGCGTGGACATTGGGGACGGTGCCTATGGACTCGCAGACCGGGGTGGTGGTTCCCCTCTTTAAAAAGGGGGACCGGAGGGTGTGCTCCAACTTTAGGGGGATCACACTACTCAGCCTCCCTGGGAAAGTCTATTCAGGGGTTCTGGAGAGGAGGGTCCGTCGGATTGTCGAACCTCGGATTCAGGAGGAGCAATGTGGTTTTCGTCCTGGCCGTGGAACTGTGGACCAGCTTTACACCCTCGGCAGGGTCCTGGAGGGTGCATGGGAGTTCACCCAACCAGTCTACACATGTTTTGTGGATTTGGAAAAGGCATTCGACCGTGTCCCTTAGGGGCTCATGTGGGGGGTGCTCCGGGAATATGGGGTACCGGATTCCCTGATCGGGGCTGTCCGGTCCCTGTCCGGAGCATTGCAAGTTGGATTTTCTCAATTTTACGTAAATGATGAGCATGAAAACGCTAGCGTTGGCCAATCGGATTGGTTTCTTGTAACGTAGCAACTGTTGTCGTGGTCGTCATCTGCCGCTTGTCCGGGGGTCGGATCACGGGGGCAGCAACCTAAGCAGGGAGGCCCAGACTTCCCTCTCCCCGGCCACTCCCACCAGCTCTTCCCACTCCCACCAGCGATTTCATTGAAAATGAATTGAAAGCCGATGCCCCACGCCGCCCGCTCCACTGTAGAGGACACGCACCATTACAAGTCACAGGAACTAATGCAATGTTTACAAAGGTAACTTATACGTCGCAGCTATCAAAGTCCTCACACGTACTATGTCGCCGGCATCACTCCCATTGGGAACCAAGGCAGAAACGACACAGACATTGTCGGCAAAGCTTGTCTACATTGTATGCTTTTTGGCCGTGCGAGGGCACTTGTCACCCCCCATACAGGTAGCTCCCTGTAGCACAGGTGCTGGACACCCGGTGTTATCGCCCAACTGGTTTCCAGACTAACTGGTTTCCGTAAGCATCCCAGCTGTGCGTTCACTTAACTGCAGCAGCTGCCGTCTGCCTCGATCACCAGATTCGTCACAAATTCACAAACATTACTGACGATTTTCAAGTAGCATCTCATATTTGCTGCTCTAGGCTAATGCTGGGTACACACTTAAGTATTTTTTTAATCTTAAAAATTCTAGAAATGTGTGAGACCTCAAACATGAGGACTAAAAAATCTTAGATTGAACTGTTTTGCTCCTATAGTGTGGTGTTTGTCCTCGGGATTCCGGGCGGCTCCGACGTTCTTCCGAGCAAGTTCGGTCACTCTTAACACACCTCACACGAAGGAAAAATCTGATAAAATAATCTGTAGATAATCGGGACATTACCTAGGATTGTCGGATTATCTTGTGGTGTGTACCCAGCATAAGAAAATAAAACCTTTGCAAGTTCGCATAAGTGGGATTCGATCGCACTAGAGAAAAAACACATCATTTTGTTAGTCCGCTGCTTCAGAATGCTAGCTATTCAAGTTCATAGAACAACTAGAGAGGGTACAATTTCTGGGGAAATTATAGGGTGTGCTTGCGTCGGTTGCACAGGGGTCAGTTTTTTAATGACATTTTTACAACTGATATTTCTAGATATTTTATATAAAAATTAGTGGTGGGCCGTTATCGGCGATAACGCGTGTTAACGCGCTGCGACTCTTATCGGCGATAAAAAAAATATCGCCGTTAATCTATTCTCAAAGTTGGGTTAGGAGCTGGGAGATTGAGATTTTCTCAACTTTATGTAAATGAGGAACGATTTTCGCTAGCGATGGCCAATCGGAGTGTTTTCTTGTTTCTCGTAACATAGCAACCATGGTAAACATTTCTAGCTTTCTAGATTTCAAGGTGGAGGAGAAACTAAAGGGGAAGAGGCCCCGGGGAAGACCCAGGACACGCTGGAGGGACTATGTCTCTCGGCTGGCCTGGGAACGCCTCGGGGTCCCCGAGGAAGAGCTGGTGGAATTGGCTGGGGAGAGGAAAGTCTGGGCCTCCCTGCTTAGGTTGCTGCCCCCGCGACCCGACCCCCGGACAAGCGGAAGATGATGGATGGATGGAGAAACTAATCGTTTGTGTGGCTGCTTACCCAGTCCTGTACGATACATAGCTGTATTCGTACAGATGTTAATTTCATTTAAACGATGCATGGCGCAAGGTTGCCGAAGTTGTTGGTGCATGTACTTTCAAATTCAGTCTAGTCACATTACGTAACTTCATTCTGTGGTAACTAGCTAGCTAGCCTGGCTGGAACTCCCTACTGTATCGTATCGACAGATTAGCAGAGACTTCGAGTAATATAATAAAACGTTTTTTACACATGTCAACGTGTATGTCTATTAAAGTTTTGTATTTTGTATACAAGTTGTATTTTGATTGATGTTGCGAGTACGTAAACCCAAGTCTGCACACTTGGCCATGACAACTACAACAGTGACTTTAGAGAACTACATTCTACATTAATCTGTTTGAAACGCCCCAAGCGTGGTGAACTGTGGGAAGGCGCCTTATCAAGATTACAGTGAGATTAATCTAGATTTAAAAAAATAATCTATGCCCACCACTAATAAAAATGTATAGGGCCTACTTATTATTTATAAAGATTACATAGATTTAAAAGCATCTTTTTTTTGCTGCTCATTTACGTAAGCAAAGGCAGCAATCGCTATCGAATCAACAGACGTGCAATTTAGCTAGCAGGGGAATAATACAGATCACCAGTTAACTTAATTTAAATTAGCAAGAATATAGACTAACACAATAACAGGCTTAAATTAACTGACAAGTTAGCTATACGACTTCTCAAAGACGCACAATCTCAACTGCGGTGTGAAGCGCGTATCCAAGCTATTCTCCGACATGCACTCTAACAATCACATAGACGTCCTAAAATTTTGTACAGCCCTATTTCTGATACCATGGCAGCAGAAATGTAGTCGTGGCGGGCCGCCACGGCAAAATAAACATAGGAAACACTAACGTGCAAGGTCCCATCCTCTATTTGACAACCATATCCATCCATGTTGACAAAAAGCAGCTACCTTATTGGTGTAGAAGGATCACGTGTCGAACCGTGCCACCAAAATCCTATTAAGCTCTGAAGAAACTAGTTCTGCATAAAACATAGACGCATCGACAATCGACTGGAATTTCAGCGACAAACATTTTTTTGGTAGCTTAGCAGGACTTGTTATTTTTTATGAGCTAAAGATTGTGTAGATGCCAGACTGTGGAGCGGGTTGAAACGATAACATGGTTCACCTTACGGCCTATTTGAAGATTATTCTACGACGTTACCGGCAGTAGAAGATGGAATCACGATTCAAACAGTACCATCTGCTAACTAAAAATATGCCCCCAAAAACGTAAATAAGCTTGACATTTATTTAGTGGAAAATCGCTCATTCATAAAAAGCTCACAGGTAGTGATCATTGTCAGTAACAACGCAAAATGCAATATAGCCCTGTGTGGAGAAGCTGCCCCGGTAAATTCTACTACAGTACGGTACTAGACTACTGCTGTGTTCGTCTTGGTAGCAATTGCGTTGGTTGAATTGATTTAACGTTCCGTTGTACGGTTTAGGCTGAAATTAATAATTTTCATGAACAGATTGACAAAGTTTAGGCTGTGGCAATGAAGTTCAGGTTAGTAGTCAGATAGTTTCACCTATTGAAAGACTTTTGATTTAAGTAAGGGGAGTGCCGAACATGTTCTGTCGCCGTTTGACTTCCTAAACAGCTGTGTACATGTTTTTGTTGTGTGTCTCGCATAGGCTACAGCGTTGCAGTGAGCAACACTGGTTTGAAACCACACGTAATGATAATTTCATGAAACAAATCGTTTACTTGTAATGTAATGTCATAATAAATCTTACAACGAAAATTTATTTGTGAGGAATGTTTATTTTAACGATTGAAAATGGAATCGTGAAATCGTTGGCTGAGCGGTGAGGGAGTCGGGCTAGTAATCCGAGGGTTGCCAGTTCGATTCCCGGTCATGCCAACTGACGTTGTGTCCTTGGGCAAGGCACTTCACCCTACTTGCCTCGGGGGAATGTCCCTGTACTTACTGTAAGTCGCTCTGGATAAGAGCGACTGCTAAATGACTAAATGTAAATGAAAAGAGATGCATCATAGACCACTGTAGTATGTGTTGCCCGGGCAACAGAGGCTAATGTCATGATGCTAATGCTTCAGTGAAATAGTAGACTACCGTTTCCGAAAGTAGATGTGGGCCTACTTCCTTAATAATATCAGCTAATATTGTACATTACATTTCACAATTGTGTTTCACATCACAAAGTAAAACTATAGAGGATACAATTTCTGGGGAAATTGTAGGGTGTGCTTGCTTGCGTCGGTTGCACAGGGGTCTGTATATTTTATATAAAAATGCATGGGGGATACTTATTATTTATAAAGATTACATAGATTTAAAAGCATCTTTTTTTTGCTGCTCATTTACAACTCAAACTACGAGTGAAGTGTAGAATGAAATATGATGTCTTCTCATTTCCCCTGCAAGAGGCAGCTGACAGGCTGAATCAAAACGAATACATTTGGCAGACCGGTGTAAAAATGGACCTAATCTCTATGACTTAAACGTCCTTTTAAGTTTTCCCTTCTCGTGATATTTTCAGGAATTTAGCCTACTCATATTGCATTCATTCATGAATAAAGAACCCCCTTTGAAGATTATTCTACGACGTTAGAATCGCGATTCAAACAGTACCATCTGCTAACTGAAAATATGCCCCCCAAAACGTAAATAAGCTTGACATTTATTTAGTGGAAAATCGCTCATTCATAAAAAGCTCACTGGTAGCGATCATTGTCAGTAACAACGCAAAATGCGATATAGCCCTGTGTGGAGAAGCTGCTCCGGTAAATTGTACTACTACGGTACAGTACTAGACTACTGCTGTGTTAGTCTTGGTAGCGATTGCGTTGGTTGAATTGGATTTAACGTTCCGTTGTACGGTTTAGGCTGAAATTAATTATTTTCATGAACAGATTGACAACGTTTAGGCTGTGGCAATGAAGTTCAGGTTAGTAGTTAGATAGACTTTTGATTTAAGTAAGGGGAGTGCCGAACATGTTCTGTCGCCGTTTGACTTCCTAAACAGCTGTGTACTGTAGCTAGATGTTTTTGTAGTGTGTCTCGCGTAAGCTACAGCATTGCAGTGAGCTACACTGGTTTGAAACCACAGGTAATGGTAATTTCACCAACAAATCGTTTACTAATGTCAGAATAAATCCTACAACAAAAATGTATGTGAGGAATGTTTATTTTAACGATTGAAAACAGATACATCATAGACCACTGTAGTATGTCTTGCCCGGGCAACACAGGCTAATGTCATGATGCTAATACTTCAGTGAAATAGTAGACTACTGTTTCCGAAAGTAGATGTACTTCCTTAATAATATCAGCTTATATTGTACATTACACATCACAATTGTGTGTCATATCACAAAGTAAAATGAGTAAATAGTTATCACCCTGGCCTCTTTGCTTGCATTTTTTTTTTGCTGCTCATTTACAACTGAAAATACGAGTGAAGTGTAGAATGAAATAGATGTCTTCTAATTTCACCTGCAAGAGGCAGCCTCATCGTTGAATCAAAACGAATAAATTTGGCAGACCGGTGTTAAAATTGACCTAATCTCTATGACTTAAACGTCCTTTTAAGTTTTTCCCTTCTCGTGATATTTTAAGGAATTTAGCCTACTCATATTGCATTCATTCATGAATAAAGAACCCCCTTTGAAGATTATTGTACGACGTTACCGGCAGTAGAAGATGGAATCGCGATTCTAACAGTACCATCTGCTAACTGAAAATATGCCCCCAAAAACGTAAATAAGCTTGACATTTATTTAGTGGAAAATCGCTTTCATAAAAAGCTCACTGGTAGCGATCATTGTCAGTAACAACGCAAAATGCGATATAAGGGGAGTGCCGAACATGTTCTGTCGCCGTTTGACTTCCTACAGCTGTGTAGATGTTTTTGTAGTGTCTCGCGTAGGCTACAGCGTTGCAGTGTGCTACACTGGTTTGAAACCACAGGTAATGATAATTTCACCCACAAATCGTTTACTTGTAATGTCATAATAAATCCTACAACGAAAATGTATTTGTGAGGAATGTTTATTTTAACGATTGAAAACAGATGCATCATAGACCACTGTAGTATGTGTTGCCCGGGCAACAGAGGCTAATGTCATGATGCTAATACTTCAGTGAAATAGTAGACTACTGTTTCCGAAAGTAGATGTACTTCCTTAATAATATCAGCTTATACTGTACATTACACATGACAATTGTGTGTCATATCACAAAGTAAAATGAGTAAATAGTTATCACCCTGGCCTCTTTGCTTGTGGCGTTTCTGCAGCTGCCTTGCAGTAAAGCTATAGTTAGCCTAGCTATCCCCCAAGTTAACAGATGCGAAACGAATGTTCTGCCAAAGGTAGTCACGCGTGTTTTCGTGACGTTAGTGACGTTAGTAACGTCAGTGACTGTGGCTAGCAAATTAGCCACCGTTAGCTTCACTTTTTGCCACAAAAACTTAACTTCAGCCTAAACCATGCAACGGAACGTAAATTCCAATAGAAGCAACTCAATCTCTACCAAGACGAAACTTTTGACACCTACTTTGTCTATGTAGGCCAAATATTGACTGAGTTTTAGGGGGGCAAAAAGAATAATAATAATATATATGTGAGAGAACAAAGGTTGTGCCCTTGCCGAAGGCAAAGCACACCCAATGAGTAAATCACCCTGGCCTCTTTGCTTGTGGCGTTTCTGCAGCTCCCTTGCAGTAAAGCAGTTAGCCTAGCTATCTCACAGAAGTTAACAACAGAGAATGTCTAATATAAACAGGCTATGTTAACGAGCTGATAAACTAATATTCTGCTAGAGGTAGTCACGCGATATTTCGTGACGTTAGTGACGTCAGTAGCGTCAGTGACTGTGGCTAGCAAGTTAGCCACCGTTAGCTTCACTTTTGCTACAAAAACTTAATTAAAACCTAAACCGTGCAACGGAACATAAATCCCAATAGAAACAACGCAATTGTGACCAAGACGAGCCTTTTGACATTGACGTCGTCTATGTAGTCCAAATATTGACTGAGCCTTAGGGGCGCGAAAATAAACAATAATAATAATAAATATATATGTGAGAGAACAAAGGTTGTGCTCTTGACGAAGGCAAGCACACCCAAATATTCTTTCAGTCACGTATTTATTAACTACCTTAAGGTTGGCCAATTGGCATTCAGGCAACATTTTGTTTTGGGTTCATCGAAAAAAAACTGGTTCCGTGGGCACACCAGACAATACCCGAATGTAGGCTAATCACGTATTTGGGGTTGTCTCAAGGCAATAGCCATATTTACCACGATACCACAGCCCCTTATGACAATATTACAAATTAATACTAATGCTGGCTACACACCACAGGATAATCGGCCGATTTCCCCCCCGACAATCCTAGGTATTGTCCCGATTATCTTGATGGTTCTACAGATTATTTTATCAGATTTTCCCTTGGTGTGAGTTGTGTTAAGAGCGACCGAACCTGCTTAGAAGAATGTCGGAGCCGCACCGATTGCGAATCCTGATGTGTGAGGGGAACCCCGGGTACAAACCCGCGCATGCTCTGGAGATTATCACTTGAAACGAAACAATATCCAATCAGAAAGCAAGCTGAGAGGAGGAAGCATAACAAACGCAGTCATGGCGCAGCACAGTTACATCTGCCATGTTTATTCTTAAGTCTTGAGAGATATTGCGATATTTCCTGTGTTCACAGTCGGGACACTGGTTGAAAATCAGTTTGAGTGTGGTGTGCTGTCTTTGTTACATCATGGCACACCGCACACTATAAAAGCAAAACGGTTAAATCTAGGATTTTTTTGTCCTCATGTTTGTGGTCTCTCACATTTTTCAATCTTATAAGATTGAAAAAATATTTGTGTGTGTACCCAGCATTAGATTGTCGCAGCCCAAAATCATCCCAATGGCCAATAAAACCAGCCCCAAAACCAGCCCAATATCAGAACTCAAAATATGCCCCTGCCAAACCATTTACTTGTTTTTAAAGTCCAACAGCATTGCTTTCATTGCCAAATGTATTGTAATATCTACAAAGTAACACCAAATGTTTAGTATGCCAGCATTAAAAGCAGTTTTCAGCAGGTTTTCTCAGGAGACTGAGAGCATTAGGCATGTGTGCATACGCACAGCAGTGCGTGTGTGTATGTGGGCGTGTCCCATGTCCATGTGTGTACGTGCTGATCTGGAGTCAGTTTGGTAGGATTTGGGTATAAATAAATTATTTCATTTAAAATATCGATTTTTATTTAAAGATATTCATGTAATTTGCATGCAAAATAGGTCTACCCGAACCAGTGGACAAACAATTCAACCCGCGGCAACACTTCAAAAGTAGCCCAATTCCGCAGGAAAACCGCGAACCTGGCAACACTGAACACAGTGCTTGATAAGTCTCAAACTATTTAAGACTTTGTGATCAATGTCTATGTTCTGTAAAGCACTTATCTGCCCAAGTACTTCTACAAAATCTTCAATGTGTGCCAAAATGATGTCCCCTGACAAGCCAAGCTGATCAATTGAATCTACTAAGGCCAGCAGGCCATCTCTAACACCACTTAGGCTATATGTCTTCCATCATCTCTCGAATCCAGGTGTCCCTATCTACTTTCGATCTTGTGCAGCTGCTTTGGTCTGAAGATAACCACGCCCCTCTCGCTTGCATGTAGCATTGGAAAAAAATACAGCACAGAAATAAATGTGGTGTTAGGAAATATATGTGGCATTAGTAAATAAGTCTAAAAAAATATATAAATGTGGCATTAGGAAATAAAAGTCAAAAAACTTCATTTTGAAAAAAGTTAATGTATTTATTTAGGGAGGTAAATTGATTCAGCTATATATTTATATGATGCTATATTTATATATTTATTGGCATCTTTTTTTAATTTCAGGGTTTATTTCATAGCTATATATATTTATTTGTGTAGTTATCTATTTATTTACCTATTTATTTAATTTGGACTAAAACGGCGTTCCATATTAGTCTGCCTCTTCATTAACGGAAAGACTATGTTTAGTTGAGTTCTGGCTATAGGCCTAATACATGAAATGAAAAATTTCAGTACACTGGTTCGGCAAGTTCTAATGCAAAAACAATACAATTTGCGACCATGCAGTTTGTCAGCGATAAAGTAAGCAAACAGCGCTTGATCGGACATGACTGACGTCAACCATAGACTTATATTTAGTAGACACAGCTTCTTTTCTCTTCCAAGGTGGCGTCCCCATTAATTTTTATGAAAAGTGCTCAGTGGCGCACACATTCCGGTTCGTCCGGTCTTGCGCAGAACAGTGGCTCGCCTTTTTCCTAGCTACTAGACTCTTGCAAGCTTGCAACTAGCTGTACACATCATACTTCGCGAGCGTGTGAGCTAAGGCATTGCAGTGGCAGATTGGGGTACAAGTCCGATCAAGAAACATATACCGTATTTCTTCGAATAAACACTGCAGCGTTTATTAAATAACGTTCATTTTTGGTGCAGCGTTTATTCGAGGGCGGCATTAAATTAGTAAGAGAGATTTCGTGAATTGTAGCTGTAGTGCAGCCATAGACAACTTTGTTGCTGGCATTGTGACAAATGAATCATGCAGCTAAAAACGCAGGTTTCATTTACTACCGCTGACCTCCTTGTCCATTCTTTGTTTGTCTATGAGTGCGGCAACTCCCTTTCTCATTGGCTATCAATTAGGTGTGCGTTGGTAGTTCAACTGTGTCAAATACAAGTGTTCTACATTGTGTAGACATCAGAAGCAGCATGCCTAAACATTCACACGTCAACTTTCAAACAGAAAGCTGTGCAGAAAGTTATGTACATGTGTAATAAATACTGGGGTTGAATTTAACCAATTAAATAACAGTTTTTAGATTTTTTTGGTGCAGCGTTTATTCGAGGGCGGCGTTTATTACACAACGTTCATTTTTGGTGCAGCGTTTATTCAAGGGTGGCGTTTATTCAAGGGCGACGTTTATATACGGTACATCATGTGAACTTTACGAAAATCAATGTTATTAGTACTGTATAGTATTCCTTTCACTTGGTTTTTAGAAATATAGGCCTATTCTAGATGGACATACATTCTACATATGACTCAGACTCACCAAATATCCGTTCTTTTTGCTTCTGTTTTTAGTATGACAGCTTAAGTATTGTGTCGGATTAAAGAAACTGTAAACTTGAATAACTGTCTCCGTCGTTGTTCTAGCTTGATCGGCAAAGCAAGCTAAATTAAATAAGCCTATAAATATGTTACTATTATTATGATGATGAATGTTGCTTTACTATTACTAGCTTACAGTTATTGTTAATGCCTTCATTGTGGTTTTAACTGGCATAACGTTACATAACCATATTGTGGTTATCAGACATGATTTATTCATTTTCGTCTTTGCTCCAGAAGACGTCAGCAATCTATAATGACGCCTTAACATGCCACGATATCACTTATTATACCATGGTCTGGGTTAATACTCGATTCTGATTGGCTGCAGGGGTGTTCATTATCATAGACATATATACATAGACGCCCCATTGTCTGCGTCAGAACTTTGCTGCGACGTGCCAACTCGCCGCCATCTTGGGGAGGTAATGACTCGCCTGTAAACAAACGCAAGTGAACGGTGGAGCTGCGGCTTTTCTGGTTAAAAAGCACTTTAGCGTTTACATTTCTTAACCGATTCCGTTGAGTCGTTTATATATTCAAGGGTTTATGATCTACGTGTGGAGTACCAAAAAAAGTTTTGTCTCCATGTTACTTAGAATCTCGATAGTTAGATATTTTCCTGCAGTAGTGAATATTGTACGATTACGGCTCAGAACAAGATGAACTAGAATCAGAGTGTAAGTAGCTAGTGCTAATGTGAATCGCGTATGGTTATGTATAAAACAATTCTGGTGTCTTGAATTGGACAATAAAGTTAACGTTAGCTAACTTCAACTTTGTCTTTGGACCAGTTTATCATCGGAGGTAAGGAGAGAATGTAAATTTTCTGCACAAAGCCATACAACTTTATCATTTACTACTAATACCTTTATTATCAACCACTTAAGTAATGCTAATTAATGTACACTACTTCGTTAGTGTAACTGATATTTATGCTCACCTAGAAGCAATATTGTCTGTACTATTTCAGTGAAGTGGAGGAGTTTGATAGGGGGATATCTAAACAATTGTGCACAAAAGGGAGACAATTCAACTAGTAAGTAGTGCTGTTACCGACTTCACAATCTGGGGTTTGAATATTGAAGGGCCAGGAAAAGTCAAATATCCATAATGTTTTTTTATATTTGTTTTTCTTGCTTCTGTCTCATTGAAGGATGGAGTTATATGGAGGTCGATATGGAGGTCTAGATGGAGTGATATGGAGGGGTGATTGTCATTGTGACAATTCTTCAAAATAAACAATGTATATCTTGAATCTGCCCTGAGAGTCAACCTTGTGTCTTGCCTCTCTAACATTACACATTTGTGGTTGAAATTGAGTGACTGCAAAAGCCATAGTAAATAGAATAGAATATAACTTAACTTTTCCAGAACTTTGTGGTGTCAGACACATACAAAATGTAGCATGCACACAGGCACGTGCAGTATTTACAGGTTCACTTTGAAATACTGAAAATAAATCTAAACTATCGAAATAGTGCTTCTTTAACTACTAATAATTGACCATCATTGAGAAAAAATTGAACAAAATCTGCAAATAGCCTACAAATCAAATCGTGCTTTTCTATATTTTGTTTCAAATATGTTTATTGAGAAACATATCCTTTAGCAGTGACATTGACAATTATGTTTCCTTTTCAAAAAACAGTAATTTCATAAACAAAAATAGAGTAGACAAATGTAAACAAACATCAAACACCTGCTTTCTATATTTTTATAACAAGTCAAATATACACATTCAAATATATTATATCTTAATTTAAAGCAGCAATACAGAGTTCTGTTCCAAAACTCGTAGGCTAACTAATTAGATTATATATAAAAGGATATGGAAGAATCCAAGCTTGGATCTTCCTGAACTGGCTAGAACCCTTGGAACAGGACACTTTTGCCAAGTTTTTTTCGTGAGTTGCCACTCTGTAATTTCAGAGTGCTGAGTTTGGCAATGTGGTGCAGCCTGAGTTTGTGGAATACAGACACAACTAAAGATAATAGCGAAAAGTGATGATTGTCTATCCCAAATTGTGTTTCCTCAATGTGCTCCTTGAGAAGAAACACATCATCTGTGCCAATTTCTGCTCGGACAAACTGCTGTATTACAGAAACACTGACAGCTTTCCCCGATGATGCCTGTCGAATATACCGCTCTGCTGACCTGATCACCTTCACTGTTCCTTCTGAAGGAATCATCAGCCCTCCTCTGTTTTTTAGGGTGAGCAAATGGTAGCTCTGATCGAATGATGCGCGTGCAGCATCTGTCACCAGGCTAGCACGGCATACACCACATGACAGCTTCCTCAGTATCTGACGAACCACAAACCCCGATATGTAGACTAATGCGTTTTCCACAAGGCCACCAAAGCGGGTTGGTAGGTAGCTGTGGTCAGAGATAAGTGCAGAGACGTTCAAGAAGGGCAATGGAAGCTCTTCAGTTTCAGAGGCAGAGGACATCTCAACAGCCGATAGGGACACGGTGTCATCCTGTGCTGCCACGTTGCCCGAAGTGCTCGGAGAGACACCGCATCGGACCATGAGACGGCGGAAGATGCTCTGGAACTGGCCTGCCGAGGGATTGTTATTCCAGCCCCCTAAAAAACAAACACACACACACAGACCCACACAACACTTAATACAGATTACTAGAATACTTTTTTGTAAAGAACATTTATAAACTTCTGAAATCCTTACCTGATGCTCTGATTGAGTTGAAGAGGAGCTCCAAGTGATCCTGGCTGAACCGATACGTGCAGATGTATCGCTGACATTGTAGCAGCTCAGGACACATCAACATCAGGGTGTCAATATTGATAACGAACCCCATGACAGACAGGTGCCTTCAAAAGAAACAATATGATTGTCAATATGATCCTGGCTAACCAAAATAGTAAGTAAGTAAGTAAGACTTTATTTATATAGCAAATTTCATACAAGAATTGTAGCTCAAGGTGCTTTACATAAAATCAATAAAAACAATAATACAAGTGATAAACAATTCAAACAATAGCTCCAAAGAGCACCAAGTAATTTTGCTCATTGAAAGTTGTAAATGGACATTTCCATTTTCCACATGTATGAACTGAAAAACACTGAGCATAAAGGAATTTCAACAGAAACAAAACAGCAGACAGCAAAAAGATCAGAACAAGAGAACAGAGCATCATATGAACGGAAGTGTTGCAATTTAAAAGACCTCTTTGATCGATGAAGAGGTGTTCCATCCATCAGCAACAAACTGAGCAAGTATTCCCTGCCTCTCAACAAGAGTTCTTTACTCTTTGTCCAGTTCAAAGAACTCAGGGGAGCTTTGAATCCTTTGGCACAGGGATTGCGGCTGTTCATTACATCAAAGAGGCTGTCAATCATCTAAAAGGAAATGTTTTGAAAATAAAAATAATTCATGATTTGTAGCATTGCCAGTACACTTTGATAAGAAACGATGTTTGAATGTAGTCTTACCTCAATGAATTCAGCCGTTGCCTGACAGAGTGTAAAGCGTGGATAGCCAATGTCCCTCAGTGTTCGCAGAGCTACTGTCACAGAGCGACTCAGCGTCTGTGCAGCCAGGGACACCTTCATTTTCTGTGAGTCAAAATGGACATGCTTGTCGGTGACCCTGTTGGCAGCATGCAGTCCGTTTTTGGTTTGCACATCATTCAAGTGAACAATGTAGCTCCAGTTTATGAGGCCAGTGGTGCTTCGTATTGGACTGTACGCCTGTAACATGTTTCGTGCCAGCTTTAACATATGGCAAGCGTCCATCATTACAAACACCCTCTCACCAGTCACTGGATGTGGGAAAAATGTTTGTAAAGGCTCACAAGGGTCTGCCTTTAGCTGGCACCCAAGCTGATTACACATGCTGATATTGGAGGCATGCCCATCCATTGTCACACACATGACCCTTATTTCACGCTCATGCAGTGCCTCCAACGCATGAACCAGCAGGACCTTCTGTGTGTCAGGGGACACAGACTTGGTGAGGTAATAGGCAATTGGAGCCTTCCAATGGCCTTGTAGGCCAACCACCATTAACACGAGGGCCTCAGTGGCAACATCAGTCTCATTTATGCCATCCCCCATATCCACAAATCCAGACATCTTCTGGGTATGCGGATTATACTGGACATGCTTTTTGATGGCCATGGCATCCAACATGAGCGCCACACATCCATATTTGACTGGATCTGCCTCTTGTTTTTTCCTCAACATGTCCAACATCATCGTGTTGAGGCCAGGCTTGGCATCCACAGAACTCATCCACCTTTATCAAATGAAAAAGTAGTTATATAATGTATTTGAACCAGTCATTTTAAAAAGTGCAATTAAATGACATAACAAATACCTTTGCAATGTATGTGGATGTGGTAGGTGAATGTGGAGAGACTCTCTCAGATAAGCGTAAGCTTTTGGACCATGTAGGTGGAGAGTGAGGGCAAACTCCTTCTGGTCTTTGAAGGAAGCTGTACTCATGGCCCTGTTTTGACAGGAGGCCTATTGGAAGATCTGAAATTCAGTTAGCACAGACTAATTGGTAAGTGCCCTTAAAATAATAAGTAAACTTTTTGGTACCTAGAATGTACATGCAGGAAATCCAGTTACAAGGTGCATATTTGAACTCATGATGTTGCAGTTATTTTCTTGTTACTCTTCTGCCTTAGATACTACTCTGTTGGGTTCACCCCTAAGATATACATGAAGTTCAAAGTTTAATTTTACCTGAGTAAAAATCAAGCCTTTCTTTAAGCTCTTCATTTATGAGGTTCTTCCCCCTGAGATCCTCCAGAAGACCATGCAACGTTCTTTTTGCCCTCCGTTCTCGTACCTTTGTGTTCCTCATATCTCGCTCCAGACTCTCCACCCTAGCCAAGGCTTTACTGAATTTAGTCTTCAGACCAGTGGGAGATGCAGGCATTGCATACAGATGTTCCTAATAGAAAGAATGATGAAAATGTTTTGAGTAATGTTTATATCACATCACTCACAATCACAGATGCTTGATGCATAGCTAGTACACATACTCACATTCACAACATTAGGTAGAGGTTCAGGCTCTTGCAGACAAGAGTCCACTGACAGGCTCTCTTCAGCCTTCCTTGAGGCTTGTGTTGTCCTGGTTGCCACTTGCTGAAATGGAAGGAAAAATACTTAAAAACAACTTGAACAGGTTTAAGTATCTCACAGTGTACTATACATTACATCTTTGATTCCTAAACATAAAAAAAAAAAAAAAAAAAAACACTTTTCACTAAAGTGTGACATTGACTTGCTCTCAAATCCTTACAGCCTAGTGATAGACCTACTCTTTGGAAAATGAAGACTGTTGGCTTAGCTCCATCTCTAATCCTGACAATCTGACCTGTCCTGTCAATGTCCTCCTGCTTAAAGTGCTCACTGCAGAGCACGGAGTAGTCACTGGCTGAAAAATGTTCCCTTCTAACAGCAAATTCCCACTGCCTCCTCAACTCCTCTTTGGGAAACCTTCAAAGTGTGAAAAATGTTAGCTACAGTAGCCAGCTAACGTCATATTCATAATATCAGTCGCCCAGCCGAAACGCACAGCAGGGATTCAAGTTTTCCCGTTGCAAACCATGTATGCTATTTAATTAACGACATCCAAGTGACAGTAGATATATGTATATATATACATATATATATATATATATAGCCTATATTTTTTGTTAGGCCAATATTGTCTTCTTTTGACAAATGTTAGAATAACGTAACGTTAGGCTTGGCTCCCCATGTCTATTAGCTAATAGTCTGACTCTGGTAGCCAACTAACTGTCAGTTAGCTCTCAACATCGATCATGTTATAATGGCAAAATACAACCAGAAACAATTGTTCAGACTTACTTGTGAAAGGTTATTCCACGAATTCTTGTCGTTATTGTTCTGCTGTTTGTACAGCCCCAAGCTGCACAACACTGAGGCATCTTGACTTCATGAGTTTACGAATGTAGCAAAAATGTAACTCTACAGAGTAACGGTTTTGTGAGTGAGTTGAGTTCGTTTGTCTTTCTTTCTTTTTAAATGACCGGTCTCGCGAAATGACAGTTAAAGTTCAGATTCATAAAATGACATGAGAACACATCAAGAAGTGCACGAACCATAACTGAAACACTGTAGAACCATGAAATACCAATTTATTGCCATGTATCTTTTCCCGAAACTCCCATCCAGACACATTGTAACAAAAAAATTATTACCTTCCCAAGATGGCGGCGAGTTGACACGCAAGCCAAGGACCAATGGGGCGTCTATGTATATATGTCTATGTTCATTATCAGGTGATATACGGACATCTACTACGTAATGTCAGCAAAACTGTCTTTTCACCGTTCAATTATTGCGCTGACTACATAGTATATGAGCCTGTACAAAGTGTCTGAAATAAGTAACCATAACAACAGGGACGGAGTCAAAGCCTCCATTTTCAATTTGGAAAGACTTTAAGCCAACTTGTATTTACAACAATGAGTGACTTAAATATTTATTTTAACCTATTTGAAAAATGTTACTTTTCTGAATGTACTGTGTCAGTGTCACGTACAGTAACCGCTCATATCACATCCCATTCGCTATTCACCTCGCTAGTCAATCTACTTCAGACAGGCTGCGGCCAACACAACAGTAGCAGCAACTCGACACATGGCTGATAATTTTCTTCTTAAAATTCTTGATTTTATTTGGGGACAATGACATGGCTCGATAGCTGGCTAGTCTTGTTGTTAAAACCTTTTAAGGAGTGAGTTCTAAATATTACCGACGCTTCCACCAGAGTGAGTTATTTTTCCAAAACGGAAGCTAGCTAGTTTTAGTTAGCTTCCGTTACCTAGCAACCTAGCATAATACTCGTAGCAATGCTACTACCTGCTAGTGTTACTTGTTAGCCTCCTAATTGTAAATTTTGAAGCCATACTATAGCGTTTGTCATATAGTTTTTGTCTATCGGAAAATAGTCGGTTGGAATGTTCAGAATCACACGTGTGACGGTACTCTGTGGGGCCCGCTTTCGAACGATCACACATGTGTGACGCTACTCCTTAACAGGTTAAACATACTGTCAAATTATAATTACTGTTTGGAGAAAATGTCAACTTTGATGCGGTCATCTCACATCCATTTGCTATTTAACTCGCTCCACAGGCTGCGGCCGTACTGTAGCGTAGTACTAGTATATTTACATTTAGTCATTTAGCAGATGCTCTTATCCAGAGCGACTTACAGTAAGTACAGGGACATTCCCCCCGAGGCAAGTAGGGTGAAGTGCCTTGCCCAAGGACACAACGTCAGTTGGCATGACCGGGAATCGAACTGGCAACCTTTGGATTATGAAGGATTCAAAATATTTGTGTCTATTCCAATATGTAATGATGGTATTCTATGACACAAATCTGTGTTCTAGAAAGAGTGGTCTGGAGTCGCAGAGGTCCGATAATATCAGCTTTAATGCAGCAGTTGGAAATCAACAAGTACAGAGCTCTGGGGTTGTCTACGTTTCCCTACCCGCAACAGAGTTTGGGCTGGTTCACGAAGTCCAACTGGCTATCTTTCCCTCCCCAGCATATATTTATACAGTGCAATTAAAACAGAAAGATGAAAAGAGGGTTGAGCTTGTTCTCTCGTGCATCAGGGAGTTGTTCTTGCCTACGCGTCCCACCTGCTCGGGTGCCGTCTCCACCCGGTTTCAAGGTTGTTTCTGAAAATGAAGAGATAGAGACACAAAGAACAGCCTGCTTCCCACACTCAAGTGTGAGACCCAATGTTTAAGCCTGGGCACACTTCTAAGTTCATAACTTTAATAAGCACAATGCATAACTTTAATAAGCACAATATATTCTTTAATCCCTCTTTTGATCTCTGAAAACACCAGAGATCAATCAACATAGCCCGGACCAACTACCGTCTCCTCGTCCTGGTCAGCCAGCCCCAGCAACGGCATTTGGAACCCCTTCGTCGGGTTCTCCTCAGCCGAGACAATGATCCTGTTACACAGGGACCTGATACATGGGATACAGCAACAGTCATGTTGATATTGATATAGCACACTCTTAAGTAAAATAGCGGAAACCTTCTTAGTCCAGTACTATTCTAGTGTGGTCAAGCAGTATCACTCTTGACCTAGTCGTAACCCTCTTTTCCGGACTCTCACATTCGTAGCAATAGCAAAAGGTTCACTGGCCCTTCTCCACCAACTCCTGCAACGTACAACTGGATTCTGGAGCAGCACAACACATGCTCCACTGGTACCACGTACTTCCTTTCCCCAGCACCCTTAGGGCGTGCAAGGTTCTCTCGATGACCTTGAATGGTCCTGTCCATAAATGTACAACAGGCTTCTCCGAACATCAGATGATGTATTGGGGCAAGTGGGACAGGGTCTTCAAGGGGAAGGGGTAGATCATCCAGTGAGAAAGGGGGGGACAGGGTCTCCAGGGGAATGGGGCCTTAGAACAGGGGTTAGGTAGTCAGACCTGCTGGTCTGACTCGTCCTGAAGCAGAAAAGAGTTACAGTCCCAGCATCACCTTATCTCCCATGATCAAGCAGTAACTGAGTAAAATGAGATGCGAACAGTAAGGTGTGACAACAAACCCAAATTTAAAAAATATCCCATTACCGATTACACAATGTTGACATACAAATCAACAATAATGATGAGACTATGCAGCATTATGGCCAAGTGGTGTGGACACACTGGACACAGTGGGAAAACCCTAATGATGTTATAGGGGAAAACCCAACATCCATGTATCCACGGCAGACCTGGACATGCTCACAGGCCCCCTTCACCACATACATACTTTAGCCAAGCTTTTAGAATTGTAATAAAATAAAATAAATTCGAAACAAATAGAAAAACCAGAAATAAGACAGGATATTTTAAAGTTTTCATAAGATCCCTCCTTTCATTGATAACTTTAATCAATACCCAATCTCCTCGTTTGACTCCTCCACTCTTTGGTTTACTGCTTCACCTGGAACAGAATTTAGCAGAAGACATCTCTTTTCTAGTTAGCATTTTTTATAAAATTGGTTAACCATTTGATTCGCCTCTTCATCATGCTATGTGAAAGGCTTAAGTTGTGGTATTACATATGATCTCCAATAAATCAATTCAAATGGTGTTATGCATCTGGTATAGGACTGGGAAAGACTTCAATTCACATAGTAAACATACTGTATCTATAATTACCAGGCAGTATTGACCCTTCAGTTTTCTTATTGTTGAGCAAACACATGTAACAGCATCTAATAAGACCATACATCATCATTTGATAGTCAACTCCTATTAGTCATGCCTAGAAATGACAATCTGTTTCTTTGTTCCCTTCTTTAGAAAATCAACTGTTAGTCTAATTTCTTTCACTCCAAAAAACCTTTTCTGTCTTTTAAAACAGTTAAGTTTAAGACCAATATTGTTTTAGATTCTCTATTTTACCAAATCACAGCTCTTTTTATCAAAGATATGATCAAAGCAATTTTCATTATGCCAAACCAGAATCCGTATGCTTCTTAAATGAAATATAAACCAAATCATGTTCTTAATGTAGCTATTAACCAAACATTTTTCCCAACTATATTTTCTATAAAGGTCAGATAGGTAGAACTTCATAACTCGTTTTGCTGCAGTTCAAAACGAGCCAATTAGCTCAAACCATCATAACCACAATTTATCAGACTTGATGAGTCTTCCCAAATTATTTCAGAACTGAATGTTATAATAACCCTCTTCATAATACAACATTATCACAGCCTAACTGTTTATCTCAAACAGTATGCCAGGCTCTGATAAAACTCTCAAATAAAACTTAAAACCAAATTACAATTAAACTCCAAATAAAAGTACATTTAGTTATTTTCTCTTTCTCATTTTTAACCAAATTATATCTAATACCTTTATCAAAAGTCTTAAAAACCCTAGATTTTACTATTTTGACTTAAAATGTTATCCCATATACCTTCAAAGTATATTCATAGTTTCCTCTTCAAAACATCAGTGTTTAAACCAATCATCTCTTCACATCCACAAAACGTTCTTGTTTTATTTCATAACCTTCCATGATCCTCTCTAAACCAATCCTTTATGTAACTTTCCAATTGCTTCCTCATAATTTTTCACATACATTTCCTCAAACCATTCTTTGACCAACACAGCTGTTTAGCGTTTACCGTCTATTCACTTAATTTTGCTCTAGTATAACTCTTCCAATTGTATTAGAACCAATTTATAAACCAGGGGTATACCCTCTGGGATAACCTTTGTAACATCTCAACGTAACTGACTCTTTTAGCCCCCACCTTTCTCCAACTCTCCTCGGGATTTAAAAAGGAAAAAAGGAAAAAACACACCACACTCCTCTCTATTTTTATTAAACTCAATCTGACTCCACACAAATAGACAATGTTCAGGGATTCTAACCCTTGGAGAGGACTCTAACCTCCCTCTGGACAAAGACAACGAGTTCAGGGACTCTAACCCTTGGAGAGGACTCTAACCTCCCCTTGGACAAAGACAACGAGTTTAGGGACTCTAACCCCTGGAGAGGACTCTAACCTCCCCTTGGACAAGACAACGAGTTTAGGGACTCTAACCCCTGGAGAGGACTCTAACCTCCCCTTGGACAAGACCACAAGTTTAGGGACTCTAATCCCTGGAGAGGACTCTAACCTCCCCTTGGACAAGACAACGAGTTTAGGGACTCTAACCCCTGGAGAGGACTCTAACCTCCCCTTGGACAAGGACAATGAGTTTAGGGACTCTAACCCCTGGAGAGGACTCTAACCTCCCCTTGGACAAGGACAACGAATTTAGGGACTCTAACCCCTGGAGAGGACTCTAACCTCCCCTTGGACAAGGACAACGAGTTTAGGGACTCTAACCCCTGGAGAGGACTCTAACCTCCCCTTGGACAAGACAACGAGTTTAGGGACTCTAACCCCTGGAGAGGACTCTAACCTCCCCTTGGACAAGACAACGAATTTAGGGACTCTAACCCCTGGAGAGGACTCTAACCTCCCCTTGGACAAGACAACGAGTTTAGGGACTCTAACCCCTGGAGAGGACTCTAACCTCCCCTTGGACAAGACAACGAGTTTAGGGACTCTAACCCCTGGCGAGGACTCTAACCTCCCCTTGGACAAGACAACGAATTTAGGGACTCTAACCCCTGGAGAGGACTCTAACCTCCCCTTGGACAAGGACAAAACACAAAAACGGTTGATTTCCCACCACTGTTCGTTTGACTAGGTACGATGAAACATAGTAATCGTCTAAATTTGGTTCTCAGTTCCGAATAGCAGTACTTTGAATTAACAGGTGTCTGCTTACCTTTTTTTTATGTTGAGGCCTCTGACGATTACGTCTGTCTCCTCGCACCGGTGTATGGGTCTTTCCCCCGATTCGTCGGTCGGGCCGGAACCCTCTGGACTCCCTCTTTTCAGCGTCGGGGTCACCATTTGAAGGATTCAAAATATTTGTGTCTATTCCAATATGTAATGATGGTATTCTATTACACAAATCTGTGTTCTAGAAAGAGTGGTCTGGAGTCGCAGAGGTCCGATAATATCAGCTTTAATGCAGCAGTTGGAAATCAACAAGTACAGAGCTCTGGGGTTGTCTACGTTTCCCTACCCGCAACAGAGTTTGGGCTGGTTCACGAAGTCCAACTGGCTATCTTTCCCTCCCCAGCATATAATATACAGTACAACTAGAGAGGATACAATTTCTGGGGAAATTGTAGGGTGTGCTTGCTTGCGTCGGTTGCACAGGGGTCTGTATATTTTATATAAAAATGCATCGGGCCTACTTATTATTTATAAAGATTACATAGATTTAAAAGCATCTTTTTTTTGCTGCTCATTTACACAACAAAATACGAGTGAAGTGTCGAATGAAATATGATGTCTTCTCATTTCCCCTGCAAGAGGCAGCTGACAGGCTGAATCAAAACGAATACATTTGGCAGACCGGTGTAAAAATTGACCTAATCTCTATGATTTAAACGTCCTTTTAAGTTGTCCCTTCTCGTGATATTTTC
Organism: Osmerus mordax; assembly: GCF_038355195.1. NCBI lineage: Eukaryota > Metazoa > Chordata > Actinopteri > Osmeriformes > Osmeridae > Osmerus > Osmerus mordax. Next base: position 11,758,205 of record NC_090053.1, read on the forward strand.
AGGCATTTAGCCTACTCATATTGCATTCATTCATTAATAAAGAACCCCCTTTGAAGATTATTCTACGACTTTACCGGCAGAAGATAGAATCGCGATTCAAACAGTACCATCTGCTAACTGAAAATATGCCCCCAAAAACGTAAATAAGCTTGACATTTATTTAGTGGAAAATCGAAAGACTTTTGAGTAAGGGGAGTGCCGAACATGTTTTGTCACCGTTTGACTTGAACAGCTGAGGAGTTTTTGTTAGCTACTCACACTAGTGTCTCGGGTAGGCTACAGCGTTGCAGTGAGCTACACTGGTTTGAAACCACAGGTAATGGTAATTTCACCAACAAATCGTTTACTAATGTCAGAATAAATCATATAACGAAAATGTATATGTGAGGAATGTTTATTTTAACGATTGAAAACAGATACATCATAGACCACTGTAGTATGTGTTGCCCGGGCAACACAGGCTAATGTCATGATGCTAATACTTCAGTGAAATAGTAGACTACTGTTTCCGAAAGTAGATGTACTTCCTTAATAATATCAGCTTATATTGTACATTACACATCACAATTGTGTGTCATATCACAAAGTAAAATGAGTAAATAGTTATCACCCTGGCCTCTTTTCTTGTGGCGTTTCTGCAGCTGCCTTGCAGTAAAGCTATAGTTAGCCTAGCTATCCCCCAAGTTAACAGATGCGAAACGAATGTTCTGCCAAAGGTAGTCACGCGTGTTTTCGTGACATTAGTGCAGAACGGTGTAAAAATTGACCTAATCTCTATGATTTAAACGTCATTTTAAGTTTTTCCCTTCTCATGATATTTTCAGGCATTTAGCCTACTCATATTGCATTCATTCATGAATAAACAACTCCTTTGAAGATTATTCTACGACGTTACCCGGCAGTAGAAGATGGAATCGCGATTCAAACGGTACCATCTGCTAACTGAAAATATGCCCCCCAAAACGTAAATAAGCTTGACATTTATTTAGTGGAAAATTGCTCATTCATAAAAAGCTCACTGGTAGCGATCATTGTCAGTAACAACGCAAAATGCGATATAGCCCTGTGTGGAGAAGCTGCCCCGGTAAATTGTACTACTACGGTACAGTACTAGACTACCGCTGTGTTCGTCTTGGTAGCGATTGCGTTGGTTGAATTGGATTTAACGTTCCGTTGTACGGTTTAGGCTGAAATTAATTATTTTCATGAACAGATTGACAACGTTTAGGCTGTGGCAATGAAGTTCAGGTTAGTAGTTAGACTTTTGATTTAAGTAAGGGGAGTGCCGAACATTTTCTGTCGCCGTTTGACTTCCTTAACAGCTGTGTACTGTAGCTAGATGTTTTTGTAGTGTGTCTCGCGTAAGCTACAGCGTTGCAGTGAGCTACACTGGTTTGAAACCACAGGTAATGGTAATTTCACCAACAAATCGTTTTCTAATGTCAGAATAAATCCTACAACGAAAATGTATATGTGAGGAATGTTTATTTTAAGGATTGAAAACAGATACATCATAGACCACTGTAGTATGTGTTGCCCGGGCAACACAGGCTAATGTCATGATGCTAATACTTCAGTGAAATAGTAGACTACTGTTTCCGAAAGTAGATGTACTTCCTTAATAATATCAGCTTATATTGTACATTACACATCACAATTGTGTGTCATATCACAAAGTAAAATGAGTAAATAGTTATCACCCTGGCCTCTTTTCTTGTGGCGTTTCTGCAGCTGCCTTGCAGTAAAGCTATAGTTAGCCTAGCTATCCCCCAAGTTAACAGATGCGAAACGAATGTTCTGCCAAAGGTAGTCACGCGTGTTTTCGTGACATTAGTGCAGAACGGTGTAAAAATTGACCTAATCTCTATGATTTAAACGTCATTTTAAGTTTTTCCCTTCTCATGATATTTTCAGGCATTTAGCCTACTCATATTGCATTCATTCATGAATAAACAACTCCTTTGAAGATTATTCTACGACGTTACCCGGCAGTAGAAGATGGAATCGCGATTCAAACGGTACCATCTGCTAACTGAAAATATGCCCCCCAAAACGTAAATAAGCTTGACATTTATTTAGTGGAAAATTGCTCATTCATAAAAAGCTCACTGGTAGCGATCATTGTCAGTAACAACGCAAAATGCGATATAGCCCTGTGTGGAGAAGCTGCCCCGGTAAATTGTACTACTACGGTACAGTACTAGACTACCGCTGTGTTCGTCTTGGTAGCGATTGCGTTGGTTGAATTGGATTTAACGTTCCGTTGTACGGTTTAGGCTGAAATTAATTATTTTCATGAACAGATTGACAACGTTTAGGCTGTGGCAATGAAGTTCAGGTTAGTAGTTAGACTTTTGATTTAAGTAAGGGGAGTGCCGAACATTTTCTGTCGCCGTTTGACTTCCTAAACAGCTGTGTACTGTAGCTAGATGTTTTTGTAGTGTGTCTCGCGTAAGCTACAGCGTTGCAGTGAGCTACACTGGTTTGAAACCACAGGTAATGGTAATTTCACCAACAAATCGTTTTCTAATGTCAGAATAAATCCTACAACGAAAATGTATATGTGAGGAATGTTTATTATAAGGATTGAAAACAGATAACGCTACATCAGAGACCACTGTAGTATGTGTTGCCCGGGAAACACAGGCTAATGTCATGATGCTAATACTTCAGTGAAATAGTAGACTACTGTTTCCGAAAGTAGATGTACTTCCTTAATAATATCAGCTTATATTGTACATTACACATCACAATTGTGTGTCATATCAAAAAGTAAAATGAGTAAATAGTTATCACCCTGGCCTCTTTTCTTGTGGCGTTTCTGCAGCTGCCTTGCAGTAAAGCTATAGTTAGCCTAGCTATCCCCCAAGTTAACAGATGCTAAACGAATGTTCTGGCAAAGGTAGTCACGCGTGTTTTCGTGACGTTAGTGACGCAGTGACGTTAGTAACGTCAGTGACTGTGGTTAGCAAATTAGCCACCGTTAGCTTCACTTTTCGCCACAAAAACTTAACTGAAGCTTAAACCATGCAACGGAACGTAAATTCCAATAGAAGCAACTCAATCGCTACCAAGACGAAACTTTTGACACCTACGTTGTCTATGTAGGCCAAATATTGACTGAGTTTTAGGGGGGCAAAAATAAATAAAAATAATAATAATATATATGTGAGAGAACAAAGGTTGTGCTCTTGCCGAAGGCTTGAGCACACCCAATTAAAACAGAAAGATGAAAAGAGGGTTGAGCTTGTTCTCTCGTGCATCAGGGAGTTGTTCTTGCCTACGCGTCCCACCTGCTCGGGTGCCGTCTCCACCCGGTTTCAAGGTTGTTTCTGAAAATGAAGAGATAGAGACACAAAGAACAGCCTGCTTCCCACACTCAGTGTGAGACCCAATGTTTAAGCCTGGGCACACTTCTAAGTTCATAACTTTAATAAGCACAATGCATAACTTTAATAAGAACAATATATTCTTTAATTACTAGCCCGATTTCCTCACCGCTCCTCACGGCGTATATGGCCGATACTTTGTTTGTGAAAATCTTGATATTGATTTTGGGACAGTGATATGGCTGGTTAGCTAGCAAATCTTATTGTCAAACATAGTGTAAAATTATATTTACTGTTTGTCAACCGTACACAATGTTATTGCCTTTGAATCTTGCTAGCATAACGTTAGCTTTCGGGCTAATAGCTCAGCCAAAGGAAAGCCGGTGTTGGTTCTATGAGCTGAGCGGACTAGAAATATCAGAGTTGGCTAACGTTAAAAAACGTTCTATTGCAAAACGCCTGAAAACATAAATTAATGTTTGTAAAAAAATAAATAAGCGGGATAATGCCCTTCGAGGTGTAAAATATCACCTGATAATAGACTCCACGGAAGCAACATCCGCTGCGCGTTGAACGGTTTACGCCTCCGCATCGTCCATTATCAGGTGATATTGTACACCTCGTCGGGCATTATCCCTTACTTATAATAGGCTATAATTACATTTGTCATGCCATGAACATAATAATGATCATTACAAAATGGTTAAATCTGCTTTAAAATACCGTAATTAAACCGTCATGTATGTGTGCAACCATTTGTTAAACTGGATACAGCAAAGGCTGGCAACTGTAGATTATCAAGTCCTTTCTCTTTGTGCTCATTCAGCTGTTCACCCTGTTCATATCCGCGAGCACATTTTCAGGCAACTTTTCATGACGTAAGCAAATACATGGGGTGCTAGTTTACCCATTTCGGATTGGTTACAAATTTAGCAATTTACAAAAATTATTGTACGACAAAATTAGTAGTGCGAGGGGTGGGGGTCTGGCTCTGCACCGCTTGCCTTCCCACAGTACACCACGCTCAGGGGCGTGTTAGACAAGTTAATACAGAGTTTTTGTTCTCAAAGGTCACTGTTGTAGTCATGGCCAAGCGTGCAGACTAGGGTTCATGTACTGACAATATCAAGCAAAATGCCACTTATACACATCATTTGTGTAAAAATACACAATATTTTACTTGTGCAAGATTACAGGAGACTATGTTACGCCACCGGTCACTCAACCAGACCCTTGGCCCCTCGCCCCTTGGCTTGAGGCAACAGCCCCGGTGGATGTAGGTGGTATTGCATTTCCGGTTAGGCACCCGGCTCGTCCGGTCGTTTTCATTCTATTAACTCCAGTCAACATCAGTGTTTACTGTAATCAGATTACATTTGTCTAACGCAGTAATGTAACGCATTACTGTTGATAACTTCAGTAATCACATTACAGTTACTAATACAAAACTGTCTTGCGTTACTTGCATTACTGCAATCTGTATATCGGAAGGAGAAAAAAAACAACAATCAAACCTCCCTTTACAGTACGTGTGTTTGTGTAACACTCGTCACTTGACTTGGCCCCAGAGTTCAAGTGGCGAAACGAGCCGCATAGGACGTCTTTTGAGGGAAGGAGGTATTACTTAGTATTAGTTGCGCAAAAGGACAAAAACGTAAATGTACATTGTGCCCAGGCCAAAAACACCTCTCCACCGCCGCGAACACAACCTCTAATCTGTCAAAGCATCTTCAACGGCAACATGATAACTCAAGACTAGTAGCTACTAAAGATCCCCGGACCCTGAGTGACACTGATGCCGATAAAAGGTTGCCATTGCCATTTTTCCCGACACCAGCCAAGCAGCCATGACATGACTTTCAACAGCAGGTTACCAAAGCAGAGATAAACAGGCTTGTAGCAGCATACATAGTAGAGGAAATGTTGCCATTTAAAGTTTTAAGTGTTGCAGACCTCGTCTCAGGAGGCCTGACTGGCAGATTACTGTTACCTGTGAATACAGGAGAATGAAATGAAGAGAATGAATGAAGAGACACTGTCAGGCACCCTGCCCGGTTTTAAGGAACAGCCTTGTTTTTTATTCAACATCACAGAATTCACGATCAAAAAGTGCTGACATAAGGTCATATTCCGCCAACGTCCTTCAATTTCATTGCTAATGCATGGAAATTCTTAACGAAATGCCATGAGTAAGACCTCACCTGAAGCCCTGATGGTCCAGCTGCTGCTTCCTCACCCTGCACTATATCTGCACTGGATTTCTGAGTTTCCTGAATGCATTTTAAAAGAATGCCCTAATTAACAAAATGACCTCATGCGAAGTACATGCAATACATTTGTTTGTTCAGAAATTTCTTTTTTATATGTAGGTAATTGGTTCAGGTTTTATGGAGCTGTATTAGGCCTACATAATCTGTACTGGACTTCTGAGCAATGAAATAATGTTTGTTCGTTATCTGCCGCTTGTCCGGGGGTTGGGTCGCGGGGGCAGCAACCTAAGCAGGGAGGCCCAGACTTCCCTCTCCCTGGCCACTCCCACCAGCTCTTCCTGGGGGACCCCGAGGCGTTCCCAGGCCAGCTGAGAGACATAGTCCCTCCAGTGTGTCCTGGGTCTTCCCCGGGGCCTCTTCCCAGTGGGACGTGCCCTGAACACCTCACCAGGGAGGCGTTAAAGAATGTATAATACATTACAACACATATTCTAGAACTGTAATCACCAGCTGCATATCAGGCACGACACTAACTATGATCCCAGTTATTAATATGTGTGGCATTTTAATCACTGAATGCATCACGGGCACTGTGCACGAGTGAATATAACAACAGGATTTATGAAGGAGGCATGTCTTAAAGAATATATTGTGCTTATTAAAGTTATGCATTGTGCTTATTAAAGTTATGAACTTAGAAGTGTGCCCAGGCTTAAACATTGGGTCTCACACTGAGTGTGGGAAGCAGGCTGTTCTTTGTGTCTCTATCTCTTCATTTTCAGAAACAACCTTGAAACCGGGTGGAGACGGCACCCGAGCAGGTGGGACGCGGAGGCAAGAACAACTCCCTGATGCACGAGAGAACAAGCTCAACCCTTTTTTGATACTTGTGTTTTCAATTCCATTGTATATGATATGCTGGGGCAGGGAAAGATAGCCAGTTGGACTTCGTGAACCAGCCCAAACTCTGTTGCGGGTAGGGAAACGTAGACAGCCCCAGAGCTCTGTACTTGTTGATTTCCAACTGCTGCATTAAAGCTGAGATTATCGGACCTCTGTGACTCCAGACCACTCTTTCTAGAACACAGATTTGTGTCATAGAATACCATCATTACATATTGGAATAGACACAAAGATTTAGAATCCTTCAAATGGTGACCCCGACGCTGAAAAGAGGGAGTCCAGAGGGTTCCGGCCCGACCAACGGATCGGGGGAGAGACCCATACACCGGTGCGAGGAGACAGACGTAATCGTCAGAGGCCTCAACATAAAAAAAGGTAAGCAGACACCTGTTAATTCAAAGTACTGCTATTCGGAACTGAGAACCAAATTTAGACGATTACTATGTTTCATCGTACCTAGTCAAACCAACAGTGGTGGGAAATCAACCGTTTTTGTGTTTTGTCCTTGTCCAAGGGGAGGTTAGAGTCCTCTCCAGGGGTTAGAGTCCCTAAACTTGTTGTCTTGTCCAAGGGGAGGTTAGAGTCCTCTCCAGGGGTTAGAGTCCCTAAACTCGTTGTCTTGTCCAAGGGGAGGTTAGAGTCCTCTCCAGGGGTTAGAGTCCCTAAATTCGTTGTCTTGTCCAAGGGGAGGTTAGAGTCCTCTCCAGGGGTTAGAGTCCCTAAATTCGTTGTCTTGTCCAAGGGGAGGTTAGAGTCCTCTCCAGGGGTTAGAGTCCCTAAACTTGTTGTATTGTCCAAGGGGAGGTTAGAGTCCTCTCCAGGGGTTAGAGTCCCTAAACTCGTTGTCTTGTCCAAGGGGAGGTTAGAGTCCTCTCCAGGGGTTAGAGTCCCTAAACTCGTTGTCTTGTCCAAGGGGAGGTTAGAGTCCTCTCCAGGGGTTAGAGTCCCTAAACTCGTTGTCTTGTCCAAGGGGAGGTTAGAGTCCTCTCCAGGGGTTAGAGTCCCTAAACTCGTTGTCTTTGTCCAGAGGGAGGTTAGAGTCCTCTCCAAGGGTTAGAATCCCTGAACACTGTCTATTTGTGTGGAGTCAGATTGAGTTTAATAAAAATAGAGAGGAGTGTGGTGTGTTTTTTCCTTTGACCAAGAAGTTAAAGAAATCCCGAGGAGAGTTGGAGAAAGGTGGGGGCTAAAAGAGTCAGTTACGTCGAGATCTTACAAAGGTTATCCCAGAGGGTATACCCCTGGTTTATAAATAGGTTCTAATACAATTGGAAGAGTTATACTAGAGCAAAATTAAGTGAATAGACGGTAAACGCTAAACAGCTGTGTTGGTCAAAGAATGGTTTGAGGAAATGTATGTGAAAAATTATGAGGAAGCAATTGGAAAGTTACATAAAGGATTGGTTTAGAGAGGATCATGGAAGGTTATGAAATAAAACAAGAACGTTTTGTGGATGTGAAGAGATGATTGGTTTAAACACTGATGTTTTGAAGATGAAACTATGAATATACTTTGAAGGTATATGGGATAACATTTTAAGTCAAAATAGTAAAATCTAGGGTTTTTAAGAGTTTTGATAAAGGTATTAGATGTAATTTGGTTAAAAATGAGAAAGAGAAAATAAATAAATGTACTTTTATTTGGAGTTTAATTATAATTTGGTTTTAAGTTTTATTTGAGAGTTTTATCAGAGCCTGGCATACTGTTTGGGATAAACAGTTAGGCTGTGATAATGTTGTATTATGAAGAGGGTTATTATAACATTAAGTTCTGAAATAATTTGGGAAGACTCATCAAGTCTGATAAATTGTGGTTATGATGGTTTGAGCTAATTGGCTCGTTTTGAACTGCAGCAAAACGAGTTATGAAGTTCTACCTATCTGACCTTTATAGAAAATATAGTTGGGAAAAATGTTTGGTTAATAGCTACATTAAGAACATGATTTGGTTTATATTTCATTTAAGAAGCATACGGATTCTGGTTTGGCATAATGAAAATTGCTTTGATCATATCTTTGATAAAAAGAGCTGTGATTTGGTAAAATAGAGAATCTAAAACAATATTGGTCTTAAACTTAACTGTTTTAAAAGACAGAAAAGGTTTTTTGGAGTGAAAGAAATTAGACTAACAGTTGATTTTCTAAAGAAGGGAACAAAGAAACAGATTGTCATTTCTAGGCATGACTAATAGGAGTTGACTATCAAATGATGATGTATGGTCTTATTAGATGCTGTTACATGTGTTTGCTCAACAATAAGAAAACTGAAGGGTCAATACTGCCTGGTAATTATAGATATGTTTACATTGGATTGAAATCTTTCCCAGTCCTGTACCAGATGCATTAACAACATTTGAATTGAATTATAGAAGATCATAATTACACAACTTAAACCTAATGCTAACTAGAAAAGAGATGTCTTCTGCTAAATTCTGTTCCAGGTGAAGCAGTATACCAAAGAGTGGAGGAGTCAAACGAGGAGATTGGGTATTGATTAAAGTTATCAATGAAAGGAGGGATCTTATGAAATCTTTAAAATATCCTGTCTAATTTCTGGTTTTTCTATTTGTTTCGAATTTATTTAATTTTATTACAATTCTAAAAGCTTGGCTGAAGTTGTATGTATGTGGTGAAGGGGGCCTGTGAGCATGTCCAGGTCTGCCGTGGATACATGGATGTCGAATGTCCACTCTGTGGAGTGACGGTGGGTTTTCCCCTATAACATCATTAGGGTTTTCCCACTGTGTCCAGTGTGTCCTCACCACTTGGCCATAACGCTGCATAGTCTCATCATTATTGTTGATTTGTATGCCAACATTGTGTAATCAGTAATGGGATATTTTTAAATTTGTGTTTGTTGTCACACCCTAAAAGGGTGTGAAAGGAGGGATTTATTTGAACTTTAAAAATATCCACTTTAAATCCTTAAATGGGTTCTTGATTTCAATATCTGTGTTTAATCATTGGTGTTCGACTGTTCGCATCTCATTTGACTCAGTTACTGCTTGATCATGGGAGATAAGGTGATGCTGGGACTGTAACTCTTTTCTGCTTCAGGACGAGTCAGACCGGCGGGTCTGACTACCTAACCCCTGTTCTAAGGCCCCATTCCCCTGGAGACCCTGTCCCCCCCCCTTTCTCACTGGATGATCTACCCCTTACCCTTGAAGACCCTGTCCCACCTGCCCCAATACATCATCAGATGTTCGGGAAAGCCTGTTGTACATTTATGGACAGGACCATTCAAGGTCATCGAGAGAACCTTGCACGCCCTAAGGGTGCTGGGGAAAGGAAGTACGTGGTACCACTGGAGCATGTGTTGTGCTGCTCCAGAATCCAGTTGTACGTTGCAGGAGTTGGTGGAGAAGGGCCAGTGAACCTTTTGCTATTGCTACGAATGTGAGAGTCCGGAAAAGAGGGTTACGACAAGGCCAAGAGTGATACTGCTTGACCACACTAGAATTGTACTGGACTAAGAAGGTTTCCGCTATTTTACTTAAGAGTGTGCTATATCAATATCAACATGACTGTTGCTGTATCCCATGTATCAGGTCCCTGTGTAACAGGATCATTGTCTCGGCTGAGGATAACCCGACGAAGGGGTTCCAAATGCCGTTGCTGGGGCTGGCTGACCAGGACGAGGAGGCGGTGGTTGGTCCGGGCTATGTTGATTGATCTCTGGTGTTTTCAGAGATCAAAAGAGGGATTAAAGAATGTATAATACATTACAACACATATTCTAGAACTGTAATCACCAGCTGCATATCAGGCACGACACTAACTATGATCCCAGTTATTAATATGTGTGGCATTTTAATCACTGAATGCATCACGGGCACTGTGCACGAGTGAATATAACAACAGGATTTATGAAGGAGGCATGTCTTAAAGAATATATTGTGCTTATTAAAGTTATGCATTGTGCTTATTAAAGTTATGAACTTAGAAGTGTGCCCAGGCTTAAACATTGGGTCTCACACTGAGTGTGGGAAGCAGGCTGTTCTTTGTGTCTCTATCTCTTCATTTTCAGAAACAACCTTGAAACCGGGTGGAGACGGCACCCGAGCAGGTGGGACGCGGAGGCAAGAACAACTCCCTGATGCACGAGAGAACAAGCTCAACCCTTTTTTGATACTTGTGTTTTCAATTCCATTGTATATGATATGCTGGGGCAGGGAAAGATAGCCAGTTGGACTTCGTGAACCAGCCCAAACTCTGTTGCGGGTAGGGAAACGTAGACAGCCCCAGAGCTCTGTACTTGTTGATTTCCAACTGCTGCATTAAAGCTGAGATTATCGGACCTCTGTGACTCCAGACCACTCTTTCTAGAACACAGATTTGTGTCATAGAATACCATCATTACATATTGGAATAGACACAAAGATTTAGAATCCTTCAGCGTCCAGGAGGCATCCTGATCAGATGCCCGAGCCACCTCAGCTGGCTCCTCTCGACGCGGAGGAGCAGCGGTTCTACTCTGAGCCCCTCCCGGATGACCGAGCTTCTCACCCTATCTCTAAGGGAGAGCCCCTGCGGAGAAAGCTCATTTCGGCCGCTTGTATTCGCAATCTCGTTCTTTCGGTCACTACCCACAGTTTGTGACCATAGGTGAGGGTAGGAACGTAGATCGACTGGTAAATAGAGAGCTTCGCCTTTCGACTCAGCTCCTCCTTCACCACGACGGACCGATCCGCCTGTCGATCTTGCGCTCCATTCTTCCCTCACTCGTGAACAAGACCCCGAGATACTTGAACTCCCCCGCTTGGATCAAGATCTCCTCCCCGACCCGGAGATTGCACTCCACCCTTTTACGGTCGACAACCATGGCCTCAGATTTGGAGGTGCTGATTCGCATCCCAGCCGCTTCGCATTCGGTTGCGAACCGCTCCAGTGAGAGCTGAAGGTCGCGGCCCGATGAAGCCAACAGGACCACATCATCTGCAAAAAGCAGCGACCCAATCCTAAGTTATGAACAGAATTGGTGACAAAGGGCAGCCCTGGCGGAGTCCAACGCTCACCGGGAACAAGTTCGACTTACTACCGGCAATGTGGACCAAACTCTGGCACCGGTCGTACAGGGACCGGACAGCCCCGATCAGGGAATCCGGTACCCCGTACTCTAGGAGCACCCCCCACATGAGCCCCCAAGTGACACGGTCAAACGCTTTTTCCAAATCCACAAAACATGTGTATACTGGTTGGGCAAACTCCCATGTACATTCCAGGACTCTGCCGAGGGTATAGAACTGGTCCACTGTTCCACGGCCAGGACGAAAACCACATTGCTCCTCCTTAATCCGAGGGACCCTCCTTTCCAGGACCCCTGAATAGACTTTCCCAGAGAGGCTGAGGAGTGTGATGCCCCTAAAGTTGGAGCACACCCTCTGGTCCCCCTTTTTAAAGAGGGGAACCACCACCCCGGACTGCCAGTCCAGAGGCACTGTACCCGATGTCCACCCGATGTTGCAGAGTCGTGTCAACCAAGACAGCCCTACAACATCCAGACCCTTAAGGAACTCCGGGCGGACCTCATCCACCCCAGCGGCCCTGCCACCGCGGAGCTTTTCAACCACCTCGGCGACCTCAGCCCCAGAGATAGAAGGGCCCCCCCCGATGTCTCCAGACTCTGCCTCCATGTCGGAAAGCGTGTTGGTGGAATTAAGGAGGTCTTCGAAGTATACCTTCCTCCGATCCAGGATGTCCCCCGTCGAAGTCAGCAGCGCACCATCCCCACCATATACAGTTTTGACAGTGCACTGCTTCCCCCTCCTGAGTCGCCGGATGGTGGTCCAGAACCTTTTCGAAGCCGTTCGGAAGTCAAAACCCGGGCATGGGAGGAGTTCGGCGAGGCCATGGATGAAATAATGTATTAACCCTTTGACGCGTATGAACACACCGGTGTGTTGAGTCCTGGCTGGTCCCTGGAGTGTACCAACACACCGGTGTGTTGGAACGCGTCCTTTAGAATGTCCAGTTTGGCTTATTACGTAACAATAAACTCTTCAGCATTAGCCTACGTGTATGTTATAAACATGAATCTCAATTTACTGTATATTTTGAGAAAGTTTACCTTTATTATCCATAAGAAAACGTTCAAACAATTTAGTTTAGCTAATGTTAGCTAACAGCTAACCAAAAATAACTCACGCTTTACTCACGCCACCTAGTAAACCATAATATTATCCGTTTTCCTTGACTTGGCTATCACTTTCAACAGATTTTACTATTGTACAACCAACCAGAGATCGAAATAATATATATACGTTCACAAATATGCATCTAAAACATCTGACATTCGTCTGTCTTTCGTCTCATTTTGGGCTACTAGAGGCCATCTTTGATTTTTTTGTCTTCCGGCAACAAATATGACCCTTGATGATGTACCACTTGACCCCGTACACCTCAGTATTTTCTCGTGAGAAGAGTAGGTCATCTCGTTGACCATTTGACACCCACAATGCAGAGTACTGATCAAATCAAAAAACATGGCAGCCTACATTATCGTCATTAGCCAAGTTAGCTTCTCGAAAGCTACACTACGATAATATATCATATCAATTCACTGTGGATTCACCTGTGTGAATATAAAAAAATCGGAACAGTAATGACAGCACTAAGTTATTTTAATAAATATTTTAAGAAGTTAAAAAGCCCGCACCAACACGTTTCTTAATTTTTTACACGTATCCTTTTACTCATTTCAGGTAGCTAATTACATGTCCAGGACAGGGTACAATCTCGTCATTGTCACGTTACATATCAATGAATATCATTAGCACACAGCTATAAAAAACATCACATCAAAATTATTTAAAACCTTGATGCTGTGTAGGGGTAGGCAAAGCTTCCGTCAACATATCAGCAAAAAGGTACAGCATGTTTGAGTTGTGTGATGTACAGGCTATGTTTAGGACACAATCCTTTACACAGGATCCACTATGGACATCCAGGATCATGAAGGGCTTGGGATTTCTGGATCTGTTGTCATGACAAGTCAACTGGCATTTATTGTCATCATATACTTACAGTACACAATGAAACGAAACAACGTTCTTCCAGGACCTAGACATAACCTAGACAACTACAACAACTGCGTGGAATTAGGTCAATAAAATTGGTCCAATAAGACAAGATGAAATTTGTGACAAATGCCTCAAAACACCAAGAAGTGGGGATACTGTGAATGTAAACAAGTAAGCTAGTGCAAGGGAAACTGAATGTAAACATAACATACTAATACCATAATATGTGGACATCAGTTATTGAGGTAGCAGCCATATGCAAAAATATTGAGTTTGATGATGTACAGGAGTGTGTGGGGTGCATGGGTTTGTCCACAATGCGTGTGGGTTTGGGGGTGCAGCATTTGGTATAGATGTTTGTGAGGGAGGGCAGAGAGATCCTGACTATCTTCTCAGTTGTCCTCTGCAGGCCGTGATGCAGCTCCTTGGGATGCCCTCTACAGTCCCTCTATGCAATGTGGTAAGGGTGTGGGATGGGAGATGGGCTTTCAGCCTTTGCAAAAAATAAACACGCTGCTGGTACATCAAGGAATTAGGTGTTTGACGGTCTCGTTGATGTTCAGCAAGGAATGGTCACTTTGTGCTGACCGTACTTGCTCGACACCTGAGAGAAGGCCATTTACTATACATGGACAATTTGTACAGCAGTGCTGTCATGTTCTGTCTCTTGGAACGGGGCCTGTGCGGGCCAACATTCACCTGTAAAAGTATAGGGAGATGTTCAAGATATAGAAAACAGTCAACAGCAGGCAATCAAGTGGTATGACAAGTGGTGCGTTACATGCTATGTGTTCACCCTATGAAACATTAGTCATACATTGCCGTCTTGTCATTTCAATAGGTTGTTATATTGAATAAGCATAAAGTCTGGTTTATTCTACATGCCGTCCATCAACTAGCCCTAGCGCAGATTTTCCAAACAAATTACACTTGCCTCTCATTTTTGCTTGAACTGTGGCCTGACAATAAATGAGGAATAAATGTTCCATCAACACGAAAATTAATGACAGTAGATGGTAGCAAGAGATCACAAAACATAGCCATCAATATAGAATGGATGTCTGAATTATTGTGTTTGCTTTAATTTGACTAAACATGGCAAGTTAGTAATCGCTAGTTACCTGAATAATACCCTTTACTACGAGCTAGCTAGCAAAAACATCAGATAGTGGAAAACAACCACAGGTCATGCTTTCGTCTCAATATCATGCCACAGGTATGTGTATATTTTGTGGGTATAAATAATCTACTCACCAGAAAAGTTTCCCAGATAAATTGAAGCCAACCAAAAAGGTTTGAAGGTATCCAAGCAGCATGAGCTTGCTTGATCGCCTTTCGTCGAGGTGTCTGGGAGTCATGTTCCAGTCTCGCCTATAGCTCAATTTGGTTGACAATCAACAGTTGTTGCTCATTTACTTGGCTATGTTACGTAGTTTTTGTAGTAGGATTATAACAAAATAAATATGCAAGTGCATCTAGTCAGTCTATTGTGTTACTAGGATTGTAATGCATCGTTTTGTTTTCGTTTTGCTGGCTTCCATCCAGTAACTTATTTTGTGAACACGGGCTGCGTTGCCAACTCAGAAGGTTTACAAGATGGAAGCCAGCTAGAGAAAACAAAACGATGCATATGTATCCGAATTATTTTGTATTCGTTATAATCCGACCACACAAACAACGTAACATAGCCTAGTAAATTAGCAACAGCTAACTTGTTGATTGACTCTTTACTACACTGCGAGCTAGCTAGTTCGGCAAAAACATCACCTCGTGAAATACAACAGTTCATGCTTTCATCTCAGTATCGTGCAAACTATATGGGTGGTATAATTTGAGTTATACAAATACTTCAGTCACCAGAATAATAGCCAAAATATCTACTTTGAAGGTTTCCGCCAGTCCCCTGAAGCGGAAGAAATACGTAACGAGAAGGTGGTTAAACAAAACAACCAATGAATGGAGTAGTCGTCACTAATACGGGGTGCAAACTCAGTCAATGAAAAATGCGAACCGAGAAATGCTGAAATTGTATAGCAATTCGATTTTAATGCGTCATAATCAATTTCTGGAACGTTGAGATTGATCCAAACTCACGCGCATAAAAAACTCACTCTGGGGGACCAGTCAAGACATTTTGAACTTACGTGTGAAAGGGTTAAAGATCCTGTAAAGTAAATTCCATGTTTTAAAGTACATTATATACGTGTGAAATTAGTTCCTGAAAGCATGTGCAAAGCGCTAAAACTTTGTCGCACTGAAATGTGGAGTTAGACCGAAGAACAGTTTCTCTTCCGTTTTCAGATCAAGTTTTAATGGGCGGAGCCAAAAAATGCCCTATCTACGTCATTTTGCCCCATCTACGTCAGATCACTGAATGGCTCCTCCTGCTGTACTATTATTGTAGCTTACATCAGCTAGCTAGCTAGCTTCAGGATGTGTCCCACCACCCGCAACTGCATCTTCCCTGGATGCAAGGACTCCAGCTGCGCTGCAATGCCATTAAAGTTCCCTATTGATAATGAAAGGAAAAATAGGTGGATAGATTTTGTGAAGAGCCACGCTCATGGAAAGCTTCAGATAAACTCCAACAGCCGCCTCTGCGCCACTGACCATTTCACGGCGGACAGTTTTAACATGGACCAGAGACAGACGGGGTTCACCAACACACGGCTTCTCTTGCAGCGCGGAGCCGTACCGAGCATCGCCCCCCCGGCCGTTCATCCTCCGGTCGCACCTGGACCATCCACCGCCGCCAGCAGTTCATCACTCAGTTCTGTGTGCTTGTTATAATTATACTAGAGAACTTTTCCAGAGGTATCTCTGCTATAATTAATGCAAACCGCTAACTTTATATTAGGCTACTCGGTGTAGAATGATGGTATTTTGGTGAAATGGTAGCTAATGTGTTAGAAGTAGCCTAGTTGGAGAGCTCACTGTCTGCTGTCACTGGTGTCCATTTTTACTGTACAGCTCAGGGGAACATTTCATTTATATGCATCTGTATGTTTCACTCATTGAACAAATAAATTCTAATTCTATACAGTTTTGTTCGGCTTGACATAGCGTCCATTATCTGGGTCGGAGGTAGGCACTAGGCAGCGAGGGGCGGAGCTTCAGCTCCTTCAGGCGACACGCCCCCCCAGTCTCAAGCAGAGAAGAATCATTTTTTCATGATTTCAAAGCCTAATTTAACTTGTCAGTGTTATTTCTTTATTCGAATTTGGATGGGTAGTTAACACATTATTCTGTGGTGTGGCGAACTTAAAACTCGTTTCCAGGTACACTTTAAAGGATCTTTAATGAATTATATGATGCATACATTTGGGCATCCCAATTTATAGCACTTTTTTACTACCTACAAGTATAAGTGTGAATGATAACATTCATGGGTAACATTGTCTAAACGTCCCTTAAAAAACAGCAGTTTAATGCAATCATTACCAAAATGGACAAGTCAACTTCTCACCTGAACCCCTGATGCAGATTAATCACCAACCTGCTCTACATCTGTAGCTTCAGGGTGCAGTTTTTCCTGCACAGTAATTCATCAATTTAATACAGACACTAACCAGAGATTACAGGGATAGCCATATTACTATCCAAGGGATCATATAGGCCTACTTATTACCAGTTAATATCACTTTTAAGTTGCTAGCCTGCTGGTACTAGGCTAAACTAGCACGGTCCCATTATGTGGGTAGGTTAGCTTTATCTTTCTGGCTTCAGCAAGACCAGCTGCTGCTAACACACTGGTCGAAAGATTGCAGACGCTAGGGATAGATTTAATACAAGCAAAAGTTACACACTCTACTACACTAACAACTTTCAAAACATGTTTCAATTGTAGAATGGGTGGCGATGTAAGGCTTACAGGTTTGCGCTAACTAACAATCTTCTCTTGATAGCTACTTAACGCTACTCTGTGGGTGGTGAAAAAAACTTATGATATCTCTGATGGGTGACATTTTCCTATCTACAAAGCACAAAAGGGTCAAAAATATCAATGCTGTGACCAAACGAAATACTAATATGATTCTTTTATTTCCTGGCGTATTTAGTATCTCACCGTGTCAGACTACTGCCAGCTCTCTTTCTGCAAGTCACGATTCACAAAGTGTTTCTGACATTTTCCACTTCAACCAATTAAATGACAATCTTGTCTCGCAGGCTCGAGGGCGCATTGGTTAACTTGGAAATGTATTTTTCACTTTTCTGGGCGACAAACATAGTATAAATAATAATACGAATGAGTTTTGCAAATATATTGTGCAAAATATTTTCTTCGAAAATTAACAAAATATTGGTGGGGACAATTGTGTCTTTCCCAAACTTTGATTGTGACTAGTCCCTATGGACCCCTATGGACCCTATGCAAACCTACACCCTTGGTTGTGTCTGTACTCACAGCTCTTGCCTACCTGTGAGCACGCCGTCGTGGAGACACTTCTCCATACCCAATCTCCCGGCATTGGTCTCAGCAACCTATCACAATAAAGGTCTTCGCTCATATTGTCCATACTAAAAGAGAACAATTACTTTTATAACAGTATTTAGTCATATCAAAAACAATTGTGTACACATCTTGTGTGTATCACACACTCCCCGACAAACAAAACTTCAAAATTCAGACACTGTATTTTATTACATTTAGTCATTTAGCAGACTTATTGATAAATCCTTGAGCTCACTTTCAACTTCAACTCCACCCCTCTCGTTTGTGTCATCCGGGCATGGCAGCAAATGGTGAGTATCTCCCCCTTCAGGTGTCTTTTGTTCCCCTCTGTCTAGGATTTGACTTGGATTTTCTCCTCCTCGGGTTTGATTGTCTCCTTCCCTTACAGGTGCTCACCCTGGCAGTTGAGCATTCTCCGATTCTGTCCAGCTGACTGGGATCCTCAACCAGTATCCTCCTACATTACTTTCCTCATCTGAATCCGTTATATCACCGACTCCATCGTTCTCTCTGTAGTTTCTTTGTCCCCTTGCTTGTTTTTGTCCCTCAGGTCTTGTCTGTTGGTGTGCCGCCATTGGAGCTTCCACAGGTAGGTCATTGTCAAGTAGTAATAAGTTTCGATGGGGAGTTATGGTTTTCCAGCTGTCTCCGTTTTCAGGATAAACTACATACACGGGGTTATCCGAGTTCTCTCACCACATAAACCATCTTCTCCCAATAGGATCGTAACTTCCTTGGCCCTCCTCGTTCCCTGAGGTCTCCCGCTTCCAGTACTACTCCTCTTGCTTTTCGGTCATACTGTCTTTCCTCGTGCACTCGCTTTACGAATGTTTCCCTCAGCGATCTTGTACGCCTCAGCCATTTGCTTCGCCCACTGATTAGCATACCCCTTTGGTGTGACTTCATCTGTTGTTCCCACCAAACCGAAGATCAAATCTACTGGGAGGTGAGGAAGTCACCCGTACAACAGGTAAAAGGGGGAGTATCCTGTAGACTCGTGCCTCGTACAGTTGTACACGTGCACTATCTGGGGCAAGTGATCTTTCCATCTCTCCTTATCCTTGTCTGTCAGTGTCCTCAACATCTGTAGGAGGGTCCGATTAAATCTCTCAACCGGGTTCCCCTGAGGGTGGTATGGTGACGTTCGGGAATGACCGATCCCATCAAAGCGTCTTAGAGTTCTGAAAAGTTTGTTCTCAAATTCGCGGCCCTGGTCATGGTGTAGTTTGGCCGGATAACCGAAGCGTGGAATGTAATTTTGGAACAAGCGCTCAGCTGCAGTCCGCCCCGATTTGTTCTTGGTTGGGTAGGCTTGAGTGAACCTTGTGAAATGGTCCATGACCACCAGGATATATTAATATGTTCCGCGGCTTGGCTCCAGGTGTAAATAGTCAATGCAAACCAGCTCCATGGGTGACTGTGTTGTAATGCTACCCATTACGCAGTTGAGTGTGCATGGTCGGTTTCTTGTGCTTTATACGTGGGCATTTCTTTGTCACATACTCCTATACTTCCGTCTTCATGTACGGCCAATAGAAACTCTCCCTCATCAGACTCAACACTCTGTCCGTACCGATATGTCCCATGTTGTCGTGAAGGTACTTGAGTGCTAGTTTTTTGTATTTGCTGGTTTTCTCTCTCCTGTTCGTCGATAGAGAAGTCCCCCTTCTAGGTATAACTTGTGCCACTCGGGCACAAGCTAGGGCTTGGATCAGCTCATCCTGCCCTATTGTCGGCAGCCAGGTGGTGGGTGGTTGTGGTTCATTCTCCACGTGGACATGTATAGGGCAGCAACCCAGGCTACGTCCTTCTTCTATGCCATTTGACTCCCTTCCCACGCCGCTTGTACTGCTCCCGAGGGTAATCCTTCAGTGCATTCAGACTCGAATGCTTCTATGTCCAGGGGAAGGCGAGAGAGTATCTGCATCGATGTTGCTTTTCCCTGGCCGATACTTGACGTCAAACCGGAAATCAGACAATTCCCCAACCTACCGATGGCCTACTGCGTTGAGTTTTGCTGTGCTCATCACATACGTCACAGGATTATTATCAGTATACACAGTGAAGTGCTGGGCGTAAAACAGGTAGTCCCGGAACGTCTCGCACACCGCCCACTTCAAGGCCAGGAATTCGAGTTTGCTGCTGTGTAACCTATAGTTCCTCCCCGTCGCCGTCAACGTCCTAGACCCGTAGCCAATGACCCTCAACTTCCCTTCTTGTCGCTGGTACAGGATGGCCCTGAGATCCATTTTGGATGCGTCGGTGTAGAGCGCAAAGGGCAAGTTGAAGTCCGGATATGCCAGTCCAGGTGGGTTTAGTAGCATGCTGATTAGCTCTTCCAAGGTCTGTTGGTGTTCCCTGGTCCATTCTATTGGAGTCCTGGAGGGAACTTGTGGCCCATTAGATTTCCTCCTGTTGTGTGAATCCTGTGCTGTCTCAGGCTTTGCTTGTAACAGCTCATACAAGGGTTTTGCGACCCTGGAGAAGTTTTGGACGAAGGCACGGTAGTAGCTGAGGAACCCTAGTAGTCTCCTTACATCTCCAACTGTCCGGGGAGTCTTGCCCGTTATGGACCGAACAGCCTCGAGGTCAATCCGCATTCCCTCAGCCGACACTAGGCGTCAAACGTACCTGACTTCACTGCGGAACATCTCACACCTCTCAGGTTTCAACTTGACGCCATGCTGGCGGAGTGATCTCAAGACTTTATGGATGCTCTCAACATGTTCCTTGAACGACCTCGCATAGCATAAGACATCGTCCAAATATGGGATACAACACTCGTCCCTGAGCGAGTCAAGCATTTCCTCCATGCTGCCTTGGAAGGCAGCAGGTGCATTGGATAGTACAAAGGGGATACGGACCACTCATACAGCCCCCAGGGTGTGATGAATGCTGTCATGTGTCTGGAGCCCTCTGCGATAAACCCTTGGTGGTAGGCTTTGCCTTGGTCAAGGATGCTGAACCAAGAATATCCTCCAAGTGTGTCGATCAGATCCTGTATCCTGGGTAGTGGGTGACGATCAGGGATGGTTTTCTTGTTCAGGAGACGGTAATCAACGTAGAGCCTCAGCTTGCCATCTTTCTTGCGGACGCAGACCACTGGAGCAGAATATGGTGACTTTGATTTAACAACCCACCCCTTTGCTAGGAGGTCTTGTATATAGCCCTTTACCTCATTGAACAGGGGTTTTGGTACTGCTGAGTACGCCCTTTGGACTGGAATATCGTCACTAAGAGTGATCGGCATTTGCAAGCTAGGTATGCACCTAATGTCATCGTAGTCTCTGCTGAATGCCCCGTACTCCTCATATACCATTCTCCGGGTGGTCTCTCACTGGCTCTCATTCAGGTGCTCTAGATCGACGGGTGAATGCCAAAAACAATGTTTTTTCTTGGTCCCCTCGGATGGTCGCATTCGCCTGCCCAGAATCCACTATCCTCTCAATACTCTGTAATGTTCCAATTACTGTGCCTCGCAGCAAAGTTACGTTAGTCCCTGTGCTATTTCCGATGGGGATGGAGACCCCTCCGGAAGGAAGAGATAGAGACACAAAGAACAGCCTGCTTCCCACACCCAGTGTGAGACCCAATGTTTAAGCCTGAGCAAACTTCTAAGTTCATAACTTTAATAAGCACAATGCATAACTTTAATAAGCACAATATATTCTTTAGTGCTCAGGCTTAAACATTGGGTCTCACACTGGGTGTGGGAAGCAGGCTGTTCTTTGTGTCTCTATCTCTTCATTTTCAGAAACAACCTTGAAACCGGGTGGAGACGGCACCCGAGCAGGTGGGACGCGTAGGCAAGAACAACTCCCTGATGCACGAGAGAACAAGCTCAACCCTTTTTTTGATACTTGTGTTTCAATTGCATTGTATATAATATGCTGGGGCAGGGAAAGATAGTCAGTTGGACTTCGTGAACCAGCCCAAACTCTGTTGCGGGTAGGGAAACTTAGACAACCCCAGAGCTCTGTACTTGTTGATTTCCAACTGCTGTATTAAAGCTGATATTATCGGACCTCGACTCCAGACCACTCTTTCTAGAACACTGATTTGTGTCATTGAATACTATCATTACATATTGGAATAGACACACATACTTTAAATCCTTCATTGAGAACAGCAAATATCTGTCCGTCAACGGCTGATCCGCATCCAAATCATGTGGTTAATTTTAATCAGGCTAAACTTATCAGGGAAATTGCACGTGCACGTCCTACTTCAAAAGGCAGTTAAGGTCGATCACCAAAACCGTGATTTTCTAACGGTATGATGGCGGAAAAGACGAAAGAGAGAGCGGTGGTATTCTCGCCATCCGAGCAAACTATTATAATGAGTCTCTACGAAGACAATATATTATCATGGCTAAGTCAAACACAGACATCCCAAGTCTCCCGGAAGGTCCGGGGGGAGCTACCTCCCGGAAATGAGTCTCTGCAGGTTGGGATGTCTGCAAACACCGCAACCACTGCCAGAGCAAGACAAGCAGCTTGGCAAAAAATTGCCGATAAGCTAAATGCGTAAATTATGGGAAAATGTATAGGCTCATCTTAAGTGCCTCATTACCCCAATCAATCAGATTACACTTCTTTAAATGTGCCTGCTGGCAGTAGGCTTAATGGAAATTAATCATCGAATGAGATCTTGCTAGCGAAAATAATTATCTCAGCTCTTTCAGAATAAGTAGATAAAAACAAGGCCAAAGAGTATGTAATTGATACGAATTCATAGACACTTATGAGGATATATGTACTGAAAGCGCTTATATCATGTACTATATATGTGTATATGCATGTAGGCCCATGTGTAAATCCCTCTTTGATTTCATTGACTGGGACATGGCCAGGGAATAGGATGAATTGATTCATCAGCTGGTTAAGCGCCAAGTTCACTTTTCTTACAGCAACACATGCTGCGGCTTTGCCAATGTTTTCTGCATCGCCTATACTGTATAAAAATTTACCTGACGCAAAAAACCTCAAGGCTATGCAGAGAGTCTGAAGCACAGTTAAAGTTTCAAGTAGCTTTATTGTCAATTTCTTCACATGTCAAGACATAAAAAGGAATCGATAGGACGTTTCCCACTCTCCCACAGCGAAACATATAAAAAGCACAGGCACAACAGATAAGACAAGACATTTCCTAAAACATAGCGTTACATATTCACATACAGCATACGCTCATAATAAAGCATAAAGCTTGCTGCGGCGTGTGATATTTGCAATGTACGGCCCGAGAAGGTCTTGCAAATAAATGAGTCCTTGTCGGCTGAATCGATATCGCTCAAACAAGAACTCATCCATGTGAAATAAAGGATCTTGGCGATCGCGAAGAACTCTATTGGTATGGAAAGCTAATCAAACTAAAATATAGCTCCTTGGTCAACTGGGTCTCTCAAAAAGGGAGCTGCCATGTTATTTTCCGGGGGTGTGGCAAGCTTATCCAGCTACACTTACGTTAGCCTGCTCAGGAGCAGGTTAGTGCTAATTGATATGTTACTATGGTGATTTCTCGAAAGTTGCTTCCACGAACCAAAAAGAGGGCCGTTTTTTATCTTAGCCTGAAAATTAGCTCGCTAAACCGCTTAGCGAGCTACAACGAATACCCCCCAGAGCCAAAAAAGGTGGAGGTGGCTTTTTCAAAACCTACCGTTTTACAGCTACATTTTTTAATTGTGAGATTTGCATAGGAAAGAGGTGTCAATGGACTTTGAGGTTCACTGTATGTCCATTTTACCCACTGAACTGTCGTTATTCAAATGTGACAAGGGAAATTCGGTTCTGCAATCAATGATCCCTTTAAACTCACGTGGTTGAACGTATGAGAGTCCCCCCATGAGGAATGCAAAGTCATGGACTACCCGTTTGGGTGGTTCAGTTTAGCCTACAGGTAGTGTGATGTCGCCTCCTAGTGTTACAGGTTCAGCCCGGTCAGTGTTTTGAGTGGGTGTTGCCTGTACCTCAATGGCATGTGGATGTGACACAGATCTACACTACCATTCAAAAGTTTGGGGTCACCCAGACAATTTCGTGTTTTCCATGAAAACTCAAACTTTTATTTATCAAATAACTTTCAAAATGAATAGAAAATATAGTCAAGATATTTACAAGGTTATTTATTATTATTAGAAATAATTATTTTTATTTGAAATATAAATTTTGTTCTTCAAACTTTGCTTTCGTCAAATAATGCTCCATTTGCAGCAATTACAACATTGCAGACCTTTGGCATTCTAATTCTAATCCTTCTAATCATCCATTAGTCTTCTAAGGCAATTAGCAATCACAATGTACCATTCGAACACATACAGTAATAGTTGCTGGAAATGGGCCTCTATACACCTATGTAGATATTTCATTAAAAACCAGACTTTTCCACCTAGAATAGGCATTTACCACATTAACAATGTATAGTGTATTTCTGATTAATTTAACGTTATCTTCATTGAAAAAAACTGTGCTTTTCTTTGAAAAATAAGGACATTTTTAAGTGACCCCAAACTTTTGAACGGTAGTATACATTTACATTTATTCATTTAGCAGACGCTTTTATCCAAAGCGACTTCCAAGAGAGAGCTTTACGAAGTGCATAGGTCACTGATAACAACAAGATAGCCCCAATAAACATTGAGGGTAGGCAAAACATGAAGCACATATTGTGAACAACCAAAATAAGTAGTTAAACAAGTTACAATTAAACAACATGAATCGCTATAAGTGCAAGTGTACCTGTAGAAAAGCAAGCAACAGTAAAAAAAATCAACTATTTAAATCAGTTACCACAACCAACAAAAGCAGCAAGGCTCTGAGCAAGAGTCATTGTGATCCTTGAGGAAACTAACATGGGGTCCAGCAAACCATTCCTAAGTACCGTTGTACTCCGGGAACAAGTGCGTCTTGAGCCTTTTCTTGAAGGTGGGGAGACAGTCAGTGTCTCTGATGGATGTGAGGAGTTGGTTCCACCACTGGGGGGCCAGACAGGAGAAGAGCTTGTGTTGGGACTGGGTGCTCTTGAGCGGTGGGACCACCAGGCGGTTGTCTGAAGAAGGTGGCGGGTGGGGGTGTAAGGCTGCAGGAGAGACTTGATGTAGTCGGGTGCAGTCCCGTTCACTGCTCGGAAGGTCAGTACCAGGGTCTTGAATCTGATGCGGGCCATGATGGGTAGCCAGTGGAGGGAGATGAAGAGTGGGGTAACATGGGAGCGTCTGGGTAGATTGTAGACCAGGCGGGCCGCCGCGTTCTGAATCCTCTGGAGAGGGCGGGTTGCGCATGCTGGGAGACCAGTGAGCAGCGAATTGCAGTAGTCCAACTTGGAGAGGACAAGTGCTTGGACTAGCAGCTGGGTGGAGTGCTCAGACAGGTATCTCCTGATCTTCCGGATGTTGTAGAGGGGGAATCTACACGACCGCGAAACTGCAGCAATGTGGGCTGTGAGGGAGAACTCGTCATCCATGGTAACCCCAAGGTTCCTGGCAGAGGATGAAGCGGTCACCGTCGCAGATCCCAGGGTGATTGAGAGATCGTGGGAGATGGAGGGTTTGGCCGGGAAGATGAGGAGTTCTGTTTTGGCGAGGTTCAGCTGGAGGTGTTGCTCGGTCATCCAGGCGGAGATGTCTGTGAGGCAGGCCTCAATCCTAGCTGAGATCCCCGGATCGGTCGGGGGGAACGACAGGTACAGCTGCATGACGTCAGCGTAGCAGTGGTAGGAGAAGACATGGGAGGTGATGATTGGTCCAAGTGAGGTGGTGTAAAGAGAGAAGAGGAGGGGTCCAAGGACAGAGCCCTGTGGGACACCAGTGGAGAGCTGGCGAGGGCCTGACAGTTTGCCACACCAGGAGACCTGGTAGAATCTTGTAATGTGAGTGTGTGCATCAACACACTCACATTACACAGTATGTACCACATTACAACCATGTGGTACATACATCAGATGTATGTACCACATCGCAAGTCTGTTTTGCTGAACTTACAGTGTCTTGTAACGCCAACAGTTCACTCATACCTTGGTCCTCGGCTTCAAGCAGGAGATCACTCAATATAAAAGCATTGATGTACTCGAAACAACCCTCACTGTCCTCCAGATCTAGTTCAGATGAGTCTGTCCCTGGCAGTGATTCAATAATCTTGACGATGCGGAACAGTTCCTCGGCAGGTAGTGTGACCAAGTCCTTCCTGATGGCCCACATCAAGCGTTTCCTCGTACGATCTGCCATGATGTCACTTTCCGTCACCCTCTATCACTGCCCTCGATCTCAGGGTTAAGACAGCCGTCTTCTCAACTCTCCTGGTATGTTCTGTGTCTCGTTGCCACAGTAGACGTGGCAGCCGCTGGCCTCAGCCCTCGCTTCAACGTCTCCCTGGTCCCGTGGTTTATTAATGTTTGGATCAGTCTCCAAACGTCACGTGGAACCGATCCCGGATGAGCCCCCAAGAATCTGTTGCAGACTTCGGCTCAGGAGGCCTGACTGGTAGATTATTGTTACCTGTGAATACAGGAGAATGAAATGAAGAGAATTAATGAAGAGACCGGGGAGTCGTGTCTGTACTCTCACAGCTCTTGCATACTTGTGAGCACGCCGTCGTGGAGACACTTCCCCATACCCAATCTCCCGGAATTCTATTGGTCTCAGAAACCTATCACAATAAAAGTATTCACTCATATTGTCCATACTAAAAGAGAACAATTACTTTTATAACAGTATTTAGTCATTTAAAAAACTATTGTGTACACATCTTGTGTATCACATAAGCATTATTTTATTTTGAGACATTTTGCTTACTGCCAGTAGCCTACTGTAGCCTTGTTATGCTAGACAACTTTTAGGTTGATGTTCACAACTTATTTGTCAGCTTTGTGGTATTAAAAAGCATAAAAAAGAGATATTGTGTATGTCCTCATTATAATAAGAATTTTAGTTGATTTGGGCATATATATGGTACATATATTGTTATTTGGCAAGTGCGTCTCAGGTGATGTTACAGAGTAATCCAAAAGTAATGAAACTAGTAGTGTAACTAGTTACTTTCAGCAGTGAGTAATCTAGGAAAGTCAAGCATTACTTTAAAAAAAAGTAACTAGTAATGTGTAATCTATTACTTTTTTGAACTATCCAAACACTGGTCAACATATCCAAAACTATGTCCCCCAATAATTTTTGTTAGATTCTCGAACCTGGCTCATACTACTGACTTTTTCATAGAATAATCTTTACATAAAGTTTTAAACCAATCCGAAATGGGTAAACTAGCACCCCATTTATTTCCTTACGTCTAGAAAAGTTGCCTGCAAATGTGCTCGCGGATACGAACAGGGCACGAGCAGAAAAGGGAACATTATTAGCCGAACGCTGATTTACCTGAGCTGAATGAGCACAAAGAGAAAGTGCTTGATAATCTACAGTTGCCTGCCTTTTCTGTATCCTGTTTTACAAATGGTCGCACACATACATGACGTTTGTAGTTTATTTACGGTATTTTAAAGAAGATTTAACCATTTTGTAATGAACGTTATTATGTTCATGGCATGACAAACATAATTATAGCCTAATATAATAAGTGATATCGTGGCATGTTAAAGCGTCATTATAGATTGTTGACGTCTTCTGGAGCAAAGACGAAGATGAATAAATCATGTCTGATAACCACAATATTGTTATGGTTATGTAACGTTATGCCAGTTAAAACCACAATGAAGGCATTAACAATAACTGTAAGCTAGTAATAGTAAAGCAACACTCATCATCATAATAATAGTAACATATTTATAGGCTTATTTAATTTAGCTTTTTTTGCCGATCGAGCTAGAACAACGACGGAAACAGATATTCAATTTTACAGTTTCTTTAATCCGACACAATACTTAAGCTGTCATACTAAAAACACGAAGAAGAACAACGTATATTTGGTGAGTCTGAGTATGTGGAATGTATGTCCATCTAGAATAGGCCTATATTTCTAAAAACCAAGTGAAAGGAATACTATACAGTACCAATAACATTGATTTTCGTAAAGTTCTCATGATGTACCGTATTTCTTCGAATAAACACCGCCCTCAAATAAACGCCGCCCTCGAATAAACGCCGCCCTCAAATAAACGCCGCACCAAACAAATCTGAAAACGGTTATTTAATTGTGTAATAAATACTGGGGTTGAATTTAACCATGTACATAACTTTCTGCACAGCTTTCTGTTTTAAAGCTAACATGTATCAACGTTTAGGCATGCTGCTTTAGATTTCTACACAATGTAGAACACTTGCGTAGCGCCCCTCGTGCCTCGTTTTTTGGCATCACTTAAATTAACAAAATACTAGGGCGCCCTGAGTTCTTTTAAACTAATATTTGCAAAAGGTATGAATGAATTTGTAAGCTTTCTTTTATAGGGTCCCAATATACAATTTTACATAAAAATAATGCATTTGCATCCAACGTAACTGTAATGGAAGAAATTCAAGTGGCACTGTGTAGATCTGAATAGTCAAAATGGCGGTCTCAATACAATTTATTTAGTTTGTACAAATTAAGAATGAACAGAGTACTCTGGACCCGTCATAACGAAAGACATGCAGATTTAACCTACAGGTCGTTCGAGAGAGTGAAGAACAACCCTAAAACCCTGCCTTATATAAACTTAGAACAAATGGTTCTTCTGATGGTCAATCCATCAATATAGCGGTCTCTGTGATTGGTCAGCACTACTCAGTGACAGTTCGACTCCATACCAAGTGCCCCACAGTTCTTTGATGTCACAGCTCTCTAAATGAGGAGATGGTTAATGATACACAAACAGGATGTCTGACTTGGCCATCTCCTTGGCCAAAAGGTTAGGTCAGCTCGCTTAACTGATAACCATCTCCCCAACCCCCAGACCCAACTAAGACCCTCTGGCTCTTACTTAGGTATCACAAAACAACACCATAAATACCTTAAGACAATCTGAGTGTCCCTTCTACAGAGTAAACCACACCACAGAGCCTCAGTTTCTTACATTCGACTGTCTATAACAAAGGAACTTACTTTTTACCGCTTAAAGAAACATAGATATTGTAACTGTCAAAAAATGCCATTACAGTAACAAACACACATCTTTACATTTAATATATAAAAGATTACAATTGAAAGGACAATATCAATGGCCTGTATTCATCCTATTACTAATAGAAAATAAATAACCCAGTTTGGCTCGGGTACGTTGGCCCACAGCATGAGATGGCGGCTACTGTATATGGGCAACACGCGGCACCACCAGTTACCTCGTGGCGTGACGATGGTCGGAAAGTTTGGTGAGCAGGTCGACGGTGTCCAGAAGAATCTTGGGAGAGTTCGTCGAAAGATTTGATGGTCTAGAGATGAATGGAAAACTTCCTGGATTTGGCTATCCATCAAATCCTGTCTTTCTCCATCCTGAAGCAGGGCCCTTTATGAATGGTAACCCACGGCTGAGATGCCTCACCAGAGAACTGAGAACCCACCAGTTACATTCAGAATATGGTTCCCGAGTTGGTAACACATCTAACCTCGCTTGAATCAAATTTCAACACACACAATCTCAGATATGATCTCCACCATCTTCTCCCCTTCTGCTTCCCTTCATCCCAATATATATCCCGACATCAGGTAAAGGGTCAAATTAATGAACCAATAGGCTGACATGAACTGAAATCCAAATATTAACAATCAGCGGAAATATTATTATATAAAATATACTAAACTTAACAGCATTAGTTTACAACATTTGAAATGGACAACAACAAACAAGATGCAGTATTAAATGAAATACTAGCAAGGGCTACACTTGTATTTGAGACAGTTGTACTACCAACGCACACCTAATTAATAGCCAATGAGAAAGGGAGTTAGCCTGGCTCTGCCCTCCTACGTACTTCCGCTCAATTTGGATTTTGCTTCTGTACTAGGTCTGGGATTTCAGTGCATCAGTCGGTTTTCAGAAACATCTTTTTTGTAGGTCCAATCTGCGAACAGAGGGAGTGGCTGAGAATGATGACGTTGATGTTGTGCACTAGTTTGAGTTGTAGTTCAGTAATGGCAGCGGAGAAAGATGCGAGCGAAGCTATTCTGCGGTTGTGGCAACACTGCCGAATATCCATAAGTTAAAGCCGGAGCAAGAACAATCCTTGCTGAGTTTTGTTGGTGGTCATGATGTTTTGGCCCTCCTCCCCACGGGGTTCGGGAAAAGTTCGATTTTCCAGCTACGGCAGCTCCGTGGTGAAGGAGTTGGCTAAGGCGAATGCTAGCGATTGGTTATGGCAGATCAGAGTGGCTCTGGGCAGATCCAATAGTTTTAAACTTCAATAGAGTACCCGCCTTCAAGGAAGTTAACACTTGTCAATGGAGCGATCCCAGACCCTCTGTACAAATGAAATGTACGAGGGTCTGGTTAGTACCAGGCTAAAAGGAAGTTGCCGCACTCATAGACAAACAAAGAATAGACAAGCAGGTCAGCGATAGTAAATGAAACCTGCGTTTTTAGCTGCATGATTCATTTGTCACAATGCCAGCAACGAAGTTGTCTATGGCTGCACTACAGCTACAATACACAAAATCTCTCTTACTAATTAAACGCCACCCTCGAATAAACGGCGCACCAAAAATGAACGTTATTTAATAAACGCTGCAGCGTTTATTCGAAGAAATACGGTATATGCTTCTTGATCGGACTTGTACCCCAATCTGCCACTGCAATGCCATAGCTCACACGGTTGCGAAGTATGACGTGTACAGCTAGTTGCAAGCGTGCAAGAGTCTCGGAGCTAGGAAAAAGGTGAGCCACTGTTCTGCGCAAGACCGGACGAGCCGGAACTGGAAAGGTGGCGTGGCCCGTTTTGCGCTCTCACTTGCCTCACTGAGCACTTTTCATAGAAATTAATGGGAACGCCATCTTGGAAGAGAAAAGAAGCTGTGTCTACTAAATATAAAGTCTATGTGCAGAGCGTTAAAAATCGCTGGAGTGGACACGTACCGTAAAGCGCCGTAAATGGCATCAGATTTGTGTAAAAAGTCGTGAGTGAAGCCTATAGATTCTTTCACACGCAGTAACTTTTCACTCGCAAGATATAAGTAAAAGTTAAACCTGTTAACACAGTGAAATTATGGTCTCGCACAGTGGGGTCTACACTATGGGTTCTGACACGGAGTGGAGTTTTTTTCAGGCAGCGAATTTCTGCCCGCACAAGTCTTGACTCAATTCTTGTAACGGCAATCAGGGTACGAGAATTGTGGGTGTCATCCATAGACTTTAGCCTATATAAAGAAGTGTGATTGCGTGGAAAGTTTGTCATTAATCATACGAGGGTCAGTGCCTCCATAGGTTTACCCTTACAGTCAAAAGTAATTTAGACTCGTGCAAGCAGAAATTCAATGCGCAAGCAGAATTTCACTGCACTAGCAAAACTCCAGTCCACGACCAGAACCCACTGTGCACGTGCAGAATTGCGCCCAGGTTGGCATCCCGGGGGGGCGGGGAGGGGGGGTGAGTGGCGGTGTAAACCTTGCCCCTTGCCCGGGGTGCCACTAGGACTCCCACTGCTCTTGACTAAGCTTTTCACTGTCATTTAACCTTATGTCTCAGCATTCATGTGCTAAGCAAGGCCTTTAAATCTACAACATTATTAATTACATTTGTAGTGGACCTTTTTATGTTCTACGGAAAAGGGGGTGTTTTGGTCCCTTGGGGGTTGCCGTAGGCGTGGGGCTTAACCCTTGTGTTATCTTCGGGTCATTCTGACCCATCAGTCATTGTGACCCACCGTCGTATTGCGACAACTTTACCGCGTACAAAAACAAAGTGAAGCATTTTCTTTTAACCGTTGGGCTGTCTCAGACCCCCCACATTGCGAAGGTTAAAATACAATTATTTTTATTTGTTTTTGTATTGGGTAAAATTGGGTAAACACAATGATGGTTCGTTATGAACCTTTGGGTCATGTGACCCGAAGACAGCACGAGGGTTAAGTAAGCGTCAGTTGAAGTAAGTGATAGGCTGTTCGAATACTATGTCTGAGAGAAATACAGTAAACAAATACAAGTTGTGCTTGAAGACCGTGTCCGTATTATTTAAACAACAGAAAGTGATCTCAAATGAACCAATAAAAATCTTGGCTACATTGGTGACAGCAGTGGGATGGATTTTTTATTTTTCTCCATTGGGGCCTGTCGTGGCTCTACTAGCTACGTCGATGGGCAGTTGTCAGGTGCAGTCAGCTAGCGTTAGCCATTGCTGACTCCGCGCTGTTTTTTTCACAGTTATGGTAGCACGAGTTGGTTCCACTCGTGGTGCCTCAAGAGTTCTCACTTTAGTCTAGTTCGACAGGAAAGTTGGAAGAAACGACACGATGCGAGACGAAGGAGAGCCAGAAGCACGTGGAGGGGGCAAGATGGACGGCCCCACGCGGAGGCCATCAGCGTGTGCTGCATCATCGTTTCCTTTGCCGCGCTGGCCGGGTACCAGCACTTCCACCAGACCCGCATGTGCGACTGCAAGGCCTAGATGCGGCGCCACCTTCAACTGCAAATCGGAGTCTTCAAGAAGATCGCTGGGAAGCTGGAGGAAGCCCTGCGGAGGTACGACGACACATAGGAACGCCTCGAGCTTCCACGCGTTGACCCTGGGTCTGGTGTACCTGCCCGTCGGTGACCGAGCGCCTCCCCCGTTCCTGCCTCCTCAACTCAGGCTTCTGCTTCGCCTAAGAGACGTCTGTCTCACATGCAATCGCCAGAACTTGTGTTTATTGTGTCCATTTTATTTATTCTCATGTACTCCTTGGACCATGTCTCAGTCTATCTGGTCTATTTTGAGGAGTATGTGAGTGTTTCTGTCTGTTAGTTTTCTACTCCTTGAACCATGTATCAGTGCTATCTGGTATATTTGGAGGAGTATGAGTTTTTCTTTTTGTAGAGTCTACCTCTGGGTTCTAACTCTGTAGTCAACCTTTGTTGGTTCTATTGTAGAGTCTGCCTCTGTGGGTTCTAACTGTGGAGTCAACCTCTGTGGGTTCTATTGTATAGTCTGCCTCTGTGGGTTCTACAGTTAGGTCCATAAGTATTTGGACATTGACACAATTTTCATCATTTTGGCTCTGTATACCACCACAATGGATTTGAAATGAAACAATCAAGATGTGCTTTAAGTGCAGACTTTCAGCTTTAATTTCAGGGTATTTACATCCAAATCAGGTGAACGGTGTAGGAATTACAATACATTTTATATGTGGCCCCCCCCTTTTTAAGGGACCAAAAGTAATTGGACAATTGGCTGCTAAGCTGTTCCATGGCTAGGTGTATGTTATTCCCTCATAAAAGGGAGTTCGTTATTTCATTGACAAGGAGCAGATGAAAGGTCTAGGGTTCATTTCAAGTATGGTATTTGTGTTTGGAATTTGTTGCTGTCAACTCTCAATATGAAGTCCAAAGAGCTGTCACCATCAGTGAAGCAAGCCATCGTTAGGCTGAAAAATCAAAACAAACCTATCAGAGAGATAGCAAAAACATTAAGTGTGGCCAAATCAACTGTTTGGTACATTCTTAAAAAGAAAGAACGCACTGGTGAGCTCAGCAACACCAAAAGACCCGGAAGACCACGGAAAACAACTGTGGTGGATGACAGAAGAATTCTTTCCCTGGTGAAGAAAAACCCCTTCACAACAGTTGGCCAGATCAAGAACACTCTCCAGGAGGTAGGCATATCTGTGTCAAAGTCAACAATTAAGAGAAGACTTCACCAGAGTAAATACAGAGGGTTCACCACAAGATGTAAACCATTGGTGAGTCTCAAAAACAGGAAGACCAGATTAGAGTTTGCCAAAAAACATCTAAAAGAGCCTGTACAGTTCTGGAACAACATCCTATGGACAGATGAGACCAAGATCAACTTGTACCAGAATGATGGGAAGAGAAGAGTATGGAGAAGGGAAGGAACTGCTCATGATCCAAAGCATACCACCTCATCAGTGAAGCATGGTGGAGGTAGTGTTATGGCGTGGGCATGTATGGCTGCCAATGGAACTGGTTCCCTTGTATTTATCGATGATGTGACTGCTGACAAAAGCAGTAGGATGAATTCTGAAGTGTTTCGGGCAATATTATCTGCTCAGATTCAGCCAAATGCTTCAGAACTCATAGGACGGCGCTTCACAGTGCAGATGGACAATGACCCGAAGCATACTGCGAAAGCAACCAAAGAGTTTTTTAAGGCAAAGAAGTGGAATGTTCTGCAATGGCCAAGTCAATCACCTGACCTAAATCCAATTGAGCATCCATTTCACTTGCTAAAGACAAAACTGAAGGGAAAATGCCCCAAGAACAAGCAGGAACTGAAGACAGTTGCAGTAGAGGCCTGGCAGAGCATCACCAGGGAGGAAACCCAGCGTCTGGTGATGTCTATGGGTTCCAGACTTCAGGCTGTCATTGACTGCAAAGGATTTGCAACCAAGTATTAAAAGTGACAATTAGATTTATGATTATGTTAGTTTGTCCAATAATTTTTGGTCCCTTAAAAAGAGGGGGGGCACATATAAAATGTGTTGTAATTCCTACACCGTTCACCTGATTTGGATGTAAATACCCTGAAATTAAAGCTGAAAGTCTGCACTTAAAGCACATCTTGATTGTTTCATTTCAAATCCATTGTGGTGGTATACAGAGCCAAAATGATGAAAATTGTGTCAATGTCCAAATACTTATGGACCTAACTGTAACTTGTGAGTCAACCTCTGTAGATTCTACCTCTGTTTCTTAGAATGTATATTTATTTTCAAGTGTAGTACTGCCTGATGGTTTAGTCATGCCCGTAATGGTCTGGTGCTAGGTGATGTGTGTGCGTAGTGGGGCCTCTTTCTGGGGGGCATCCAACTCCTTGTTTTATGTGTCAGGGTTATCTGGTATGTTTGGAGAGTGCTTGGGTTGTCATCTGTATGCGTTGGGGTGGACACGGTTGTCTGGTTTCTATTGTTGTTTGCTGCATACAGTTGCATTTGTTCCCAGGACTTGTAACGTTTTTGTATGCCTTTTCTTTTGGAACGGGGACGTTCCATGTTGAGGGGGGGACGTATGAAGCGGACCTTTCTATGTTCTACGGAAAAGGGGGTGGTTTGGTCACTCGGGGGTTGCCGTAGGCATGAGGCTGAAGTAAGCGTCAGTTGAAGTAAGTGAAAAGCTGTTCGAATACTATGTCTGAGAGAAATACAGTAAACAAATACAAGTTGCGCTTGAAGACCGTGTCCGTATATAATTATTTAAACAACAGAAAGTGATCTCAAATGAACCCATAAAAAGCTCGGCTACACATTCAAATATGAGTAGCAGCACCCCGTATTCTTGTCTAAACTCCACCCTTTCCTCCAGGTCCAGTTTCATTGACAGTGGTTTAACAAAATAAGACCAAGGGGAAAGCCTGCCTTGCCGATTGGCTATAACAGAATTGCTGTAACAGAATTGGCTGGAAAGTAGCAAGCTGCACCTAAAAAATGTAATTAACACACCACTGGCACTGAGCTGTTTGTGTTGCAAAACAACTGTCAGAAGACCTTATTATCGCAACAGGTTTGACAAAATCTTTTTTTACAGAAAAGATCTTACCAATTGTATTGGACTTTTAATAGCTTGAGGAATCAGACATTAAAATATAAAAAGGAAAAATCCTTGCCAGCCATTGAAAAAAAAATTCTTTCATGAGAAACACATTCATTCCTAAGAGCATGGGAGATATCTAGCCCCATCTAAAGGCCATTTTTTTTATCTGCAGTTTTTCTTTCAACAATTCCCCATGCCAGGAGCTGACAATGAATGCAATCCGTTTTATTTGTAAAACATCCTTTTTTTACTAAAAGTGTCTAAATAGCCTATGTGAAATGGTTGTGAGAAAATGGACATTGACTTTTTTTCAGTTTTTTAGCTATTTCAGGTTAATTAAAGAAAAAATATATTGGTGACAGTGTGACACAAACACAAGTGCTCACCCATGTTCTGAGCAGGGACTTGTGCAGGAGAACAATCTGCTCTGCATGTTTTTGCAGGAATTGAACTCAGGTCTTTCTTGCTTTGAGGCAACAGTGCAAATCACTGTGCCACCCTTACGTGAAGACAATTATTGGGTGTGCTGAAGCCTTCGGCGAGAGCACAACCTTTGTTCTCTCACATATATATTTATTTATTTTCGCCCCCCTAAGGATCAGTCAATATTTGGACTACATACACAATGGCGGTGTCAAAAGGTTCGTCTTGGTAGCGATTGCGTTGGTTGTATTTTTATTTACGTTCCGTTGCATGGTTTAAGTAGAAATTGCGTTTTTGTGGTGAAAAGTGAAGCTAACGGTGGCTAATTTGCTAGCCACAGTCACTGACGTTACTAACGTCACTAACGTCACGAAAACACGCGTGACTACCTGTAGCATAACATTCGTTTCACATCTGTTAACTTGGGGGATAGCTAGGCTAACTATAGCTTTACTGCAAGGCAGCTGCAGGAACGCCACAAGCAAAGTGGCCAGGGTGATAACTATTTACTCATTTTACTTTGTGATGTGAAACACAATTATGAAATGTAATGTACAATATTAGCTGATATTATTAAGGAAGTAGGCCCACATCTACTTTTGGAAACGGTAGTCTACTATTTCACTGAAGCATTAGCATCATGACATTAGCCTCTGTTGCCCGGGCAACACATACTACAGTGGTCTATGATGCATCTGTTTTCAATCTTTAAATTAAACATTCCTCACAAATACATTTTCGTTGTAGGATTTATTATGACATTACATTACAAGTAAACGATTTGTGGGTGAAATTATCATTACCTGTGGTTTCAAACCAGTGTTGCTCACTGCAATGCTGTAGCCTACGCGAGACACTACAAAAACATCTACACAGCTGTAGGAAGTCAAACGGCGACAGAACATGTTCGGCACTCCCCTTACTTAATCAAAAGTCTATCTAACTACTAACCTGAACTTCATTGCCACAGCCTAAACGTTGCCAATCTGTTCATGAAAATAATTAATTTCAGCCTAAACCGTACAACGGAACGTTAAATTCAATTCAACCAACGCAATCGCTACCAAGACGAACACAGCAGTAGTCTACTAGTACTGTACCGTAGTAGTACAATTTACCGGGGCAACTTCTCCACACAGGGCTATATCGCATTTTGCGTTGTTACTGACAATGATCGCTACCAGTGAGCTTTTTATGAATGAGCGATTTTCCACTAAATAAATGTCAAGCTTATTTACGTTTTGGGGGGCATATTTTCAGTTAGCAGATGGGACTGTCTGAATCGCGATTCCATCTTCTACTGCCGGGTAACGTCGTAGAATAATCTTCAAAGGGGGTTCTTTATTAATGAATGAATGCAATGAGTAGGCTACATGCCTGAAAATATCACGAGAAGGGAAAAACTTAAAATGACGTTTAACCCTTGTGTTATCTTCGGGTCATTCTGACCCATCAGTCATTGTGACCCACCGTCGTATTGCGACAGATTTACCGCATACAAAGACAAAGTGAAGCATTTTCTTTTAACAGCTAGGCTGTCTCAGACCCCCCACATTGCAAAGGTTAAAAGAAAATTATTTTAATTTGTTTTTGTATTGGGTAAAATTGGGTAAACACAACGATGGTTCGTTATGAACCTTTGGGTCATGTGACCCGAAGGCAGCACGAGGGTTAAGTCATAGAGATTAGGTCCATTTTTACACCGGTCTGCCAAATGTATTCGTTTTGATTCAACGATGAGGCTGCCTCTTGCAGGGGAAATGAGAAGACATCTATTTCATTCTACACTTCACTCGTATTTTCAGTTGTAAATGAGCAGCAAAAAAAAAAGCCTTTAATTCTATTTAATCTTTATAAATAATAAGTATGCATTTTCATATAAAATATACATAAATCAGTTGTAAAAATGTCATTCAAAAACGGACCCCTGTGCAACCGACGCAAGCAAGCACACCCTACAATTTCCCCAGAAATTGTACCCTCTCTAGTTTTAGTTTCTGTTCTCACAGAGCAGCATAGGCAAGTTTTTATTTCTATTACATGAGTAGGTTTCATTTTATTTAAAGATCCTGTAAAGCAAATACCATGATTTGCTCCTCATTACATTATATATGTGTGAAATGAGTAGCTGAAAGCATGTGCAAAGCTCTAAAACTTTGTCGCACTGAAATGTGGAGTTAGACCGTTGAACAGTGTCTTTTCCGTTTTCAGCTCAGGTTTTGTATAGGCGGAGCAAAAACCCGACCGATCTATATCACAACGACCTATCTACTTCAGATCACAGACGGTTGCATTCTGTTACTCAGCTGGTACGCTGCAAAGACAAAGTAATTAATGCATAAAACACTCAGAGACTGCAGGTAGGTCTGTTCTGATATCTGCAATTGATTTAGGTAGGTAGTGTTGCTGTTGTTGCTAAATTCAATAAATACGAGGGGGCAGAGATTCAGATCCTTAAAGGAGACATGACATGCTGTTTTTGGATGCTTTTATATAGGCCTTAGTGGTCCCCTAATACTGTATCAGAAGTCTCTTTCCCGAAATTCAGCTTTGGTGCAGAATTACAGCCACTACTAGCAGTCCCACAAGGAGCTTTCCTCAGAACGCGCTGTTTTGGTGTCTGTAGCTTTAAATGCTAATGAGGAGCGGAGGGGCGGCACCATGCGCTTATGTTTACAATGGGTGTATCGCAATGGCTATAGCCCCGTTGCTGTAAGATGCCTCGAATTTGCCCATTCTCATCTGATAACCCTGGTTTGCAGAGGTACACACTCAGTCATTTAAATGAGGGGAAAGGCGGATATCGCGCGCGCCATAACACCAACAGCAGAACGGTTATCCAAATAACAAAGAAGTGTACAACACTCACGTTATAGCATGTGTATTCACACATACTTGACGCTATCTACCTTTCCATTAGCTGAATTTCCAGTAACTCAGCTGTTAGCTGCAGAGCTAATGTTACAACCACATTCTAAGGGTAGCAAGCTAGGTAACCATATACAGTAAAGCTACAAAATGATATAGCGTTAGGTAACTTACTTGTCCGAGGTTAGTAGCTGGACGAAGGAGAGTTACTGATCCAGAATTTAATTTCAGCAAGGCCAGTTTTGTATTACCTCAAGTTGAGGAAACAGTCGTGGCTGAAGTGTTTGGCGCAGACATACAAAACAAATGCGCCTATATCAGAAGTTGTGTAGGCGCATTTCCAGAGAAAATAAAATTAAGATACTGGGTCTTCAGAGGCTCGGATGAAGGAACTGTAAAAAGATTTTTGTTTGCCTTTGTACATCCAAACTGAGCAAATGTAATGCTTTGTTCGTTTGCAAGCCATGATGTTTCTTATGGGCGGGCCAGATTCTCTGGGCGGGCAAAGCAGAGAGAGGGGAGGTAACCTTCCTCCTTGTGACATAACAAAGAGGAGATTTTCAAACAGGGCAATTGAGCTTTCATTTTCTGAAAGGCGGAGAAGAACACCTAGGGCTTGGTTTACACCGATCAAAAATTCTAGCCACTGGGGGACCAAAGGCAGGCTAGGGGAACTAATATTAATGTTAAATAACCTCCTAAAGTGAAGTTTTCATGTCATGTCACCTTTAAGGCAACACGCCCCCAACAGAGAAGACTCATGATTTTCTCACGATTTCAAAGCCAAATTTAATAGAATTGTCGGTGTGTTTTTTTCCATTCGAATTAGGATGGGTAGTTAACAACACATTCTTCTGTGGTGTGATGAACTTAAAACTCATTTTCAATTCCACTTTACAGGATCTTTAAAAACGTTCTCCTCCTTTAACCCCACCCTTCTGAAGCACCCCTGGTTAATACTGATCGTCATTTCCCTTTTCTCCAATCCATCATATGAGTGGAACCAGAGAATGTCTGATATGGGGAGAACTGCCACTCTTCGGAAACTTTTGTGTTCTGAAATGGTTGTAGTTCCACCCTAGTTCCATATGAGGGCGCCAACGGTCCAGTGCAGAATGAAGGAGGTCTATGGAGCTATACCCCTCAAAATCCACTTTTCTCAGGATAATTTTGTCTTGTAATTTGAATGTTGAATTCGAAAGGGGAGGCCAAAAAAATACACACTGCTGGGTGTTAGATTTTTTAAAGTCGCTTTTTTATCTTAAAAAGCCTTTTAAAATGTCAATGACGTCATACACATCGTACGACTAGAGATACTGCTTTGCGGCAAGCTCTGGTCACTTCCTTTTTTCTCTCGAGGCATCGACAACACAGCTGACAGGTTAGGCTCTCCCTGTCAATACACATGCTAGAAAGAGTTTTGGCTTGCTAATGTTGTTGCTAATGCTCTGACATTCTGGTTCCGTTTCGGATACCATCAAGCGGAATCTCTGGTCGTAGTCAGTCCTTCACTAACCAATCAGCATTCATTAGCAGAATGCTGGTGTGTTACGCCTGGGACACACTAGGTGCGTTCGACATGGACTGAATTCATGCAGCCCTGCAGCCGGCTGACTTGAAACAGTGAATTCTGGTTAGAATTTTTGTCAGATTTGAGACGGCGCCGAGGCTAGGTCACTGTGACGTAGCCATCAAAGTACCGTGAGATCGATTCGAGAATTCGGTTTCGGCCGAATATTGGGCTTTTTGACGGGATTCAGTTTCGGCCGAACCTTAGAATTTTTTTCCACCGAACCCGAACCATACGCTTGCACTAAGCGCGCTACGCTGGTCGAAATATTTACTATTGTGTTAACATTTTAATTGCGTTAAGAACACGTTCATCTCAAAGACGAGTTCGTTCAGAATCAGCTACGTAGCAGGTCGACTGACTGATTTCCTTCTCATACATTCCCGTAGCGCCACATCTTTGGAAGCTTTAAGAATGACAGTGTTGCCTCTGCTGTCCTTTACGTGGACTGTAACATGGTCCATTTTGCTTGGTTATGCACAGGGGGCTGAAGGTGCTTTTTATATCCAAAAGAATCATGGGGAATAGCTACCACCTGTCCCATTCATTATTACTAGTATTTACTAAGTGCATCCAATTTCCTTTTCAGTTACCTTTAAATTACCAATGATTCAAATGGTGTTTTAATGATGGAATGATAAATAATTTAACCAACCCATGTGTAGTCTATAGCTTTGGGTATTGTGTGGAAAAACTTTCTGTGCTTTATTATAATCACTCAATTATGATATATTCACATGTTCTGTCTTAATCATTCATATAAACGTGTTC
Source organism: Osmerus mordax (assembly GCF_038355195.1). NCBI lineage: Eukaryota > Metazoa > Chordata > Actinopteri > Osmeriformes > Osmeridae > Osmerus > Osmerus mordax. The sequence continues at coordinate 11,799,345 of NC_090053.1, forward strand.
AAATTGTTAGCCAATGTGTTCTAAAGACATTTGCAGGTTTAGGATGAAGTATGAGTCTACTTTAAAAAAAGAACACTTATTGGCTGTATGTTATTTATATATTTCTTTATTCACTTTAAACACTGTCCTCTGATCTTCATGCCTCAAAGAGACTTTGCTAGTACCACTGTGTATGAATTGCTCATTTTATGTCTTGGGCCAAACTCACTCTCCAATCTGCAGGTCAACTATTATTTGTCTACACGACTTTCTTCAACAATTACTGCAGTCAGTCAATTAGGCAAATATGTAATTCAATTGTAGGGCCTACTGTTTGGTTCGGATTTGAGCGTTGGCGAAACTGAAGGTGTCAGAATAATTACAAAACAAGCGTCAAAGTTGTTGTGTGTGAGTCTGGCCCAGGGCCGGATTAAGACAATGGGCTTTAGGGGCTGCATCCCTGGGCCTCGCCGCCTCATGTTGCCCGATGTCGAGTGAGTCAACGGTAGTGATGGGAAGTTCGGATCATTTTACTGATTCGGTTCTTTGAATCTCGTTCAGTAAAATGAACGAATCTTTTTTCGAGTCATTCGTTCATTTCAACGGGGGGGGGGGGGGGGGGGGGGGCTATCCGTCCACTGCAAACACGTATCATATTCTCATGTAGGTTAGTGCATGACATGTGCACCAGCATATGCTATTTGAAAAGAATATAAGAATAAGTATATATATCGCGTCAGGGCGATATAGGGCCTCATCTTGGTAATTAGCCCCAGGCCTCAAAATGTCTTAACCCTTGTGCTGCCTTCGGGTCACATGACCCAAAGGTTCATAACGAACCATCGTTGTGTTTACCCAATTTTACCCAATACAAAAACCTTTTTTTTTTGCAACCTTTGCAATGTGGGGGGTCTGAGACAGCCCAACGGTTAAAAGAAAATGCTTCACTTTGTTTTTCTATGCGGTAAATTTGTCGCAATACGATGGTGGGTCACAATGACTGATGGGTCAGAATGACCCGAAGATAACACAAGGGTTAATTCGTCCCTGTCGGTACTGCACCACCAGGCACTGTTTTTTCCACTCCTCTGGGTCTGGAAAATACATCCACAATCTCACAGCCACCACAAGCGAACCCAGCAGATGAGGGTGTGTCTTCCAGACCCAGAGGAGTGGAGCACCCTAGCACCAGCACCAGCAGGCAAAGACCCGGACAATCCTTTGTCGACACTTTTGAGGCACATGCGGAGAGGAGGACTGCTGTGCTGGAGTCCCTGGTCAGGCCGGACCTGGAGAGATGGCGGCGTCTAAAGGAGAGGCGCAGGCGTACCTTTGAAAGGAAGCTCTTGGCCAGCCTTGGAAATATAGGGGAGCAACTCCAAGAAATAGGTCGACAACAAGGGAAGATAATCGAGCTACTGAAAAACCGATCTCAAAAGCTTTCATATTTCAGATCTTTGTGTTGCTAATTATTGCTAACTAAAGAATGTCCACACCGACTCATCAATTACAAGGTGGACGTTCTCATGTTAAGATGTGAAACTGTTAAACATGGCCTTTTAACTTTGCTCTCAACAATGAAAGCAGATATAGCCTGTCATCTTAAACCTTCACTTTAACTGGTAGTTTAGCCTAAATGGGACATATATTATAGACATTCTAAATTACAAGGATGGAATAATGCAACATTCAGTCTCTTACATTTCAAACAAATGTAAGATGAAATGGGAAAACTGACAGTCCAGGTTGATACAGTACAGTTGTGAACATTTCCCATAAATATATTTGGATGTGCTTGCTGTGTAATATATTTTTGTTGCTTGCTTTTTTCCAGAGGTACACCCTTGCACTTTTGAGGTTCATGTTTAATTGTAACTTGTTTAACTACATGCGCTCATTGTTCTTCCCTTTGGGACTTATTTAGTTTTCACAATGTATGCTTCATGTTTTGGATATCCGCAATGTTTGGGGCTATCTTGTTATGATCAGTGACCTATGCACTTTTGTAAAGCTCTCTTTTGGAAGTCGCTTTGGATAAAAGCATCTGCTAAATGTAAATATGCCACATTTACACCATAGAACTATTTCCATATTTAGAACATATTTACCCTTTAATTCATATCTAAGTCCTCTCACCATTTCCCTTTATAAATTAATATATCCTAATGCTGTCAATGACTAAATCCATCTGAAATTATCTGTCCCTGTGCTTAACTGTGTTCAGCCAGTGAAGTTTCATACAGGCCTTGATTCAAATAAGGACATTTTTAATTAACTAAGGGTCAAAAATGGGCTAATGGCCATTGTTCAAATTTCTTGACATTTTGGCTAGATTACATGCTGTAACAAATCATGTCTCTATAGAGACATGCATCAGCGTTGTGGAGTTGCGGGGGCTGTGGTTCACCATCCAAACCTTCATGCGGCATATCCACTTGGTCATTGGGCTCTAAACAAAGATTGTGCAGGATGCAGCATGCAGAAACTGCTGAACTAATATCAGTTATCTTTTTCATTTGCAGGTATCGAAGCCTCCTAAACTTAGATGTCAGGATGCCAAATGTATGCTCAATGATCACACGGGCAGAATTGAGCTTCCTGTTAAAGCGCCTCTGCCTTGCAGTCAAGTGGCCATTATCTCTGTAAGGCTTCATAACTTGAGGAAACAGAGGGTAGGCAGAGTCCCCAATGATGTGCATTCCCTGCGGGACAAGGGACTGAGGATCTTCTTCAAGAAGATGAGCAACTTCCGTGAGACGGAATGCTCTGGCATCATGCCAGCTCCCAGGGTGACCTACACTGACATGGCAGAAGCGCTGCTGACTGTCACAAAACCCAGTGAGAATGACAGAATAGAATTGCTTTCTGTTACAGTACGCCAGGGGATTGTCACAATGGGGTCTCCTTATCGGAATGTGACACCCATCCACTGCACAAACAGTGTTGGGGAAACCTGCAGTGTCAAAACCTACTGTAGACATCTGCAGGCTTTCGTCTTTGGGCCAGGAAATGTGGTGGGCCATATGTGCATTAATAAGGGAACAAAAATCATGTAGGTGCTTGGCAAGAGTGGATTTTGTTATGCTAAATCTATCTGCAACCCCACGATAGGACTCCTGATTGGACAGTGTCCATTGGCAGGCAAGAACACTGTTTTTGAGTGGCAGTTTAGTTTGTAAACAATTATTGTAATGTGGACCAAGGGCATTTACGACATCCTGCAGAGGTAGAAAGAAGAGGGTTATCACAACAATGTTCAAAAATGTGAAATAGTTACATTTATGTAATATTATCTACACACCTACACCTGTCCTTTGGAAAGCCTGAAATGGCCATTAAATTCTAAGGGACTGTAGAGGGGGACGACATCCTCCACAAAATGGAGCGACTCTATACAAAATATATTTTTTGGGAGTTTTTCCTTGTCTTCCTTGAGGGTTTAGGTTGGTTGAGGGGCAGTTCTATGGGCATATGTGAAGCCCTCTGTGACATGCTTGCGTGTAAAAAGGGCTATACAAATAAATTTGTATTATATTATATATTTTAATCAATATATATAGGTAACTGAAGACGAAAAGGCAGGTTTTTTACACTTTAATTTAATTGTGTTAAACTGAGTTCTTCTACAAAAATATTGGAATGGAAATTATCTCCAATATATCATATAGCATGTAACCTACAGAAAACAATACACAACTATCTCTGTACAAATAGTTAATTTAACCGGGTTTCTAATACAGACGGTAGACAGAAGTTTTTGGTTGTTGATCCAAAAACAACGGTAGCCTTTACATATCAGCATGGGTTAATAGTTTTACTCACCTTCGTTGCTCATTGTGCGCAATTTCTTGCAAAACCAAGGGAATTTCGATTGCGTCCAGCTCTTCAGCAATGAAGTTAGCAAACACAACTTGATCGGCCATGACTGACGTCAACGCAGCAAACCACGAGAAGCTGGAATGTCCGACTTCACAGAGCCGTTTTCAACTCCTCCCCGACTGCAAGCGGCTACTCTCGCCGGTCGTTTCATGCAGCCGCAGTCCATGTCGAACGCACCTAATTTCATACACACAGGTTAGAAGACTCGTTCGCCCCCTACAGTGCAATTCGGCTAGGTATACATCCGCGCTAAAATATCAAGGCGAAAGTCATCATAGTTTACGCCATGGTATCAGAAATAGGGTTGTACAAAATTTTAGGACGTCTATGTGATTGTTGTATGCATGTCGGAGAATAGCATGGATACGCGCTTCACACCGCAGTTGAGATTGTGCGTCTTTGAGAAGTCGTATAGCTAACTTGTCAGTTAATTTAAGCCTGTTATTGTATTAGTCTTGCTAATTTAAATTAAGTTAACTGGTGATCTTCGTTGTTTGTATTATTCCCCTGCTAGCTAAATTGCACGTCTGTTGATTGGATAGCGATTGCTGCCTTTGCTTACTTTGTATTTCAGAATCAGAATCAGAATGTGATTTATTCGCCATGAAAGTTTGCACAGACAAGGAATTTGCTTTGGCAGGAAGGTGCATACAATAAACATATAGGGACCTAAAATTTAAATATGTGGACTATCTATACTATTTTCGGTGCATTACTATGCAGAAGTAGTTTTAATTAATAAATAGGCTAGTGGGTTTATTGTTATTATTTGCTACAGAATTCTTAGCCTATCAAGCTCAAATGAAGCAGACAGTGTACATGCTTTCGAGTACCTTAATCGATAGGCTAGGCTACTGACCAACGTCAATTATTAATACGTCAATTAATAATTGGCAGCATTTATGCCATTTAGAACATACTTTATGAGTGGAAGGTCTGTAAGTATCCTATCCTTATTGCTTTAGTACGAAAATATGTGCAATATTACATTATATATTAAACTAGGCTATTACATTAACCTGGGGGGGGGGGGGGGGGGACAGACAGACTTATGTCGTTGTTGTAACATTCATTCATTCATTCTTCCACAAATGAAAACTATGATCAATCATAAAAACAATCATAATGTAAAGTATGAAATATGATATATAAAACTGTACAAAACAGAATAAGGAATAACAGATTAAGGACACTCAGTCCTCACTGTCAGTGTCAGGACAGTTATCTTCCAGTTCCTCAGTTTCTTTTGTGTTGGCACAATTACAACAACGACATAAGTCTGTGCAACACAGTCCTGCAGAAAAACATGAACATCTGCCTGTCTCACATGCACTTTTGCAGCCGCAGTGTATCACATGCAAAAACTGTCAGGGGCCGAATTTCTGTTACGTGAAAGATCCCATCCTCTACTTGCCAAACATATCCATCCATGTTGACAAAAAGCAGCTACCTTATTGGTGTAGAAGGATCACGTGTCGAACCGTGCCGCCAAAATCCTATTACGCTCTAAAGAAACTAGTTCTGCATAAAACATAGACGCAACGATAATCGACTGGAATTTCAGCGACAAACTTTTTTTTGGTAGCTTAGCACGACTCGTTCTTTTTTATGAGCTAAAGATTGTGTAGATTCCAGACTGTGGAGTGGGAATCATTTTCTAAAATTCTTTTTGTGGTTCACCTTGCTGCACCTTGAAATTTAGTCGTGGCGGGCCATAAACATAGAGGAAACACTGTAACGTGCAAGGTCCCATCCTCTATTTGACAACCATATCCATCCATGTTGACAAAAAGCAGCTACCTTATTGGTGTAGAAGGATCACGTGTCGAACCGTGCCACCAAAATCCTATTACGCTCTGAAGAAACTAGTTCTGCATAAAACATAGACGCATCGACAATCGACTGGAATTTCAGCGACAAACTTTTTTTTGGTAGCTTAGCAGGACTCGTTCTTTTTTATGAGCTAAAGATTGTGTAGATGCCAGACTATGGAGCGGGTTGAAACGATAACATGGTTCACCTTACGGCCTAATAGACCCAGCTCCCAACCCAACTTTGAGAATAGATTAACGGCGATATTTTTTTTATCGTCCGATAAGAGTCTCACGTTAATGCAGCGCGTTAACGCCGATAACGGCCCACCACTAATCAAAAGCTTTAAATATGTCTATGAATAAAATGTTGCTGTTGTCTGTTATGTAATCCTTATAGTCAATCAAATCTAAAATCAAGCGAATTGTTACTGATGTGCCTTCCTTACATAAATCCAGACTGGCAGTCATCTATAATTGTGTCTAGACATGTCTTGAGTCTTTGTGTAAAGATGTGAGAGAATAATTTTGTATCATTATTAATTAGGGTTATGGGTCTCCAGTTATCAAGCAAGTTTGTCTTTATTAGATCAAGGTAATTATACCCTGACACATAGTTGGTGGAAGTTTGCCAACGTCTATAGCCTCTCTGAAAACGTATAGTAAAAATTCAGAAATGTGATCTTGAAATACCTTGTAAAATTCACCACTGAGGCCATCATTACCTGGAGCTTTATTATCTTTCAGTTTACTAATATTCTTTTTTAATTCATAGAGTGACAGCGCTTGATCACAGATGTCTTTTTGAGTTTGGTCAATACCTCGTGCCTCATTTGTTATAGAGATGAAAAAATCAGATGTGTTAAGACTGTCATTTGCTCGGAATATAATTTTTTATAAAATTCTTCCACAAAATTTTAGATTTCGGGGGGGATGTTCAGATATCTGCTCTTTAATCTTAAATGTATGTATATTATTAAGTCTGGAATTTGTTTTTTCACTATGAAAATATTTAGTGTTCCTTTCACCATGTTCCATCCATCTCTGTCTAGACCTGATAAAAACACCCCGTACTAAATATTGATATACATTTTCCAACTCTGATTGTAATTCGGTTAATTTATTGATATCTGTTTGAGACATATTGTCTTTTTCATAAATATGTTCTTAAGTATTCTATCTTGTTCAAACCTTTTCTCTTTTGCTAATTCTTTACCCCTTTTAATTGCCATATTCCAAATCTGAAATGTTGTATATTCCCAGTGTTTACCATACATTTTTACTTCTTGAGCTTTCCTCCGTTTTCATTAATAATTTCCTCTGCTTTTGCTTTAAAGATTTTATCACATAAAAGTGAATTGTTCAATTTCCAGAAATTTGGATAACATCTAACTAACTGGTTATTTGTATGGGATGTTAAAGATATAATTTTATGATCAGTGAAGATTGAAGGTTGTATTTTGACTTCTTTTACGTTATCTATTAATTCATTTGATATAAGACAGAAGACTGGATCTTTTTGTTAAATCTTTGTTATTCCAAGTGAACTGGATTTGATCTGGATTATTTAGTCTCCATATGTCACAACAATTAAAATGCAAGCATAAGTTATTAAATTCTCCATATGTGCCTTTTAAAGATCTTTGAGGGTGACAGTCTTTTGTGGGATTGGTGATCCTATTCCAATCCCCTGTGTTTAGCATCTATGAAGATATTCAGTAAAGTATATATTTCATTTTCACATTCCTCAAATAAAATTGTGTTTCTTTGGCTGTTATTATACCCAGATATGTTACCCAGAATGAAAATATCATCCATAAATTCAGAAACTAAACTAATCCACCTTCCAGAATCATGAGAAACTGTTTTAAGTACTTTTCCCTGAAAGGATCCTTTCAGAATAGCTACACCAGCAGAGTTATTATTACCATAAACCATCCATATATCTCCCCACTGACTTTTCCAAAAATTGAAATCTGAAGCTAAGTCATGCGTTTCTTGAAGAAAATACAAATCTGCCTTGAAACTCTTACAAAATAAAAAAAATAGCCTTCCTCTTTATCAGTTCTCGTATACCCCTTACATTAAATTAACAAAGTGACAGCTCAGACAAAAGTATAAGGCTGTTTATCAATCCGAAGAACGTACTTGCCAAGCGTCTTGCGAGAACGGTCTTGCAAGACCGGGAGGACGGAGAACGATTTGAGATGCTTGTATTCTTGCAATGACTTCTGGGAAATCAGATGCGTTCTTGCTGACCAAGTCACCATCCGATGCATCCTCGATAAAAGGGGCGGATCAAGAACACTTCCGGGTATTTTTGGCGTTCTTGGCGACTTGTGTCAGAGAACTGGCTCTGCTTGTGTTCTTTGGATTGGAACCGTACTTAGGCAATGAAAGATGACGTCAAACGAGTTTGCAAAAACACAAGAACGGAGAAAAACGCGGATTGATAAACAGCCTATCCTATGTTTAGCAAGGTATCCCGAGACTACGTAGCATAACACACATTCTCCTATGATACCGGAATTATCCACCGGAACTTCTAGCTGGACCTGAAGGAAATACATTCCGATCCCAATTTTAAGCTAACCTGTGATTGGTGGTCACTGCTGTCAAACGACACTGTTTTTGCAATCTGACCAATGGGGTTGACTGTACATGCAAGCCATGCTCCGCCGAATCTTCGGTACAGGCTAGTAGCCTACTAATAGCAAGCTACGCTGGCTAGTTTGCAACTAAAGAATGCCTAAACTCTCTAAGCAGATGGAGTGTTGTTGAGAGGTGAGTACATTTCACCCCTACAAACTAACGTTAGCTTTGTCCCAGTTCTCCTGTTGTGCAAGAAGGACTGTCTATAGCATGCTATGAATGTTTCTGTAGCGAATGTGTTGGTATAAGTAGATCAGATGATATGTGCTAATTTAATAAATTGGAGAAGCTCCTATTCCACTGACACTAGCGCAGCTGACCCGACCGAAACAAAATGACATTCACTGCAGTGTCCTCACCGCTATTTGCCACGTCCCTTAGCTTTGAGCGCATATCTAGCCAAGTAATTTCAATAGCTTAATTAAGTTCTACATAGTTGGTCCCAGGTTTTGATCCAAGCTAAGCGGGCTATGATTATCTGCAGATAACCGACCATTGTACAGTGGAAGTGTATGTATAGCTCAGGCTGTATGTGTGTGCGTGTGTTTGCGCGCGCGCGTATATATTATCCATACATATAGAGAAGTTTACCGCCCAAAAGTCTAAAGCACAAGTAGAAAAACAACAATAAAGTAAATCGAAAAGATGTAAATAAAATATCTTTAGACATACATACTTATTGCAGAAGACAAATATTTGTGTTTCATAATCTTGGGTGCCCAAGTCACCCTACGACAGTGGCGGACCGTATATTTGCTTCTAATAACCTATTTTCATTAACCACCGCATATTCACAGTGAAAGTAACCATTTGACTGGAATTAAGTGATTTACCAGGAATCTACTGTTACTGTTGTTATAACGCCCCTTGCCATAATAACCCTAAACTTGTTTGATACTTTTAACGGTGAGCTCAGATCAAGAAATATAATTGGTTCATAACCATATGAACCACCTAGTTGATGAATGAACCATATGAACATTACTAGTTTTAAATTCTTTAACTTTTGTCACGTCTTTTAGGAAGTAATGACGATGCGGCGAGGGGAACCTCTCCCCCAGGCCTTCCAGGCTCCGGTGGATGTACATGCCAGTGTGGATGGTCAGGTGTACATGTTCAGGAGACGTCAGGATGACTCTGCAGACTCATCAGATGAGGAGATGAATGTCATGGAGCTCAGACCACGGGGACGGCAGGAGCAGGACAGAGCAGGGTGTCTACAGCTGGTGGAGAGAGAAGTCTCAGATGGGGACAACCTAAACAAACTGGCTCTGCAGTATGGCTGCAAGGTAAGGACATCCATAAGCTCATTTCTGTTAAGTCTGTAGTGTCTGATGGATGATCTATGGTACAATAATTATGTTTTGTCTCTCACAGGTGGCAGATATTAAAAGAGCTAACAACCTTATTCAGGAACAGGATCTGTTTGCTTTGAAATTGATAAAAATCCCAGTGAAGAAGCATAGTTTTTTGACTGAGGCTAAAACAGAGCTAGAAGACCCACAGCAAGCAACACCAAACTCTCCTACACCACCTCAACTTCAGGACAGACCTGAAGCCAGCTGCTCTGGTAGGCCACATCTGCAGGACTACACAGACTATCTCAAAGAGGTGGACCACGACATTGAGAAACTAATTCAAACCACAGATGCTCACGAGGAGGTTTTTTCTGATAGCACAGAGAAGACACCAAAGTTCGGTTTCCGAGGCCAGCGCTTGACCAGCTATGGGGCAGACTGGGGCATCCAGTGGTGGAATGCTGTAGTTGCCATGCTCCTAATAGGCATTATCCTGCCTATTTTCTATGTTGTTTATTTCAAAACTAAAAATACTGGTGTGACTCCTGGAGATGGTACTGGGATAGATTCTCACCTCAGTTCAGCAAACAGCTCAGGGACAGACACAGTAATCCATAGGAGTACTGACAGCAGTCAGGACAGTGTGTCTCTGGGTCCTCACAAGCCACATAGGCCTATGTAATAAAGATGGAAAAATTATAAAGAGTCTGTTACATCTTTACAAACTAGAGCTGGTCCATTTTCAGCAGAATTTGCTTTGGATCCACTATTATGACTCTGGATATTTTTATTCTAATTGTTTCTCCTACTTTTGTCAGTACAAAACTTGGACAGCTACTTAATGAAAGATTAATGAAAACTGTGCATTAGGAGTTGATCAAATTGATCAATGTGAAACAGTATTCAATGGTCTAATTAGAGATTGTTGCATGTCTTTTTGATGGTTAATGCGTTTGCTGTTGTTTGAGTCGTATACTGAAAAACAGCACAGAAGATGTTTTATGATAATGTATTTTCAATACAGAAGTCTTTAACCAATAGTGCCATTTACAGATCAACTCTATGTATGAAAACAAACAGGTATTTTACATATCTGCATAGCATAAGTATTTGTTTAGTGCAATATATTCTCTTAAACAAGGGATATTATATTATGACATGTTAGGTTTTGATTGTAAGTCTTTCAATACTGGATGTTTCATCACGTATCTGAAGACAAATTGACGTGTTATGCTTTTTGTGGATTTTTAAGCATATAGTGCCACTTTGTGCCAAATTGTATGCTACTTACTGGTAAATTCTATGTGTTTTATTGGCCTTTTTTTTTTTTTTTTTTTTTTTTATACTATTGCAGCATAGATTGATCTCAGGTATGTTCATGTCTTGAATATAAGAAAACATTTGACCAAACTAACCTAAAAGGGCCTTTAACAGTGTTATTATGAATCAGATCTCTAAGCAAATATATTTATTTATTTTTCCAATTTCCAATGCTACTAATGTCAAATTTATTATGAAGGGATTTTTGCATGTGAATAATTTAGTACTTTCATAATGAGTGTTCTCAGACAACAAAACATCCTATAGCATGCATGGAATCTATTTCTTTAAATAAAAGCTTTATTCTTTACTCGGAGAGTTGAAGTTCAGTCATTCCAGACCAAGGTAACCTATAAATATATTCCGTCATCACCAATGATTACTTTAAGACGGCAACCTGTTGTAGCAAGCAGCATATTGTAAAATAGTTAATGCATCTGACATACAGTATGTGTACAATTTTACAACTTCAGGGAAATGCCTTTTTATGTCCTTGCATAAGGATAGTGGATGTTTGTTATATTATACACTTTTCTTTAGATGAAGAATCCAGATACGATTGTATGCTTTGTTGAAATGTGGTGTATTTAATGTAGACAAGGCTAAGATCTGTTTTTCCATAGATGCTTAACGGTATATTACCAGATACTACACCATGGTGTACAGGTGTATATCAGGCAGAGGAATGGACCTGTACTGGCTAAGAATTGCAAATGCAGAGGCTCCATGGGACGGCTGAAATCCCTGGACCTGAGGCCTTCAACTCAAGATCAACTCGGAACAGTCTGTGCTCATATCCAGCTCCAGGCCCAAGTGCCTGGCACTCCCAGGGTGCCTGGCATTCAGTCTGATACCTCCATGTTCTCAGCTGAGTCTGGGTTTATGGACCTCCCACTCACTCACTCCCCAGTCCCCCACCCTGTTCGGAAATGCTCTGAACTTATCTTTGTTCGATTATAAAATCCATGTCTATAAGATAAAATACATCTGTTGGAAATCATACCAATGCTCAAATCCCAGAAGCCTTTGAACCAAACTCAAAATATTGTAAATGTAGAACTATGGGTGTGTTCCAAAACCCATACTACCATATTATTTAGTATGCCAGGAAAAGATTTAGGACGTCGAATGCAGTATGCCAAAAATACCAGGATGTCCTCTTACATCCAGTTGCATTTTTCATTATGCAGGCAAGCACGCTTTTCTGCATATTCTGACCCATAATCCATGGGCAGCAAAGAAATGTCACATTGACGACAGCAGAGCTCTCCTGGTTGCCCTCAGCTCCTAGTTTCTTTTGTATCTCCAAGGTTAGAACAACATTCACATTTTTGAGCAATGAACTGTTGCGGATGTATGAATAAAAAGTTCAAAGTTCAAGGCGCAATGTTACGACAAAGTAATTTGTCCCAATTGTGTGCATTTTGCAAGCAACAAGTATATACTTTGTAAGGGCAGCTGCAGTGTGTACCAAAAGAAAAAAGAAAAAGTAGACAATTTGAAACGCAAGGTTTGACTAACTGTTTTCTGCCAATAATATTACATACACACAGATACTTTTAGCATCATGTTATAACTTGTCAGATACTTCCTAGGGATCTCTTGCAACAAGGACTACCATTGGCCAGGACTCAAACAATGCACTGTTTCAGAGGCTCCAAATGTACGGCAAAAGTTGATAGCCATTGTCACTGCAAGCAGACAGATTTTCTGCAGGTTTAGTCATTTCACTCCTCATGTGAACTTTCAACCCTGTAAATCTTGCAGTAGAAGTGGGGGTTTTGGTGGTAGAGGGGTCGCTTTTTTTCTTTTGAACAAAGCAGACCCCATCTGCCCCGTCTGGGTTGAGAGTAAATAGAGTGAAAAGATTCATGGCCAACTCCAAGCACTGTGGCTTTAAGAAGTTTGCACACTTGAGCAGTTGGCAGTGGGCCACTTGGCCACGTAAACAGTCCTAATCCTTTTTCCAAGGAGCTTTCAGCACTCATCTCTATGGCACATTGGCCACTGCTCCCTCCCTCAAACATTCCTGAGTATGCCTGCAGTTCTGTAGATATGCCACCAGGAGGCAATGTTAGATTTAGATTGCAAATGTGGGGCTTTGTGCTGTTCATCATTATTCACTGCTAAGGTATGTGCGTTCCTTTGATTTCCCCCTGGAGCCAAACATGTCTCAGTTTTCAACCTTTTCTTGGTGGTAATGTAAATCCTATTTAGAGCAGTCTCATTTTATACCAGTGTTAAACTGCTGCAATTAAACAAAGATAAACACAAGTAAGTTTATAATTTCATTTAGTTTTAAATGTAGATTCAAAACTTTTATAGGCATCCCAAAGCAAGTTAGAGTAACACTGAAACAGTAAATTCTTTAGAATGATCCAAAACTTAAATTAACATTTTGTAAACAATATGTTCTTCCAGCTGGGATGCACACAACACCACAGCTTGTTGTTTCACTTTAAATCAGCCTCTCCTAATGTCACAAAATTTGATTAAGTCCATATGCGGCAAACAACAAAATACAAACAATGATTGTGCTTTGTGTGTGTGTGGTGATAGGGAAGGCCTGTTTTGGTGGGGGTTGGGGTTCCAGGGTTTTGATTTCCTCAGCTCCCTGGGGGATTTGGCAGACACAGAGTAATTTGTAGTGAAATTTCCAGCAGGGTTCGTTTTGCAGGTGGCTGAGAATGAACGCAGGGCGTGGTGGGGAATGAGAGAAGCAATTTGCTGTCTGCAGGCCGTGAATATGAGTATTGTTGCACAGCAGAAGGTTTGGTGTGGTGCTGGTACACACTATAGTCAGGGTCAGACCAGTGAAAGGGAGGCAATGTTTTTTAACCTGGAACTCTGGATTTTAAACTCAAGTCTCAAAAAAGAACTCAGTCTGTAATGCAAAAATGTTTTGTCATCTATAAACTTTTCTATTTGTACATTTTATCAAGCATACAAATAAACTGTTGCTTTCCTTTTCATTATTATAGACTTTTTCTTATTTTCTTCATAGGGCTGCCAGGAAAAAGGAACATCAGAATCTGGAGAGTTGAGGTCACATGATATAGCAACATGAGTGTGCACTTGGTGGCTCATGCCAGGATACTTATTTCAATCTTACAGGCTTTGGTGTGGTTTCAAATAGAAACTCAACACTTTGAATCTGCAGCCAGAATTCAAATATATAAATAAATGCCAGACGTGAGAACACCCAATGAAACACATATGGATTGTCAAGGGAGAAAATGATTTAATTCCCTTTTATCAGCATATTTTCATGCAACGAAAAAAAATCATCTGTGATTGGAATTCCTCCAATGAAATCAGGTCAAGCCTCAATTTTTTATTAGAGTAGTTTATAAATATGGAAACCCCTTAGAGCAATGTGTTCATAGACATACAGTATTTGCAAGTCCCAACATTTTTACGTATTTAGAGAGGACAACTACATGCTCCATGGGTTTGTCAGCGTGCTCAGCCAGGGACACAGCTGGCTGGAGAATGTGATGTGCTGTCAGTCATGTTCCACCGGGGGCGGGTGTTTTTCTTTCACCCCCACTGCGGGGGAACCAATGGTGCGGCACCTGTTTTGCATTCCACCGGGGGGCCTAGGATTCGAGAGACAAGGGCTGCTTCTAGTCAAGCTACTGAGGCATAGAACGTGTAATAATAAGATGCCATATTCTTTTGGAAATAATGTGTGTCCTGAAACTGTGTGCTCTTTAGCGTCTTATAGATAATTTGTAATTATACAATATCAAACAATAACAATCTTTAAAAAAGGAATATTAATCAACAACAAACCTTATTTTGCTTGTGATTATTTCCTTTGTTATTGCCAAAAAATATTTGAATATATTAAGTTTTGAGAATGTGGAATGTGTTTGCCAGTGAAGAGGAACAGTGGTTGAAGTGATTACATGCTTGATTCATGAGTAAAAGGCTGGCAGGCAGAAAAAGCCCACTGAGACAGACACAGATGAGGAGCAGATAATGGGACAGCAGTAGTCTTTCATCCAAGCACTATGTCCTGCCTGGCATGGCCCACTGGAGCACAGCTCACCAGCACAGATGAGGCTTCATGATGAGTCAGCTTTGATAGAGCTCAATGCCCACATGCAGAGCTAATGAGTTACACCTGTTATAGTCACCTGCTGCAATTGATGGGACGAGTCAAGATTAAAGGAATAGGATACGTATGAAGTATTGAACCATGGGATGTGGAAAATGATGCCTCCATTTTTCATAGAGAAGGATGATATCAGCACATGCTTTATTTGCAAGATTCAAGTTATGATTTGTTTCTTGAAAGTGTATCTATTTTACTGCAGCAGATGAAAACAGAGACTAAACATTCTTGTTTGTATACTGTACTGTGTGAATTTAATCTTGCATGCATGTCCGATACATACCATGGAGAATACTCAGGTCAGGTCCTTCCTAGGCGACATAGGCAGCCGCCTAGGGTGGCATGAAGAGGGGGGCGGCATTTTCCGAAGTGCATCCATGAATTAACCCTCCCGCACTACCAGCAAAGGGCGCCAATCGTGCCATGTCATATGTCTGTGTTGTGGTTGGGGGGGGGCGGCACCCCGATTTTTGCTCCTGGGGGGGGGGGGGGTGCTCGTGATAAATCTTGCCTAGGGCGAATGTGGTTTGCCAAATGTGCTGGGACCGGTACTGAGAATACTGTTCAAAAAAGGTGTTCAAGAGTCTTGTAGAAGCACTATAGAGATTTTAAAATGAAGTTTTAAGATCAAATTGGAAATCCCCTTAAGTATATTTTACTTTTTATTTTACATTACTTTGAAATGATTGAATAGCTTTACCATTGGTGACCAGTCCGGGAAGGAGGAGCTGTTGTCTTTATAGGCATCAGACCTTGAAGCAAACCAATGGAAATACTCCTTTAGCTGGCTTTGAAAGGACTGCTCCAACTGCTTTTACAGTCTGTTTCTGTTTTTGAGATATTTAAACAAAAGCAGGTCTCTTGATCTACGCTATGTGCAGCTGTGTCAAACCAGGTGCAGTCTGCCCGTTTCTGGAGTATGAAGCACATTTTATACAATAATTCCTGGTGGATAATTCTTGGCTCCCCTCTGCCAACTAAAACCAGATGAAGGCTGTTGATGCTGGGTGTTTTTTCAGACCAAGGTTTTTCCTGTTGGGGTATGGGCAGGTTTGGAAGACAGGAAAAAGGATATCGTCAACCTTAGCTTTCAGCGTTCCAATTAGTGGTGATGATGAACCCCACCAACTACCCCACCCCCACCACACTCGAGTTGAGCGGCATCTCTCTCAATCCCGTGATGAGATTCTTGATCCATGCAGATACACTATTAAATATCAAAAATACCAAGCAGGTTATCCAGTATGGGAATGAACAAAATACACTGAAAAATCTACATTCCAATACTGATCATGCAATACTGAGACACAACATGAGGTAAATACTATAATAAGTACAAGTGCAACCCCAGCTGTGAGACCAACATGGCAATTTGTTTGAAAGATGACATGGCTAATGCAAACCACTTACTGCTGGACTCCATAAATTCTGCAAGGGGTTGGAGGGTGAAGGGCTGTATACGCTGCTCATCCTCTAAAGCACTTAGAACATTTGTTGCACGTCACTGACAGACGCTGCATTTCCTGCGCTCCCAGATGTTTCTCTACAGCTGTGAAACAAATGTTGAGCAGAAATGAAAGTTTCGAAAAACATAATTTTATTTTTTACTGTGAAAGGCAAAGCCTTGTTAATTTTTGCAATTTCTAATGGATTTGGTTACTGCTTAAGTTATCCTCAGTTTAATTTGCAGTGAAAGTAAAGCTACACTGATACAGAAAAAATTATGTCAACAAGAGTAACCGCTTCCACAGATCTGGATTGAATATTGAAGAAATAGACATGATCTAAGAACATGTGGTGCATAGGTAATATCATTCCTTGATAATAAATAAACATCATTAGAAATCTGAATTAATCCTTAATCATGAAGCAATAAAAAAATGCATGTAGCATGTTCAGACCTATTCTTGCTGGATAACCCCTGTGAGGTCATATATGACAACATCACATCCCCACCACGCTACATTTTACACTTCGGGAGAACACACAATCAAATGACATGACACTGATAATTCTACAAAGCCCCATTGACTGGTGGGGCCAAACAAAGTGGAGGTTATCAGGCGAGGGCATGATAGATGGATTAGTCAACACTGAGGATGGACACAGGAGCCAGGCACCTATCTCTCATCGTGGGGACAAAGCCGCCATACAGTGGGAGGAGGTCACTGTCGAGCCAGGCCTTGGAGAGTGGTTCCTGATCCAGGGCAGATAAAGACACATAGTGACAGGTCTTTTATTCCCCCCACCCCCCTGCCCCTGGGCAGGCTTGTAACATTTATGACTGTGTGGCCCAGACAGGGCTGGTGTCGGCCCTGTGCTGGGTTGTGTGCAGACACACAACCATGTTGACTGGTCACCAACTGTCATGTGTCCGTGATGTCTCGAAATGTCTCGAATTGTATGTTTAATTATTTGTTGATCATTTTAAAATGCATATTTGTTCCACAGGTTACTCTACGATCAGTATCATAAAAAATTATTGCTCCTAAAAGAGCAAGTAGTTTACCACAGCTTACTACGAACCTGACAGGATTGACTGCCTCACCCTTTTCCAACACACATCTCCTTTAGCAGGAGTCTTGGATATTGTTTAGCAAACTGTCTCATATGGATGTAAAATGATTAACAAAACGTACAGAAAAATAAGCTGTAGAGTAGTTCTTGAGTGCTTCAAAATGATATATTCTCATTTTATCTAAGCTTGATGAATAGAGGCCTGACTCTGTTCACAGCTCTGGAGGGGTGTTGCTCAGAGGGCTGACAGAGAGAGTGGTGCTGGCAGATGACCCTCCTCTCAGGGCCTCTTCATTGTTGCCATCTGGATCTCCTTGACACCTGAGAGGTTTCCAAGGCATTCTCCTAGCCTGGTCAGGCCAGCCCATGGAAGCCCCTCTCACCACAGCAATGAGTGAGTGAGAACAGGCTCCTATAGATAAAGGCACATGGAGGAATAGACCACTGGATAGCAGGAGACTCTGTGTGTGTGTATGTGTGTGTGTGTGTGTGTGTGTGTGTGTGTGTGTGTGTGTGTGTGTGTGTGTGTGTGTGTGTGTGTGTGTGTGTGTGTGAGAGAGAGAGAGAGAGGGGGGGGGGGGGGGGAGCGGGGGTCTTGTCTGTCTTTGTGTAGAGCTGATGAGTGAGATTTAGACCCAGAGGGGATCACGTCACCTCAGAGATGGCTACCATTGCCTAGCAACTTCAGCCCTCAGGTCTAGAGGAGGAAGTGAAGACGGAAAATGTATCCTCTTTTAAAATATCATAATAATGGACATTTTCAACACAGGACACAAAATATTCAGATCTAATGTAACATATATGTTTTCTCTATTTTGTTTACTCAGCACAGATTTACTTTTACAATACTGATTGTAACTTTTTTATACCTGCATAGACGGTTGAACTTGATTTAGTGCTAGTGTGTCCAATTAGTTGTCTTTTACATGTCAAAAGAAGAAATATGACATAGGACCTCCCTACTGTAGATTGAACATCTACAACTGGCCTTTCATCCTCTGTATGGCATGTTCTCTTCTATAATCCAATACAGGTACATACTGTATTACAATGTTTCCTCCACCTTTGATTATAATAGTCTTTCACACTCTCAAAAGCACTGTATAAGTGTGGTTCTTTTTGAGAAGGTTAGCTGTTTGGCATTAATGGTGGAGCAAAGCATACAGAGTAACAGTGCAGTGTAACTAATGAACACTTTTTAGGAATGCACAAATCCAGTATACTGTGTATAGCTTAGCCATTAAGAATTAAGTTAACTTTGTTAGGGCATTATGTTTACAAGCTTTCACTCACTTCAAAGTGTGACTAGCCCAGCCTGCGGTGTCCAGACTTGGAGCTCATTTCAGCCGTGTAACTAGACAAATTATTGTCTTCCAGCTAGACAGTTCAGAGGAGGCACGTCGATGCTGCAGGTGCAGCTGGGCCTGAAATTGCTTTGTTTAAACTTGTCAGGTTAGAATGGAGATTTAAAAAAGGTTTGGTCCTCAGGCAACTGCAAGTGTAAGTGGTCTCAGGAGAGCTTGCAGACATCTCCACCCTGGGGGAGCAGTTCACATGCATTCAATTTGAAGTCAGACTGGATGTTTGGCATAACAAGACTATCTGAAAATGAATGCTCTATAGCTTTGTTTACCATCTGGCAGTGTGGAACACAACATTCCTCTCTATACCATATTTCAGTCATTAAACATTTTTGAATTGCACGTTATGGGCCCCATTTGTTGATGTTTAGCCCTCTTTCTCTTTCCATCTAGTATTCTGGTGATTGAAATGTGTTGCTTGGAACATCCAAATTGGACAGTGAAGTAAATAGAGTAAATGATTAATGATTCATTCATTTGAAATGAAACAAGCTCAAATCATTTTTGATGACATCTTGATTTCATTACCAAGAGCTGCAAAGTTTTAATTCATTCTTCACACTTCCAACAGTCCATTAAACATCTATAAATCTTACAAAAAATACAAAATAAAAGTGTTTGTCGTCTGAAGTTACATGTACTGGTAGTATTGATGGGACCTATAAAGCACACAGTGTTGTTTGTGTACCCCTTCAAGTCATGCATGCTAGGGCAAGATTATAACGTATCAACAGCATTATCCTTATCCTTATTATAACATTTCACTTATTAAACACATGTATTTATTTACACATAAATGTTTTGTCTTGCACCATAGAAACTGATTACACTTCCTTCAAGCTCTGCCAACCATTTATTACATAATCAAAAGAGTTGTCTTCCATCCTATTTTACTCATGTTATGGCTCAGGAAATTGTCTGCTTGTCATATTCACAGGTTCAAGGTGTACCTGTATATAACTCAAATAAAGGACATGCAGTTAGTAGTGACCAGAGCAGAAAGAGCTAATGTATTTAATTTGTGTGATTTTATGTCAGACCCTTTTGCTCTCTTGACATACTATTCAAGAGTAAAGCCCTTATCAAATGTATAGAGCATTTCTATATTTCTGGGTGCATTGTTTTACGTGTGATTTGTTTAAACTTGTTTGGATTGTTGTGTTGTCATATGTTAAAATGCAAATGGAGCTCTTTAATTACTTTGCAATTCGAGGTACATCATTGTTTAATGAAGATTATAAATTAAACAGACACTAAATGAGTGAGTGGAAAACAACTGTGGTTCCCCTTAAACTCCCATTTGACTATGCGTAGATGCCTCTGTGCGAAAGTGCTCCCCTTTTTAGTCCTTCCAGATACTATACAGTAGTTATAAAATGGGTATTGAGGTTGTGTGTGTGTGTGTGTATGGATGTTTGATAATCCATTCCAGGAATTTTTCAAACGCAATACTCACTTGTGTTGAGGGTGCTACTCTGTGCTTTCTGTCAGAAAAAGCCTGTTTACTGAATGCATTGAATTAATAGACAGCAATGCATAACACACCTAAAGATTATGTTGTAAACTTGGATATACATATCCTGAGACCATGATGGAATACTGACATTTATTTAACTAGGGAAGGTCTGTCATGAAATCCAAGAAAATCATCCAACCCTAGCCACAATATTACAGTATCTAAGCTCGTGGGCAGGGAAATGGGAGTGACAATATTTAATGAGGAACTTTACTATGTTTTTGGGAACCGCAAATTCTCAATATCTGTCACCAGTAGAGGGTGCCATGTGCCCTGGTGGACTCCCATCTTGAGTGAATGGGGATTGAGACTTGTCAATCAATAACGTAAAATGGCATATAAACAGCCAAATATACATCAGTCCTAGAGATTTCCATTCCTGTTTTTTTATAAATAATATACCCTTTCACGGGTACATTTGAAGGGAGAAAGATTTTTATATAATTGAACGACAGCCTTCTATATGCACCAACAATGCTTCACAATCATCTACCCTTGCTTACTGTATCTGCTGCCTGCAAACCTGTCTACATTTTCACCCACATTAGTCCCCATGGTCTTGTTAGCCTTTATCTGTTATTTACAATGTATTTTGTATACTTAAAATAAAACCTGGTTCACGATAGCAAACATATTTGCATCATATGTTTTTATGTTTTTTGTATACATACGTTATAGGCTATCAATAGTCTCTTGTCATACCCCAGTATTGATATTTATCTTTGTTAATGCTAATTCTCCCTTAATGAAGCCAACTGGGTTAAACATACCTTGACATGCTGGCTATGTGCTTTGTGTCTCTTGCCTGTGAGCTCTTGAATGTGAGTTAATGTGCGCATGTGTTTGTGTTGTATATCTATTTGCGAAACATCACCTCAGTGATGAGCTTTGTATAAATACAATAGCTTGGTCTGCAGTGTTGTGCCGGCCTGGTGCTGGTGGTGGGCCTGAGTTAAAACAGCTGCCACTACCACTTTGCCTCCAGCTGCTTCCAAATTGGTTGCACCATTAAGTTATTATCTGTTTACGACCCAATTTCAAAGCAATCACGAGTTACTGTGATGGTCTATTATTGAGGATAGTGTTGTGAAGACTGGGTTATGATTCCACAAATCTCTTAAATATTAGGTTGATTTCTAGTTTTTTTGTAAATGTATTTTATTTTATTTTGGGGGAGGGCTTTGGTTTTTCTTCCTGTGTCTTTATTCGTGGATCTCAAGTTCTCTGCAAGTTTGTATCCACCAGCCACTGTATGTTTAGTAACTCCTCATGTATTTTGCTATATTTAGTTGTAAAATCAATATATTCCTGTTGACCTAAATAAGTCTGCACAGCGCAGTTTTATTTCACAAAATATTCCCATTAATAATGCACATTATCTTTGATATCTAGTTTTGTACAGTTCAACCAACAGGTGAGAATTTTGTGCTAACACATAACGATTTCTCCTGCAAAGCAAACAAATCTGTAGCCTAATGTTGTCAGCTAACATTGGATTTGCATTCATCATATGAAAAGTAGATTTGCGTACATGCACCTAATATTGTTAGCTTTATGTGGTGATAGGAAAATTATTTAATTCTCTAATACATACAATGGTAGAGAGCTGTAATATTGTCATTAAGCGTCTATGTTACCATTGTAAGGCTGGACAGTGCCTCCCTCAGAGGCTAAGGGGAAGAACAGATTTATCTTATTTGCACTGGTTCTTGTCTGGAAGACATCCAAACCCAAACTGCCAGAGGACGAACCGCAGCAGAGTGTAATTCAAACTGTCTGAAGCCAGACTCTCAATGCTTAGCCTTTATGAATAAAGCTCAGGCCCTGTTATGCTTTTATAGATGTTTTACTTAATCACATCATTGCTTAATTCCCAATGTAATGTACTACAATACATAAATATATATTTTGTGACCACTGCTACTGTAAGATAAGCCTAAATAGAAATGAGCCAGAAAGAAATGCTAGTGTCTACTAGTGTGCAAGTATATCGAGTCATACTTAGCAAGTATGGCAAGTCATTCTTAGCAATTTGAGTATTTTTACATACAGTACATGTTTACAGTTTTATGCTAATATCCTAATACCCTAATAACCCCATACTTTCCCATACCAAGGGTGCTGAAGCTGTCTGGAGATAAGTGGACGTTAAATATAGGCAGAAAAATATGCATACTGCTACTACAGAACACTACCACTGCAAAACTACTAGTGAAAAACGAATTGTACAGTAGTCTGCAACCACTGGATTCAGTGTGATTCAGTGTGATTTGACAATAATCATTGTTGTCACTGAGACATTATAATTATTAACAATAAAAAATAATTGAAAAAAAACTACACAATTTTGTTTGTATGTGCCCACAATTGGCAGTAAATCTCATGGAACTGGGTTTACAAAGAAAGAAAAAATGCAATCAAACTGTTAAAAAACTGAAGTAAACAGATAAGTTAAACAGTTGAAAAGATAAGCCATCAGAAAGAGAAACCTTATAAACTGGCTTTACAAATGTCTATCGATTGAGGTCAAACTATGTGGGCTCATGTACACACATTCCTTTTCCTTGTATGAAGCATAAACAATTCAATGCAAACACAAGCACAACAGCAAAACAACAAAAATAGTGAACTATTTCAGTGCAGATGATTCAACAAGCCTTTATAAGGGATGAGCAAGGTATGCATCAGAATGTTAGCATGTGTCATTAGACAGTGGCTTCTGCTTTCAGAGGGACATTCGTGTCATGCTCACTATAGCTTCCAGTTAGGTCTATGAGGGCAGGACAGTCTAGGGTTAACCACCTCTGAGGAGAAGACACCTCCTTTAACTTCTAGAAAACTTCCTGCATTCTGGTCTTGTTTTATCTGCCATCTGTTTACAGAAATGTAATAGAAAATATAGATTTCAATCACAAGGGCCAAGTGCAAGATTGGTTTATGAGAGATAGCATTCATAATATGAGGTATAGGCATGCTAGACTGAGTTCTATCAGAAGGGAACTTTGGGAATTATGTAAAGTGTGTAAGTTGCTCCAGTATTATAATTTTAAGGTGATGACACATGATCATAAGACAAGCTTATAAGCTTCAAAAAGCACTTTAAAGAAAATGCTCAGGGCATGTTTTGGAAAAAAACATTCTATGGGGCACAGAGGAATTGCTTCTGAAATGGAAATGTAGAGAGCAACGGAATAAGATGCTCCTATCATGTACTTTGCATGGAAGAAATCTTTAGATTGGATTGCCTTTCCATTGGACCTGCTAGCGATGCAAGGCTGTCAAACGTGAAAGTATCCAGCTTCATCAACTTTCATGGCCTGATGGAATCATGCCAGCTTGTTCTGAAGCTGATTGGTCTGAGAGACTCACACCTGCCAGTGATAGTTCTCTATTGGCCCTAGGCTTTCTCCTCACTTGACTTTCGCAGGATAATGTAGCAGCATTTCCAGTCAGATGGAGATTGGGGGAAAGAATGGACTGTAAGGGGATAGGGTGGTGGTGCGTGAGATCAAGAACATGCAGCATGTGTGAATGCTCAGTGTCTGCTCGATATTTCATTACATGGCAGATCTGATGTTTTCCTTCACCATACCTAAAACAGGGTTACTATTTTACATAAGGGTTTTGTTTACAGCTAAATGGCTGGAGCTTATTCTGGATTTGGCTTTGCATAAGACACAATGGCTTGCTAAGTATTTCCCAAGTCACTTCTTTAGTGATAATCAATGTGTTTGAGAATCCCATTCAATCCACCTGCTGTAGGATGTTAGCTTTGATTGGCGATAGATCAGACTGTATTGGGTAACAAATGACTTGGATTATCTCCTTGGTAGTCACAGATCGATGGTGAAAGAGAGGGGAGGGAGAGAGAGAGAGAGAGAGAGAGAGAGAGAGAGAGAGAGAGAGAGAGAGAGAGAGAGAGAGAGAGAGAGAGAGAGAGAGAGAGAGAGAGAGAGAGAAAAAAAAAGACAGAGACAGAGAGATGGTGTCGTGAGATGGTGAAGTTTTATATAAATTCTGTTGTGGGAGAAGAGGGCGGTTTCAAAGCATTTATGTACCTATTGCAACAGGTTTAAACACGGTTCAACCATCAACCCCCTTTTACCATCTTTCGACACAGGCTCAATCCTATGGTTGGAATGAATAGACTAGATTCTCAGTTAAAAGAAAAGATTAGTCATCTTGTGTTGTCTTTGACTTAAGTGTGCTGAACATTCATAGAATCACAGTTAAAGGTACCTGCTTTGGCACAATGGTACAGACACGCCCATAAAACATTGGTCTGTGTGCTCAGAAACTTCTCATCTGCCAGTAATTCAGGTTTTGATCCAGAGCTATGGATTAGCTATGATTTAGAAAAAAAAGATTATCTGTTGAGATTCTTTGGGCATATTTCAAGTTTTCCACAGACTTTTGTTTCATTTTCTTTGCATATGATCCTGAGCAAGTGCACCTTTGAGAGGGTGAGTCCAGTCAAAGCAAGACAAACTGTCAAGTTAAATCTGTAGCTCTGAGGGTGGAGTTTTGGCTACAGCCCCACAACCACATGCCATTGGGAATTCAGTCCTGTAAAGAATGCACATATGCTTGTTGGAGGCACGGCCCTTGGGTGAAAGCCTTCTGTGGAGCTTCCAGCTGCAGCGAGAGGACTCTCATCCACTCTATTCATCCCCAGGCCTGACTCACACCAAAGTGAATGCCCACCCTGTCCACACGAGTAGGCCTTCCTCCAGTGGAGACATGCTCCACACCTTTAACAAGTAAAAATGAGGGTTAAATGAGGGTCTCAGTGGATACATTGCCTGCTTAAATATTTAATTTTATTTAATATGTTATATTTAATAGACAGGACAGATGTAAAGGGTTGAAATCTGAGTAAGTAGGGAAGATTTCAAACATTACAATTTTGTAATTTTTCTTTATCAGCATGGGTGATGAAAATGTGCTTGTGCTAAATGACATCATGCGATTCATGTGATTTACACTCCTAATTGGCTGTTGGCAAGAGTTGCACCTCCCATGAGAAAAGCGTAAGATGTATATTTATTTTCTGAGTCATTGTCCTCCAGTCCAATCAGCAAGCCCATTGTGCACATGAGAATTGTTAGCTCATGTGTCTTGAGTGAAGTCAGAGTAAAAAGTTTTTTTTGCTAATCAGACAAATTGGCAATGGTGAAATCTAGCCCAAGAATGAAAAGAGATCCATTTACAACATGCCCCTGAACTATGTCTTACTTACATCCACCAATCGAGATGGAGGCATGTTTTAAGAGACGAAAGTGTAATAATGTTACTGCAGCACATGTTTTCAAGAAAACTGAAATTTCCTATGGATATGTTCTTTACGATGATTGCAGTCTCTCCCTACCTCTGTTAGGGATGTTTGATATCAGGCTAAAGCACTCCCAGAATTTTACAAATAGGACACAAGTAGGGCATCACACAAGCTTCTCTTTATCCTCAAAAGTGATTGTTTAAGTATGAATTAAAATATACAGTTTATAATTAAACCACTGGACTTGAATGTGTATACTGTCTCAAGAGAATACATGTCTTTCTGGAGTTATTGTCTGTATGAATACTATAAATAAAACCTTTGAGCTATAATTTTGTTTTTGTATGGATGGATCATAAAAGTGCTAACAAACAGATACTTATGAAAATGTATGTACTGTAGACAAAAATGTAGGTTATTACGGTAATTACAATCCTCATTGTGCACAGTATAGCTTCCTGTTTTACATGAATACTTGTTTTCATAACCATTTGAAGAATTCTTCATACAGTGCATACGTTTTTATGTCCTCTGTCACCCATGTCCTTATGTGGGATTCTGTGAGAGTCGCACAGTCTGCAGCTAAAATGGAGCAGATATTCTATGCAGGGTTTAAAACATGTGTGTTGTGTTTATGACTCCTCTCAGGCTAGACAGTCTTTTCTGATTTGCACATTGCATTATTTAAATCTCTGACAGAGTTTTGTTTTCAACTTAGTCCAAAATTTATTTCTCTTTTCCCTGTAGTTTTCCCATTCGTGTGCTGCTGGGTGCCAAAATGTGGCTCTGCGGAGCTATGCTGGAACAGAGAATGTGACGGGAGAGCAGAGGAGGTCTCTGTGTGTGGCTCAGAACTCGGCTCACATTCATCTGTGTGCTATGAATTAATGGTCTGCTGGTGTGTGGCTGACGCCCTCAGCACAAGCCCCAAGCCACAGTACAGATCTTCACCCAGCGCTGCTTCGTATTAGATCAACCAGTGAGGCTCACCAAAATGGCAGATGATGACCAATTGCGACAGAAAGGATCATGTCGACCATACATTTTAAGACATACATTTTGGAGGGTCTAACATTTGAGGTCCCATCTTTTTGAGGGAACAGATTTTTTACTCCTGCCCCTTAAAGGCACTTAGAGAAGTTAGGGCCAAGGTACTCCGAACCATCATTTCATGCTGCCAAAGACAGACCATCTCACAAGCTATTCGTTTTTCATTGTCACACACCCCAGTTTCTGTTCACAGTGACAAGATCAAATCCTTTAATTTCAGCTTCTATTTCCTACCTGGGGAATCCAGACAAGGCGAAGCAGAAATAATGTGTGTGTCAGAGGGAAGGTGTCCTTTTGTTCCTGTGTGTGATTAATTTTTGGTATCTGTTTCAGTCCGGCAGCAAGATTAAGCCCATCATACCAGGCTATATAACAGAGGAGGATTTTCATTCCATTCACCTAAGCAGAGAATGCTACTTCTGGAAATGGATGTCTTGTCACATAGCAATGAGCATTACAGACATTGTCCCTGTGCACAAGATGAACACAATACATCAATAATTTTTAGATTACTTCATTCCAGTATTCAAATAGGAGAACACTGGACAAACGTAATTACTCTATCTTTAGACAAATGTTCTGTCTAGATGATGGAAATTACCCTAATGGTTGAGGAAATGTGTTGGTGAAATCAGCAAACAAATCTGTGTCGCACAAGCATGACATGACTTGACCATGATTTTCCTTTCATCCCTTAGTCTGAACTTTCACCAGTACCAGTTTTTGTGCCTCTGTACAGACTGTATTTAACAGGCAATCTACCACGTAAACGTCATGCGAAAAACAAAACAAATTCAGACAGTATTACTGTGTCGTGCTGAGATAGCTGTAGTGGTGAACCAGCTGTGTCCCACTGAGAAAATAGAGGCACCAGTCATGAATCAGAACGTAGTCTGCCTTCCAATAAGCTAATAACAAGAGAAGCCAATTCATTTTTATGGTTCATAAACAGTCAATGAATTGTCGTCTGCCCCTCGCTGACTTCATTAAGCCACCACACCTATTTTGCTTTCATTGAAGATACTGTGGGACACCAAAACCCTTGGATGTCAAAAGTCTACCATTTAACGGAACCAATGTTGGTTTGAGTGCTACTGCAACAAGGGTGGTGTAGCAATAGTATTTGTAAGTGCTGTGACTACCATGGCACAAACACTGTTTTCTAAGCCAGGGTGAATGTATACTTATGTGAGACTGAGTGTGGCCTCCAACAGTGTGCTGACCTTGGATGAAGATCAAGCCCTGTTTCCTCGGCTCAGAACATTTGATCACTCCAGTGTCTCTTAGATTCCTGCCGTCCATCAATGTCACAATGCTTGTTATTGATCAGAAAATCATGCATCTCATGTTCACAGTAACTCATCCAGGATCCTCATCACCTTTCAGCGTGTGTGCACTTTGTCATTTACTACGCCAAATCTGTCTGACAGAGAGGTGGATCCACAGTGTAATGTACTACAGCATGTTGAAAGGCTCAATGAACGGCATATTTATTGTGGAATGAAACTAGCCATACCATGTTGAAAATGAACAGTTACAGAACACAATCCAAATTAACAACACTTAAAGCACTCAAAAACAGTCGGGAAAACCAAAACAAGTTTAAGTGCAAGCTGCAGCAAAGTAAGGCCAAGAGGTTAACCAGTTTCACACTTGGATAGGGTTTTATAACACAGGCCTCTAAACACTGCCTGGAAAACTGTACAAATGGCTGCAGGAAATTACTGCAAATTACACCCACAAATGTTGGTATGTGCAAAAACGCCATAGGAGAGAGCACCAACCATTTTCACATGCCTTGGGATTCTAGCGTGTGGAAATAAGCTGTGTAGCATGGGGGAACATTAATCTAATTTGAATAAGTCAACATATACCAGGCTTTTGGGTTTAGTACTGGGTATACATGCTGTGTCTCCACAGGAGCAGCCCTTAGGCTTGTTAGTTTGTGTCTGATTGACTTGCTGGGCCACAGTAATCACAAGGTACACAAGCTGTAAATGTCACTGCTGTGTTTAATGTTGGTCTCCTTCTAGTTGTCTGATAGACATGTTATTTTCATCCTGCAAATAACATGTGTCCTAGATCTAGTAGCACCATATAAAAAATCAAATAAAAACATAATGTCATCATAATAATAATAAGATAAAAGACAAAAATTGTCCATAAATAGTCCTAGAGTAAACAGGAGAGCAACTCTGGTTATTTATTCATACATACTCAGATGGAGGGAGTGTTCGTTATGGACATTTTTCTTGGTCTTTTACCCGAACCATCAGAATAGAAGAGGCTCTCCAAATCCCATTCTGTATCTTGGATACAGTATCAGTAGAGGACAAGGACTCAGAGGGGCTTTAAGGAGTGAAAAATCCATACAGTATTTCACACGTCAAAGAGCTTAGAGCAATGTTGACTCATCTCAGCCTACAGAAATCAATACATAAAGTCCCTCTAACCAAGTAGTAGCATGGAGAAGAGCTCCACCCTGCACTGTTCATCTTTTGCTGCAAATATGGAAATATTCTCTCATTTTCACACTCAAATAATAATGGTAAGCATGTTCATCATCACAAACAATTACAGAATGAAGAGTTGTTTACATACTGTACAACCCTTCAGTTATTTAAATGAATAGGAATTTGGTAAGTGATATTATGCTAAATTAGGAGATGGGATGTGACTCATTTGTTTTGATATTGTTACTATTTTCCCTTAGTCCAGTATATAACCATCGACCATATACGACTATGACCATAACCTGGTTAATGGAGTCTGTTCAGATGGAAGTGCACTACGGGATGAGTAGGAAGTCCAAAGCCTCAGACAACCTGGCTTTCTACCATTCCCTGCTGACTGTCTTTTTGGCTGAGACTACTCTGACAAAGTCTCTGTTCTACCTCTTCAAAATCAGCTCCTGTATCTCTAACCTACACAAAATCTACTCCACCTTCCCTCCCTTCTCATACCTCCCCCTCCCTTCATCCTTCACCACTCATGACTTCAGGGCACACTTTGAGGAGAAGGTGGCCAGCATCCAAGACTCCTTCACCCCTGCTGCGTCATCCTCCATCAACCGAAGAGTTCCCGGCAAGCAGTTTGCCTCCTTCGAGACACTTGAGGACTCATTGGAATGATCCTGCCCTCTAGATCCCAGTTCTTGTACCCTTCTCCAGCCAATATCCGGTGACATTCTCCCGACTCTAAGTCACTGGTTCGTTGTCAACAGCTTCCAGCCAGTATCGCTCCTATCGTAAACTCTGGAACAGGCTGCTCTCAAACAGCTACACAGCTTCCTAATGAGGAAAAACCCTGCTAGACCCTCACCAATCTGGCTTCCAAGCTAAACTCTCGACAGAGACGGCTGAGATGGTGGCCCTTAACACAGCCAGTGCATCACTGGATCCACCCTCTCCTGGTTCAGGTTTTGCCTATTTGATATGAGCTTCCGACTAATGGGGGTCAACTTTAGCACCTCACACCCCTCGCTACGGGAGTCTCACCGGGATCTGTGCTCGGACCCCTTCTCATCTATACATGTCACTCTTTTACCACTGCTATTTTGGCAACCTTCAGCTGTTTCTCTCCTACCCACCATCTGCCCTCCAAATCAACAAACAAACCTGGCTGACATCTCTTCATGGATGTCCTCCCACGATCTAAAACTGAATCCATAACCTCCCCAATCACAAATGACAGCATCTCTATGGCAGCCTTTCGCTTTGCAAGAAACCTAAGCGTCCTCGATGACAGCCTAAATTTCAAGAAACACTTGCTTGTGTGGCACAACTGTTAGTGTTCTCTACGCAAGCTGAAGAGGATCAATTAGGTTCCATACAGCTACTCCTCTCACTTATCTCGACTCATCTTGCATTTTATTCATTTGACATAATCATATAAATAATGTATTTATTTAGCAGGATCTTTCTTCAAAAGCATCATACAAATATGCATTTAGAAGGTACAGTAGATAATCAAGGATCATACCGGTAATTGCACGGCTCTAACAATTTCATTTTGGTAGTTTGTGCAGCAGTCTACATTTAGAAAAACTTGTTTTCTCTCTCTCAGTATACAGGATCTGTCTCTTCATTCCAACATCCATGATGATACACTGAAAATGTTTGTGAGACCTCTTTTCCCCATTGTTGGTTTAACAAGAGTAAATATTTTAGGGTATTAGCCCATGTTTTCAACAGAGGACAGTGTAAGTCAACACCTTGTTTGTCAGTTGTCACACTGCCCTTCGCAGTAGAAGTGAAGAGAAAGTGAAGGATTGTGCAGGTCGGAGGTGGAAAATCAATATGACCATGTGAACTAAGGATTTTTCCTGTTTAGATGAGGCCCAATGTCTCTTTGTGAATGTTGGAAGAAGGAGACAGAAACATTGAAAGAGAAGAGAGGAAAAAGTATTTTCTAAAGAATAAAATGTTCTTTAAAATAGTAAAATAGCAAATAGTCTTTAAAAAAATTGTTGTTCTGATTAAATACAGTAATTACAATTGCATGCACAGTCAGGGGCTCCTTGAATGACAGCGTTATTCTCATCTGTCTCAAAAGCTCTTATCAAAAGTAATAGACCTGACAAGATCAAAGTGCAGCCTAGCGGTTTTCCCTCTGGCACTGTCTGACCAAGGATGAGAGGTTTTGAAGGACTTTGCCTTTGAACAGAATTGTGACTAGGGTTACCTATTTCATACCTTCTCACATTGCACAATGATGTTCTCAGTTTAGGAAACATCAGAAGGTAACATTTAGTTTTATTATTTTCTTTGACTTTGATTATATTAACACAGTTCTTCACAGCCACAGTACTGAAGGAGGGACTATAGGGAACACTGAACAATGTTTATGATACCATTTACTTTGCTGTGTTCATTCAAATGTGTTTTAATGTCCACCGGGGCAGATTGATTGCATACTAAGCTCAAGTCTGCATTTAGTGTGTTCTATGAATGCCTCCCTACGGTACTCTAGAATCACTTTCAAAAATCCAACACTGGCAGTTTATCAATGGAAAGGCGATCCGAGTCATTCTGGACAAACTGTACAGGAGCACTTGACTTTCCCAATGCTGAATCACAAACGATTTAGAATAACTGTCTCAATATTGTTGCCTTTAGGAGATTACACACCATAAGCATATCCTTCTCATTCTTGTAATTCACCAGGATGTACAGTACAACCTGACAGGTTATAAAGAGTTATCACCCAATTACAGACAAGGGGGTTTCTCAAAGGTGTGTTCAGTGATAATCTCTTGCAAATTAATACTTTTTCAAATTACTCAGAGGGAAAAAGATTTTTGCTGAGCTGACATAAAAAATAATGCACCTTTTCCCTTGTCGTTATCTTGTCAGATTTAGTTTTGTGCATGATGTGGATGTTAGACAGGTCTTGCTCATGAAACACATTTGAAGAGACTACCATAATGTTGTCTCATGTTG
The DNA here is from genome assembly GCF_038355195.1 of Osmerus mordax. NCBI lineage: Eukaryota > Metazoa > Chordata > Actinopteri > Osmeriformes > Osmeridae > Osmerus > Osmerus mordax. The sequence goes on from NC_090053.1 coordinate 11,831,564, forward strand.
TCAACTCTGTTGTACTTTATCTCAAGTCTTCTGGGTGAAACAGGGCAGTAGGATTATTAACGTTAGGTTGAATTACAACTCAGGTTTGGGGGCGATTCAATAGGAAGTGAATCAATCTGAGGATTAATTGGTCCACCACATCCTGAGCAGCAGACACACGATACAGCCAGAGGGAGTCTGCTGTAATGCTACTGAAATACTGACAGCGAGCAGCCACAATAACTTTACCCTTCATGACTCTTAGACCACCCATTATTTAAAAAGGACATTGTGACAGAAACACAAAACACCAAAAATGCTTTTTTTTTTTTTTTTATATGTTTACGTAATACATATGCATAGCTAAACACATCAACCTTTGTCTTGAATCCGACCATTCTATGCAAAAGATTTATTTGTGGGAAACCCAGGCTCTTTATACACCTAGTGGTTACAAAAATGTGTTTCAAAATGTTTTGATATAGAAGTATCTTTATTTCGAGGTACAATTGTCAACACAGGGAACAGTACTGTACTTCCCTCCTTGCCTGAGATGGATCAGCCGCTAACACCACTAAACTAACCTATCATTTCAGATGCATGCCAAATTATATTTCTGAAAGTTGTAGAATTTTTGAAGAGTGTCAGAATAGGTGTAATTTAGTTCACAATGTGCTTTGTGTTGTTTTATCAATGTTTATACATGCACCTAGTCATGCTTCATTATATTGAGATTAGTTGAAATTGCTACATTAGATTAGTCAGTTTAAATCAAATAGTTAGCATTATTATTATAGCAGGCTGTATTCATCACTTGAAGCTTTAAAAACATTAAGGCAGGCTAATAATTAAATGATGTTAAGTTACTCTTTAGCAATCTTTTAGACTCATCTTACCCTAATTCTTAACCTGAGCTGCTTTCAATCCAGGCAATCAATAAACCTTGCAGGATAAAAACAAAAAAACATTTGAGCTACGTTGTTCAGTCACAAAAGTATGACACATAGATAGGTCCTCCTCAGTCTCTTTTACTTGAAATTTAATCAGTTGGCAAGATTATAAAACCAGAGAGAAACTCATTTAAGGAAGCCTGATGTTCCGTATCAGCACACGGCCTGGTTCTGACCCTTTAAGTCATTTTAAATGAAAGACCACAGTGATTCTTTGTGATTTTAGGTCTATTTCAGTCATTAAACATAAAACGCATGTTTTGAAATCAATCTTAATATAAAATAGGCAGCTGGCCTGGCTCAAAACACAGCATAAGGTAATAATTTAGTCCTCCGCTGTGTTTAGTGTTGTTATTCCTGTTCCGGAGTATTATTAGCAAATTATTATTATCACATGGTTCTTATTCACTGATATTAGGATCCTGTCCCTTTCTTTCTAGATATTCTGGTCCTATACACATGAAGTCTACTTCATACAGATCAATTCTGCAAAATCTTTACAATTTTTGAAGGATTTGTTTTTCCAGAGCTTTATTTTAAAGTTTCTCCCAGAGGGACATGAAAGCTATTCCCCCAGTGTTCTTCCAGGGATGATATAAAGGGAGATTTACTGTCATTTGTCATGTGTCTCAGCACACACTCCTGTGCCCTGACTTATCACCATGGCTGTGATGCACAGAAGATAGCTCTTTAAACTGATGGCTGCTGTCACACCAGAGGAGGCTGTCTTTAATGAGCCCTTCTTTACGTCCTTACACGTCCAATAAATCAAGTTCCGGAGTACAAACTCAAGGGAAGCTAAAAGCAACAGCAGATACTCTGAATTGACAGCTGAACAATACTGTATGTGTGACTGAGCACCTCTGTTGGATAACAACATATTATTTGCAAACCCAAACTTAATTCTGTACTAATGTGAAATGACTAGAGGGCAGGTGATAGTTTACAAAGGGAACCTGGGAACTTCCTTATTACTAGGTTCACGTTCCATTATACCATTGACATGTCATTTATTTTTTATCAAACTAGATAGATAGGACACTCTTTTCTTGAGAAAACAGTGTTTTAAATGTCATTCTTGATTGGAAAGTTCCAATGAATAGACTTAACATACTTTCTAAGTATATGATATTGCAACACATTTTATTTCCAGACAGCCTTGATCAATGGGCTGATCCAGTATTGTTCAGCATAGTGAGGAGTGATAGAAGTGGTATATTACTTAGCCATGCTAAGGAACCAGCTTATATCTTGTAGGGTGTCCAGTCATGATAAATGAACCAATTCTAAAAGTAATTAGTTAATCTGAAGTCACTGTGTGCCTTGCATATAGCATCTACTCTTTATCTAAGCATGTGCCAGATGTGTAATTGGCTCTTTTTCTTTGTTCTCTTGAATGTGAATTTATATTGAAAGAATCAAATTGATCAACCTACAATGGATGACAAAGGTAGCTCTTTGTTTCTTTTTACTAAGGTGACCGATCGGCCCAATGACATTGACAATATTTGATGGTAATATATAAGATATTACCAATTCGAATTGTTAATTAAATATAGACTTGTATCAGACTTCATCAAAATTACAATTGAAACTTGTCACAAAGGAGAAGTGAATGATCAAACTAAAGTAAATGAATGAGACAAAGTTTTGGAGAGGCGTTTGAAGTGTTCAGCTATGAGCATGTGCTCCACAGAGACAACACTGGCTCTTTGAAGACTTGAGACAGATTTATTGCAAAGGAGTATCAAAGCAAGCATCTTATGTGAGATAAATACCCCTATCTCGCTTTCCCTGTGTGATAAGTTCCCAGCTGAGGACTCTGCTTTGGACATTGATTTGTTTTCTACCTGGGCAATGAGGTAAAGAACTGCCGTAAAGTAAAGCCACTGAAGGTTACGAAGACAAATGACTTCCCAAACCACATGATCATTATAGAACCTGTTCTCCTCAGCTATCACTAAGTAGTGTGCAGCACTTTTAGAAATGTCAGGGCTTCAGTACAGATTAATTTTGCTTTGTTCTCTCGATGAAAAATAAGTGATGGAACACCATATTCTTCTTGTCAGTACGATGATCGCTTTCATTATTTCCTCCCGACTGACTCACTCCTGGCTGACTCCTTAATGATCTGTGCTACAGAACAGTATATCCCTTCTCTCTCAATTTTTCTTACAAAATCATCCTATCAACTATGGTCAGACAAACCTTTGAATAGTGTCAAAGGCCCCGAGGTGGGGTGGGGTGGGTGTTGGAATCACAGGAAAATCAAATTCCAATTTGGTTGTATTATGGGGAAGTGCCATAACTGGTGGTCCCAAAGACCCCCAGACCCCCATCAATTTGAACACAGCCTATGGCAGGCTTTTGTTTAATAAAGCAATGTTGTAGTAGGACAATAAAAGTTCCAAGTCAGGCTTTATATATTTATATATAGCACTGAAAACCAACTATTGGAAAATTACTTTTCGTGACCTTTTTTGAAAAGAGATTATTGTGTTGTCTTTCATATGAAAGCCATTTTCTTGTGCACCATAAGAAACAGATATGTACAGCATTTTTGGTCCTTAGTTTTGCTTCCTTTTTAGTGTACATTGAACCATGACAGGTGTTAACACATAAGACATTGCAAACAACAGATCACTGCCTTTAATCTCCTCAGAATCGTTGTGATCCAATTTACAGAAAACTGTAGTCGAGAGGGGAAAGCAGTCCACCCAATTTTTGAGTGGTTTTGAGTGGTTTTGATGAATAATGTATGAGATGTGTTTGGTCAACGTGGACATCTATGAGTGTCTGTACATCTAATAGAAGATTCATTTTCTAAAACGGTGTTGTCCAGAAAGTTAACCAATCCCTTTTGAGGATCCCAGTTGGTCATGGTGTGACTGTCAAAGAGACAATATTAAAAGGGTGATTAAACTGGCCTTGTGTGACATCTGGGTTAAAACCCTGTATTGAAATAGAGCAGTGTTTTGTTTTTCTCCATTAAACCTCTCCCCTACTGGGAGCAACAATGATGAACAGTCATTTACATTTATAAGTGCCTTATGGAGAGCAAATTGAGAATTGTCATTCTTCTAAGAGGTTTAGAGGAAGAATAAACAAGCTAAGTTGGTACCCTCCTTTTTTCTCAATTTATGGATAACTCGACAGAAGTGCAACTACTGAGTGCAAAGTACTTCAATCACATGACAAAAGCTTTTGTGACAGTAACAGCTACAGTATATTAGGCACAGTGATGAACCTGTCATTACATTCTGTGTAGTATTGTATAAATGGTGTACATTTCTTGACAATAAAAGACGATAGTTGATTTCGACGTATATTGCCAAATGTCTGAACAGGAGAGTGCTACACAGTGTATCTATAAGTCAAATCTATTATATGAATGTCCATAGTATCATCAAGAGGATACCATCATTCCGAACACAATTATCAAAGCAATTTATAACAATTCATTTCAATTATCTGTTTCAGCCAAGTACACTTAGGTTACCTGCAATTTTAAGTAATTATACAGTATAAATAACGAGAGAGTAACATTTCTGGGGAAATTGTGAGGTGTGCTTGCATCCATTGCAGATGGGTCAGTTCTTTTTACTTAAATTGTACAACTAATATTTCTGTATATTTTAAATAAGTATGCTATTATTTATGAAGATTGCATGGATTAAAAAGCATATACAGCTCTTGAGAGACCACTTCACCTTTTTATTTCATAAAAAAAAAGGAACAGAAGGGTAAAATTTAAGAGGCCACTGTTAATTTCACCCTTCTGTTCCTCACTCAAAATTGTCCTTCTCAACTCTTTTGAAAAGAAAAGAAAAAGGTGCAATGGTCTCTCAGTTTTTTCCTTAACTGTAGTTACCAAAGCCACTGAGAAGAACTGTCATCACCAGTTACATCATGGGCACTGCACTATCAATCTATTATTCCATAAATCTGTGCGTGTCACCGACATTGTCGCGGGCACTGTGCCCTATCTATAATTCCAGGAATATGTGTGTGTGCCTTTGTGTGTGTTTGTGTGTGCCACCAATTTTATCATGGGCACTGTGCACTATCTATAATTCAAGTAATCTGTATTTGTGTGTCACTGACATCTTAATCACCGACTGCATCACAGGCACTGTGCACTAGTTAATATAAATACAATACACCCTCCAACCAGAGGGAATGATAACACCTGCATGAGACAGGCCTGAGGAGAGAGGTCTGAGGGGCCTGAGGAGAGAGGTCTGAGGGGCCTGAGGAGAGAGGTCTGAGGGGCCTGAGGAGAGAGGTCTGAGGGGCCTGAGGAGAGAGGTCTGCAGAGGTCAGACCCTATTGGTTCTGTGTGAATTGAGTTTGAGACTGTACTGCAACACACAAAGATGTCAAAATGAAGTTCGGTCTGTGGCCTGTTATCCCTCCCCCATTCTGTGCCTTCTTGCACTTTTATCACAACCTACATCACTAAACCTTAATACCATTTAATTACATAACAATTCCTACATACCAACAAGGTTTTTACTGTAGGTTTTTGAAATATGGTAGATAATAATATGTAACCTTGATGCCAAGTTATGCTGAATGTCTATAGAATTATTATCTTTGAGACTGTATGTTGTGTTTTGCCAGAGGTCCCCACTTTATATGACAAAACACCCATATATAAAACACACAGCTGTGTTTTTCTGCGCTAGAAGGATCAGTGCTCTCTGTCAGTGCCAATTTAATTTCTATTGAAATGTGTGTTTGTGGGGGGCTTCAAGAGTAATTGTATTTCACTCTCCAGTTGCCTAGCCTTGTATTAGGTATGCTTCCCACTGCAGGAGATATTTCCACAGTGTGTCAACATGGTTCTCCCTCTCATTGTCCCACCTGCCCTTCCATCCAGCCTCCGGACATCCACATTGGATTGGCTGACCTTGGTGAATTGTCCACAGGAGCTCTCAGATTTGTGGATTGTTCTGGCGAATTAGGTTTTTCCAGCAGCAGACAGCTGTGTTTTGAGAGATGCCTCCCTCATCATGCTGACACAGCATAAGGGTTTCATAAAGAGATTGGGTCCCCATACTGTCCACAGGTACTTGCTTCAGGCACACAACTGCTATTTCATCAGCTTCCACTCCACTCTTTCCTTCTATCTTGTCATACTAATTGCTCTCGCACTTTTTTTCCGTTCTTTCTTTCATCTTTTTGAATATCTGTATCTAAAGCATACAGATATGTGTCTCTGTTGCATGATGTATTCCCTAAGCTGAGCCTTAGAGAAATATAAATGTCTAAGAATAAAATTGACATTCAAAAAGTGACCTGTAGGTCTGATCCTGTATTTCTCTCCTGCCCTGAGTGAATGTACAGCTTTCTTTGAAACAATCTTTCTGTCTCTGTCTGCCTCTCTTCGTCTCATTCTCTGTGTCCCTGTGAGCATTTTAATTCCCTGCACATAACAACCATTGTCTCACACATTTGAAGTGTCCACAAAACAGATAAGTGGAGGGCCCTTTATAGATGATTGGATCAGCTTCATATTTGTATCCTTATAAATAATGTGAAAAAACAGCAGTTCATCTGCATTTTTTAGACTTGGGGGTGGGGGGAGGCGGGGGGGTTGGTTTGATGCTTGGTTGAATTTAATAGAAAGTGCAAGTTAGTTCAAAATCTGAGCAAGCTGTGCTACATCCATCCATAACTGGGTAGCCTATAATAGTCATTCCAGAGCTAATTTGCATTAAATTGTACATGCAAGCACTGCTGCATTGTTTTAAAATACCCTGCTTACAGATAATTAGCTCAAAACTAAGCTGAAAACCTGGGACAACCTACATTTGCCATTTAAACCCGCATACACCTGCTTTTTGATTGGCTAAGAGTTCATTTATCCCTCTGGCCTGAAATAGGAAGGTACAAATCGGTATGTAATGAATTCAAATCCCATTTTCCTTGTTATAGACCAGGCAATGTCTGTGCACACTAATGTGACACCCCCTCCCCCAGAAGCACCCTGCTAGCTCATCTGTTGAAGGGTAACACCTAAGGGTCACCACAGTTACCATGGGGACAGTCGTTTGAGGTGCATTCGAACTTGTGACAAGGAAAAGGAACCAATAAAAGGAAGGTTTGTAGGTACAATTTGCTTGTGAAACCTATGAACATTAAGAACAGAGTTTGAGAATCCATTTTTTGAGAAACGAGGCTCTGTGTCATATATGTAGATCTAGTGGTGTACAGTACTTGCACATACACATCTTGCATGTTGAGCTGGATAAACAGATTCACTGTGTGTGGATATTCTTTTACACTGCGTTGCTATTCATATAATCCATTCCTCTTTGTCAAAAGTCTGACCCACAGTGAACCCCTTTCCCAACCCTGGCCCCATCAATGGAGTGACATTAACACCACTTTAGATATCTTTAGGGCAATCTTTCTTTTTCAGAGGCAATGAGATTACATGTCTCGCCATTGACGTGGTGTTATGGAGTATGTAAGCGATCTATTTTAATAGGATTAAGGCATGTTGTATGAGTGCTGGGCTGCCAAGTTCATGAGCTGTTGAGGACCGGCTTGGTTCTCACCATCCAAGTTGGCTCATCCACTCACAGAGTCTAAGAATAGGACCTCCAGGATCATCTCAGCCTCTCTGGAGATGCAGAGAAGGGTGATGCAATCCGTTCACAATGTCCAACGAATAAGAGTGTTATAATGAACAACGAATGGAGAGTTGGAAGTATAATGAATAACTTGTGCCATTCAGTACATTTGTAATGTCACGTTTCACAGTCACATTGATAATTAGTGTGTGAAATTGAAATATATGATTATTTAAAATGCCTCTGCTTGAAGCACACAGTATTAAGGCTGACAGGGAACAGAAGAGGGGAAAGTCGGTTATCTTGAAAAAGGGAGATTTAGGGAAAAGCGAGTCAGCAAAGCTCCTATCTATTACAGCTGATGTGTGTGAAGTTTTCACACTACACCGCTCCAGCAAACAGAGTATAGGATTTGTTAGTCTATTAGGAGGGATATATTTAGCATGTTGTAAGTATGCAAATGAGATGTATAGTAGCTGATTGTATCATCTGGGAAGTGAAACCCATGATCTGGTTATGAGAAGCCCTGAAGCTTTGTAACTGTCATTCTGAAATTCAATATAGTATATTCAATGTGAGTTACAGGAGAGAGTGTTGGCCAGGAGACTGACCCTCGGTCAAGTGGCCCAGTCTGATGACTTAATAAGGGTCACTGTCTGAGAGCAGACTGCAAAGGCTCCACCTCATTATCATGTCTGTTCCATTGCTAATATGAAGCATTTGGTGCAAATTCTTAGTATAAATCAAAGTATAAATCATGTACCTGGCATTATAGTGATTATGGTACTGTATCATTCTCATGCATTAGTACTGCCTCATTTGTCACTTGCTAATACAACACTACTGTGTGTTCTGTCCTACACAGCCTCTGTGGGTGGAATTTGTAATTCTATCAAACACACTGCATCTCCTCAAAATTACACAAAAGCCAGAGCTGTGTCCATACCTCAATTTGCATCATAATACAAAGGTACTATGAATGTGTGAATGCAGTAATCAGGCTGCTTGCTTAGTGCACTTGGACAAACTCATCGTTGTAATAGTTTGATATGATACACCCCTTTTGCTCACCACTAATGAAATGCTGACTTCGAGCAACGTAAAGCTTGACGATACAACTCATGTTATTCACATACAGCACGGAAGGCCAGCCGTTGCTGCAGTATCGAAGCTATTGTACATGAAGAAAACATCAAAGCTTGCTGCAATGTGAGTTCACTGCTCACAAAGAGGTCTCGGCGATTACATGCAGTCACTCTCACTGTCATACGTACTCTCTGTTGCCCTTTTCAGCCTGTGTACTGAGCTCATATACCCTGCACTGGGGGAAAGGTGATAGCTGACAGTGGGAAATAATCTGCTCTATTGATCATGCTGTCAGTGTCTGACTTCAGACAGCAAGAAGGCAGAGAAACAACAGGCATTATGCCATCACATTGGAACAGAGATGGAAACAAGGACTTGTAATGTTGAACACTTGCATTGACTATCGCTCTGTTTGCCATGCAGTATGAATTGGGGGGTCCCTTGCTGTATGCTGTTACCTGTTTGGAGAGGGGCTGGTCAGGGATCAGTTACTCATACTGGCGTCTCTGGTTCTGGAGATCAGAGGGTGAATCCCGAGGGGTGTGTGATGCAGACTGGTGCTTTGGTTAGGGGGGGAGGGAGAGGGGAGAGAATATCTGTGAGAGACAGAACTCTGTATTCGGTGGCATTGTCAAGCCCCTCTTCCATCAATTTTGGGGAAAGAGAGCTGGTTATTACCCACAAGCCCATGCGTCATTGAATATTTATCATGTATCTGATTTGGGGGTGAGATTCCTGAGCTGTGGCAGTTCCCCTGAGGCAGGGAATCCAACACCATGAAATAGAAAACCTGCAATGTGGCTGTCATCCACTGCCCTCTGGACATGGTTAATTAATTACCTGGTGGCCACCACACTGTACTCGTTTAGAAAGCTGCCTTATATCTTTACACTGACACATCCACTTGCACTCATCCTCAAGCATTTGGATAGTCACGACTGAGTTTTTATCAATCTACTTTTTAAGTAACGTTAAAAAACGCATCATAAAAAAGTGTATCTCTATCAAGAGAGGGGCAAGCAGATAGCATTACGTCATCTCCTGTTCTCAAACTGACAGCCTATCCATCTATCACTCTATCCACCCCTGAGGCAAGGACTACCAGTAATGGCTTACTGGACTGCTATAGATGTTTGGTGATGTGTAGGGTGGGATGTACTGCATTTGTGTTCAGTATTACCTTTATCCAGGCCATATGTGAAAAGTACTGAAAAATTAGGGTCTTTATTTGTGCTTGATGCTCCTTAGACTTTGCATTTAAGTCAGAAACGGTTTGGTGTGGAGGAGATCGATTTTCTACAACAGGAACATTAGTGATTCTCGAGCCAAGGGTATTAAACTCAAATCATTGTGTTCTATTGTTTGGCATGTCATATTGATTATCTCCTGGGTTTCACTGGAGAGAGTGAAATATTGTAGCCTCAACAGCCTTGCACACAGAGAATGAGATCCATTCAAAAACAAATAGGTTGTGTAGTTGCTTCAAAATATCAGGCTAGATGAAATCTGTTTTCATGGTTGCTGTAGCATGGGCAGAAATATGTGGGACCAAAAGAGGTAATTTTGTCTTTTCACACACAAATCATCTGAGCAAATAAAAGCTGCATGTGCCAGACAGCCACAGTTGTCCATAAAACCTCTATACTTGACACAGAATGGAGGTGATGTTGCTGAAAATATACACTGGGCACAATGAAAATGAAGTCATCTAATCTGTGTGAAGAGTAGTCATATTACTATTTGGGGAGTGAAAGGGAGCAACAGGGCTTCTGCTTCCCTGCTATGCTTGACTAGCCCAGGGCAGCCTTGTGGTCTTCCTCACACTGTGAGGAGAAGACAGACAGACCAGCAGAACTGTAATATTAATACAGTCCTCAAACTTCTGCTGATTGACTTGGAGCTTTGACGGTTGAAACTACTCAATTATTGATCGGATCCCTCAAATCCCTCATTATTTCTTGGTACCTGCTATAGGCAGCCCCTGAGGATACTGATGTGGACTGTTTAGAGATGTGACTGTCTGGCTTTGCTCTCATACTGAGACGCGCCTCACATGATAAAGATAAACCTCTCGCTTAGCTTAAATCTATATTGTAATTCAGGAGTCACACTTGCTGTTGTCCTGCTTCCCCTGCAGAAGCCACAATTGTTCAAGAAGATGTTACCTTTGAGGTTGTCACAATATTAGTTTGGATACAGTTTAGAAAATGTAAATGACTACTGATGATGGTCTGAACTCTACAAACCATTGACCCACTGCTGTACGCATGAAAAGACTGATATAAAACCAGATGAATCCATTTATTTGGTGTAATTAAATGGATATGGTAATTAAATTGCATGCCCTCTAATTATGCAAATGTGACAATAGCAAGCAGGAGTTTTGTCTTTTGTTGTCGCTACATCCCGAATGTAATTGTCTTCATGAATCAGTGCATTCTAATTGCAGACAATATAATTGGAACATAATGTCACAGACCTGTCATACTCTATGAGACTTCTGGGGGCAGCTGATAAGTCTAGCCAGCGTATCTTCTTTGTTTGGGATAATAATGTGGCATGGAGGAGGATTTTCTACATCAGACATCATTTCACACAGCAGTAAACAGATGCCTTTTTGGCAAATGTGTGGTGTCTAAAGAATGCACATTGTAATAGCAAAATTCTGCTGAAATCAAGCCATTCCCTTGTGTTTGTAAAATAACAGACAGTATCAGCATCACATTTTGACTCACTATCCACTTGCCGTGGATTAAATGTCATAAGAAAGCACATTCTCAGATTCTCAGGGGGCTAGTGAAAGACAAACAAGCCCTGTGTTGTTCACAATGCACCAGTTAAACAATATATTTTAATGTATTTCAATGCTGCATGAAAAACCTGATGTTGTCTACCAGGTTTCTTCCTCTGCATGACTGAGATCCAGTCCACTCCCCCTGTAGAGCGTCCTAAATGACAGGCCCACTGTGCCCTGCCAACCTCTCTCCCTCAGCTCCACAGGGTCTCTCACAAAGCTAATGGTCACACCAGGCTTGTCAGCACTCTCCAAAGCCCATCCTTTGTACACACCCTGCTCCAGTCTCACCCCTGCTGCCTTGCACCTTACTACAAATGTCAGAGAATATTGATTTGGCCCACAGTGACAAAGACCTGACTGAGACAGCTCCCTTTGTACCTTCATAATGAAAAGACTGACCTTCATACAGACTGTAGTGCCATGAGCTATCAATATTTCATATCTTCCTTTAATACATTTTACACTGAATGCTGTTCATGTGACAAGATTCCTGATAGATTTTTAACTGGCGTTTCTAAAAGTCAACCAATGTCATATGATAATTTTTGCCATGCTCTGGTGAGTAAACATTTTGTTAATTTTATCCTGAGCAAGCAGTTGTTTACTATTTATTTACTATGTAAGCCTGCTGAGTTTGGTATGAGACCTATGGCAAAGAACAAGTAGTGGTAAAACATGTTGTATGCTAATGCTAATCTTTTTTTTCTTTTTTTTTGCCGGAGTTGCCAAGTCTCTTTAATATTCTAAAGGCTATATGATTTATGTACTTATGTGGTTCGTTACAGTTCAGGTTAAAAGCTCTGATTGCAACATGATAAAATGCTTAAAGTAGCATCACATCAGAGATTGAGAACATACAAATGTACACACACTGAAGTGAATACACAAGAATTCTTTGCTGTTCTTTGTGGACAATAATCCATTTAACTATTGTCATTTTAAAACAATGGGATATAGACCTGTTTTACCAAATTAAGTACCAATCTGAATAAATGGCAATTGTTGCAAAGAAATGTTGTGGTTAAAATCATTCTTTTTTTGTTTTGCATGACTGATATCTAATTATTTCCATTTGAGAAAGAGACAAAACTCATTAGGAGTCAGTTAAATGGAAATATGGTTCATTGGGAAGCCATGGCTGCAGTTATCTGATGACCTTAGCTGTTATTTCTTTAAAAAGGGATGATTGTTTTTTACTCTTCATTTTGAAAGAGCTCATTCCATATGCAGAACTTTTCTTTCATTTTAAAAGAAAAAGAACTGTCAAGAAGCTTTCTTACACCCTGGGGTGAAAGGATAAAGACTCCTATTATTGAATTGACATGCAAAATGGCTACTGTGCCATTGTGTTTAATTCATTTGTTCCTCTGGTAGCTACAACATTGGGTACAAAGAACCAGTCATCTAGATCCTTCAGTTGTGAGGGTTATAGATGCCATGGAGCAGTTCACGTTCAGAATTTTTACTTACAGTATGTCCACCCATAAAAAAGCTGTTTTTTACCCAGTATATTTTAGGTGGTTTTTTCAACCTAGTCAGACCCACCATTCACGCTAAAGATACGTTTATCACACAATAGGCCGCTGCTCTTTGACATTAAAGCATGATTTGGACGCTGTCGAACTACCTGATCCTGCTAATTTCATAGTGTGAACTTTTTGACCCGAGAACACAGCTAATGACCATGGGTGGAGCCATTCACTCAAATGTGGAACTAGGAATTTTGGGTGATTTGAAAGGAAAGATGTGATTCTATACTGTGCTAAGGAATATGTTGCTCTGATAACAATGTTTTTCCATGTCTGCTTTGGAGCATAACCCCTAATGGAGATCCTCTACCTTTGCCTGTGTGTCCTGCTCCCTCTTTCTCAACCCAGGATGCTCTGGGGACCGTTTGTCGGTAATGCTAGATGCATCTGTTGCAACTCAGCCACTTGTAATGTCACCCCTTGAAGACCTTTGCTGAAAACAGAAGATGTTTTGCTGGAGGGAAACAGATAAAAGTTTCAACAGTTGTCAACTCATGTCAGGGTGTCCTGTGTTGCTAATGAATAGGCTGGTACACTTGCTGAGATGAGTTTAAAGTACAACCCAGTATATGGCTTGGTTGTCAGGTGGCTGAGCGGTGAGGGAATCGGGCTAGTAATCCGAAGGTTGCCAGTTCGATTCCCGGTCATGCCAACTGACGTTGTGTCCTTGGGCAAGGCACTTCACCCTACTTGCCTCGGGGGAATGTCCCTGTACTTACTGTAAGTCGCTCTGGATAAGAGCGTCTGCTAAATGACTAAATGTAAATGTAAATGACTTGAACATGAATCAAGACAAAGAAATTAATGCGCTCAAAGCTAATTTTGCTTAAAATTTCTACATGTAAAACTAATTAGAATTAGAATGGCCTGATAACAGATGAGTTTGTGTATGTCAATTCTCACCAGATGTTGACAACCCAAATTCAATTGCGTAGTCAATGTTTGTACCCTTTGGCGCCTGATCAAATTTTCTGCTTTTTGAAAGAATAAGTTTGTCCCCTGAGGGTTGCACAGACTAGATAGTGACAGACAGATTGTAACTGATGTTTGATTATACAGTAGATGCAGGGCTGGGAAATGGTGTCTGTACTGAGGGATGGGAACACCTATTTTTGAAGGAGTGTTGATTATAGCCAATAAATTATCACCTTCTGAGTGACATTTTAATAACCCATAATTATTCTAATTAACAGAAAATAAATAATGATGGTGTGTCCTACAAAGGTTGCCGAACTACCATGCCTACATTTTCCTCTATCCTATTACAATACCTAACTGGTAGATTTGAGCTAATCCCTTGTTTGATTTATTTAAAGATGGTCAGGAAAACGTTGCATGAGTTTATGCAGAGTTCTTCAATAAATGATTAATGCCTATGTGTATCTGTTAAACTGTATATCTTTAAATATGTTAAATAATTGTGTGCTGTGTTGCTTTTTATTCAATGCCGGATTCTGGCACAAAATGTCCCAAATGTGTGTTTTAGCTAGTTGGGAAAGAGAAGGAGAGGGGAGATGAACGTTACCATTTTTACAGGTTCCATCCTCACCACATGATACTAAAACCTAGGGGAAACAAATAGAGTTCCTGATGATAAATATATTATTAATTCATAATTTATTTTATATTCATATTAATTGATAATAGTGTGGATTAGGACTCTAATTACTAACACATTAATCTTTGGACTCTTTCAAACTCAAATTAGCCTGAATAATAACTGTACATCTGCCAAATGTTACCGTAACTATTGACAGCAATAGTGGTTTGCCAAGATATTGTATACAGTATGTGTATAGGAACACTAGCTATTGAGGAATCCCTCTAGTTTTAGAGTGTGGCCTGATGCAGGACTTAAGTGTCAATCCAACAGCTAATAAATAATTAGCTTTTGTTGTAAAAATCAATTGCACGTTAAATAAATGGTGTTGTTAAACATAATGTTGGCCTTAGTTCCAATTTGATGAGAGGCAACCACTGCTGGTGGATCCATTGATCTTTGTAATTGCCCTTGAGAAACAGACTGGAAATAGATATTGTTGACAAGAAACCTTCTCTGTTGATGAAGAATATATTAAATTTACTAAAAAGCAAAATCTAACTTTTTATTTTGAAGAAGAAGAAGAAGAAGAAGAGGAGGAAGAAACATCTGAAGAAAATTGTAGTATTTACAGTAGATGGTACTGGCACAGAATGGTAAACACTCTGCCTTGTCTTAAAACCATGAAACAAAAACACTTTGTCACAGACATGGAAACTCAGAGAAACATCAGCAACGTGACAGAATTGTTTACATTACATTTTACATGAACCCACTGAGACTATATCTCTATATAATATGAACCTATAGAGTTAGAAAGAAAGAGTTATAAAGTAGAACTAATCCAGGTACCATACAATACGAAATGATTCACCCAGCCAAGGCAGTGCATCTGTAGTATATTCAGTTTCTCCCACAACCTGTGTGTTCTGGCTGACAAATCTGATACTAAGCAAGGCAGACAGTGGTAGGAGTCAGCGAGGAGGTAGAAACATACTCATTACTAATTGTCAGAGTTCATCGGGCCTACCAGTCACTCTGGGCTAGCAGAGCTATGTTGGTAGACAGGTTGTAATGGAGTTGCCTGTCTCACTGTCACTGCAGCCTAACCAACTGAGAGTGTGTTTTGCTCTCCAGTCAAACTGGATTCAGTTCCTGAGAACTAGTTGTTCTGGGGCCAGGGTGGCCTGTCATCTCTCTTCTACCCACTCCACAGCAGCAGCAGTACATCTCCATCAGTCAGGCTCACAGACTGACACCTCAGGGGTGCAACCTCCCTTCCAGTCTGGTGGTCTAGGAAAATTCAATGGAATAGAAAGAAAATGGCATAGGTCATGTAAAAGCTTATAGGAATGTTTATTGAGACGATTAGTGGTTACCTTGTCACCAATATCATGGCATGGTTCTGTAACATGGAAGACCCTTACCAATAATTAACACAGTTCTAGTGGCAGCAGTTTAGTGTGCATATGTATTCAAGCATGTAGAAATCCAAGCAGATGTCGGAGAGTCAGAGGAGGAGCAGTGGAGTGTGGCTCCGACCTGAGAGAACAGGATGTGTCTTGGTGCTCTGCCCTGGAAGCAGCCTGCAGCCCGAGGTTTTGGACTGCTATGGTTAGCTTAGTTCTGCTAGGCTCCAGGTCAGAGCACCACTGTGCAGTAATTACCTCTGGCAGGACCTCCGACTACAAGATTAGGTGAATTGTGACCAAGAGGCCTGTATAATTGCCCCTGATTACCAGTTGCCTGCATAGCATAGAGAAAGGTCAACTGGTTGCCAGTTCAGACACCCTTTTGGCCAGAAATCCCCCATCTTCTCTTCCTCCGTTCATACCTCCCCCTGCTACACCCTTCTATTAAGAAGGGTCTGCCTGCATTCATTCTCTTTCTCTCTCTTTCACACTTTTTCAATGGAGAGAATTCTGAAAACATTGGGGGTCAAAGCATTTCCCCCTTGGCATGGTGGTCTGTTTTTTTTTCTCTATTAAGAAAAAGCATGGGACTTTTATCGCCTTTGACTGAAAATAGGTGACCTTGTTTGGTATGACAAAAAAAGATGCATCGCAATTGGTATTGTGAGAAAGTAATTGCCTCCTTCCATTTTCTTATTTTTGCATCTTGTTAAGCTTCGTAAGTGCTTTGAAAAATCCCCCACAGCCCCTTCAGAGGTTCTTTCTCAACAAAGGAATGTTCCTCCCTTTTTGCTGCTTTTGTTTGTCTATAAAAAGGACCTACTTGTGGAGAACTAATTAGTTGCATTATGTCCATATGTACTTACATTCACATTCTCAGGTAAATGTATAAATCTTTTTTGCTATTCCCTAGAGACAAGTCTGCATCATTCTTTTTTTTCTTTCAGTCAGATTTGATTATCAGCACAACATTGCAGTAAAAACTGAATTTGGATTCTGTGAACCATTGTGGATGAGTGCACTGAAAGAATTTGTGAAACTAATTAGAAGGAAGTTGTCAGTATAGGGTTTGGTTGAGTATGTTTAAAACGAACAAACCTAATCAACCTTCCATGAAATGTGAATGTTACTCTCTACTTTGAGAACCCTGCTCACGTGGAAACATGGAGCAGAAAACATTTACTGCAGCAGCAGCAGCAGGCACAGTCTGTATTTGTAAGAAAGAGTGGGGGTGGGGCCATCTGTCTGTTCATCTGTCCTTCTCTTCTTCTGTCTGTCCGTTGTTCTGTCTGTCCATCTGTGTAAGCCTGACCTTTAATGGTGTGCATCTGCATATTCAGTTTTATTAAAACTTCAACTAAAACCTTTTTTTTTTCTCACAAAGACAGGAAATTAAGAAGAAATGTCATTTGATATATTCTGCCTTCATGTAATTGTTGCGATTAATCTTTTAATCAGTCTAATCTGGTTCTACTTTGGTTCAGACCACATCTACAAAATAATAAATAAAAAAAGAAAAGAAAGAGTTCATCCGTATTTTCAGTTTTGCTTTGTCTCCAGTAACTATGTTTTCAACTTGCCAAAGCCTGAGAGGTTGTAAAGCTTGATGATTTGTGTGAAAATGTCATTTTAAATGGTGTCAGCAGAGTACTATCACAACATGTGTGTTATTGCCCGGGCATGGCCGCCCCACCTCCTGAGCTCCTTGGCTTTGCAGATAAAGCATAATGGGAGTGACCCTCTGTGACTGTTTGTTCTCCAATTTGTTCTGCAGTTTTTCTGGCTCCTGCAAGGTGCCTTTGGCTAAGAGCAGAGCTGCATCCCATGCCTGCTGAATTGCTTAACTGGGTGAGAAATGAAGATTTATCTTCACATCTGCGAGGCGCTCTTGGTCTTTAGCCTAACCATGTATCTTAACTTCCCCACACACTTAGTGGATAGGAGCCCATATCGTTCTAAAGAAAAAGAAACGACCTTCAGTGTTTTTTTGCACTTTGCTAATTATAGCAGAAACAAATTGATGTACATCTTTTTTCCATTTATCAGTATCAGAGTTTTGAGTTTTGTTTTCAAAACGTACTATATACTCTACAGTTCATTGATTTGAATAAGTATACATTAATGTGTACAAATATTCATGGCATTTCATTAATGTTCAAATATAAGGCCGCTTACACATATTTACCCAGGCAGTAGTCCCACAATCCAAACTCAAATGGCCACACAACCTTCATTTCCTGCCAGGACCCAGCCAAGCTCTCCCTCAACTGACCTCTCACACAGTGAACCCTATGAATGGACAATTGTGCCCTTCAGTGGGGCCCCATGACCATCGCAAAGCCTGCAGCTGGAGCACATAGCAGGCCTTTCCCGGCCCGAGGGCAGGCTAACAGCTGAGAAAGATCTCTTAGCTGCCTAGGGGATTTGGAAATGCTGGGGGAATCACAGATGTGCAGGCCAGAAAAGACAGCCATGCTGTCCAAGATTCCTCTGGCTTGTACCTGTTTATCAGATGCCCAAGAGAAAGCCTCTCCAACAGGTGCTCGGGGTGGGGGTGGGGGTGGGGGGGGGGGGGGGGTATGTAGATCACAGGCCATGACTGTCTAAGGAGGATCCCCGAAGTAGCATTGCAGTATTATTCATCAAACACAGGAAGAAGGGGATTAAGGCACTTACTGAGATGTCCACTGGTACTTCTTACATGGTGTCAAATATAATGAGTCATCTAAAAGCTCTGTTGAAAAAAAAATACGGAAACAAGGGTTGCTTTGGAAGAGATTGTGAATCAGCTTTAGGTCAGATTCAAAAAGCCAGAGTCATTTGGTGGTGAAGGTGTTACACAGACATAAATATCTGGTATATGAGTAAAAGCCTCACACCTTGTGAAATGAGTAAACAGAACAGGAGTGTATGTAGGCCAAGGGTTGGGCAAAGATATGTTTTCCTTCCTCGTCTAACACTCAACTGTGATAACTGGCAGTCCATAATTCATGATGAAAGGACATGGTGTTGAAAGCTTATATAGAGGGCATAGTGAATGGACAGGACAACAGTCAGAGGAGAGGCTATTCTTTCATGAAGAGGATTAACCCATTAATTGTTGAAAAGTCATGACATGGTCCCCTCTTCCAATGTCACCAAGATAAAGGTTCTGCGATGAGGGCCGAAGGAGCAATTCCACATCTGTGTATAATGATCACATTACTAATGCTGTGTGTGTGTTTGTGTGTGTTTGTCTGCACCCCAATCTCACAAGCATTATATCCCTATTTAACTGTCCTACAACCCATGATTACATTAATCACCAATGCTCACATGTTGCATGTCTACATCTCACAATTGTGTGGAATATGAATGAACTGCAAGGAGCATTCATCATTCAGGAAACCGCAGAAGCAAAATGCATGCTGAATTTCTAGGAAGAGTTTTGGTTAATGCTTGGGTTAGAAAATCAGGAAGCATTGCAATTAATAGTCATTTTGTGAGATAGAACAAAACAGCCGCACTGTGCCCCAAAGGTCAGGTTGCATTCTGCTGAGAAACAAACTTGGGTTGTTGGCTTCAATGGTGAAATACTAATAGAAAAAATTCACCTTGTCATACAAAATGGTGACACATTACCATTCAGAGTAATGTGTTTTGTTTGAATGAAATGTCTGTCCGAATACTTTGTACCACACAATGTATTTGCTGAGGCCAAGACGGAAAAGTGCTTCCATTTTTCATCCCTTCCACTCTAAGCAGTGTAAACAGTACGGCTGTGAGCAAACAATGTGTGTACCGGATTGCTGATATCCAACTGATAGCGTCCGTGTGTGATTCCTGATATCGTGGCTGTGAAGTTCTCTTCCATTTCCACTGTGTTTGCCTGCCTTGAGACAATGGAATCACAGCACTGTGCATCGCCAGTATTAGTTATTCCTAACTTATCTCATTGAGAGTCGCCAGTCTTTGTGTACTGGCTAGCACTCCACTGACCATACTCCTTGTGTGTTTTTCCTCTCAGTGAAACTAGCCTTTTGTTTCCTTGTCAGACAACGAGAGTATAGATAGACAGCCTGGGTAAAAAATCTGGGGATTTGTAACTTAAGGAGGGGTTCTCCATGGGTCATTTCCATTGGGTTAGGGAAAGCAGTACATCTATGATAATTAATTGATAAAAGGAACTGATTAGGTGGTCAGGTGGTCATGTACCAAAGAGACATGTAAGGAATGGAAAATGGCCAAGGCAAGAAGACATCCTGAACTAACACAGGTTTGATCAAGGTCAATTGTCTTACCTTACACGTTAGTTTGTGTAATGCTTCTTGGTTGGTCTGAATAGACCTGATTTTCTTTTGTAAAGCACATTTCTTTACACAATGGCGATGGACTGAATGTGAACTTTGGCGGGTTTTGTTTAATGAGATGTTGACATTTACACTGTTGCAACAATAAATCACTGATACAATTCTTTGTGAAAAGCTGTCAACTTGTCCTTTTCAATGTAAATTACCCCATCAATAAGTAGACATACCTTGATATGTGCTTAATAATAGTCAAATAGATGAGTTACCATGGAAAGCATATGTTGCAGGCCAACTTATTGATGTCACTCATGGATGTTCAGGATCCACTCCTGAGTGAAATCTTTGCTTCTTATCACTCTATCTCCCCCCACCAGGGAGACATGTGATACTGTTCATGTTATGAAGCCAGGGCGACCGCCTAGAAAAGCTCTTCACCTGCTCATGTTTATGCACAAGGAAGTCTGAGTGAGAGTGAATCCATTAAGCCCATCAGTATACTCACTGGGCAAGATAAGCACTATTAAAATGCTGCCATCATTTCTCGGCTTCCCATTCCTTCGAAACTCTTTCAATATGCTGGCCAAGAAGCCATTCCCCCTGTAGAGAAGTCCAAACCCTCCCAACCACACCAACTCTGTCATTCCAAATGAGCTTTCATTTGCATAATAGCATCTGCTGTTGCTTAGCCATTTCTTTTAATCAACCCCAGAGCCACTGGTAATTAGGACCAGGCTGCTAATGGATTCTGATGGACAGTCTGGCATCCAGTGCTTTGGTGCTAATCACTTGATGCTAGTCTTACTGTTGTACCCAGGTAACTTCTAGCATGAAGCCAGTGGGAGCACAGTAGATGTGATATTATAGGATGTGATTGGAGTACAGTAGATGTGTCTCGTTGAGATAAGAATGCTGAACATTTCATTAAGCTTAGTGGCCACAGCGAAATAGCTGTGGCAAAATCAGTTACTTTTAAATGGGATCATCTTGACACAGTACGGCTCACTAATACTTTCAAAGCAGCAGTATTTAGGTGCATTCAAAGCACGTTTAAGTTCAGGATCTGTGATCAACAAGGGCTCTCGAGGTCTCCACTGTCTAATAGATGTTGTCATGGTGTTCTATAAGAGGGCTCTCATAATGGCCCTTGAATATCTAATTGCATCACCTATCTAAGCCTCAATATCACTGAGTCTATACGCAGCACGATAATCTTCATTATAAATGCAGCGCCAAGTTTCAGCACTTGAGCTCCAAGATTTGACATCAAGCTAATCTTCCTCTGGAGCAGACCAACATTAAGAACAGACAAACAGTGTTGTTTAGAGGGAATTTAACCAAATTGGCATTCACCGCTGTTCTCTCATTGCCCATGCCTGCAGGCTTTGTTTCT
Organism: Osmerus mordax; assembly: GCF_038355195.1. Taxonomy (NCBI): domain Eukaryota; kingdom Metazoa; phylum Chordata; class Actinopteri; order Osmeriformes; family Osmeridae; genus Osmerus; species Osmerus mordax. The sequence continues at coordinate 11,853,117 of NC_090053.1, forward strand.
CCACTCCACATGCAGCGACTGACGTTCAGAGAGATAATAAGAGGAATAATATCAAGCAGGACGGAGAAGCACAAGGGGAGACTCAACGCTTCTGCAGATAGAAAAAAAAAGGTTGTTAAAATTCATAGGGTGAGAAAAAAAACAATCAACTGCAGAATACATTTCACAGTGTCAACTGTTTCAACGACACTGAAGGTCAGATGGTTTGCATGTACCAATGTTTTGTCACCAGAGCTAGTGAGACAATGTTACTTTGGAAACAGTGTGGACTATAGGCACTTCCATGACAAGCGTAAGGATGTTGTCCTTGTTTGGATCTCTCCTAGACAGCTGTCTGTGTGGGAAATGGTGAGCATCTGTAGCATCTATCTCTGGTGCAGTGAGTTTGATTGGAGCCAATTCATCCACTCTAGTCAGTGACCTAGTTATCCACAGCCTACTCTCAAGATTGCCAAGCATTCAATGCCTCAGTGATCCTCTCCAGGCGCTAGCTCTGACCTTTGATGCACAGAACTTGGTAATCATGTACCCACTGGAGAAGAGAGCTGTCTACAACCTCATGTGTCATTTGACTGTGATTGATAAACCTCATATCTTACAAAAGTCAAGTAAAGATTCAAGGTATTGCTTGTAATCTCAGGTTCGTATTTCATTAGGACAACCAATGGCAGATTCGCAAATAACTGACTTTGATTAGTTGATTGTGGCAGTAGTTACTGTGACAACCAGAAGGGCACCCATACCCAGGCAAACTAGTTAATTCTCCTATATTCCTAAATTACTCCACAATCCACAGCAAACAAACACGCCCACACACACATATAGGTAACCACAACAAGCATGTGAACACACACACACAGTACTTGAAACCTATCAATTGCTCATTCCATTCTTTATCTTTATTTACTTTCCCTCTCTTTTACCAACCCCCAACTCACAACACACACGTACCCCACCCCCCAACCTTTGCTCTCCAGGGACACACTGTTTCAACATGGGCTGGGTGGCCCAGCGTACACGCCTGTGAGCCCCTCCCTGCAGCTGTGCACCTGGAGCAGCTCCCATTCCTGCATGGCAGTGAACCTCCACACCTGTTCACACCTGAGGCCCGCGCCTCCACACCTCCAGCCTCTCACCCACTTTTGTTGTATCCGTCAACTCGGTAGAGTAGCATAAACCCCGGTGAGCAGGTTGTAAAAAGAATCAACCCTGCGGTTGTGCTGTCACGAGGAATGGACTGTGTCCGTGCTTGTGGTTGCTTGTGTTGGTGTGGTGACAAAAATAGAAGTTGGTGTTCGATGCTGCACACTAATGTTACTGCCAAATACCAATATGACTAAATACTACTATTAATGTATGCAGGAATTTCCCCATCAGCACGTTTAGCCAGGTTCTGGGTAACATGGCTACATTTATGTTTATTTTGGGGTTTATACAATTAGTTTGATATGATTGAGGTTCCAAGAACAGTTCACAGAGCTACAACTGGCTTGTTGTCTTCTGTCATCATTGATGGCAGTGTGGATCCTCTAATTTAACTTTTCATCATACCTCTGTTGATATTGGAAAGAAGTTCTCAATTGAACAGCCATTCTATAGGTTCTTAAATGTAATCTCAGTTTTCGGGATGAGGTATCTCTTTAATATCAAGACCTTATCGGAAAATCTTCAATGTGGTTTGAGTTTACCTTCTGAGCACCTGTCACGGACATCCCATATGGGTGACGTAACACATGGTAAACATAGAACAAACGGCATTTACTAATGACACGACTCATGTAGATAGCATGGACCTGGGAGGTCTTGGAAGACCCTGGCCCTCCTGCTCTACCCCCCATGGTGGGTCCAGCTACCGCCTGTTGACAGGTATCGCACCATACCATCTGTTGCTCTCTCTCACTGGAGCTCTAACTCCGCTCACACATCTAATTGATTTAACAGGGGATGTCTCTGCATCTGTGGGGGGACGGGGGTGCTGAATTCCACACAAACAGCAAATTCTCTATGTTTTTTTCCCACAAAAATGTTTGCTCCATTATCTTGTTGAGCTCAGCTTGTTATAATTATCTGGGAGAACACCATTGCTCGAGAAACAAATTATAGAGCATTACGGAGCCATAAAGGAATGTTCCAACTAAGATGGATGTCCTCGATTTGAGTGTGTCAGCCATGTTCAGCTATGGGGAATGGTTGTATCTCTCCAATTTGGCATGACTCCTGAAGAGGTAAATCCAGAATAAGGGCCCTCTCTTTTCTGCTCAGCCCCTTGAAATAATAAACTTTCTCACACTGGCCTATTCCTGAGAGCACAATGTGCCGTATTAGCCAGGCCTGTCACTAGGAGAGCCCAATTAGAGGCCTATCCTGGCTGGGCCAGCCCCCAGGGTCTGCATCCTGCGCTGTGTTTGGGTAAGCCCGTTGCCTAGCACTGCCATATTCATTGCAGTTTTTAGAAAGACTTCAGCTTCTAAGACCCTGCTCTTCAATACTTACATTATTGTTTGTTGTCTTTGTCTTGATATGTTGGTAGTTTGAGATTCAGGGGTGGTTCATGTTATCCTCTTCCTCATTCAGGAGCCTCACAGACAGGTGTTTTGGTGTGTAATTGTTTGAAGTCAACTAAAAACCCCAGCTTAAACGTGTGATTTTTACTTCTGAATCTTTTCAGGTCCCTATTTTTTCCCAGTCTGCCTCCTGATGTATACTGGTCTCCTCATGCAGTGTGTGGGTATCAGACATGCACCTGATTGCTACCATGCTTGGCATCTGCCTGAGCAGGGGCCTGTTGTTTTAGAAGGAAATGTATCGGTGCAATAAGAAGTTGGAGGTCTTCTGAGTGGTAGGTGGCATGTGGACTCGGTAAACAGTCACAATGAGACTGAAAAGAGAGGGCAGAAGAAAAGCCCTGACCTCTGGAAGTCTACTGAGGATGTGTTAGCCTTCCCCGGGCCCCAGCTAGCCTAGAGTGCGGAGGCTCCCCTGAGTATTTGAAAGCCTTTTGAGAGAAGCATCTTTAAAATGGCGCACGGCTCATGCTAATAGGAATGTCACCCAGGAAACCAAATCAATGTTGAATGGTCACTAGGCTGTCGCTAGCCTCACCTTTTTCTCTGGCAGAGTTGGAGTCTCATCTGCAACCAAGTCCAGCCTTATAGCAAAGATTGTTTTCATACAGTCAGTCAAACGTTGCACAATGATATACCAAAGCAACCAAGTCAAAACAGCTCATGGTACATCCATTCTGATAATGTAGGGCAAATAGATTTTAAATATATATTGTATACAATGACATATTATGTTAAAAACAATTACATACTATAAACACACACACATTGACCAAATGCCATGTGTTCATCCTAGCATAATGTGAAAATCCAATTGTTATTCTTGGCTCTACTCCACCAAGGATAACATTTCTTTATTTCAACATCTGCTTAACAGTCATGTCAGCTGGAAAAGTGAATTATCTCTAATTCCTCCAAATCTGCCAGTGCCCATGCATAATACTGACTTCAAATCAGAATCAAAATGCACAACCAAAGAGCATTGCCAGAATGTAGTTTCATTGCAACTGGCCCATAATTTGTGTCTGGTCTGGAATGAAACAAAGCTAATTCATTTGACCCAATCATGGTCAGGCAGGATGTGTTTATAGTGTGTAGAAAATAAACAGAAATAACAGATGGACACAGAGACAGGGGATCATTTCACCAAACTTAAACAATACATGCAACAGCTACATGGTTTCAAGAATATGTTCTTTTCGGACAATAAAACTGTTAAACAGCAATTGTTTCCAATAAAACTTCATAGATTTGCATTGGAGAGTAGAATTATACAATACAGCAAAGCTTTTTTCAACTGTGTATTGCCAGATTCATAGGCTTGGGAGCTCACTGTTGTGTTTATGATTCTTATCAGGAGTGACAAGTCTTTGTCATGGCAATCTTTATGCTTCATCATTTCTACATGGTGATCTACCACAGACCAAAAAGAAAGTGATTGAAAATTACCAAAATAAGCAGGAGAGCTGGAGGATATGGGTATAAGTCCTTAGCTGCCGTTGTTGTCAGGACTGCCTCTGAAAAGATACTATCTAGCTACAGCAAGTTTCCCCGGACTCAAGCAGGACTTTTTGTTATTTCATTGCTCCGCTGCAAAGACAGAAGAGGGCTTGTCGTAAACACCCTGCAGGTGAGTTTCACCACCACTTCCTACCAGAATCCACCTCTGTAGAAAGATATATCCTGCACAGTAGCTCCTTTCCTTGGTGAGTTCGGGGGTCACTCTTTTCCCACCAGGAAAGCCTTTTTCAACTCATATACGATGGATGCATTACGGCCTCTCAATGAGACCCTGAATGAGTGAGAAGGCTTTCTCCCTGCATTCCTGTGTGTTTCTGCTCTAACAGAGGCCTGTTGAATAAAAAATCAGCATCTCTATAAAACACTTTTTTTTTTTTACTCACAATCCACTCACCACTCCATTTTGCCCCCTCAACACCCCCGCCCCCTACCCGGGTCCCTGAATCCTCCTACCCCCATCCCCCCTCAACCTTCTGTGAAGTTGGGAATCCATAGGAGGTTTATTTGAGATGCGAGCACAAGTGTGAGAACACAGGCCTTTGGAATTTTCCTTCCCTCACAGCTGAATAGAAGCACAGAAGGGCTCTGCGTCCCTCTGTCCAAACCGGACGTCTCAAGCCTTTTCTCAAGAACTCCTTCAGCATCTATACAGAGTGTAGTTCTCTGTCAAGCGAACAAAACACAGCTGAAATTTGTGCAAAAATCCCAGTTGACTGCTTGATTGTAACAAACTTTATTGTGATGTAGACATTACTTGATTTAATTTGTGTTTTCCAGCTCTTTTTGTATTTCCCTGTTTTAATATAATAATTATGATGGTTCTATCTTTGCATAGGAAAAAGGCTTGAAGGCTCAGCAGTGTGTGAGAGAAAAGACCGGATGCTTTTCCCATAGCTGTGGGTCTGCTTAGCTACTGCTTTTCACTAATGAAAGGATGTCATGGCAGTCACATAGTTATGCCCAGTCGCTGCATTCAGTCCTGCCCTCATTTACACCCTTTTGGAATAAAACATCAAAGTCGGTCCCTGTCAGAACTGAATCACATAAAAAGAGGGCTTTATGGAAAAAAGTTTCTTTAAACTCATGGACTTGCTTTGAATGAGGACCTATTTTACCGTACATAATATGAATAATGCATTATGTAATGTGGCTATTGAGATAATTTGTTGTAGTTTTAGAGGTTTAATTATTCATGGTGAAAACCCCATATGTAGATTTGAAGGAACTTTTTGCCTTTACTCATTCACAAAGAAGAACATTCTGTTGTGTATCGTCAAATACTCTTTACGTTTGTTGTGGTAAGAGCTGATCATCAGCCTTACTTTAGTTGATTTAGCATCATTTCAGATTTTCTGCCTCAAGTCTGTTTTTGTGAGAGTAATAGAGTAAAATAGTCTTCGATCAAGACAGAATTGTAGTAGAAATAAGTAGTGACTGAAATGACAATGTTCACAACATAATAAGGTTTTAAGTAGGATTTTGGTGTGAGAACCATTCATTGTGTTTGAGATAAAGACTCCAGCAGAATGGTGGCTTTGACTTCACACATTGTTCTACCTCTACCATAGAAGCTCATCATACAGCTTGTCCAGAAGGTTTCAAGCACACTATTCTCTCCCAAATTCTTAGTATTCCTCTTGCCACTGAAAACTTCTCATACCTGAAGCATACACCCAAGTGAGGTGTCTGTTTGTCCAGCTCAGAAAATGGCAAAACAGCTAGCTTCGTATACATGACAACCTGATTGCACTGCCTGGCCATAATGAATTTGATGTGCTTGTGATGTTATAATCCACATCACATTAGTCCTTTCAGCAAAGCATCACCATTTCCTTTAAACAAGTCAACAGTTAGAATGTGCACAGACATGCAGCACAGCTGGTTTGCTGAGGGGAAAAAGTGAGATGGAACATTGTTGAAGACTACTCCTACTTTCTTCAGTTCTTCGGTATTTGATTGAATTGTTTTGACAGTAACCCAGCCAACCCATATGCTTCACACAGAAATGTCAATCTAAAACTCGTTTTTTTGTGAGCAAATTCGTTTTTTTCTTGTGCCATCTTGGTATCCTCTAGACATGAAAGATTATTTTGGGTAGCACATGCAAATTATTGTCAATAACAGCTTGTCCTATAATCAATAGCACCATATAATTGTGTTTACCTCCAAATGAGACTCTGCTGCCTGACTTGATTGGATCAATGTGGTGTAACTGATGTTCTCTCATCTCATTGAATATCATAATCATGGTTTTCTGGGAACAAAAGTCTCCAGAGATGTACTTGACACAAATCCAATTTCGCTAGGATGGGTTATTTGTCTTTCACTGTTGTTATGGTTAATTTATTCTTCAGAGGTAATCTTCAACTACTGTAATTCAAGTGCACTGAAGAGACAAATATCAATCAAATATTGTGTTATGAGGATATTTTCCCAATTTATTTGACTTCTGTTTAGATTGCATGGACAGGAATATAATTCTTCCGTTTTCAATTTACATGGCTATCATATATAGCCTACTACAGTTAGAGAATATGGAGTTATACACACTCAACACAAATATCAGGTTTAGCCACAATGAGGTTGACTGGAACCATACATGGCTGTGTATATTTTGAGCTATCACTTTAATTAATGCTGAGCAGAAATTTGACAGCTGTGATGGCAATACAAAAACCAATCACAGGTGCGGTGTGGGGCAGAGGGGGGAGTATTGGGAGTGTTTAACAGAAGAGGCCATGTGTAGAAATGAGCTGACAGGTGGTTGGTCTGATCCAGCGTCGGCCTGCCAAAATGGGTTAGCTTTAGGGATCGTCGAGGAAACACGGCAGCACTAATGAAAACGGCACTGCCTAAATTTACAATGCCCAACAACAGTTGAACCCAGACACTTTCTCAAGCTATCGAAGGCATTCTCATTCTTCCCTTAATGATAATGAAAAAGAGTGAAATTCTTCCCCTGAAGAAAAATCTTTGCATGTTTGTAAAATTCTAAGCATTTTTCAAAATGGTCTTAAAATATGAAGTATAATAAATCACCCAAAAGGAGAGATTTTTGCTTCGTTTGCCTGTCTTGACACCCTGGGCTGTGACTGAGTGATTGCTTCTTTGCTTTTGCATGTTCTTTTCTCAGTGAAAGTCATTTCTTCCACATCTTATCTTTCTCTACCCCGCTCTATTAAAAACATTACAGAGCAAGAACATACCAGTTGGTTTCTTGTGTGGATGAGTGTGTCATTGTCCTTTTTGTTTGCATATACTGCCATGTATTCCAGCAATATATTGACTCATAAACTGCTCCTGTGGAACATATGTGGAAATATTTAACCCCTACTTAACATCCTTACAAAAAAAGAAATAACTTGTTCTTCTCTTGTCTATCTCATTAGATGGAGGGTCTCCATGTATTGTTTGTGTCCACTGTCTTCTTTACAGTTTCCAGGTATAGTTTCCTGCAAAAGAATGCCAGACAGCCCCAGGTGCAATAGTGTTAACAGACTGGCTAAGGAAGGCAAACAAAAAAACAACAAAGAATGGCTGACCTTGATGACTGATGATCTCGTCAACAACGAAAAACGTTGTTTTTCCAACCTTATCACCCCTTGTCACACAACATATTATCAGGCACCTACTAAGACATACACATGTGTGCACCAGCACTCTCCAACCACAGTTGCCAACATACAATTTTGGGTTGAAGGATCTGACCCAACCCCTCCATAACAACACCTCTTCTACCTACAGATATGATTGTCTAGATGAAAGAGCAGGTCCACTTTATGGACCTGCGAATACAAATTGTCTCCTATTGTCTATCACATCACACATAGATGATGACATTATCATCATCTTCTGCCACAAGTGGTACATACACGGAATTCTCTTTTTAAAATAGTCATAATATGGCAAAGAAGCAAAGGGTTTTGGTATAGAGATAAGCTTGGGGAAAGTTATATGATCAACAAACTAACGATGGTGAGGAGACATACAGGATGGCTGGCTTTGATGTTTAGCTTTTTGGGGTCCTTTCTTTTTTAGAATTCCAGTGAGAATGTCTGTCTTTCTCCCTGTCTTGCATTTTTCTCTCTCTCCATCTGTTTTTCTCTTTCTCTCTCTCCATCGTTTTCCCCATTCATCCCCTCAAGGTCTGGTGCCTCTGATGCACTACAAATTTTGCAGGATTGGAGGTCAGAGATCAAACTAGGCTAGCTCACACCTGCAAGGCATCAGCTTCAGTCAGGTCAAACCTGCTTTTCGTTTTTTTTGTAGCAATAACATTAAGTCAAATGTCACAATACAAATGGATCCAAAAAAAAGAAAATACAACATAAAAAGTCAGTTTATAGCAAATGTCTTCATGCAGTATGTGACTTTCAGATGGGGATGGCTTGCTATGACATTTACTTGTTGTGCATGTACTTCTATCCCTACTAGTATCACACTACCTGCATGTTGCGGTAGATATCCTCAGTGTAACCTAAGATTCCATACCTGCCACCATGTTGCTGCCATACAAAACGTTGTGCGTGCTGAGACTTGCTTCTCAGTTCTGCCATTCTGACACACACAAAGGCAGTGCTCATCCAGGCTTTGTGTTCAGGATTAGCACAGCAGAAATGCTGAAGCCACAATGAGTGCCACATTCAAATAGTTGCTTCCGTTTTTCCCACACACTCTCTCACATTTCCAGGCATGGTGTAAGTACTGTGATAATATCTGCAATTGTAACACATGCTTCAGAATGTCAGTCCCAGAACTAAGACAGAATGATTTGAAATGGCCCAGACAAAATGTGAAATGAGAAGACTGTGGTTTGCAGAAAACAATTAACAAATTATATCCACTTGTAGTAAAAATCTGGATTCGGAAGTAAATCATGCAGTGAGCCCTTGTCTAACAACGTCTAGGGGGTTTCTCATTGTAAACTCACAGGGTAGGGCAGAGGACTTCCAGGTGTTTCTCCCTGTTCTCCAACCAAAGAACAGCAAGAGCCGTCAAGTGCAATCAACACTGAACACTTCTGCCACAAGCCAGAGACTGCGAGAGCAGGGCCAGAGGCAGCTGGGGAGGATTAATGACTTGTTCCCTGCAGGTTTTTAAAGGAACAGGTTGATGTCAATTGTAGCTTACAGAGAAGGTTTGAATTTGTTCTAGTTAACTTTCTTGCCAAAGTCCTATTACCAAGCACCGTGTGCAGTTTGTGTTTGCAAAAACTGTATTGTTTAGGGGCTTGATGGAGATGGACAATGTTGAATCATCTTTCTTGATCTTTCATTCAACTTGTGTACTTGATGTGAGCCTGGGACGCCTGAAAAAACAAACTGAAAACAGATTCAACCTATTGGGTTTAACCACGCCATGAAACCACTGCTGTCGGGATTTAAGAAGACTGTTGTTTCTGCACCACACATGAACGTCATTTTAATGGATTATATTCAGTGCGTAATCCAAGTAAACCTTTCTCAGAAGAGTCTTAGCTTGGCTCTTCATTTTGTTGATGATAGTGGGAGAGAATACAGCTGTAAGGCTGCAGCAACTCTGGATGGTAGAAGCAGGGCCTGCCTGTGCCCATCTTCATATACACTTTGTCTATGTATCCATGTATCCTCTGTCTGTATCCATTTCACTCTTTCCTCACTCACTGCCTCGTTTTATTTGAGCTGTTTGCTTCTGGGGTTCCAATTGGATGCCTTTGAAGAATTTATCTTCTCTTCTCTATTGTGTATAAACTACACGGCTTGACAGTTGCCTCACTAGAACGAGGGCCTTGGTTCTTTGTTCGTCTGCTGTATTGTGTCAGGGGATTTGCAGGTGCAAAAAGGAGGACTTTGCAAGTGAATAGGAAAAATTGCAAAGGAAGGTATGCATGCATGTGTGTGTGCGTGTGTGTGCATGTGTGTGTGTGTGTGTCCATTTTTTGAATAAACAATCAAAGAGCAGAGATTGAGACTATCCAAGATGAGAGGCATGTCTGTGCAGATAAGACTCTAAATATACAATGCTTAAAGCAGGAGTTGTGGTATTGAATGGAACTATCAGCACCTAATATTTTCTCATCAGAAGTACATTGGTACAACATGATTTATTCGTCATCGGTTAAATATTTGAGAAGCAACTGCATGAACTAAGGTGAGGACATTTTGCTCAAACACCATAGACAACACTGCTGAAAGCCACGAAGGCCCCATTCTTCCACAGTACACTCAGTTTGTTTTCTACTAACTAATTCAATAAAAGCAACCAGAAAGCAACAAGTATGGGCCGATTCCCCAAGTGTATTTAGCAGTAAATTTCTTGGCTCAAAGATCTGACAGGAATCAAGTTTCTTATCTAAAATTGGTGTGTGATTTCAAATTTCCTCTCTGGGCTGGGCTGACTGAAAGTTTCAGATTTATTTTCAGAGCTCAACACTGAGTCATACTGGCAGTAGTGCCAGTGGCAATGTGTCACAAATACAGCTGCATAAACACACACACATATACACACACACTCACAAACACACATGCACACCTATGTGCTTTCTGTCTCTCACTTTCCTGCTGGCTTTGTTTTTGTTCATCCAAATATGCCTTGGTCTGCCTTCTGTAAGCCCATACAGCTCTGCTCGTGCTGACTGGGTTAGAGCATTCTTTCTCTGTTAGTGGTGTGTGGGAGGGAGAAAGCCAAGTTTTGCCAAATGGGGTAAAGGTGGGTCTTGGGCAGGAGACGTTGAGTTTAGATTTAGGCCCTCGACTGCTGGAATAATAGAATTCACAGCAAAGATACAGCTGGAATCGCTGGTGCAGATCACCTTACTGTGAAAGAGAGACTGATAGCAGCAGGAAAGCAAATGAACATGTGTCAGCCATCTGGAGAACTCACCCCAAACACGATGCATCCTCTGAACTGAAACAAAGGAGTCCTTTTAGGTTTTGCAAATATTTGTTCCTTTTTGTCTTGTTTCTCAACTGCACCTGCATGCCCAAGATGTTTCATGTTGCCATAACTATATCTGAAATCAGTTATTTAATACCATTTATCTTGTTCTGCTAAGCCTTACACTACACATTCATGCTACAGGTTTGGAGAATATCAGTGTTTTAACTGGCACTGTGTTCCGGCTCTACAAATAATGGCAAAACATTTGTTGTTTCTTTAGAGGTGTCACTTCGTGCTGTATGTGGTTTGTCACATTATATACATAGTTAATCTCACAGTTTGATTGCCAATTTGGGTAAATATACAGGATACAGTGGAACAAGCAAAGAGTCATACTCTGGTCCTTCCTCCTTTTTTTAGCATACTGTTTCCTCTCACACATTAGATTCATAAAAAGTAGCTTCCATATCACTCAAGGGAAAACCAAAGCATGCACACATCTGCAGATGGTATGTGAGTTGTTGAAATGGGTCCCATTTGGAGTTAAATAAATGTTTACTTGCTAAATGATTGAGACCGTTAACCCACACCACGTATATCCCAACACTTAATTTGGACAAACTGCATTTGGAAGACAATAAAATAAAATGTCAACCCTTTTCCTTAGCATAAAGAGCAAAAGGTCCATATAGCATGTTGAATTAAAGTTCCTGGTGAGAGTACCAGACTACATGTTGAGACAAAGAAGATAATGGCGCCACAGCCTGCAGGCAACTATGAGTCATTGGTATTATTTTGGCATTGGGAGATGTGTTGGGTTTGAACCTCATTCTGTTTCATTTCTTTTGGCTAAAAGGTTCTGTCTGTCTGTGTCAAGTGCTGCTGCTATGTCACAAAGAGCTGTCAAAAACACCAGTGTTCTCAGCCATCTTCTTTCGATAACACCTGACTAAACACTGGCCCCAAATTTCTCCATCCCTCATACTTTTAGACTAGTCTGGGTCAGGCAATGCATCTGCAAGTAAGAGACCCATCCAAAGTGTTCATCTTAATAGTGACTTTACAATTTATCATTCCAGCATGTAACTCATTCTGCATATTATTTGAACTTTTTGCTCTTTCAGGATTTATATAACTAAGTGAATTATATTAGCTACTGACAATAGCTAGGGACAATTGTGTATGGAACCACGTTTAGGGACTTACAAACTACGTTAAAGCAATTACATTATCATCTTACCGAAAACGATCAATAACACTATGATTTAACCCTGAAGAAAGGTCTGTTGTCTGGCTGGGGTGGTGGATATCTCTAAGTCATTTTCCTTTAATCAGCTGTCTGTGGGCTCTTTAATTAATATGGACCCTGAGCGCTGACATTTCCATGCCTCATTAACGAGACACAGACTACTTTATGGAGACAGAGTGGACTACATGGGTGTAGAAGGAAATGAACATGTATCACTAGAGTTCCATCACACTGGACAAGAATAGCAGCTGTTTTCTTAAATGTTCTGGAAAATCTGATGTGTAGTATTTACCTGACAGCATATAATAAAATTGCATGATCAGATTAAAACAATTTGCAACACTATGCCATCAAGCCCCTGCAACATTCTCAGCTGAAACTGAATGAGTATTTTGATAATTACACCATAGTGTGTACACTATACATATTTTTATATGTAAAGATCTACTTACAAAAGTAATATTTTCACTCGATTGGCTGAGGCTAGTGATAGTCTCTAAACTTTGATCAAGCAATTGGAACATAGTGTTGGCTACAAGAACAGTTAATTGATTAGAATTTACAGTGTATATGTGCCAAAAGGTCATATGTGTCACAGTCAATCCCATGGGCTGATAAAATAACATTAGATCATATTTGGATTTTGGGTTAATGACTTGAGTCCAGCCTCTTTATTTAGCATCCCAAACTATCGCTGTAAAGGTATTTGTCCCTACAGGAGAAAACCAGCAGCATCAGCAAAGAATGTGAGCTATGATGTCATTGGGATGAAACATCAACAACAGACCGTTCTGTATGATGATTCCAAATCAGTCTCGGGATCACACAAACAGCTTTGAAAAGCCCTGTTCTACACCATCGCCAGAGCATTAAAGCTGCAAAATAATTCCTGGCTGACGATTATTGGCTTGCAGCTGAAATAACTCTAGCTCTTGCTGCGGCCATTGTGACAGGATGCCACAAAAGGAAGGGTAAGACTGAGACCCTGCAGCTGTGCACACAGGACGACACTACGGGACGCTAGTAAAGTTCAACAGCCAAGCCGGAGAAACAAAGAAATAAAAGGGCTCCAAAGAATGTCAGACCTATTGCTTATTTTCCAATGCCAAAGTCCCAGATGTTGGTGACGTTCAACTTTATGTGGAAACAAACATATTGTTGGGTTAACAGGCTGTGGATCACACTGAAACTGATCTGCATTCCCCCAGGTGTCTCCTTCCTTGTTGAGAGACATGTTATTGTGTCATCACTCTGTGTTTCCATTAGTCAGTAGTGGATGTGGAAGATGAAATATCAGGGAAACCATGACTGCCTATGAATGAGGCTCTCAACCAATCTCTGGTCTTGTACTTGAACGCTTTATCAGACAAAAAGTCAAAGAGATAGATACATTTCTATCAAATGTAATGCATTATTCAACCAACACCAACATGCACTCATACAGCTCTACCTTATTGTGTCAATCACAGCTTCAGCTTTACTTATCTGTTGTTGTATCATAGACAATACTTATAGACTCATAGACACAATTGTCACATACCCGGACACATGGAGTTTTTACAAACACATTCAAATGAATTTATAATGAGAGTACAATCTATCATTTTGTCTTCACAGTTTTCTATTATTCAATATGTATGGTTAGTTTTTAAAATCAGATCTGGAATTGCAAATCCTAGCAGAAGCAGAAGATTATTATTCCCTAGAGTGCGGTTCAGTATATTGCAGCACAGATACCCCTGAGGAAATGTGTTTTCTGTGAAATGCTTCTGTGTCATTTTCTCTGGTGCATAGTCATTTCCTCTTTCACATAATGTGAGAAAGGGTTATTGCCATTGTCTCATTTACCATTACAGGCTACATCCACAATTTACAGCTTGCAATATAGAGTATCTGTGGGATGAATAAATAATTAGAGACAACTTTGACAACCAATGCATTGTACTGTATATGTCGATCATTTTGAGTCCATCTGCCAAGCTATGATGCGAATGACTTCTGCTCAATGATAACACCAACATAATATCCAAGTCCATTCAAAAATATATATTATTGTTACTTTATATGTGGATTTTAGGAAGTAAGAAATACAAAAAACAGCTGTTATAATAACTGACTCTTGTGCTGTACATCTTCTATTAACAAAACCTTGTGGTCTAATTGAACCAGAGCTTTTTTTTACAAAACTCCTGTCAAACATCATTCAAAATGGCAATTCTTTTCTGGGGTGGCTACGCATTTACCTCATGGTCGTTCATTTGGATGTGCAGTGTCATTCATTCTGACCATGCTAGGACTAATTATACTAACAGTATATTCACATCCCTTCTGGTTTAGTGCATGTCTAGAATTAAACAGTGTGAATAATTCTCACAGAATTGATGTCTGGGTTTTTGAAAAAAGACTCACCTTCACCGCCTTGAATGTGAAAGTGTTTTTTATAATGAGGGTTTAGGCATTCTAGCCCATTCCTCTGTGTGTGGAAGGCTCTGCCAATTTGCAGGCTTCCTGCATTGATATTGTTCCTGTCTATATCCGAGTAATTCTGTGCAGTGCCTGAACTCTACACATCACTGGCAAATAGATTTTGGAATTTACTCTCACACCTTATTATCAATGACAGTGATGCTGAGCACACTGTATTCATTTAAGATGTCTGTCATTAACATAAATCCTTTGAGACCAATCTCATTTGGGCTTTGTGGTAGCCATGGCAAAGATTCACAGTATCAAGGATGGGAACATGAGATCATTCAGCTGAAAGAGGCTCCAAAACCCCCATCTTAAAACATAGCATTACTTTGTAGACTGCTGTATAACAACAAGCATACTGTAATATGGTTCAAGACTAAATTCACTGCAAAGTCTGTGGAATGAATCAATCAACAATATAGCCTACCTTCCAAAACACTGTGCAGATTCACATGCTCTCAGTCAAAACTTTGACTGCTGTGGGACTTGCTTTACCACCTCTGATCCCTCTCTTGATCCACCATGATGGAAGTGTCTGCTCAGATGGACGTGTTGGCAAGATTTGTTGCCAGTGGGACCAGACTTGGATCCTCCACAGTTAAAAGAATGGATGTCCATACATTGTTAGGCTTTGAAAAAACATGAAACAATCCACTATATCTCTCTACAATTCGTGTACTATTTAGAGAGAAATTGGATTGTTAAAGACAAACACTGCCTTTTACAGTACGGTATAATTAAGGAATCTCAAGATTTTAATACACAAGTACCAAAGGGGATAGTCGTTGTTTGTCCTTAGGAACTTGCAATACGAATTGCAAACAAACATAATTACAGTCACCTGTCAACTGTTTAGGATTAAGTTGATGAATTTTTCATGAAGTCCATGTGAGCAGGGATAATCTCATTAAACACTGTGTGGAAGAGAGATAAATGAACATATTTATTTCAGTTGGTACAGAAATCACAGGAGGGGGTGTGCTTCTCAGACAACCTTGACAAATCCATCTGGAATATGTCAGAAAATGTCCTGTCACTTTAGCAAATTTAGACAACTCCCTGATTAATTCTTGCAGCCTAATTGTCACACATGGCCATGTCCTTTCCTTAAAATGGCTTTGAAAAGCCTGTATACAACTGTGTTCACGACTCAGCTCACAAAACGTGTCACATTTCCTAATTAGTTCGCAAATCCTGCAAAACAACTTAAATGACACTTAAAACATACCCACAACTTGTAAGGGAGAAATTGTGCAAATCATGGTTGAAATTGATTTTGTTCAACTAACAACAGTGGGTCCTGCAGTTTCCTGCACTCATTAGTTTTCCCCATGCACACAAATCACAATGTGGAAAGGCATACAGGAAAGTTCACGTTACATTATTTTCATCCCAACCTTAAGTGTGATTAAATCCAAAACTCCAAACAAAATAAACACATACGTGTAGCTGCAATTTACTTTTGCTGCTTCTTCCGTAAATAGAGGTAAATATTTTTCTTGATCGGTCTGCTGTGTAGTGATTAATTACAATGATTGGTTTATCTGTTACCACAGTTGTTTTATCTTTTGTTGTCTCTTGTATGACCCTAGTCCTTTCTACTGGCCCATTGCTCTTTATCAGCTCTTGTCAAGGTGGCACAAATGCTGACCCAACCTTGCCACAACTACAATGACATATAAGGTTGTTTAGAGAAACTCCCATGTTGGACCTCTGTGAAGGCATGGATCTTACAGCCTAGGCGTAATAGGCCAATACAAACACTATCAGAATCCTCCTGCCAATACGGAATGGAAAAGCCAAAATTCAAAGGAAATCACAAGACCCAAGGGTGAGCTTTATTGATCCTCCCTTTAATTTCAGGTGCTAATAGTTACATGGTTGATTGTGTTTGATTTGTTTGAACCAATCTGAAAGTCAATGAGTAGGACATCTCAATAGCTCATCACCCCTCCCCTATTTATTTTTAGAAATAAATCGTTCAACAAATCCCTGCGTCTACCACTGCTTCCAACTGCCTATTTGGGTAAACTGACCACAGGAGCAAGGCAGCCCCTACACCAGCTGTGTTTGAGGCAGGGGCCAGCATCCGGCACTTCAAAAGCCATTCTTTTCACACTGGGGTGGCAACCTTTCATGTGTAAGCTGTTACATCAATGTAAAAATGCTGCTTTTCAATGGCCATCAGTGAAGAGTGGATCTGAGCTGTGACCGATGAAATGACTGCATTGCTACGTCACCAGCAATTCAGGTTCAGACTGTAATTCCTATTGCATGACTGTCAAGAAGCTATGTAAATACTATATTTTTTCTGAAATGGTCTCCAAGATGTGTTTATGACCACACACATAGCAGTTCTATCATATCTGGTTTGTGTATATGGGTTGGTGTTACATTTAATTCCTTTAGCAGACGTTTTTATTCAAAGCGATGCAAAGATCAAGGATCCAGAAGTGCATAGTTCTACAGTATTTCAGTGGTTAGGCAAGGGGTCAGGGGGGGTCAGATGGTTGAACGGTTAGGGAATCGGACTATTAATCAGAAGGTTGCCGGTTTGATTCCAGGCTGTGCAACATGACGTTGTGTCCTTGGGCAGGGGGAATGTCCCTGTACTTACTGTAAGTCGCTCTGGATAAGAGTGTCTGCTAAATGACTAAATGTAAATGTAAGGAAGAGTCTGTATTCATTGCCAAATCGCCAAGAAACCATATCTCTGCAACCAGGCATGGTGAAAGAAAAATAATACTACAGTGCAACAAAAACGTCCTGATTACTTAATTACAGTGCAACAATGTGTTTAAGAAACCTTGTAAAATACTTCTACCACTCTACAGTTTGTTTCTTGCCACCCACAACTATAACTGACCAACAGAGGAAGGGGTATGCTACTTACAGATCAAAGTGTCCATCCCCTGACTTGGGGAGGTACGGTTGTTTGAATGTAATCACTTGTATAATAGATTTTCCTGATCAGAGGGAGACTGGAGCAGAATGATCCATTCCTCCTCACAGTAATGGGGGTGGGGGCTGGCCTTGTACCTCTTGCAGTGGGGGAAGGAAATTTGAGTTTGATCCTAAAACACAGGTGCAGCCATATCTTTTCCCCTTCTGTTGGTGTCCACTTCTGTCTTTGAATGTACCTTTGATTTCTATTGCACCGAACTCTGTTTCTAACACTTTTGTGTATCTGTTTATGCTCTTGTCATCAGTGATGTCCAGCCCCTTTAGCTGGTTGTCCTTCAGTCCAGGGTTGCTCTAAATCTGAGTTGACAAGAGTTTGTTTGATGAACACAAATCACAATATCTCAATGTTGGACCCATACATTGTATGGGAAAGCCTAGGCCTATATGTAGACTACAGTGTAATGTAACAATGTTTTTAACGAAGTCCGTTTGTGGAGGAGGAGCACAAGGCTGTCTGTCAATTGTTATATTAAAATTAGTTTCAGAAGCATGTGTGTGAATACTGTATTGAAACCATTTCCGTCTACGAGTTTCGTTATTGTGTCAAATGGCGTGTGTGATAGGAGAGGGGTTTCAGAGGCGTCATGCTGAGCCGATCATTGTCTCTCACACTTTCTAACTAGCTGTTTCACAACGCTGAGGCGAGGAACGAGCCAGCTATATCAGCAGTACATGCGGATGAAAAGTAGCGGTGCCCAGAGGGCTCTTTCTTTCACCGTCGATAGCTCTTTCTCCAAACCAAGTGCTGGAATACAAACACATGGATGATAAGAGTTGGAGTCAAAGGATTTGTAAAATGTGTAACTGTTTCTCGTTGTCGTGGACTAAATGACCGATTGGCAGATGAACAGTTGAAATGAGTCGACGAGACCAGACTAGCCCATCTCGATTGAGTATTATCAAGTGATATACTTTCAAGCCACTATCGTTTACCTGGATCCATCACGGAGGACACCATGCGTGCAAGGGTGCATTTTCCACCGATTTTGACAACGGTCTGTGCATGTGCTGTTGGAGTAATCTGACTACTTACGCGTAGACTACATTGGTGAGATTTCTGGGGTCTTCATTCGCCTTTGCCCGTCCTCCCGCAGCCTAAGTCTAGCCGAGTTGGGAGAGCTCCATGCATTCGCGAAGGTTAGTGATGTGCGTTTTGTACATTGCACATGGCATGCATTATATATACGCTTCCAAAAGTACAGATTTGTGTTGCCAATAATCTAATATAACAGCGTTTCTTAAAGCTTTCAAATTTTCGGCGCGGACAAGTCTACTGTCAGTCTGTCACTCGCTCATCTTCAATGTAGCCTACATGATTGTTGGCCTTCTTAATAAATGTCTTTCATTTCATACTTAAAACAATCAACAGCAAAAAATGTGTCAAGCTAATTATCTAGCTGAAATTATCTTTCATATTAGTCACATTATATTATCCTACTTTATTTAACAGAAACAACCCTTATATAGGCTAAACAAGCTTTACGTGAAAACTAAATAATTTGTATTGGAATAATATTTCCATTAGGCCTCCCTTATTGTACTTAAAACACGCATTAAATAGACTTGGCTATTTTCACTCTGGCTACGTATTTCTCAGCGAAAGGCTACGTACATCTGTATTACAGGACTAGATATCTATTCCCAAGACGATGGTTAAGCAGCTTTAACATGGACAAACGAAATGGTGTAGCCTAAATGCATCTGGATATTGGCTGAACTGTCGGCCGACTGTCAGTTGCTATATTGTTATTAGATTACAGCGGCAATTTGGCAGGTCACCGTGTCGTGTCCTCCACATTTACAATCAACTGACCCCATGTGCGTTTGTCATGATGTGGGGTTTTATATTCAGAATAATAAGCGCCATCTATTGGAAAATGTGCAATATACTCGCATGTGTGATATTGCAAATACATTTTCATATTTCAGCGCAACCACTGTTATAGCCGATTGAACAGAACCGGGTATAAAGGCCTGTGGATTTCAGTTGACGAGGGCATACAGTAGGATTTACTTCACTGTATGAGACTTGCCCCCCTTGTAGGCAAGACCCAGAATGTCTGAACTGAATTATGAGTTTTGTCGGCCACAGCATTCATATGGATAGTGTGTAGTAGTAGATTATGATGTAGATTATTGATGCAGTCTTGTCTTTAAATAGTTCCAGACAAATTAGATCAATTGGATTTTTTTCCTGAATAGCACCAACAATTCAAATTACATACTGAACACTTTGTGCCGTTAGATACCTGAACTGCCTGACATGAAACAAAGTGATAGATGAGCTTGGTCAGATTTGACAACAAACAGATGGATTTCAATGCACTCAAATACACCACCTCAATGTGATTTACTTTAGTAATGACCCTCAACTCCCCAAGACAATCTATTTAGCAGCATTGTAATGTTTCTTAACCATCTGATGTTACAGGTAGCTGTTGAAAATTGACAGTAAGCCCAACCATGTAATTTTCTCTATCTTCAATTGTAGTTCCAATTCAGAACACCATACTAATAATTTCCCTGTAACTAAATGCTGTAACTCTACATTGTGTTTTGTGTGTACGCTAATGTCATAAAAAGGATATGTGGTCTTATATGAAGCTATAGCCTACACCAGTAGGCTATAGCTTCATAGTGGGTAGGCTATCCACACCAGTTTGGACATTTAGACCCAGTTTTAAAATGCCACAACAATGTCTTCCTTAACTGTGTTTGTATTTACTTTTGTAAAATGTATTAGGAATAACCTCCTTGTGTAACGTAATTGACAAATACATTAGGATAAACCATTTCTGCACCTAATGACCAACTATTTGTTGGCTACTTTAATATAATTTGTGGCTATTAGCCTACTGTTATTAGCCTATGTAGTTACGCTATTAAGACCACAGGCTTTTCAATCCTACAATGCAACATTAAAGAACACAGTTTGCATTGTGTGAAATGACTCATCATGATTATATAAATATTACCTAAACACGAGAAAGCATGGATGAGAGGATTAGCCCTAAAGGTTAGGTCTACACGCACTTAATTTCTTACATCTTTAGCAATATTAGACGTAATACCTCTCCTCAGTCGACTATGTATAGGTTAACTTAATACATGCAACAATTCAAAACAGGTTCTTAGTATGACTGTGGGTCAACGTGACTTCAACGCATATGACGAACAAGTCCGCACACTGAAGCGTAACTTGAAACTGAGAAGGGGCTGAGGGCTGCTATAACGCCTTCTCATTGGTCCAGTCAGTCGTACGCTGCACCCTGTTGACACTCCCTAAATGGAAGATCGATTGGCAGCTTTTACTGTGTATTTTACAAGTAAGAATGCATTGAATAGCTTGCAGACTAACTGGAGAGAGTGATTTTAACATTGGATCGTTGTGCATTCGTCTGTACTCAAAGAATGATATCGACAATTTCTCTTACAGTTATGAGACTCCACCTAAAGTTTTTTTCTTCAACTTGATTTGGTTTGGACAGGGATAGGAGAGAAGTGCGACCCCGATCTGGATGGATGGTTATGGGGAAAGGAGCAGGATTCTCGGCGCTTCAAGTCGGCAGGATCCTTGTTTTGTTTCTTTCCCTCTTTCCTTCGGGTAAGTTCTTCAAGTATAAAGTGTTGTAACCACACTTTGTTTTATTGACCTATTCAAGTAAGCATCGTTAGTATTTAACCCTCATGAAGCGGTGCTTCCTGGGCTACTGGGCTAATACGTAGTAGCCTAATAGTTGCCTGACACATCGTGTCCTGTTTTCGCAGCAACAAAAAAGAAAAGTTTGTTGCCACAAAAAATGCTTTGACAAATAGGAAGGGTGTGTGGTTTCTACTTTAAGCGTGGTTCACATGCCTGGAATGTTATTAACGTTAACATTTAAGTAACACGGGGCAACTTGACTTATTTCAGGGAGGATTCAAGACGAATCCATGTCAAATATGAATGTCTATGTTTTTTGTGTTATCTCTAGATTTGAGTAAACTGAATCTTAGTTCATAATATCCTATTCTATAGCGTCGTAGCGTAGTACGTTCAGCTACTAAAACCCCGTGGTAGTGTTTTGTTTGGGGGAGGGGGACACTATAGGATTGCAGATTAATTCCTCAAAGCTTTTTCTACTTTCACCTTTTGTTTGAGATCTAAGTAGACAGACATAATATTGTGGACGGAGCACATGTATCCCGTTCAGTGTCATTTTCTAATTAGCGGAGTTGGTTAATTTAAATTGTCAACTAATCTCCCTCATAAAGACTTGAAAATGCCTCAACATCTCAAGGGTCGCTTCACTCAACTCAATTTGCACTTTTGGCAACTCTTATCGTCCTCTCTTTCAAGTCACTTAGGCCTACTGTCAAACAAAGAGTGATAATGCCGTGTTGGTTGTTGACGTTTATTTAAGATTAAGATTAGTTTATTGCCATTTATCAGATAGATGGTAAATGCCTTTTGTTGCTGTGAGGCGGGAGGATTGACGTGTGGGGGTTGGAGGAGTTTTGCGTGTGGTGAAGCCATCAGCAAGCCATTATTCAACTTCATGTGTGACTTCAAGGTGTTGAGACATTAGATCAGTGTTTTTTTCTGTTCAGTGAAGAATGGAACACTTCAACTTTTTTTGTGTGTGTGTTCTAAAGTATACTGTATGTGTCAATCAGTGAAATCCTAGGCCACTAATAAAATATTGGATGATTAGATAAGGTGTAGATGGTTGTGTAGTTACACATGTGCATAGTCAAAGTGAATAAATTCATTTCAGTTTGTTAGAAATCATATAGAAAATCATGTGTAAGTTAAGAAGCATTCATGTGAAAGAACCTTTTTTACACACAAAACAACTGTTATGAATCTTGTCATAGTGCAGAGTTGCATTCATTATTTCCTATCCTCCAAACCACTAAGAGTCATGTAATTTAAGTCAGGGAGAATGCTTTTTGGAAATTATGTTACTCTTTGATTACCGTCCTCTAAAATGGACAGGTGGAAATCTTATATATCCAGTTTGACCTGTGGAATGGTGAGACCTCCTTTCTGTTTCACCCTCTGGTCCTGGAGCCAGCTTCTTTCTGGAGATCTTGTTCCTTTTAAGGGAGCATTCAGGGCCTCTAGCCTCCCCCCACCCCAACTCCAATGCTGATGAAACTCAACCTAATCCCTTCACACAGGGCTAATTTATGACTCCGCTGGTATCCTTGCAATGGCAAATTACATTGTCTTCATTCACAGACAAAACCCCCTCCTGGTTCACTGATGCAAAGTCACCACCCCCACTCCCCAGCTTCCAGTCATTGGTGTCTCTTAGTATTCTTTATGGTTCTTTAGCCAAGACAAACCTTTTATGTAGTTGTATGCTGTTTATATGTGTATAGAATGGTTTCCCTTATGCATGTTGACAACAACAATCTGCTCCGTAAAAATGTACGTCTTCATTCAAGGGTTCTTATGCACCAGATACCTATACATGCACAAGTGTGTGAACAGTGATCATTTTGTGAAGTTTGTCATTTGAATCTCTAGTTTGGTCAAAACTGAAATATATTTTTTATACAGAGCCTGTGCACATAATGGAGCTGACACTGCAGGCACTTGGAAAAACCTTCTTTGGGGAAACTTCTTTATTTTAATATTGAACAGAGTTGTTCAATAGAAATGCATGCTCAGTTGTTTTCAAAACAGGATTTGTCAAGAACAGCTTTTGATTTTCTGAAGGACTCTGAAAGCAAGGAACTTTAGTTGCATACGTCGTCTGCAGTTTTCAAATGTAGACAAGGGATACATATCACCATCTCTATTTAATGGACTACGCAGGGTTTCTCCAGAGTTTATTCTAAAGCTGTCCTGTCCTCCCCCATAGTGAGTCTGCAGTGCAAGATCCTCAGGTGTAACTCTGAGTTCTGGGCATCCACATCAAGCTCTGGCCCAGAGGAGGAGTTCTGTACGGCGCTGCGAGCTTACAACAGCTGTGTACGGCGGACAGCACGTACCTGCAGGGGTGACCTGGCCTACCACTCAGCCCAGCATGGCATTGAAGACCTCATGAGCCAGCACAACTGCTCCAAGGAGGGGCCTACCTCACAACCTCGGACCCGCACCCCGCATCCGCCACCCCCACCTCAGCCCGAGCCAGACAGCCAGGAGCGTTCGGATGGGCCGGAGGTATGCCACTACGAGCGTAGCCTTCCCAAACATGCAGCTCCACCCAACTATACCCACTGTGGCTTCTTTGGAGACCCACATCTTCGCACCTTCAGTGACGACTTCCAGACCTGCAAGGTAGAGGGGGCTTGGCCTCTCATCCATAACAAGTACCTGTCTGTCCAGGTGACCAATACCCCTGTCGTGCCTGGCTCCTCTGCTACTGCCACCAGCAAGGTGAGAGCAATCTTCTGTACTGTTCTGTTGACACAACTGTCTGTTAACATGAATACAAAGCAAGTACCTATAGTATATACTTAGTATATAGTTATTCATGCAGTTATATTGTAATTGTTGTTGTACAATAATATTATATAAATATGAGAATTTGAGCTATTTTACGATGCAAATTTTTTGGAGTTGGGCTTAGGCATACATCATTTTTAAATGGAAGGCTTTCTGTTACTTTTTGAAATAGTTAGAGCTGTAGACACAGTCGTGGGACTCTTAATAGCATGGACTCTGGTTAGTGTTGGACTGTATCCACAGCCGAAGAACAGGCAATGTGCCGAACAATTGCCGAGATCTTGATAAGCTTTACTAATGATATGCCACTTTTGTAAAAGCAGGAAAACATCAAGTGCTTTCTCCTTTTGCTTTTACTTTAGACAACTAAGACTAATGTGAGGCCGGCTTTGTCTGTAGCAGTCTAATCCCTATCATTGTGTGTATGTGAGTTTTAAAAACTGTTGTTTTAACTAAGTGCTCAAACCATGCAGGAAACTGCAGTATTTTCTCCACATTAGTTGGCCCTCGTACCTCATAAATTATCATTGTTTTGTTTCACGGTACATTGGGCAGCCTGGAGGGCTGCCCCTGAAATGTCTGTCTGTAGAACATAAGGTGAAAACAAAGAGCTAGCAGCATTTGTAGTCTGCAAATTCACTTATATGCTAACCACAGTGGGTCCAGTTTTGGCAGTCCCTTGCAGAGTATCCTGACTGGAGGCTGTACGGCGAGACATAAGAGGACTTTGTTCGTAATCATGTAGAGCACAGACCAATTTTCTATAATCAAGATCTCCTAATGATGCTCTATTTAGCATTCAAGACTTTTTTGTGCACTTGAAGTAATGATATTTTTACATAGCTGCACTCTGTACTCGGAAGCAAAGGAGACAGGTTTTTAAGTTCTTCAGTCTGGATAAAGGGAAAACAAGGCAGCCCCATGCCACCTGTACAAACAAGAGGCATTAGTTATGTGTTGTGCAGACCCCTACTGCAGAGGGAACCGTCTGGAGCAACACTACTTTCACTCAGAAGATGGGTTGTGTCTGAAACCAAATGTGTCTCATTAACCAATATATTAGTTCAGTTCAAAATTATTGCTAGAATCAAGAATTAAGTGTAAAAAAAGAAAAGAAAAAACTTTTAATTATGATTAATAAAAGTTGAACTCTAAAGATAAAAGAAAGCAAGTGAACAAACAAATGCAGACAACCGTGTGGTGAGGGATTGGGGTAGTGGAGGTCTTGACTAGGTAATAACAGGGCATTTATGGTGCTCTATTTACCCCTTCCCCCATCCCTTCCCCTCCATCCCCAGTGCTGCCAGATCAGAGCCCCCTGGCTGTCCTGGGGTCACTTCTGTGACAACGGCTCACTGGCGTCCTAATGAAACCATGCAAGCCGAGTAGTGTCCAGCCTTACTTAATTAGCCGCAGAGCACGCTCTTCCCTCCTGGCTCGCTGCCACTCCCCGAAGCACAGTTCTGGGGTTCAGAGGCAGGTTCCTCAGCACTATGAATGGCTCGTCTTTGTGTCTGCAAACTGAGGCCTGATTTAACATGGCCTAGACTCATGTTTTTCTGAGGGCGTTTACTTTGGCCTCCCCCATGTTGAGCTGTAGCTGAAATGTGACACTTAAGTGAGGTGGTGGGCTAGATGGGTCTAGTGATGTTCTTAATGCAGAAGCACAAAGACACCCCTGAGCTATTTGTGGAGCACAACTACCAACTCATGTCTGCATAAACGCGATGATTTGTGCTTTGGAATATATACCATACATGTCATTTAGAATTCACACAATGACCTAAAATACAATTAATCAAATTTCAGATGTCAAAG
Organism: Osmerus mordax; assembly: GCF_038355195.1. Taxonomy (NCBI): domain Eukaryota; kingdom Metazoa; phylum Chordata; class Actinopteri; order Osmeriformes; family Osmeridae; genus Osmerus; species Osmerus mordax. The sequence continues at coordinate 11,879,002 of NC_090053.1, forward strand.
TCTGATTCTATGGATGTTTGCTATATGTATTCCCCAAAAGAAGACATGAAGACGTATACCCATCCTTTCCGTTCTGTCAGTAAAAAATATAACTTTGGTTTTCTCCTTACATTCAGTTGACTATCATCTTCAAGAACTTCCAGGAATGTGTGGATCAGAAGATGTATCACGCAGAGACGGACGAGCTGCCTGCGGCATTCGCCGACGGCTCCAAGAATGGCGGTGAGCGCCACGGTGCCAACACCCTGCGCGTGGTGGAGAAAGTTCCGGGGCAGCACGTTGAGATCCAGGCACGCTACATCGGTACCACCATCGTGGTCCGGCAGGTGGGCCGCTACCTGACCTTCGCCGTGCGGATGCCGGAGGAAGTTGTGAACTCCGTGGAAGATCGGGACAACCAGGACCTGTACCTCTGCCTCCACGGCTGCCCTGCCAACCAACGAATCGACTTCAGGAGTTTCCGAGCCCGTGCCGCTGAGACCCATGGTCCAGGCAGGGTTAGGACTGCCCCCCCCCCCCATGGCTTCACCTACCAGTCAGCCATGACCAAGTGTAAAGAGCGCCTCCCGGTGGAGGATCTGTATTTCCAGTCCTGTGTGTTTGACCTGCTTTCCTCTGGTGACATTAATTTCACCATGGCGGCCTACTACGCCTTCGAGGACGTGAAAATGCTCCACTCTAACAAGGACAAATACCACCTTTATGAGAGGGATACATTTCTGGGCAACTCTGCACCAAGGAAGCCATATTGTTCCCTTCCATTCACCCTACTCAACATCCTGGCTGTCTTGTTGTGGATTCAGTGTTGCTGCGTTGATCCATAGACCTCCATTAACTCCATCTTCATGTTTTACCTGTCAGTGAGTGGATGTGAAACCATGCTTTCACCGTGTTGTTCGTCAGCTCACTCTACCGCTCCAGCTGTCCTGAGTGACTGCTGGCCAGAGTAGTCCTACCAGCAGGGCCGACCACACCTCTCATGTGCATTCGAAGCCATCTCAGCCATTGTCTCATTGTTTTTGTTGTTGTGCGTTGAATTCCAGTGCAGGTTCTAGTGGTAGCGGCAGAAGCGATCCCTCCTCGCTCCCAGCTACAGTACGATAGCATGGTATTCAGTTGGTTTAAGGACTAGTTCTTTGATGAAAAGCAGTGGTGAGAGAACCCAACTCCCCAGACCTCTAGACATTCAGCTGGGATTAAATCCCACATTCCCACCGGGGGCTGCATGCCTATGGGAAGCGGGATGAGATGATCTTCTGCAGAAAGAAGAGTTTGCTGATCTCCTCCCTCTCATTGGTGCCAAGCCAGAGGAGCTCTCTGTGGCTAATGAGAGGGGGCTACAGGACATGACAGGGGCTTTTGTTAACCTCTGTCCAGAAGCCGCTCCCTGTTTGATACAGGGTGGGGGGGGGGGGGGGGGGGGGGGGGGGGGGGGCACAGCACTCAGCCAAACGGATGTCAGAGCAGAGAGTCTTGTTGTCTACTGTGGAGATTAATAGGTCATATTGTCAGGTCTTTTGTAACATTTTGTCTGTGCGTGTGTATGTATTTGCATGTATCTATGTCATTACATACAGTGTGTTTGTGTGTGTGTGCGTGCGTGTGTGGTGTGCGCCTCAAAAGTGCAAGAAACTTTCTTTAGGAGACATAAATCCTACTGTCTTAATATTGCACCCAAGGTTCCCATATAGACCCGACATGGTGGTCTTGGGTCAGTTAAAACTGCTTCTGTTGGCCAAGTAGTTACTTGTAAGTGAACAAGCGATAGTAAAAAGAAAAAAAGATGATGTCGCAAAGATCGTCATTACACTCCAAATATTGCTGTTCAAACACCGTGTTTATAGTGATACATGTCTTCCTGCTTAAGGATGTAATTAAGAATGTAAATTCTAGCACCATTAAGAATATAGCCCTGACCAATCTTGGATAGGGGGACAGAGATGCACAAACTCAGTAATGTTTACAGAGTAGAAACTCATCTCTTTGTTCATTGATCAACCAACCAACACTCTTATACAATGGCTGACAGAGTGGCAAATCCTTTGAAGTTAATGTTTTTCTTCAATCTTGACCGTTAACACTTACCAGCATAGGCGGAGGAAGATGCCTGCCTTTCCTTTAGCTGAGTGAGGTATGGTCACACTGGGCACTCAGTCAAGAACCAGAGTTGGGCCTGTTTGTGAAAAAGGGTGTTGACATGGCTATGCTGTAGGGAACGTATGACTTGCATCTGTCTGTAGACCTGTGAATTTATGGCGTAAATCTTTGCCAAACAGCTAGCCCTTGTGCCAACTGTTTCCCATAAGCTGATTTTTTCTTCCATCTCTTTTTCTTTCTCTCTCTTTCTCTAGTCATTTACTGTTTGCCTGGTGTTAGAACTTTTCAAGGTACTAACATAGTGGAAAGGCATCTTCAAATCACAATAGGAGGCAGTCCTTGCTTTGGAACTTTGTCATTGCTCAGACGACTCTGTGGTATTGATCCACCATAACATCGATCTTACTACTAAAAGTCATTTCATTAATTACTTGGAAGACTACATTTTCTCCCCAGACATCAATAGTCACTTTGGATGGATTCATTTTGCACTGTTCAATTTCTGCAGAAAACACACCCTGAGTTCTTGTTTCTTTCACAATATGATACTCATTCTGTAAATTACACAGTATTTCTGAGACAAAGCTAAAGGGTAATAATTCCCAACACTGAAGTATTTGGCAGGTCTAACTACTGCTATGGGAACATGGACAGGTGCAGATTGTCATTAGTCTGGGAAAATATCAACAAAATGATCAAAGAAACAAAACTGATTGTAACATTGAATCTATGTTGGTAGATGTAATTTGCATTGTGAGTTTTACGTATGGTTCTACATGTGTAATGTGAGATTGTATATGTTTGTGAGCTGTTCTTCAGTTGGAATATTGTGTTTATTCGTTGTGTAGAATTTATGACTACAGTTTTGTATTTGAGAAAGGGTTTGGTGAATGTGAACTTTCTCAACAAAAAAAAAAGGAATTTGTAAAGACATGAACACCACAATATGTTACAAGTCGCAGGGATCATACCTCAGACCTAACGTTTGTCAGTACAATCTCTGTGTAGTGTTGATAACCTCCCGGTTAGGTTTACAACACTCCACTTGCTTGAGATGAAACCAAACATCTTGGATTGCATTCACGCTGATAACTAAAAAGGGAATAGAAGAAAGTATTTTGTGGTGTTCATGTGTTTGATTTTGAAGCACTTTATGTTTTCTTTTTACTCAGCTCTTACTAGGTTTGAACTTGATTGTGAATAATAGAGGTTGTAAAAGTTGTAATGTTAAAACTACGGAGGAAAAAAAAAAACATGTTCAGAATGGGAGACGCCTGAGAGATCAAACTGTGTTTGTATGTAGGAAAAAAGTGGTGCAACCCACCATCTGTTTATATTGTAAATTATTTATTGAATAAAAGATAGTGTCTTGTTGGAGTTGTTTTTCTCTTGTTCTACTTTTCTCAGCCAATCCGGAAGCATTTTTCAAATAAAAATTATTTCACTATTAGCTTTGACTGCCACCTGGTGTACCATTGAGTACATGCTTAAAATGAACTATTAATACCAAGACCACACTGTCAAAACATACGTTTGTTGCATGAAGAATGGAGACCTTGCGAAACAGCTGGATTTGCAAGACAACAACCATGTAAGACTCCATCTTTCCTGTTATTTGTTTGTGCCTAAACCAATCAGCATCCTATGAGCAACTATTGACAGCTGTGAGTGTGGTCCAAGTTAGCCTGTGATGGACAGATGGTTCATCCAATCACCTGCCAAGTATTCTTTTTTCTAAGTGCCTGTCCTTTTCCTAAATGTTTTCAAACATTACTTCCCAGATGATTGTGTAACAAGCTAGTCAGGTTATGAAGCGTGTACTCCATTAAAAAAAGATATAACTAAGATTTTACCTGTTATTTTCAATAACCTGTCTACACTAACACATTTGATCTAAAACGGTTGTGTTCGATTCAATGTACTCTTCTGGATAAAGAAACAAATTATCAAAGCAATAAGCTTTGGACAAGTTTCATAATGTAGGAAAGTTTATTACATTTATGCCTTATAAACATATTTACAGTCACATGAGTGGCTATGTCACAAATATAAATAATTCAGGCATGTTTTCAAGAACATACAATCTAGGAGCTGTAGAACAACATGGAAAAGGGTGGTGTTGGCTTGTTATTGTAACAGAGTTCGCCATTTCTCAAGAAAGGCCATTATACACAGATTCCTGTGTAATCAAGTTTGCCATTCCCCCAAAATTCTCAAAGGGATGCAGTAAAAGCCCATGACAAACTCAATCATTTTGTTCCCAACACCAGCACCCAATCCGACAAGCATCACTCAACTGTTGAAAAAAAAATCTCAATAGAAGGGAGTGCGGAATACTGCAATCATTTATGTGTGTATGTGACGACAGTGATGTCCAAAAACCCATTTACAGAAGCAATATATACACGGAAATAAGGCACAGATGGAGAAGCACACAGAAAAACAAAGAAGATCACGGACTGGAGCTAGGGCCAGTCTTTGGTTTGGCACTGGAACGAAAAGACCATTGATAGCCAATTACCAGGCATGCGTGTCCACTCCATTCTTCCTCGAACAATCTACTGATTTCTAATATTACTATCCCTGTTCATCAAAATGTATTCAACCCAAAAAGAATGTGTGAATGAGACTATCAGACATTTTAAATACTTTATAGGTGGAGCCAACCAGTAGTGCAGTGCTGAGAATAACATGAAGCTAAAGTACCATTCATACAGACATACAGATTCAAGAAAGGTGACAGAAATGGCTTTCCTCACACACCTACAAAATAAAGCTTGAATGGACATTGTTGACAAAATTATAGTGTTATAGACCTTTGCACATGAAATTCAATACCCCCAATACTGGTGATTTTCCCATTAGGTTCGTAACCTATCAGCAAATACTTTGGTCACTGTTGACTAAGTGTTAAGATTGCAATGATGTATACATTATGAGAAATACAAAATGTCCTAAAACAATTTGAATAGTACTTCACGACTAAATAGCCGTGATTACCTATTATTCCTTGATGATTTTTAAAAGAGGATGCAACACCATTTCGATACCATGGAAAAGTATATATTGAAATATCATAGTTCTAAACAACCTGGACAAGATGAAGATGAATTAACAGGTGATGGTGTGATTCACATAATCCAATTCAGAATATCTTCCAATCACACCTGTTTAAAAGTCATATAGTTAAACAAAAAGGCGTTGTTCCTTTGAGAATAATCCCATATCTATACCATTCAAAAGGCCAAATACTTGAGGCACTTTTTAAGAGTTTCAAGATCAGTCATCATTCATTTTTCAGGCATCAAAACATTTTCATAATTAACAGTCCATGGGACCAATCCTTAAGCATTACCCGGACCATCCAATACAGAACAAAAACAACCAAACAATGTCATAAAGCGTATCTTTCACATATTCGTTTCCTCACTTGTGGGGGCACAAGCATAGTATATCATCACAATCACACATTGGGGAAGGGGGGGGGGGGGGGTTTGCTGGTTTTCAGAGTTGGTGTTATCTCCCTTCCGAACAGTGAGGGCACAATCGACCCCGTCAGGCCTGTCCATCAGCAGCATGCGTTTTCGCCCCCTTCTTCGTTCTTTCCCGATACGAGCCCCTCAAGTCCAGCCCCTCCGTTTGCGGCAAGGGGCTTCACAACTTCCTGTTGTTCCAGGTCCCATCTGGCCCGTCCCCCTTCTGCTCCGCAGGCCGCTCGAGTGGCGAGTGGGAGTCCTGGGGGGACTTGTGGGCCTGTGGGGAGCGTGGGTCCAACAACGGAGGGGGTTTGTCTGGGTGTAAGGGCCGGTAGTGCTCGGTCCCCGCTGGGGCCTGGCCGGGCCTGTGCTCGGGCATCCTCCTGAATTCCTGGGCATGACCTCCTCCGCTCCCCTGGTGGTAGTTAGGACGGAACTCGTCCGAGCGTCTCCTTTTGGGGTCCGGGTGCCTGTAATGACAATCGAGATGAAAAACCTACCTTTACAGATCCAACTTTTTATTTAATTTACAATATATTTATATTATTTTAGACAGAGATAGTGGCTTTGGAGAGGACAGGAAATGTGGGAAGAGAGAGAGGGGATGACATGCAATAAAGGGCCTGGGCTGGAGTCTAACCCAGGCCACCGCGGCCTCAACCTACACAATGTGTGTAGGTGTCAAACACGACTTTTAACAAACATACCAGCTTTCGATTCACACAAATTCCATCCAGCGAAATTAACATGGATGTGATTCTAAGCGAAAACGGTGAGTAACTCGCCTATCGTAATAGGTGCGATGACCTCTGTGATCTCGGTCATTGTCATACTGGTCGTACGGCCTCTTCCGGGGGGAGCTGCTGCTACGGTAACCGCCAGAGCTGCGATAGGAGTCTCCATGGGGACGACGGTCGCCATAGTGATGGTCCTTGTATCGTGGCTGGTCATACGGGTGATGCCGATCCCCTTGCCAGGACTGGTTGCTGTTTCCAGGATAACTGTATTTACGTTCTCTCTGCCAGTCTCCTCTATCTGTAACGAACGGACCAACACATGCATGTTTTTAGAATGAAATCAGCACAGCTTAATGAGACATTTGACAAAAAAAATCAAAAAGGTTGTCTTTATCTCACCGTCATTTCCAAAGTGTCTCTTGCTGGCCTGGCTGTATGGTTCTCTGTGATGTCCGTGCGGGCCTGGCCCAGAAGAGTGAGCCATGCCTGGGTGAGACTTGGAGGACGGCTGGGTCCCCATAGATTCTCGACTGGAGCCAGAGGTCTCGGACCTGATGGGCTTCTTCCTACCCGAGGGGTCATCCTTCTTCCTCTGGTCCTTCTAGAAAGGTCCCAGGGCATGTGAAGATCAGTCAGTACGACTCTCATGTTTAAGTCTTAAACATCTAACTGCTTTATTACTGAGGTAATATGAATACTAGCAGGGACAAACAGCTACTCACGTCTTCCTCGTGTGAACGCTTCTTCAGAGCCATTTTGTAAAGTTTGTGAAGTTTCCTCGCACCAAACTCCGTAAACTTGGACACAAAGATCCAGAGGTTCCTGGAGAGGACACAAGAACACACGGTGGAGTTTCAAAACAAACATCGACCTCCCCTGAAAAATGACTAGTGCGTGTAGCTAGTTTCGTCCATGGCTTACCGACGCCAGGTTTTGACGTCCTCCGGGTCGCTGTAGGACTTGAGGCACTCGGTGATGCGGTCTCCTATCTTCAGCAGGCACGTTCCTGTGTGCTGGAGCTGCTCCTGGACAGACAGGCCCTCGTCAGGCTTATCAAGCTGCTTTAGGGCCTTCTTCACTGGCCTCATGCGCTCCTTACACTGGGGAAAAACAGTTTAACATGAAAATCTGTTCAATATCCTCCATTACCACATACATGAGTGAGGATGTCTGGGGTGACTCAAATGATGTTTTGTAGATAATATTATGGTAGCTGTTATTATGTTATTATTATATAATTTGTCTTGGACTTGTGGTCTCCATAGTGGATGTGTTTGAGCAGCAGAAGAGAGTGTAAATAACTGACTATGCTGAAGGTCTCCTGGTCCAGCTCCTCGTCCTCCTCTCCGATAGGAATGGGGTCGTTCCCAGCAGTGATGTGCACTGGCCCCTGGGGTTTCTTCCCTTTGGCTCCTTTAGCCTGAGAGGGAAAAAACACCAAAAAAACTACCTCAGAACACTGCATGCAAACACCTCGAATACAATGACGCCCTGTTCCAACCCTTGTGATCCAGAAAAAATCTAAGATTATCTTTACATTCATCTGCCACCAATGTCCAAAGACAAACACCAGAAACCAAAAACTGTTCCTCACAATTGCTCCGAAACAGGAAAGGTTAGTAAGTGTGAAATGGTATACGTGCACGACAACGATATGTGGCGCTCGCAACAGAAAAATACCTTATCTTTTTTGCCCTTGGGACGCTTTTTGTCTTTGTCCCCTTCTTTCTCTTTTTTAGAAGTTCCCTGTTTTTCTTTGTTCTCTTTGTTATCCTTCTTCTTCTGTCTCTTCTTTGATGGAGATTTCTCTGCTCCGTCATCCTTTTAGACAAGGAAATTAACAAATAAATAAGCTGGAACCAGTCGCCGACCTTTAAATACAATTGGAATCGTGTTGCTGACGGGCTCTACACCAGTGTACTAGTATGGAATTGCACCATCCCAAACAGACTGACCTTCACCTCCCCTTCCTCTGAGGGGTTGTCTGACAGACAGGGGGAAGATATGTCATTGCCCTGCTCATCTTTAGGAGCCTTGTTCTCCTTCTTCACTCTGGGCTTTCTTTTCTTCGCTTTGGTCTAGTTGTGTGTGTGTGGGAGGGGGGAGAGAGAGATTAAACAGGTAAGTTAGCTTCCTTGCAAGCTGTGATTCTCTCATCCTCCATTCTGCGAGTCAGCGGGTTCACGACAAGAGGTCGTGTTTCTACTCACCTCCTCTCCTGATTTAGACTGATCCTTAGTGTCCGCCTCCTTCTTCAGCAGCTTGAGGAGGTAGTCTGCCCTGGCCTGGAGCTGCTTCCCCTGGGGCTTCTTGTTCGGGTCATCAGGGAGGATCTAGGAAAACAAACCGGATGTTAAACAAACACCCACTTCAACTCTCACGTTCACATATCCAGTGATGCCGTGAAAATTAACCTGTCTGTTCGTGCGGTGTACCTTGTCGGCAAGTTTTATGTCAGGGTCGGTCTTGATCAGGTCCCAGTTGCCGTAGCCGTGTTCGTAGATGCCCAGCAGGAGCTGCGTGTCGTCTTGTACCTCCCAGTCCACGTCGAAATGAGCCACTTTCACTCTGCAGGTTAACTGGAACCTGTGTCGAAGAAGATGGTCAAACTTATTTTCTGCTGACATTTATGTGATTTATGTGTTGCCCTATGTTATAATCCACGCTGGTGGCCGGCTTACTTGCTCCTCTCGGCGGGATTGGCCGGTATAGCTTTGTGCAGTGGCTCAAACTCCTCCTCGTGCTGGATGATGGACTTGGCGTTGACCTGCACTCCCGAGATCTTGATGTTGATCCCTCGGCGCTTCCCAGGGCCTTTGGCTGAAGGAGCAGACACAGACGTTTCGATAAAAATAAACAAAAACGACGGGCGCACAAACCCGAAGAGGTCAACGTTCGCACCAAGGAAAGAAGCGGACACGCACCTTCGCTGGGGTTCTCTTTGAGGTGCTCCTCGTGTTCTTGCACTGCAGCCACACAGCTGCTGTGGATAAGCTCACCCAGTCTCTTCAGGTCCGCTATGGACTTGTCCACAAGCTCAGAGTCCCTGGCAACGCCCTCTAGTCTGTGAACGAAAGGCACTGTTACGGTATAAACAACGGACCAACAGGACTATCTTGCTGACCCGACTTAACAGTGTATCGGTGGTAGCAGAGCGGCGCAGACCTTTCTAGAGGAGATCCGAACTTCTTGTACGCCTTAATGAAGCGTCGGATCTCGGCGTCTGTGAAACCTTCCACGTTGTTCTTGCGGGCTCTGGGCCGGCCCCTCTTCTTGGGTTTCTTGTCGTCCTCGCTGTCGTCAGTCTCGCTCTCGGAGCCCGACGAGCGGTGTTTCAGCTTGGAGCCCACGTCGCTGTCGCTGTCGTTGGCCTGCGCCTGGGAACAAGCACACGCACGCGGTCATCAGACTACGTCTTTACTTTGAACGGAGACCCATTCCGGCCATACAGGAACACGCGAAATCTTCTGAGTTATTATGCAGGTATGAATATTCGTTCATGCGCCACAAGGGATTCGCCGGAGTCCCAGAAGCTAATGATTCGTTAAGGAGACCTCTTGGGCGGTACATTAGGCACACCTACACTACGCGCACAGTAGCACCACAAGGGGGAATTCACCCCGAGGAAGTACTCATTAAAATCCCATCAGACATCATACATGCAGATAGCAGGAGAGGATGAGAGTGCATAGCTCAGCACCCCCACCCCCAAGGGAACGTTCCAGAGAGGTACCAGCACTGAAGTGTGCGTAAGAGAGAGAGAAGCAGAGAGAGGAAGAGAGAAACAGAGAGAGCAAGAAAATGAAAATAAAGAAAGAAACAGAGAGAGCGAGAAAAAGAAAGAAAGAGTGCGCAAGAGAGAAACAGAGAGAGAGGAGGAACCTGCACGAACGTCCCTCACCCTCTTGTTGGAGCTCCTGCTGCGGGGCAGCATGTAGATGTCCTCCATCTCCCTCTGCTTCTCCTCCTCCTCCAGCCGACGCCTCTGGTCCTCGGGGATGATGTCGTCCCAGTCCTTCACGGCCCTCCCCTCTATCTCGGGGGCGCTCTCCTCCATGTTGGAGAAGTTGGCCACCTGTAGGGAGGAGAAGAGGGCAGTGTAGTCAAGTGCAGGGTCGTGGAGCTACAGGTGTTTTCAACCCGAAGGCCTCACTGGAGATTGTACGAGCAAGCTGGTAGCGTACCTTGAACTGAGAGAGGAGCTCATCTGTGGCACTCGATCCCTGGTCACTTTCTCTTGTTTCAGCCAATCGCAAGATCTCATCAATATCCATCTCCTGGGAGGGCAAAAACGTTGTGGTCAAATAATTTGCTTCTGGAAGTATATCGTTTTCAAGCGTCTTGGGTGACCCTTTTGTAAATCTATGCAAAACTCTACTTTCTAGGTATACCTGTGGTTCAGACTCCTCTCCTTCTGCCTCTTTGAAAAGATCTCCTGCTCCAAACTTCAGGATGGCAGTCAGTTCCTCTTTGTTGAATGGGTTGGAACTGTAAAGCAGGCATCAACAATAAGTGCCTGATAGACTGTTTACCAAAGGCTCTTTTCAAAAGACAGAGTATTCAGTTGGTTTACTCACTTAGAATTTCCAGAGTTGTTCTCTAGAACGGTTCGACCAGTGGTGTCCATTCTTTGGATGACAAGATGATCCAAAACCATCTTCTTCTTGGCTCGCTCAATAATGTCCTCCTCCACTGTTCCCTTGGTGACCAATCGATAGATGTTCACCTGAGAAGCAAGAGGGACATTTTCAAAATTCTAAACATGGAAAAGAATATCAAGAATCACGTGTCCCACATAGAAATTGCGAATCCAGGTTTTAGTCGTGCCCTACCTGTTTTTTCTGGCCAATCCTGTGAGCTCTGGCCTGAGCCTGCAGGTCATTCTGGGGGTTCCAGTCAGAGTCAAAGATCACCACTGTGTCCGCAGATGCCAAGTTAATCCCCAAACCTCCAGCTCTAGTAGAAAGCAGGAAACAGAAGTCCTGGAAAGTAGAGGAGAAAAAAAAATCATCACCACCAACCATATTGAATCAACAACTCCCAATAATGCACATTTTCCATGCTCAGAGCTACCGTGTACAACATCACATTCGATGAAATACTGTCTGGCATACCTCAGATCCTTCAGCATTAAAGTGGTCAAGGGCTTGTTTTCGGATTTCTCCCTTTATGGATCCGTCCAAGCGCTGGGGGAGGAGGGGGAGAGGAAGACAAAACGTTACGCCTTGGGAGAGTTTTCCAAATTCCAAGCCTACACTCTTAAGGTTTCTTGTCGCAACACTGCGTTAAACATGGTGTTGCGGAATCCATGACCTCGATTACTGTCAAAGAGCATTGCAACGGTTCACCCATGCTTAGACGCAAGTCTGTATACTAGCTGCCCCGTTTCTCTGGGTTCCTTCCAGTTCGCATCAAAAAATAACTCTCGGATAAAAATAACCAGATTTGTTACGAGTCTGCTTGGTTATGTGTGCAGCAACCTGATCCTGTAAGGTGGCACCTAAGCCAAGCTTGCCACAGCCCTGTGAGCACCCTTATTATGAACGCAGTCACTACTCACAGACAGGATATAATAAATGTCATGAGGACCTAAGAACAAGTGAAATATGGGAATGAGGCCATACAGGAGTGTTCAGAATACCGTTTAGACTCCTCTGGGCTGGGGGGGGGGGGGGGGGGGGGACTCACCTGGAATGGGTAGCGCTTCTGGGCCAGGTACTCTGCCAGAATATCCAACATGCGCACCATCTGGGAGAAGATGAGGACACGGTTCCCTCGCTCGCGGAGCCTGGTCAACAGCTTGTCCAGCAGCACCAGCTTCCCACTGCCCCTCACCAGGTTCTGCGGCACACATAGTAAGAGAGGTCGAAACAGACAACCAGCCAAACACAGGGAACCAGAGTCGATACACACAAAAAAAAACATCTTCAGGCGGTAGCCTATGCTGTCTGTTTCGCTCAAAGCTCGTCATCCGTTATCACTCGCCGCTGCCACAAGGCCTAGAGGCGTGCACCTCAAGCCGTTGAGAGAGACAGTCATACCTGCAGGTGTTCCTTCTGCGTCTCGTTCTCCCCCTCCTCTGGCTGCTTGATCAGGAAACCGTGGTTGCAGCACTTCTTTAGCTCCATGATGATGTTCAGGAACCCGGAGGAGCTGCCTCGAGTGCCTTTGGAAAGCGCTCTGTAGTTCCTGGTGAGGATCCACCTGTCAGACGCAGCGGGAGCGAGACGACAAGGAGGAAGAGAGACAGAGAGGAAGCGTGCTTTAGATAGGACACCAATCGTCAGCAGAGAAAGGCTGTCAGACGGAGAGCGAGATGGAGGGGGTGATCTGGACAGGGTTCGGGCACGTACTTGTAGAACTGTTTCTGCTGGGCTGACATGTCCACGCGGAGGATCTGCTCCACCTTGGCAGGAAGGGACTTCTCCACATCCTTCTTGACGCGCCTCAGGAGGAAGGGCTCGAGGACCTTGTGGAGACTCTGGTAGCCGTTGTCGCTCCCTTTCCCATGCTCATCGTCAAAGTCATCCCAACTTTCAAACCTGCAAACGAGAGCGGGAGAACGCATGCGGTGTCGCTGTGACTTGAGGTGGCAAGCAAACGGAGATTGGGGGGAGTTGTCGGTTGAAGGGAAACGAGAGAGCCCTACTTGTCAGGCATCAGGAAGTGCAGTAGGGACCACAGCTCTTTGAGAGAGTTCTGAAGAGGAGTGCCAGTGATGAGCAGCCTGTGGTTCGACCTGAAGTCCATGAGGGTCTTATATAACAGCGAGTCATCGTTCTTCAGTCTATGGGCTTCGTCCACACCCAGAAAGGCCCAGTTGATGTTCCCCAAAACCCCCTGCAAGATAAGTCCGTTACAGATAAGACAAACTGAAGAAAGGGCGTAACAACGTAATATTTGAGCAATCACTTACTATAAAGTTATTGAAAAAGAACCCAGAATGTTCTGATGCCTTACCTTGTCTTTCAGTAAAATTTCATACGTGGTCAAAAGTGCATTGAACTTGATTCTTTTTGTCTGGTGGTTTACCCACTCGTAGTCGCGGATCTGGTAAAGACAGAAAAATATTGAAGATGAAAATTTCAGAGCCATCTTGGGAGCTGTCACAAAAACTGCATGTTTGGAACGAGCGATGCTGCTTACTGATTTCCTACTCATAACATCCCCCAAGTAGACCACCACGTTCATGTCAGGGGCCCAGGTTTCAAACTCCCTCTGCCAGGAGGTGAGTGTTGACAAGGGCACCACCACCAGGAAAGGCCCATACAGCTGGTGCTGATGGAACAGGTAGGACAGGAAGGAGATGGTCTGGATGGTCTTTCCAAGACCCATCTCATCGGCAAGGATAACACTGTTGCACCTGAGGAACACAATAACATAATGGTCATACTGCATATGTATATGTATGTATACTATATATTGTTTTGTAATCTATAATACAGCACAGTTAAAGATTTGCTGATTCTCAGGTTGTTACCTGCACCAGGAATGGGCCAGCCAGTTGAGTCCATCTAACTGGTAATCTCTCAACACCAGGTTCTCATTTCCAATGTAAGATGGTTGCTTTTTCAGTGCAACAAATCTAGGCCGTTGTTTCAACACCTGAGATCGACAATAGAGAACAACGTTGCACCACGATTAGGACACAGCACTGCATGTTGCTCTGCGTCTTATGAAGGGCATTGGTCAGGTGGCGCTCTGTTTTCAGAGCTCTGTCAGAATTTCCTGCTGACCATGTATTCACCTTGCACTCTTTGGAAGGGATTGTTTTGCTGGAGTCCCTGTTGCTGAAGTTATCTATGCAGTGCTGGAACTTCTTCTGAACCAGAGCTCCATCTTCCCAGCTGCACTCGGCGTAGGGAAGGCCCATCCACTTACACAAGTACTCAGGTTCATCAGACGACGACGCCGTCTTGTGACTGTGCGCTATTCAGGATAGAAAAAGAGAGTGTGGAGAGTGAACATGGTTTAATGTGGGGATCATACAGTACACATAGCAGTAGTAAGCGCACTTTATGGATTAGACCAACTTACAGGGAAAATCAATGGACCCTGGCATCTTCCCTGTTTTAGTTGCTGTTCAGAAGAAAAAACAAAATTACAATTTTGCACACAAATAATTTTATACCAAATAATAAATATCAACTATAGTGATATTTATACACTGTTACAAAATTCTTATTTCCTGTTAAAACTACTTACACACTTCTGGCAATTGAAAATACGCTTTTACAAACTTTTTACAGTGTTCTTACCAATGATTCGCTCCACAATTTGGAACTGCTTATTCAAGTCTGTGGTCAGTTCCATCTGGCAGTTGTAATATTCAATATCCTCAGGAGATGCTTTTCTAAACCTAAAGAACATAACATGTGTCACTGGGTTTCAAACTGAGTACCAAAAGAATACAACAAAACGACTTATCGGCACCGGTCTCAGTTCCTCACCATGCCTTCAACTCGTCATTCTTCCTCTTGAAGTTCTCCAGTTTTTTGGAGCCCTTGACCTTCTGCTGAGTAAGAGAGTCGATGCTCTCCCAGGTGTTGTGAATGTAGGACCAGCCTTTCCATTTGATGAGGTAGTGGGTCTCACCCTCGTCTTTCTCTGGGTCAAAGTCTGCCCCAGGGTCCCCGTTGGCCTCCACAGCATACTGAGTAGTGGAAGCACCAGTGACTAACAGAAAAACAAACAGAAAATGGTCAAAACATATGCAAAAGGGAGGTGAGGGCATTTCTTATACATGCCATAAGCTCTCTGTTTAGTAGACTTGTGATCTTAGTCTCAACAAAATAAATACAACCGCTCTTTATTTCTAGGTGAGTAGTGATAAGATGCCATGTAGAGATTCAGTACCTCCTTTCTTGCCGATCCTGATGTCCATGACCTTTTCTATGGTCTCACTGTCATCATCTTGCTGCTCCTCAGCTACGTCCCCTACCATCTCTATCAGGTCATCAGAGTCCGTCTCAAAATCATTTTGGTCCTCCTTATAACTTATAACACAAAACCATGCATATGACAAGGGACAATTAGCGAGAGATGAGGGCGCCTCAGTACGAAATGTTTGAAGCAGTTTACAAAAGCAATTTGGTTCCTTGTGAAACCAAAAACCTGTGTTATTATCAATGCAAAATGTGACAGTGAGAAATAAAATGATTTCCCTCAAACAGTTAACTACAATATGGGTCTTTGAAGCACCAGCATGTGTCACACGTCACACCTGACTTTTGCTGCCACTCTGCGACGAGTTTGTCTCTTTGGGGTGTCATCTTCATCGTCGTCGTCGTCATCGTCGTCGTCGTCGTCATCGTCATCTTCCTCAACGGATGACTCCTGTTTCCTGGTTTTCCTTCCTTTTTGAAGCTGCTGCTTCTTCACGGGGGTTGATTTAGTCTGAGGCCTGTAAAATATCAAAACACAAGGACAAGCCCTTTCTATTAGGCAGGCTTCTTCATTGTGTTTTTAAATCCAAACTTAAAACACACTGATATGCACTAGTGTTTCCCACTACCTCTTGAGTTGTAATGTTACTTATTTTACTGTTATTGACTGTTTGTATTTAGTTTTTACTATGTATTTTATGGTGTCTTCTTTTTGCTTTTGTTCGGCACCTCGGTCAGCCTTGCTGTGTTAAGAGTGTGCTTTATAAATAAAATGTACTTACTTACAAGCCGGCCACCATCAGACACTTTAAAAACAACTGGAAAAGTTTCGTGCAATTGGAAATGTTTCCCATCATTTAACTGAATTTCAGTGCTTTGGTTGTGGTACTGATATTGCTGAGGATCCCCAAAGTAATCTAATACTCACTAAATTCTTCTCACTTTTTACTCAAATGTAAGAAATACTCTACATTTGGCAACGTCTCATTATGGAAACATTTCAGTATGGTTGAGAATCCTAAACAGGTTATTCGCATTCGCTCCCCGAAGCCAAAACACAGTGAAATTAAGACGACTGATCACACAATGAGAATGAAGTGAGTTGAGACAGACTAGACGAGCCATCTGATGGCCAGCCTTCGCTACACTCTTACCTTCTAGCAGGAAGACGTCTGGATCTAACTTTTTTTTCTTCTTGCTCACTGTCTGCACTGCTGGCATCCTCATCCTCCTCTTCATCATTTGAGTCATCATCTTTCCAGGTATTTCTTAACACAGAAATACCAACAGTTCACCCTCAAGGCCAATCATTGGACTAAAGTATAAATTTGGAGTCCATCTATTATGCCGAATTTGATAACAGGCTCACGAATCACACTACCAAGTGTCACCACTAAAGTTGTCCGAGCTGCCTCAGTCTAGCTGGCTGAAACTCCCACAAATTTCAATTTGGAGTACAGACACCCAAATTTGAATGAACACAATGATAGGGAGTGCATACAAACACAGCACTACACAGAACAATTAATTGTGGAACATGAGTGAACGATGGGATCTGAATGGTCAGACTGTATTACGGAAAAGCACTCAGATCCAGAGGGCACTATAATATTTTGTGAGCAAGGAACTGTGTTCAAAGTCATACAACTAAAATATCATATAAAACCTCTAATTTCAAATATATGCTGTTTTGTTTGAAGGAGTGCCAATACAGCAGAAAAGATGTCCACAGCAATGTGAAATTTTATCAAGATGGATTTAAGTGCTTGTAATACTCCCAAAGGAACGACAAAAATGAAACTGAATAACCATGCAGAAGATGTTGTCTTTCACATTGCTGCAGTCTCAATACTTACTCTTTCTTCTTCGACCGTGGTCCTTTTCGTTTGGGACTTCCACCTTCAGAATCACTGCTGCCCTAAAATGTGTATATATTTGATTAAATCTCAACTAAATGGTTATTGGAAAATAGTTTCTCTATATTGTAGGGAAATATACACCGATCAGCCATAACATTATAAGCACTGACAGGTGAAGTGAATACCCCGTATTGTCTTGCTATCATGGCACCTGTCAGTGGGTGGGATATAATAGGCATGAAAGTTAACATTTTGTACTCAAAGTTAATGGGCAAGGGAAAATGGGCAAGCGCAAGGATTTGAGCAACTTTGACAAGGGCCAAATTGTGATGGCAAGACTAGGTCAGAGAATCTCCAAAACTGCAGCTTTTGTGGGGTGTTCCCCGTCTGCAGTGGTCAATACCTATCAAAAGCAATCCAAGGAAGGAAAAGTGGTGAACTAGCAACAGGGTCATGGGCAAGACACACTGATGCGCGTGGGAAGCAAAGGCTGGCCCATGTGGTACGATCCAACAAACAAGCTATTGTAGCTCAAAATAGTTTTAAAAAGTGAAGGCTGGTTATGATAGAAAGGTGTCAGAACACCTGCATATGGGGTGTGCATGCTGACCCGTCCACTGCCGAAAGCGCCTACAATGGGCACGTGAGCATCGGAACTGTACCACAGAGCAATGGAAGGAGGTGGCCTCGTCTGATGAATCAAATTCTTTCCCCTTTTACATCACGCAATGGTTGTGCATGTGCGTCGCTTACCTGGGGAACACATGGCACCAGGATGCACTATGGGAAGAAGGCAAGCTGGTGGAGGTAGTGTGAAGCTTTGGGCTATGTTCTGCTGGGAAACCCTGGGTCCTGCCATTCATGTGGACGTTACTTTTACACACGTACCACCTACCTAAGCATTGTTGCAGACCATGTAGACCCTTTCATGGAAACGGTATTCCCTGATGGCAGTATCATCTTTCAGCAGGATAATGTGCCCAGCCACAAAGCAAATATGGTTCAGGAATGGATTGAGAAACGAGTTCAAGGTGTTGACTTGGCCTCCAAATTCCCCAGATCACAATCCAATCGAGCGTCTGTGGGATGTGCTGGACAAAGAAGTCCGATCCATGGAGGCCCCACCTCGCAACTTACAGGATTTAACCCTTGTGTTGCCTTCGGGTCACATGACCCAAAGGTTCATAACGAGCCATCGTTGTGTTTACCCAATTTTACCCAATACAAAAACAAATAAAAATAATTTTATTTTAACCTTTGCAATGTGGGGGGTCTAAGACAGCCCAACGGTTAAAAGAAAATGCTTCACTTTGTTTTTGTATGCGGTAAAGTTGTCGCAATACGACGGTGGGTCACAATGACTGATGGGTCAGAATGACCCGAAGATAACACAAGGGTTAAAGGATCTGCTGCTAATATCTAGGTGCCAGATACCGTAGCACACTTTCAGAGGTCTAGTGGAGTCCATGCCTCAACAGGTCAAGGCTATTTTGGTGGCAAAAGGGGGACCTACACAATATTAGGCAGGTGGTCAAAATGTTATGGCTGATCGGTGTACTATGACACTATATCCTGCACATTTCCATTTTCTCCATGTCTCTGGTTTACAAATGTTTTGCATCTTCTTTAACAAGAGGGTCAGGGTTAAGCAGGTAACACCCATGCATTGACTTATCCTGACATAGTAAAAGGGGATTTAAGATTCTGGAATGTATGGTGCCAAATGGTTATGAAAAACTGATTGTTATAATCGTTGCTTACACATCAAAACCACTAGATGGTGCCACTCTATAATTGATCAATGTTTGAAACTGCAGTCTTTGCTGCACCACCAGATTCTCTTAATATATGTCAGTCCAGGAACGATTATTATATATTACTGTGGCTCCAATTTTGGTACATTGTGTAGCTTGTGTTGTGAGTATGCCGATATGTAATCTTGGAAATTCTGACATGGTAAATTTGAATATCAACTCTATGATCGGTGTTAAGGCCTGTGGATTTCCATAGAAGTCCCATCATGGACCTCTTACCCCAGCTCCGATATTGAGACGGGCAGGTTCTTGTCTGCTGCGACTTGAGCGCCTGACTCCGTAGACATCGGGATGTTCTTCCCACATCTGTAATAAGAACGTAACGTCACCAAACGGAACCACACTTCATAACTACTAATATTCTATGTACACAGAAATTATGTAAAACTATCACAACACTGTTACATAACTGGCCATGTGATTTAGACTACAAGTGCCTAGATGGCCTGCAACCTATGGAAATATGATTAATTCCAGGAAAGCAGTGGCCCATATCTTAATTAACTGGATGATAAGCCAGAAGTGATTTCTTCACCTTCTTTACATCTGCTAGACTGTCCTTCTTTCTAACTGGCTTGTCCTTCACATCAGTGGAATGTTGCTGGGACTTGGACCCTGTAGATTCACTTTCGGACTCAGAGTGGCTCTCAGATTCTGAGGAGCTGTTGGAAGCAGAGTGGTGCGACGTTCTCCTCACGCTGCCACGCTCACTCTCCGAGTGACTGCCTGATTCCGACCCTGAGTGGTTGGATTCTTCTGAAGCCGAGTTGCTAGTATCAAAAAAAGGGCAGTAATTCAGACTTTCCCCTTTGATACAGCTGGATAATGTTGATTATGCATTTCAAATAAAAACAATAAAGAACAAAGCAAGGCTCTTAATTTTATATTCTGGAACATTCAATGGACAATTAAGGGAACAATTAATGTATTCCTAAAGTGTACAGATTTGTGATATTTGCTGTAAATTTGACAGCAAGATTGAATTATTCTTATGTTAATGACAACTCTTTATGACAGCCCCACATATATTGAGGGGCTACAGACAGGAAAAACATTATTATGAGGGGTAAAGACTCAACCAAAGAGAATCAACAGACTGAATAACAAAAACATGAAGGATTGTGTCATTGTAGTTTAGGAATAATTCGCCCCATTGAATGTGAGAAAAGAATTGGCAGTCGAGTAGTTGACTGATACGATCTGGCTGTGAACAAATACAGTACCCATAACAGACACTGGAGGGTGCACACCACCTGGCGTTTCAAAATAGATCCCACAAGGGACTGCCATATTGGTTAAAATTGACACACACTACTTCCTATAGCATCTCATTAGCTATTTAAGCAATTTCAATGCATCTGTCATAATAGGTGTATCTTTTAATTACGTTGTTTACACTCTCTAGCATAAATAAGACGAGTGAATCTTTTAAAGGAGACTACGGATAATTTGAAATTAAACAACAATAGTTGTACATGATACAAGCCTAAATATTATTTAACAGTGATATCAGCACCAGTTTGAAACCAAAATAAATACATGTGTTTGCCATCTAGGTTATACAGTCAGACTGTGCCTGTCGGAGATTGAGAATTCAGCTCCTGCTGACCAAGCATGAAACCTTCCTGAGTGAGGTCACAAATGGGAGGGACAAAAACCTAAACTCAATTACTATAGGCTTGTGGGTTGCTAGGTGGAACGTTAGCCTATCCCAGCTCAAAGTACAAGCTTCCGACCTTTGAACCAACTTCCTGTTCCATCTTCCTGTAGTTCTGAGCACTTTCTAGCAGAAGTCATACTAGCTATGCAGCACAATGCAAGGGCCATTTTGTGTTTTTGTAAGTGACTTTCAGTACAATATGTAAAATAGTAGCCTACATTGTTGAACCACTGCCTCTCATACTATTCAACTACTATGTGACTCTAAAGTGATCACAATCAAAAGACAAACAGTGATAGAGGACCTAATTTAGTGGTGCAGGACTTTCAGAATTGTGATAGGTTACTAAAATGGCTGCCATCTGCCCAGTCAAAGCACCCAGTCACAGCACCAATTCAGCACAAATGACCTTTCAACATGCACTACATATGGAAATCAAGACTGAGGGCAGAGTGAAAATGTGACAATGCTGGTATGGGTTTTGTGGCTTGTAACTCTGTAATCAGCTGCCGTGAACAGTTAGGAACAAAATTGTAGACTTGAATGCCTAAATTGTCATTTTACACATTAACCATTTGCACTTACCATTTTTCAATTTACAGTCTGTTGATAATTGTCTGACTGTGCTGAAGAACAATGGCTCTTGGGTCACAATGTATTGTACTTTCTCTTAATGTGGCACCCAAATAATCTGATCACATGAGTATGAGGTCATAATAATTATTTAATCTTTATTGATAAAAAATACATTTGTTATTTCTGTTTTCACATTGAAAAAGTAGTTAATACTCTAAATTTTAAGTAAAAACTTATATATATATATATGCCAGCCACTGCCAGGCACTTGTTGGCATGCTATGAAAACTGATAAAATATTGCCCCATCACAATTCACACTATGTGAGATAGTGGGGAAAGGAGAATCAAAAGATTGTGAGACAATGTTTTAAAACTCCATAGTAACAATTGCTGACTTAACCCCAAACAAAGTATATTTAACTGAAAGGAGTAGGCAAGACATGTTTTATAAGTAGCCTAATGAGGCAAATATGCTGTCTATATCAACATACACAATGTTACTGTTAAACGTTGACAGTTTGCCACTTTCCCTCTTGGAAAGTAAATCCCAATGTAATTTGGTTTTTTTTAATGAATGATGTCATTTCAGTCTCCAAGCAAAAAAGTCAATGTAATGGTAGTAAATATATATAGCCTAGTTATAATTAAACCTACAGGTTTTGAACAGATTAAAAGTCTCAAAACACATTGTGAAATACTTCACCCCCTATCCTAATCAAAGAAAATTCTACCTAGGTAACAAATCAGGAAATTTGACTTACATAGTTAATATGAATAAGGATTGGAGGTTATGTCACCAAAATGCATCTGTAAACCTTTCTTCACTCTAAATTGAGGTATAAATGCCTTTTCCTAACTGTCATTAGAATTGAATAATGTTTTACAAATGAAAATCTTTATCTTAACAGTTAAATAAGGATGAATTATGAAGCATGTTTAAAGCCCATGTATCAATTGGAAATGCCCTCATAACACATTGATAATCAATAGTATTTTTTTTGTATGACACCACATGTTTCTGATGATGAATGAAAATGAAAGTGGTATATCAAATGTTCCACAATAAAGTCAACATACTATGGTAAAATGGTGCAATGCAGCTGACTAATAAGACAAGGTCATATAGTACATTGTAGCAAAAAAACAAAACAATTGTAATTGTGCATTTGAACAAGGCAGGCCATGAAGATCAACTCTTGTCATAACGATTGACAATGTGCATTACATGGGCCTGAGAGATCAGTGTTAACTGTCAGAAATGCAGGGAAAATAAGGGTGTGGCTATTAAACACAACCAAGGTCATTGATATGAAACTGGTAAAAATAATGTCATGTGTGTGTCCACAGGTGATCAACCAAGCTTGAAAATGTAAACAATCAAAACAATGTCAAAAAGGTTAAATATATATAATCATACCTTGATGCATTGCTTTTAGTCGAACCTTCATCCTCTTGCTTTTTATTCTTGTTCTTCATCATTATTTATCTTGAAACTTTGAATAGTTGACCTTATGTCCTGGTATTTACTGTAAAAAGTTAGAACAGGGATGAAGTCCCAAAAGCTTGTTTCTTTTCAGAGTGTAGTAAAAGCATTGACGTTGCGACATAGGGATTGGTAGATGCATTGTCTCCAAAGTATTATTTGATACTTTTCAAATAAAAATAATGATAAACAAATGGCATGTCATGATTTGATTCGGTTAAAATCCAGTGATCCAGTGTTTCAATGATACCCACGTAACAAGCCACATGCATTAATTCTAACTGCGTCATCAGACAAAGAACTATGAAAACGTGATATAAAATTATAAATCACTCGAAAAGAGCAGTAGTAAAATGTAAACATACCTATTCCATGTACAGTAAGGTATGATGCGATATTAGATTCACCTCCGCTATATTACTTATGTAATAATTGTGAAAACATATCAAAATAAGGTTGAGCAAAAACGAAAAACTACTTTAAACAAATAGGAAAAAATATGTATTTGTTTTTTTAAAAGACAGTTAATTCTACTACAGTGCGAGAGAGACGGTCAGGCTTGGGCTCCTCACGGAGCACACTATAAATGGAGGCGCGCCATGGCTGCCAACCCAGGGTAGAGAAAACAACGACTCGAGCATACGCTGAGCAAAGACGTCCTTACACGACACAATAAAGCACTAAATGGCGTAGAAATATGCTCTAACTGATATAACATGAATCGTTAACCTTTTTCGAATATTAATGTCGAAATAGCCCCCCTCCTGAGGGATTTCAGTAAAGAGAAAAAGCTTGACAAAAGCCCAATGAACAGCTCCACTTCCCAAGGCTCATCCGCCATCTAGAGCTCCTTCCTAGCTCTGAAAAGCTTTGCCTTTGATTGACGTTATTTCCATTTACCCCACACTCAGGTGATGCTGCATAGTCCCTCCCCCATATATTTTGTATTAAAAAGGCTCTCTTAAATCATGATGAATTAAAATGTATTTGTTTACTTTTTAGCTAATGAACATGACTGTACATGAAGTTATATCCACTCATGTTAAAAAGTCTTAGAATTGTATAATTGTACACATTACTTTAGATCTAGACATCATTTCCTGTTCAGACAGGAACTAGTTCTATAGAAGCCATTTTGAAGTGCCTTTGGCCCACTACAGACACAGCAATAAAAATATTGTGTCATCATTAAATACCCATTACAAAATATAGTAGAAAAAAAAGTTGATTAATTAACATCTGCAACTGAACCAGTGCTTAACTTCCACACAGATGTTTTTATTTATTTTTATTTTTAAGTTATCCAGTTAAAAGCATTATTATGTATAGGAAGCTTTCGGATATCGGCACTTTGGGCACCCGACCGTAAGGGTACGCCAACGGAAATACACATCTTGGAGGTCCTACAATGGAGGTTACTGCTAAACAACACCAATCACAAGTAGTTGATCCTTAAACTGAGAAATATATCCAACAAAACCTCTTTTAGCTAGCTTACTGGCTACCATCCCATTTTAGGCATCAAAGAATCATTGTTTTAGGGAAGCACCTAAACTCATGGTATCAGCACCAAAAGTTTTCTGATGTGGTTTGATTAGCCCTCTAGGGGGTGGCAGAAAAAGTCCTCACATAAGATAGGAAGGTTACATGAAATACATTCTTAAATAGAAAAATTTAATTAAGTGTAAAAAATCCTTCGTCAAGACAAAATTGCTGGATAAACTTCATGAGTAAAAAAAGTTTTTTGTTTAACGCCGATAAAATGTTGAGTTCCTGCATACGAAAATATGAACAAAATCAGAAAAGTTAAATGTATGCGCATTTTATTCAACATTCTAATTGAAAATGTACAGAGAATTGAAATTGTATTTACAATTTTGATGCATTCAAGAAACGAGGAACATAGGTGTCAAAAATATTTTTCTAATGACCACAAGAGTCCAACAAAGGGGTAAGTTTCCCCCAAGTGAAAAGCCACTGATCCTGATATAAAAAAAGCTTTAAAAAAAAGGGAACTCCGTTTTCCCAAAATACGATAAAACTGAAAATCTTAGCCGCCATCTTGATCTCAACGTGTGTAGCCTCTGCGTCCATTGTGTCCATTTCAATGGGGTCTTAATGGAATCAAAAACAAAGGAAATTCAGTTGAACACCTAAGTTATATTCAGTTAATACAGTCTTTGAAATTCCATAAATTCAAAATTGCATGCATACAATTTAATATCTAAATAACTATGCTTATATACTGAGTAGCATAATGACAAGTTAGTCAATAAATACAATTTCCGATGGCTTTAACATCATAATACATAATAAACCATTAAAAACATTTACATTTTCTGCTAAATGACTAAATGTAAAACATTTCTTCTGTTGACCGTGCATGCTTAAGCACTGAATGCGTTCAGCATTGTTTATTCAAATAATTCACCATTAGATCAACTGGGCAACATTTAAACTTTAAAAGTATATTTGAAATATAGATATGTTTTATGAAACACAATGAATCACTAAGTCTTTAAATGGCGGATGGTATGAATTTATAGTATTAAGTATTTGTCCAACTTTATTTTCAAGCTACTCAATAATACCTTAACTGCCCACAAGGGGGCTCACTGAAACCAAGGTTTATGCTAGCAAGAGCCAAACCAAGGGTAACAAAAACATACCCTTTCATGCATTTCTTAAGTAACGCAGCTTGATTTTTGCTGATAGAGGCACAAATATTTATAACACCATTTATAACACCAAAACTATCTTTATAAAGCATGATGGAAAACTGCATGAACTTGTGATCGGCAAATACAGCAAACAAGGTTCCCATAGAGAAAGTATACAGACTAAACTATAACATGCAATAATACTTGGCCATCCTTTCACTTTCTCAGAAAAAAACTGGAATTGACCAAGAAAAGTCAACTAATTACAAATTGTTTACATTTCTGTTGAAAATGGACATGATACCCTTGATTGAATTCAACTGGAGTCCGTAG
This sequence comes from Osmerus mordax, assembly GCF_038355195.1. Taxonomy (NCBI): domain Eukaryota; kingdom Metazoa; phylum Chordata; class Actinopteri; order Osmeriformes; family Osmeridae; genus Osmerus; species Osmerus mordax. The sequence continues at coordinate 11,904,584 of NC_090053.1, forward strand.
AACATCCAATCCTTGCAGAGTTTCTCTGAGCCAAAGAAAGATGATTTGAATTTGTTTTTGTGACCCTCAACTTTTACCAAGTGGTTAAGTAAAGGTTAGGTAAAATCAAAAAATAATTGGCTCCAGTAGAAGCAGGAGCAGATTGGTTTTCAAATGGACCGTTGGTAAGGTATGGGAAGGTATTTAATTACCTTCTCAAGACACTCATATCAAGAAAACACTGCACATTACAGGTCCTGTTTAGGCTTTAATATGTTCAGTATTTGAGGTAGGCCAAATGCACGTATTGGTTGATTTTTATGATACTCCACACGTCAGTTTGTCACTACCACCCTGTCCTAGAATGCTTGGTAATAAGCATTACTATTTAACAAACACATTGTCAAAAATACCAACTAATGCAACAACATTTTATGAAATATTCTATAATCTAAGCAGATAATATTTACTGAGACTTACAGAGACGTCTTCAAGTTTCAATCGAGATGACAACAAGAAGTAAGTCCTCATGATTCTGTGTGGGATAAGATGAAAATTATTAAAAAGGGAAAAGGTTTGAGTGTTTCTGAAGCACTTTGTAGATTTTTTTAAATATCAAATTAAGAAATTACCTTTTTGGATACATATGTTTAAGATATGGAAACAAAACATGTTACCATTCTGGACATCTGTTGTGTAATATCAGATTAACCTTTAGATGCGTGAATTCTAAATATATTTCTAAATAAATTTCCAACGGCCCCCACAGCGCAAGTTATTTTTCTGAAAAGGCAACTACATAGTTTTAGTTAGCTTCCGGGTTAAGTTAACTAGCATAATACTCGTAGCAATGCTACTACATGTTTGATGTTACTCCTTAACGGGTTAATAAGGTGAGGTAGCATCACCAGACAAATTCATTAATGTGAATGAGTGTGGAAGCCCTCAGTTAATTTTTTCGCTTTCCATCTTATTGAACCCACCCCTTATCAGATAAACAGTTGTGATTGTCCCAACCAGATTCTGGTTGAAGGGGAAATTTTTTTGAATGGAGGGTGGCCAGACTTATCTGCCAGAGTAAATAAAACATGACCCAGGGCTTGAAAATGCTCTTGAACTGGTCGCATATGCTCCCAAAATTGTATCTGTGCAACAAAAAATATATATCTTTTAGCATTTGTTCAAGTGCAAATAATCATTATGGTGCGACCTGTTTTAATTTGTTTACCAAACGCTCGCTAATTAGCCTACTGCACAGTATGTGACTGCTGTGAGCTAGCTACAGTGACTAACGTTCTATCCAACATTCCATAACTTGTTGAACTTTACGTTAACTTTAATGCAGATTTTAGATGGGTACAAATTTGCCATCAATCACTCCTTGTCACTACGCTCCGTTGTCACGTGACTGGGAGCCAATTCACGCTCAAAATTTGAAGAGCGGAAAAGACTATATGAAAATCTTCAGTGGGGGCTCCTTACTTGTTGGTAGCACCAGTGCTACCAAGTAAAAACATTTTAATAAGCCCTGTGACCTGGCAGATTTGTCTGATCCCAAGGATAAATGGGAGGCACTAACATTGCGACATCAGAAAGACATTTTATCTCCTGTAGAAGTCTTACATTGGCAAAATTAGCTACCTTTTAGGGGTGTTAAGGGTACTGTAAATGGTTTGGATTGTACCAACATTTTAAGGACTTGTGTACAATGCAGTGACTATAAGCATTCAATATAGGAGTTGCATTTTAAATTAACTTGTTGAATATAATATTCCAGGTCTTTATCTTGTTTTAAAAACAGACAAAGACATTATATATTTCGTTGAAAAGGCATATTTTATTACAACCCATACACAATTCCAATTCACTTCATAAGTATTGCACATCGAATGGTTAGGATAAAAACGTAAACCATTTCAAACATTTTTGGGGAAGTAATTTCAAATCAACGCAAATCAAAATGTAACACGGTGGAAACAGAGAAAATCAACACTAAGGGGGAGGAGACTAATGGGGTGGACACTTTGAGGGGGTGGAGACTAAGGCAAATCCTCTATTGTTTGGATCCTGGCCCTAAAAAGCAAAGCTGACTGACAAGATTTTAGAAAAAGGTTTGATGTATTTCCATAAACTAAAAAGTCCAAAACATCGGACGGCTTTCTAAAAGGCTTGATACCGCCATTCCTTTGTCAGCATTCATGTAGCACTCTGCATGAGAATGCTTATTTAGGGTTCCAATAACAGCGACCACGCAATCCACTATTGTAGTTGACTCCATTTTGAGGAACTGAAGAAACCTTCAATACCAGACTACAATATTTGAATTCCAACCTTTGAAATTGATATGTACCAATAACCTCTACCACAGATGTTTTATTTACAGTTAATTTGATTTAAACCATGCACTAAGTGCTTGCAGCAACAATTACGGATTTAGTTAAGTTTAGAAAGTGAAATTAACTACAAAAAATAAAGGAACAGTACCAGGGTCAAACACCAGTTGAAGTAAGATTTTGTTTCAACTAGATCTACAAATCTATAAATAGTATGAATTAATAACTGGGTTCAATACCATTGAACCCATTGTCCAGTGATCAGGGATATTTTTCTCTCTCAAATATAGATATGAGGGACGATGTAAATACTTAGTTTAAATTTAGGTTAACGTGAAGATTTATACTTACAAGTCTTGGTCACAGCAAGTCTTCAATCTGGCCAACGGTAGAACTGACAAACCTTCAAAAGTTAGGGAGAAAACACACCAAAAAATAAGAGGGGAGAACAGCACAACCTACTGGTGAACCTTGTATAGCGGTAAATACAAATGTAAAACGCAAATTTAGCTATCACAACTTGTTTACACATGGACTTACCATTCCACAGTCTGATCATTCTTATTCTTTTACGTGTTTCTTCAACCAGTAGCGGTTCCTAAAACAAAAATAAATATGGTTATTATGTTGTCTGACTGTAGCAAAATCCTTACCAACCAATGAAAATTACCTTAACAGCCTGAGTTGCAGTCATTTTTAATTATTTAAGTAACCCATTTCAGTATCATGCTACATCGTTATTGTTTTTTGAAATTATTTTTAATATAAATTACAGGGTGTACTACTCTTAAATGTTAATATCAACATTCCTGCATCTAGACTTATCTGAAACAGTTTTAAAACAGTTAACTCCTACACTAAACTACTTTTGAATACATATTTCATGTAGGGATATTTCAATAAGCTGTTGACTGTGACCTTGGCATTAGAAAATCACATGTATTTCTAGATAAATTACTTCACTTTCACAATAACATTTGCTATCTAAGTAAACATTTTACTTGATAGACTCCTAAACTGAAAGAATAAGCCAAATAAATTTAATTATTTAAGTGACTATTTCCATCAGTACCACAAAGAGTTAACAGCCAACACCCTGTTTTACATTCTAAATATATTTATACTCCAGAAATTAATTTTTATCTTGATTATCGATATAATGTGTATAAACTTTACATGGTCCAAATGCTAAATCTACTTATATATTTTTTTTTTTATTACCTCGATTAATATATATTTATATCTATATATCATTGTATTAAAATCTCAAAACTGGTTTACCTGCATTTGACCAGGGCATGGATTTTAAGTTTTTCAACTTAAAAGCCATTAAAACTATTTTAGTTTATGTATTAAGCAGATTGATTTAAATAAAAACAATTTAAGATAAAAAAAAAAAATCTGAATTCGTAGTAAACTTAAATTATTCGACATATTACCACAGCCACATCACATTCTAATCAGTATTACACTTTAGAATGCACGTCTTTCAAGTGATTTCTTCATATTTTATACTTCAGACCTCTCAGATCCAGACAAGGGCGTTTGCCCTTTCAAGGACAAAGCAAATTTTAACTGCGTAGGTTCAAAAACTCCTAAGTATTCCCACAAATGTGTGTCCTTTGAATGTAAACATAACTCACTTTAAACACAACGATGTCCTCGAAGCATATTGTGAATTACAAATGCAAGATCATATACCGTGAATATTAAAAATGTTTTATAATTCTTGGCTGAGGAACCATCATGGCCATTTTGACTACAGGGCTGTGAATCGTCGTTCTTTCCACCATATTGGCTTATCCTTTCAACTCGTCTCCAAGCATTTAAAGTAAGTTATCAATTTAATTCTTACCCATTTCCAGGGAAGGTGTTACCCCTTCTCATCGACACGGTCGGGTGCCGTATTTCTGGACATTTCTGGTTGTTTTTGTAGAATCTTCTCCCTGACAGCTGTGTACCCCATCTCCGTCCCCTCTCAGTGCTGTCCTCTTCTGTCTGTCTTTCCCTCTAGCTTTGCGCTGTAATACTCAGCTTTGCCCCCTCCTCTCTCTCTCCCTCTCAACGTATCCGTACTCAGAAACAAATGAAACGCACTTGCACCCTAGGCAACACAGCCATTTGTTTATTCCCTTTAACGCATGGTATTTATTTGATTATTTCCTTTTCACCAAATACAAGCCAAACGTTTACTGCTCATCAATGAACGATGGAAAACAACTAATCTTAACACAATAATGAACTACAGTGTTGCTTTATCAGTCAACAAGTTGACATGACCGACATAATTAAACATCTTTTTACACAAACAATGTTTGTTGTGCCAGGCCTATGCTATTTAATCTAAATAATAGCCCTGATACAAAAGCACAGGCCGGCAGCTAGAATCGAATTAGTTGCACACGTCCATAATAACACAATATCCTAGTCGCTGACGTGTTCTCCAGACACAGTAACAAGATGGGGACCTCCATTTTGAAAATATAACTGCTACTCCACCCCCATTATAAACCAATGAAATGCAAGCTGGAACCGCTCTTGCCTTACGACAGTGGAAGATTTCTTTAAAAAGACTCCCTGTCTGGCAACAAACCTGTAATGCCGAAATGAAACATCGGCAAAAATACGGATTCCCCTCGAGATTACCATGATCACTGAGGAAATCGTATTGGATAGGCCTAAGCGAAATCATCATGGTTGTGCCTTACGTTAATTATCACTTCGAATTGAGTTGGCCCTGTGTCCAAGGTAGGCCTAAGCCTATATCCAAAATAGGAAAAGTAACCAAACACCAACAGTGCGAGGAAGATTTGTTGTGACAGTTAAGACAGAAATATTTAGTTATACACGTTTGTCGTTACATTATGATCCACTACAAATAAACACTTTAAACGTCTAGTTAGATTTAACCTCGATCAGTCTGATGAAACAGTATCGGTTAGTTTAATATTATCTTATGCAACAAATGACTCCCCCCAGCCCACTTCTTATTGGATAAGGATCTGCCTGTTGGGTATATGCTGAACAAGGCTACCGCCATCTAGTGGGCGTTATTTGGGAACAATGTCCCGCGTGGAGTTGTTAATTTAGCTCAGCTCACAGTCCAGGCTGGATGTAGTGCAGTGCAGTTTAATAATAGGTGCTGTGCGGTCTGTATAGGGTGGTATTTAGGCACCTTCAAAATTAAGTTAGTTAGAATCAAAGAGCTGAAAGGTAAATTGGACCTGGGTCGTGAAGAATTAACATAGGCCTATCCCGACAGCAAAACTGAAGGAGGCTGACTCAAGATTATGTATGAAAAAATAGACTCAGTAGTTCACCAGTCAACGACATGATTGTGCTAGAGCATCTGAAAGACAGCAAATCAGTTATTTCAGAGGTTAGATTATGCTACAACGTTTACGAGATTATAATTTTTTCTCACTGAATTGCATTTCACGATGCTCATACAATAGGCCACCCATTGAACAAACGTCTAAGGACCCACCGTATTGCCCTCCTCTATAACGTCAGGAACGGTGACTGCCAGATCTCTTCCGGTTGGACATAATCACCAACCCTGGTTGCGCGAAGCCTACTCGGGAAACATCACAGCAAATCCCGGTGCGCGTTGACTGCAAGGACAAGGAACTACGTCCGCGACCAGAGAAACCCGCAATAATTTGGAATGATTAAATACTTCGTATGAAAAAGGATATTGACAAACATTACTGGAAATATTTGTGAAATGTCTCATTCATCGTAGACTTTCACTACATGTCGCTGTAAAAGGAATGAAGGAGAGACTGTTCGGCAATCTAGGGAATATTACAGTTGCAGGATGGTGGCATACAATTTAGTTATCTCGTTCATCATTGCGGTTGTTTGGGAAGTTGTATGTGAACCACAAACACTACCTTCACCAGCAACGCATCTTAATTCAACATTATCCATCCACGAGGAGGATATGTCCAAGAATGGCACTAATACAACTACCGAATCACGAAAGTCATCAATCTTGACACATCTCCCTACATTGAAAAGTACTGTATTTTTGATCTGCGTGTTAACAGCTGTTCTCATCACGTGCCTGGTCATCAAAGTGTGCAGGTAGGGTGACAGCCAGTACCAAAGGACAGACTCGTTTTAGGCTACTAATAACATACTAAAATAGATGTTATTGTAACATTATAGGTAGCCAATAATTGTACATAATCCAGTATGTGCGTCATTGGTGATTCTTCCGCGCTGTGTTTGATGCCTGGCAAATAGATGAGTTGGCTTTAGGTGTTTTCTTTAAACATCAACTTTTCAGTCAAAGCTTAAGTAGGATGTGTGAGGCTAAACTTGTGAAGCAGCAGTATTTTTGCGACTGATACACAATAGCATACATCAGATATTTTTGAAGCAGTATCCATAGAGTTGGACATTATAGGCGACATATAGCCAGACAGTCTATCTACAAACCATGATGTACAACTAAGCACCCTTGGGTGAAGTCTTATTGTTTTAACTTTCTGTTGAACCATAGATCTGGAAGGAGAATCAGAAAAACACGAAAGTATGACATCATCACTACACCTGCAGAGCGAGTAGAGATGGCGCCCTTGAATGAGGAGAATGAAGATGAGGATGACTCTACCCTCTTTGATGTCAAATACAAGTAAAATAGTTACAGGAGTCAACTAGGGCTTAATATGAATTAGATGGCTCTCAACTGCATATACTTCTTAGATTTATTCTGATTATTGTTAATGTGCATCTGCCTTTTGTAGTATTGGTTAGTTGACACCACTAACCAAACAACATTATCCTGTCAAAGTTTGTCCAGTGCATTTTTTTTCTTCCTGTGAACAGGACCACTTTCTCTGTGGTATGCTCAATCATAATTCAAAACTCCTGTTTTGAAAAACATCCAATTTGAAAAACATAAGGACAAAATTAGAACGCAAGGACGTAACATTATCCATTCAAGTCAAGTTAAATAAATAAATAAAATTACAAGGTTACAATAATGTTTTTGCCTAAAATGTTGTCATTAAAGGTTTTGTGCATGGAAAGCCCCACACATGCAATTATTAAATGTGGCTAGAGCAATGCTTACGCTTCCAATTTTAACGTGTATGAAGTAGATTTTACGCAGAGTTACCTGACTAATTGTTCAACAGGCTACAATAACAATTATTAATGCCAATTACCACTGATCCAGCATGCACGCTTGCTGCAGCTCCTTGTCTATGCTTGTATTAGAAAGATTTTGCAAGAGCTGGAGTGTTGTCATTGGGGTTTTCCCTTCCGTCCTTTGAATTGTTCCTCAAAACTAGTCCTATACTTCCTTTGAGGAAAAAGGGGCCTCCTGTTTACCTGGAATTTTACGCTTGGACCACACATGTGCAGGCTCATTTCCACCCACACCCAAGTGAGAGCAGACTTTATGGCTGAAGATAGTATATACTCTTTTGAGAGAATAACATGCACATTAAGGCTCAATTTATCATAAATGTATGTATGTGGAACTCATATAGATTTGTTGAACTAATATACACAGTTTTACATGATTTTATTAACAAATAGTAAAATCGTTTTATTCTGTACACCAGAAACAAATTTGCCTAATTCTAAAGGAAACTAAAGGCTACACAACTTGCAAATAGGATAGCTTTACTGTGCCAAGCATAACTACATTTTGTTGAAAACAGTATTGCAGTGTAAGAATTTATGAATTCTCCTTACACGGACCTTTTCTTTTCAGGTGAATATAAAAACGACATGAAGACAACTGGACATTTTGGTGACAATAACAAAACAAAAAAATATTTTCTACTCTATGGTCAAGAGGTTGTTTCACCAGTTCAATGGAAGTAATCTATATCATCCAACCTTGGATAAAGATATGTATGCACACCACGGTTAACTGGTTTATAAAATCTTCAGCCTACAGATTGTTAATGACCATCTTTAAACACCGTTCTGTACATTGAGACACTAGGCTAGAAAAATGAAACACTATTGTCTGAAAGTATTTCCCAAATAACCCAAATATCTAAAAAAAATATTGATCCTGTGGTCTCATTTTGTAAAATGTAATTTCAGAATTGTATCATACTTTATGATGATGTTTTGTCACATCTACCGTAAGGACAGTATACCATTTGTTTTATTTTGTTAGTCATTACACCACCTTACAGGGTTATGGGTTATAGGATTGTATTGAACTATGTAGTCATTTGAGACTAGAACACAATTCAAATACCTATAGAATTAGAATTGCTGCTGCTGCTGTTGGAAATATTCTGACCCCACCCCTAACGCTTCTAGCAATTTCATTGTAATATAAGATTCCCCATTCCTAAACATAACAAAACATTTTAATAATAGTGTGTTATAAAGATATTCATATTTTGCACTCAATAATGAAATACTTATTTACCAGCTTGGTAAATTATTATTTTAATCTGTTTTTGAAGACCAAATGTCACCCACTAACCACTTAGTCCGATACTGTATACTGACTGATTCATTCTGTCCTCATTGGTGTATATTTCTTGTTGTACATGTGTTAGAGTTTCCTGTTTATGCTGCTAAGCTTATGTTTTATGTTCGTATGTGGGGCTCTCAAAGAAATCAGGTTGTAGTTTTAGTTTTGGAAATTTGTATATATTTTTAAAGGAGATGTACTGTTGTTTTAGAGTGACAGATGTTTCATCTTTGACATTTAGATATTTACTTCGAATGGGTCAACTTTTTGCATTATCATGTTTTTTCTGTTATTTGGTGCCATCAAGCCCATGTAGGACAAAGTATGTTGTTTTTAATTCCCAAGTAACTAAAAAGATTCCACTCATGTCCTGAGTTAATGCTGTATCTTTAGAATCCTGGTATGCAGCGGATTCACACTGGGAATTGAAGACTCCCCTGTTTAGTCTCAGTGCAGAGCTTTTAGATACTTATGTCAAACATTTCAACAAATGGTGCACTGTGAAAGTTGTGTCGGAGTATATCAAGGTTTGGAGTCAGGTTCTAATATTGGAGGAGAAAAGAAATGTGGAAATTCTGCTTCTAAGTATGCAATGAGTAAGTTGTGTGATTCTTTTTTTTAATGATTTTGTTTAGATAAACCTGAGACATTGTCATAAAAAAGGGATTGCCTTTTAAATGACAAAAACATCACATCAAATCAATTTATACTTCATGTAAATTCAAATCACTGAAAGATAGTCGTGGGTTGTACTTACGTAACGTAATTATTATATTGATTAGTATGTTGATTATTTCTTCTTAAAAAAAGATTTAGCCCAAGTTTTCAATATACTGTTGTGTATTTTGTTTATATTTTGGAGGATTAATATAGCACCCTTATTTGTTCTGTTTTGTAATACAATGTTCTCTCACATTGATGATATTCTGATGAGAATGTTTTTCTAGTGCTGTATTTGGATGTATTTATAGTTCATATAGTTTTATAGTCTCATGTCTCACCATGTTTCTGAGAGGCTTTATTGAAATGTTTATTTGAAATGAATGAACTGGTTCAAGCTGTTTTTCCTCTTGTTGATGCAATTTCAAGATTGTCCTGCTACTGTAGCCTGTAGCTAATTATCTTCATCTCTGACCCTTCCCCAACTCCTATGGCTCCTAAGTCACAGTAATTCCATATCTGAATACCTTCATCAAAAAGACATTCAACATTATAGTATTGATAACCATCCATTGACTGGCTCCATGGTTGTCCAATTCAAGTAAAACATTAATAAAAGTAATCCCAACTCAACTGTTGTAACCTGTTTTCGGGTAATTTTCTTCCATCTCAAGACTTATTAATGTCCATATAAATGGTCTGATAAGTAACCTTTACATTGCTAAACTGTGACATGTACACTTTAACTCAGCCAGGAGATAGAGACAGACAACATTTCCCAAAGTGTTCCTCCCTTGTAATGTACATCATGTACGTCTGCTTTGTATTAATTTCAGGTGGAGGGGAGTCAGGTGGCTGAGCGGTGAGGGAATCGGGCTAGTAATCCGAAGGTTGCCAGTTCGATTCCCGGCCGTGCCAACTGACGTTGTGTCCTTGGGCAAGGCACTTCACCCTACTTGCCTCGGGGGAATGTCCCTGTACTTACTGTAAGTCGCTCTGGATAAGAGCGTCTGCTAAATGACTAAATGTAAATTTCACTTCAGACCCAGACTTAAATCATTACACACAAACTTCATTATGTGGTAATAATGCAACCCAAGAGTAATATATTTGTGTATGGCATGTTTAAAATTAAATGTACTTAAGGATTTTGTATCAATCAAGATACAACGTCCGTCTCCAAGCACAGTACATTATATTGAGAAAGAACTAGACCTCTGAACAATAACATATTATGACAGGGGCATATGTGAATATTTCTTTAGGATGCCCTATGAGTTGTGATCCCATGACAAATTCAAAGCAAAATAGTTTAGGGGTATTGGTCACAGACTTTCTATTTTAGCTAAACACACTTGCTTTTTAGAAAAAGTGCTTTGATTATGCCATCTGACATCTGCAGTATGTTACCTATTTTTAACTTAATTAGCAGCATCATAAGAGCAGCATGTACGTCAACAGGAGCATCTTGTCAAAACAACACTCTTTCACAGACAAATCACATGGCTAAGAGCACATGAGGGGCTGTTTATTTGACTGAAGTACTCTACAAATATTTCTCAAATGCAATTAAAATTTTCTCTGATAACATTTTTACTCTTCCAAAACTCATATGATGTAAATATATTGACCAGCTTTTGAAAATAAAAATCTTCTACAAGTGAAATACAATTCTGCCGCACAGGTAGAAAAGCTAATCAAAATGGTAGCATTCTAACAACTAAAAAAGACATAAAACCAGTCGGTTTATCCTTTAACATTTTAATACATAACTTTGGCAGCAGCACTGTGGGATATGAGTTATAACTGATTACTTATTTTTTGCTTCCTGGATTGAGTAGGATTTTAACATTTCAAACAGTCTCATTCATACTCCTTGGTATAAGAATGCTGTATATTATAATGAAACCATTTGCATCACCTTTGTTGTATTGTATGACTCCTTTTGTACCCTTCAAAATGACCAAATAATTCCTGACCATGGGGTGATTATTGGTCTATGCATAGTCCACTTGGGTATAACTCTCCCCCAAGATATCAAAATTAATTACCACATACAAGCTTATTAAAGGAAACTGACAATGTGACATGCAAGTTATATAAAACACTTATAAAGAGTATGAATTAGGTGACATGAGATGTTTGAATCCTAGGCAACTTGATCAGCAGAGAGTGCATGTTCTTTTAAAGAAAAGTAGACTGTCATAGCTACAGTGCTTTGAAAGATGTCAAAGCTATGTACAGGACAAAACATCTATAGCATTAGAACTATAAAGGTTATTCATATTATCTCTATTCTGAGACCTTTCAGAAACGACATCACCATATAAAAAGTAACTTTTTGTTTTTAATAAATATTATGTCTAGTACATGAGGCCTCAGCAAATTTCAGACCTTCAACACTGTTCAGAGGTTCCGTTTTCTCAGTAGTAGAAATAACATTCAATTGAATATAGTTTTTAGTTGTACACCTAGTAGTACACCTACAATGGCTAATAAAAGACACATTCCACAGCAGATATTGTCTACTGTCCAGGCGACCAGTGTGCTGTTGGTGTGGGCTATGTCAACTCTACTATGTGATCAGCTGGGTGTGTTCCATGTAAGGCTGAGTTTGAATAGTTCAGCCAGTTTGACAAGTCTCTACTGCCTCAGATTTCACTGCACTCAAGGTAAACTAATAATGTCAAGTATTTATCCTGGTTGACTGGAATCCTTGGCTCTCCAACAGAGTCCTCTAGTAAGGCAACTATTCGGCAGCACTTGGTGTGGTTTCTTACCTAATTTCTTTATATGGGCTTTAAGAGAAGTATAAAGTTTGATAATAGATCAAATAATTAGAGGATCAGACAACTACACAAACAGCACATTTCTAAGTGTTAATTTGACTACAGAAATGGCTATATAGCTCAATCTGGACCAACATGATATATACAATAATTTGGTAAAATTAACATTCCAGTTGTTAAATTAATAGGTAATCTATGTATAAGACTGGGATATCAGGTACTGGAGGCTGTTATCGGGAACTTGTAAGCTTTTTCACATGCAGTAGAACAATCTAATGAAACTAATTTCATTGATAACTATATTGAGAGTATATCATATCAGTATTCCAAAGGAAAGTGTTTGATGATTTTACCAGGAACTAGAAGTCAAAGGGTAAAGACCAAAAAAAAAACAAAAAAAAAATGCATGGTGTGGGCTGTTGTCCTTTATCATAGGCACCTATTTTTTGCAACTTTGTATCAATCAACTGCTATGTCCAAATCTCTCAACCCTGGAGCGGCCTTTACAGCTCTCCTAAACACAGTTTTGTTGGAAATGTCAATGGTGAAAGAATTATTTGTTCAATCATTTTATGAAGCTAAAAAGTTACATTATACATTATACACAGTAATAACTACAATTCACAGATTCACTGAAGTGCTGTTCAGAGTCACTTTCTTCTGAGACCAAAGAACATGATCAGTTAGACAGAATTTCCCCAAAAGCTGAGAGAACACCATCATGGTGACACTCCTTGTTGAGCTTTCTGCTGTTCCCTTCTTGCTTCACAAGCACCAGTGTGGAGCCTCAGCGCCCCCTGCCTGTGGAGAGTGTTCAGGGTCCTGAACTCTAGTGGCATGGTGTGTGGACTGGAGTGGGATGTGTACTCATAGGTAAGAGTGTCGTAGTAGTGGTACTTTACTGGTTTTCCATGTGGGTCACGAGCGAAGGGCCAGAAGCCATAGAGATGTATCTCTTCACAGAAACGAGTGGCCATAGTATACATCAGCAGACCAGTGGTTGGCCTCTTAATCTGGACATTGTTAGTCAGCCAATACCTGTTGACAAACAAAAAAAGACAACACAACATTTTGTGAATATCGTCCCAATATTGAATTCTGGGATAAGGCACTTTAATAATGCACATGAATGATGCCCACGGCCGTGCCCCAGCCTTAGTTTGTCTGCCCTAGTCTTTCCCTGTGTTCTGTGTTTATTAATTCCACCTGTGTCTTGTTGATTGTCTTTCAGTGGTGTCTTTAGGTCTGTGGCGTTCACCTGTGTCTTGTTTGGTTTGGTGTATTTAGTCCTTGTCATTTGTTCAGTCTTGGTGAGTCGCTGTAAATTGGTTTCTTGTTGTCTATCCCTGTTTCTACGTTCTCCAAGGCCTTTTATTTTGTGAGTCCGGCATCTTCCATGTTTCTGCACAACCGTTACAAGGATACCAAGGAGACAGGCAATGCCCATCAATACAAGAACAACAAAAACACAAGTAAGGATTTAAAATGGACAGGGACACTGATAAGATATATTGGGACAATCAATAACAAGGTGAACACTTTATTGAAAGTATTTCATGCAAGGCATGTTTTACATCTCCATTTCATTACCCATATCTTTACCCTAACACTATTGGGCCACTATTGATCTACTTAATCAAACATGTAGAATATCATGTAACGCACACTATAATCACAGTTCACAGTTTGAAAAGACTGAATATTTGTTGTATTGTTCTGCCCAGCTATCAAGTAAAGCTGTGCATGGAATGCATATCTATTAGGAAGAACCCTCAAAATTCCCAATTCTACAATAGCAGCCCACTCTGTACATGTGCTGTCTGACATCAGACAGTTGACACACGCAGAGAGCAACCATATCTTGATAAGGGATGTGAAAGTCTAGGGCCAGCATTAAGTCCCATCTGGTGTCCTCAGTCACAGGCTCACAAATGGGACCCTGGAGACGGGCTGTTTGTGTTCTGGACAGACAAGAGGTCAGAGGTGGAGGCAAAGGTTGATCTATTTAAAGAGCCTCCAGCACTCAGATGCAGTGCCTCAGTAACCAATTCCTTTTCGAGAATGTATCACGCTGCACTGTAAAGGCCATAGAAATGCACTGCATTCCTGAGAGCATTGTGTGCTCACATTTCTAATGATTTAATTAGCTTTCAAAGAAATGATAGGCATACTGTATAGTTAACTGAAGGCTTATAGCATACAGCTAAGGCTGCCCCTGACTAACTGCCCTCTGTTTGCAAACCCCTTGCTGCCAAGGAAGCCACACGGTACTTACTTGGTCATCAACGGCATCTGGTGAGTAGCTTTAATGCTCTGTTTAAAAATAGAACCAGTGGACGCTGCTAGATTTAGAGCCTGTCAAGCCCTGGATTGTGGAGCTTACAGGTGTAGCCTACATAGATATCCAATGGAGCCATCGTTGTCAGAAGACAGTCAAGGCAGGATCAAGAAAACCAAAAGTATTTAATTCTCAAAAAACAGGAACAAAAAGGGTATACTCACGCACACGACACACACAAGACCAAACTAGACACAGGTGAAACAAAACTGCAAACCTGACGCAGACACTTAAGACACAGGTGCAGCTAAGGACAGAACAGGGAAACGCAAAGGCAGGGAAAAACCCTGAGCTCAAAACTAAACAATAACGGGGGTACGGCCCCACCGTGACAATCGTTCTGAAATTTACATTGTGTCCCTGTGGAATTTTGCTGTGTCTTACCCTCTGACAGCATGCAGCAGACGCAGGGAGGGGAATGCAGTGCGCACATCCACAGTGTGCAGGAGAATGAGTCGGATAGCCCACTCCACACGCTTCTCTCCACCTTTGGCCATGAAGGCCGGAATCCACAGGACACTGCCACTGAGGCCCTTGAGCCTGTGCAGGAACCGCTCCCTACCATCCTCATCAGCCAGGTCCTGGAAGGCCCTCTGGACAACCGAGGGGTTCATGGTGACCAGGTGGGTGTGCAGCCCTACGTCCCCAGCAAACTCATCCACTGGGGCCAGGTTACATCTGTGGAGGAACAGACGACACAGACATCACACTCATGCTGCCACGTCTTCCAGTGGGGCCAGCCTCTTGAGCACCACAGATCACTTGATACTCTTTTTTCACTGAAACTGATGGATCCTGTAGCTTCCTGCTTTGCCAACGATTATCAACACCAGAAAGATCCAATGCAAAGGATATCACCCTTGTATCATTCATACGGTTGTTTTCTAACTCCATTGCTAAAGTTTTAAATTAGTTTCAGTTTTTTTTATCCTTGTCTAATCATAAGCCCTAGGGATTTGATGAATGGGGCAAGGGATGGAAGGGGAGAACTACTGAATTTTTCCCCAGCCTATGCAAATTCCTAAGCTTCATTTAATTCAGCACACCCAGCTAACTGCCTGGTCAGAGACATGTTGCCTTGACCGAACCTAGCCACACCTGTCCTTCACTTGTCTGCTGAGGTGATTCCCCATAGAAGCTCTATGGAATTTAGAAATTGGAGCGAATGTCATAATGAAGGGTACATTTTTGGTATACTGGCACTACTCCAAAATGTAACTTGAAGGCAAGGCTTTGTAACTCAAGACTCTGCTTGTACTCTACATAAGAATCTCCTAAAACAAACCTTATTAGCCAAAAGAGCTTATTTTGGCACCAACGAATCCATGACTTAAAAGTAAACAGTGACAAATGTCACCAGCATACAAGGACCTGAAAACACTAAGCTGTGTCATCTCCTCTCATTCGACAGCTGGTGTGGAAACCTTACCTGATGACAAAGTCATGAGAGTCAATTTCTGGGCCGCAGCTGCTGTTCAGCAGGATTCCAGAATTCCCCACGATGGCACACCGATGGTGGTGCTGGTTCTTCATGGGGGACGCAGTGGGGAGCAGTTGGTATAGGTTCTCTGATATGTTTGTAGTGCTCTGTCGGTCGAACACATAGTGGATGACATCTCCTGGCTTCAGAGTGCCCTTCAGAATGGAGATATCCCTCTCGGGATCAAAGAATTTCAATATGTTTTTCCTACAGAGGGGGGGAATTAAATAAACCTGTGACTATGTTTCTCCAGTTTGGTTCAATTTGAGAATATTTTTTATTTAGGTGCAGAAATCTTGTACCTGATTATTCTTGAAAGGGTCTTGTTGAAGGTCCAGTTATCTAGAGAAAGCTTGGTTGTATTACTGCAGCTTGAAGGAGGAATACTGATGGTATCCTTGCTTTCACTGGCTAACGGTGTTGCATTGATCTTCACTGCTGTAATTCTGAATTTTAACAAGGAAGAATTTGATTATGGATTGAAGCTTTTGTGTGTCAAGATTCAAACCTGTGTCAAGGGAATGATTGTTGTGTCAACAACCCGGTGTTATCAACTATTCAAGGTCATAAAGGTTCCCAAAACCTCATAAGTTGTTTTTGTTTCTATGAAAACTCTTAATTGGGTATTTATTAAAAGGTCTGTCTCCTGCCTTCAGGGTAAAACCCCAAGAAAAAGTCATGATACTGATACAGTATGTTCATGTGCAACAGGCCTTGTAGTTATTTTACATGTCTGCATGTGCTAGTTTATTAGGGTGGCAAACGCTGGTAGAACTGAATTGATGCATACAAATCCCAGTCAATTCTGGAGGCCCTCATGGGGCAAAGGAAACTAACCTGTTGGGCTGGGGTATGCTGCTGGGCCAGTAGAATTTTCGTGAACCTCCAATGTTCCTTGACCAAAAAATAATTATAGCCATCATCAAGAATGATGTATTACATTACTGTCAGATGAACAGATTGATTTAGAAAATAGTGCAAAGTGCACTAGGTGTTTACTAGAATACCAGGCACCACATAATTCAAGCATTTGGAACCAAGGACCTGACACAAAAACAGAATTGCCTTTACAAAATGTAAATCTTTAAAGCATGTGGTGAAGGCTTGTTTCCCCATAACAGAGGGGCATCTTGCCATATCCCTCAAACTAATGCTGTGAATCTAAATGTGTATAACCCCTGGAAAAATACATCAGATGGGAAATGAGCAACTGTTCCGTATGCACAACATTTATTGGGTATTTATCATTTATCAAGTTAATTGCTATTCATAATATAACATCTGTAGTAGCAGTGCACTTTGGAGCACCTCCCCAATACCTCCCTACTCTTTCAACCTGTTTGATAACCTTTGTTGCCACACTATAACTGTGCACCATACATCCGACCTTTAACATTAAGTCAAGTCAATACCAAGCAAGAGAGTTTCTTTCTTATTTAAATTCCAGCACAAAATCCACTAGGTAGGATACACAGCGTGATAAGAGGTTTTCTAATTAAGTGCAAAAAAGACAAATGAGTCATGTAAAATTGTGTCATGTCCAAGAAATTCCAGTGAAAATACTAATGTGCCAGCAGACAATGAGCCAACAGATTTCATGTGTTTCATTGAGTGCCAGTCCTGTAATATGTAGAGAACAACCTAAGACTACTTTATTATCTCTCGTTTCTGTGGAAAAAAATAAAATAAATTGTAATAGTAACAATGTATATTTACATAACTACATGTGAAAATTGTATTGCAATGCAAGGCCTCTTTTCAAGACAGCCTACCAAACAAGTTTTTGCAGGGTCTACAAGTTGAAAACTTGATATCAAACTGAAAGTGCTGTCCATGTGCAAAATAAAATTAGATTGTCTTCTGCAGGGTACCATTATGGCTGGGTAAAGGAAATGTGTTACTTGTTTCTCCAGTCTGTTGATCTCAACAAATCAAACAGTTATCTCCTGTCTGCACAGCCAACCACAGAACAACCTACCATGACACGAATTAAGCAGAAGTGCAAACACAAATGGAGTGTGGAACCAAACTGGAGATTCATCTCAGAGGGGCTCTGCTGTTCTTGATGATGAACAATTGATTCAAGGTTTGGGTCTGGGGAGAAAATGGCTTCCAGTTCTTGGCTAGATTGTAATTCATCAAACAATATACTATGTTAATCTACGTCTTTGGAGGTTAAAGTAACTTTTATTCTGGTGTGCATTTATAATTAGTAGATCCTGATAGCCAAAAGAACCACGTATCTGAACTCTCTCTCTCACACACACACACACACACACACACACTCTTAATATTGCGATATCCAAACTATATTAAACCTTTAGCTGTAGTATATGAAATATACACTAACATTATTCAATCATACAGCCTAAAGGCAAATGTTAGAAAGCGAACCAATTATTCATGAAAATGCAGAAGTCACCAAGGAACCTTTACATCAAGTGATATAAAACATTGGAATTTAAAGAGTGCAAAACGTTATGCATGGTGAAATGCATTTACTCAGCATGGCTACTTACGCAATTTCTTCCTCCAATTCAGAAATATCCGCGAAGATTAAAAACAATACCAGCAAAGATACAATTCCGAACATCAATGTGCGATATTCTAACAGCATGGCTGTTTTTCAGAACTACCTGCAGCTAATAGCTCAAGCTATTCTATAGCTTCACTCTGAGGACTACGAGTCGATGGCACATCTTTGAGCTACTATCAATCGCCGACGCGTTTATTATGGTATTCAACAATATCTTGGTCAACGAACATATCATTTGGTCTCAATGCCCCATTCCTCTTTGTCCCTCCAGCCGCGACACTGTTCCGGTTCGCACCTCTATTCCCCAGTCAAACTTTCAAAGCTAGTGCCTGACCATCTACATTGACATTGTCGTGGAAGCAGCAGCCTATGTTGAAGAATTGGATTTTAAAGCTACAGCACTTCAAATCTGTTCCTCACAGCTCTCCTTCTTCTGATCTGCAACAATGGACATGGGCATTGATAGTGTTGAAGATCGCATCTGGATAGCATGTTTACTTAAACCTAGATCACCGCGGTGTAAATAGAAATGTAATAAAAATCTATTGAGGCTATGGATTGTATATTTTATTTATTAATTTAAGTTCAGGTTGCTGGATTTACAATGTTGTTTGCTCAAATTAACTGACTGAAATTATATGTAATTTCCTTGTTCTGACAAAAAAGTTTAATGAAAAAAAATTAATGACATTCCTGATCTGTTTTTTTTTGTCCAATCAGGTTTTTGCTCCAGTGTTCCAACTACAACTTTTTTTTACATGAAACCTTGCAGTATTCTACAGCACAGTTCACTTTCAATAGGCATGCTGAATCTGTGCAAATTTAATTTGTCAGACTGTTGGATGAGAGATTGACGATCTTAGAAGATCATGAAGTTCTGCTAGTATATGCTGCTTCTTGACAGGTGCTAAATTAGATATTTATGTATATTTTACATAAGGTTGCATGTTATACCAGTGATACTCATGCAGACAATGGCATGACAATACATCTCCATTGTGAATTAGAAAGTATTGGACGAATCTATGTAATTACCATTCTGAGGGTACATGGGTGACACTAGAAATAAAAAATACTATTGCAGTTTCAATAACTGTAAATCAATCATTCTCATGTGAGCCACATAGGCGCATGTGTTCCTTAAGAATTGTTTGTTTCTGTTTGTTTCAGTTTGTGTTAACAAACAGAACAACCTAAGACTACTTTATTATCTCTCGTTTCTGTGGAAAAAATATATATTTTGCAATAGTAACAATGTATATTTACATAACTACATGTGAAAATTGTATTGCAATGCAAGGCCACTTTTCAAGACAGCCTACCAAACACGTTTTTGCAGGGTCTAAAAGGGTCTCCCTTCAGGAGAGCTGGACAAATCAAGAGAGGATGGACAAATCAGTTGACGTGTGAAAACATTCAAAATGTATGAGGCTGAGCATGCATATTATTAAGACAGCACTGGCAAGCACTCCAACAATGCTTGAGAGAGATTACGATACTGTATGGATATAGGAAAAATACTTCCTAAACTTCCCCAGAAATGCCAATTCACAAATTATTTGGTAGGTGGGTAATTTCCCAAACTTCAGCTGATTCTACCACTGTGATGACTCCTGTGATGATTCCCACCCTGATTAAATATGTTGATTTGTCTCATCATTTCAGATAACATGTTCCTGCAAAATTTATTTTGACGAAACATTGGGTGAACATCAACTCAAGGTCTCAAATAACTTTTAAGAATGTACTTAGTATTTTATAGACCACTACCAGTACATTACCAGTAGTAAAGGTAGTCAGTTCAATATATTGATGGAAAACACCTCTAGAGAATGTTGCCCTTGAGGAATGGTGAATTCATGAATGGGTTATTTAGACAGCAGAAAGAATTTGCCATCAAGCGAATATTCAAAGTTCTGCTTTAGAATTTCACGTCCTCATTGTACATTGATGAACACATTTTACTCATTTATACAGAATCCTGCAAGTGTACTCTGTATTCCAAGTAGGTTTCTTAAGCAATGGTTTGTCAATATTTTACTAGAGATGCCCTTCAAAGCACATCTGCTTTCACAAGAGCCATATATTGCACATGTATCATGTATCATGTGCCTAAAATCTCAAGGTTATCAGTCCTTCTACTTGCTCTGTTGTGCTTTAAATCAACAAATCCTATATTATAAGGGATATCTCAAAGTTGTGGCCTTTCTACAGTGAGAAGTAACACGCTTGCACCTTCCTCTAAATGTCAGCAAACTGTTCTCTGGAAGCAGTGTACTGTTTATTGAAATGTATGTGTGCTCGCAAACAGGGGGCATGGTAATAGAAAGCTATATAATATCCATAATGTTTTCTATTGTAAGTATTCTATTGTTGATTGTCAATGTGATGCCCAATGTGATATAAAAAATATGGGTATTGTTGTGATAGAGCTGTTTGTGGCTTGTGCCTTACCATAGTTTTTTTTTTTAAATGTTGTCTTGTGTTGAAGAATAGTAATTGTGTTTAAAGGCTAGGGTGTGATTAGAATGCTGAGTGAGGCACGTGTCTAAGTGTGTCGTTGTAATAAAGGTGCCTGGGATGCTGGAAGTTATATAATTAGCATTCAGTTTATGTCCTTTGTGGAGGAAACTCATTGTGTTGGCTGACATTAGTGTCTAGCTTAAACCCACTCAGACAATGCATAAAGAAATGGAGCAAGAGCTCTACAATAATTTCGTATATATATATTTTTAGTTTGGTTAAAGTTTACATGCAATTGAACATCAGTATTTAGCCATCAGCCATGGTAACAAAGTAATGGATATGAGTACCAACGTAAAAGCTTTCCACTGCACTTGGAGCTCTGACATAGCACAACTGTGGCACAATCTCACACTGCACACCTGTAAAACAAATGAAATGTAGTATTCATCAATCACTTAAAATGAAGGGGTCATTTGGACACGTCAAATGCACATTGACAGTACAACTTTTGTGTTGTTTTAATACAATGTTTTATCTGTGGTATGTGGTTTGAAAAATTAAGGTAACATTTCTTATGGTTTGAACTCATTAAGGTCCCAGTATTATGCAATTGACTGGACCTAAGGGAAGCTTTCTGCCTCAGTACATGCAGTGGCACCATTTTGATTTACTTAAAATGTAATGCGTTTTCACATACTGGAATCACAGGGATCTAGAGAAACTAGCCTCTGCAATGTATTCCCAAATTTATTGTGGGTTATGTGAAACATTAACCAAGCAACTTATGGAAGCAGAGCAGATGCAATGTGAAGATTACACACACTCACACAAACAGACACACACACAAATCTTCCTCAGCAATCACACTAAAATTACTTCCGTATAAAATACCAAGCAAAAATGTTTCCTGCTTTAAAAAGTTGTGCAAACCTTGAAGCTTTGCGAAAGGGTGACATGAATCCTGTCCTTATCTACCATGTGGTCAAATTGCTCTGAGGGCTTCAGTGATTAGCTGAAGGCCTCTTCTCAAACGGCTGCACTCACTCCCCCTCCAGCGTTAGCCAAGTTCATCTGTCATGGCTAAGAAGATAATCTAATCCATATCAATGGGAACCCTAATCTACTTTGCAAGCATACAAGATGAAAGCAGTGTGGCTGTCCACTGTGATTTTCAGAGAACATTCAGAATCAAGTACAAAGTACCAAGACATCACAGCATGCGGACAAACGTCTGTAGGCACAACAGAAATGCATTTGGGGTCTGCAGTGATGTAGAAATAGAATCCTAATAAGGGAACCATGGCACAGACAGCTACAGTATCAATCAGTGAGTGAAGACCTTCTTTAGATCTAAAGCATTTTTAAGTATTGACTCATCATTGATAACTGGACTGACAGCAAAAAAATAGACCTACTACACTACTACCAAAGTAACCAAAATATGACATAATCATGGCAGCAAAAACTGGCCTCTTTGTGCACTGTGCTTGTGTTCAAATCAAATTTTGAATTTGAAGTATCGATTTGTTTATATCTATTTGTATAGCTCACTAGACTATGTAGCACGTCAGTTAAGATGACAGAAGAGATCATTTAGGTCTTTTTAGGTTTGTTTGCTTGGTCTGAGTTGTAAAGATAAATACATTGTATCGCAGAATGCAGGCAGCACAAGCTGAGATGCACGCTGCATAAAAGTAAGACAGACTGTCTGAAAGAATAAATCCAAAACACCTCAAGAGACAGGTTGATTTTCTGAAAAATAATTTATTTCCAGAGTAAAATAAATGATATCTTGCCATACAAAAAAGTGTAAGAAAAGTGACAATGCCAAAAACCTTATCTGCAGAGACTTTGATTAGTAACACAATAAGTCATACAGTATGTGCCCACACAAATTGAAGAGGTTTAAATAGTAGGGGTAATAAAATATGTGTTTTGTATTTTAGCGGGATATCAACCTATTTTCCACAAACTATTCACCTCCTGTACCATTTTTTGCAACTTTACATGCAGATTTAGCATGCCTAATAACACATTTTCTTTTGCCTTATGCTTATTTTTCTTTTATATTATTTATTTATTACCCCAATTTAATCGCAACATGTATAGCAAAACATTTTTGTTTTAATAAATCTTCTTTTATACTCTCAGTACAGTATTTCTATATATATTTAGAAACTACCAAAAACAAATATATTAATTGTAATCTCGTTTTGCTTGAATATGTAATCAAAACACATAAAAAGACTTTCAGTACTTTCGAATACTTGCTTTCTACAAGGTGCAAATTACCAAATCCGAGATAAATAAAAAAATTATCTGAATAATCCCTCATATTAAGACATATTAGGGTTAAATATAGTCAGCAAATCTGAAAAGCAAGAACATAAAGACCCTATCGAACTGAATCTGACAAATAATAAACCGATAGATGGTGGTTTTGGATATGACTCAAGTTAATCCAAAAATGCAGAGTTCTAGCAAGAGGGCAGCTTCTGAACAGTGTATGCTGTTAATAACAATAAACACCATTCAACTGACTACCACTTGACTTGATTCTGACATTAAAAGCACATAGTAGGCGGCTACTTTAAAACATTCTCTACTCTCCACTGTACAGTACATGAGGCTCTGTTTCCCTCTCAATAAATAGCAAAGAACGCAATGCAGAATGACATATCTCTCGATTTGTAAACTCTTGGCAACTATCAGGTATTCAATAGTTTTTAAACTATGTAATCTCTTTTCAAGAGAGAAAGCTGTCATACATACAACACACTGAATTGATTTGACTGACAGGAACATTTTATGTCAGGTAATGGACTGGATCCATTACGGAGTTGAGAAATATGGCAACTACAACAGTAGCATTATATTGACAAACTAATGCTCCTATGGCCTATGGTAACTATTAGCTCCTAACGAGAAGCTTTGGACTGAGCCAGATGAAACCTGTGTTCTTCCAACAATCACAACAGAATTTACTGGTACTGGACAACACCTTGCTGACAAGCGACTGTCTCAACTATCAAAATGGACCCTTAAAAAGTTACAGAGGATGTGAAGCAGAAAGCAGCAACAGTCTTTCAAGGCCCTGACTTGGGCCCCAGGATTATCTTTATTGGAAGAGAAATGTTTATCCTAACAACAGAAGACAGAGGACGATCTCTGATGGAATTCCAAGTAGATCCTCAGGTCCTCCTCACCTTGGGACAAAATCTATAAAACGGACTCCATATTTTCGCACCACTCATGGTCTTCTAGGTTGTATATAAACTTTGTCCGGCTGTCTGGGTTCTGACTTCCATCCTTCCCCATGTTGTCAAGGGTGTGCCCAGAAGGGAAGAGTTCAGTTGGGGACAAGTGACCCTCATTACTTTTGATGTATTTCTTATAGTTCCTGCGTAAACAGTACCAGGTGGTGGTGTACAGGAGGAAGGCTATTCCCTTGAGAATGATGGCCAGGCTCACATAAAGATGCCTGTAAGCTACATTGTCATACAGCAGGCAGGCACCCTTAACCCCGCACTCTGTACTCCAGAAAAGGCATGTTGAGTCGATTCCAGCACCAAAGATCAGGGGAGGAGGGATGAATCCTGCAAAACAAGTGTGAGGGGGATATTCAAATGTCAACACATGCTCTTCAACTCCGCAGGTGAATGAACCAATGTTGTTTCTCACATCTGTGCTAGTCAGCGAAGAATAAGACAGAGTAAGAAGAACAATCAAATCAAATAAATCAAGCACATCTTAAAACATTTTTTAAAAACTGGTATAAAACTTAAATACAGGAGACCCAAAAGAATTGGAATCATTGAAAGGTACCCCAAAAAGTAACACATCGTCTTGTTTTGAACATCATATAAAAATGTGGGGTGTATAAGGGAGGTTCAGATCATGTCTTACCTATGAGTCGCAGCAAGAGAAACAGAACTCCAAGAGCATAGGATTTAAGCTCAGGGCTCACAGTCCTGAGGGGGAACAAACAGAGGAATGTCAGCATGTTTTCACTACACCACAGGTTGCTTCTCATGCACGCACACACAGGACTGAGGGTTTGGTACCGGATCAAGATGATGACAGAGGGTGTCTGGGCCATGGCTCCAATCATGCTGCAGGCACAGATGACACACAGGAAGATGAGGAAGGCCTCCTGGCAGCCAGGGCTGGGGCACTTCCCTGGGACTGCCGTGGCAAACTCACTGTCGCTGGATATACACGAGCAGCCGGTCCGATTCTAAACACAGCAACAAAGCTAGATCACACTGGAGTTTGCTTTAGCGAGGAGCAGTAAAAGTTCCTGCATCGTTCTTCCTGGCGTGGGTTGTGTAGTGTTGATGTAAACATCCATCTGTAGAAAGGTCAGTGCTCTGACTGATGGCAAGGCTGAGATAATAACTGTGATTCACACACACGAGGCGGGCAAGGACGTTCGCTGGATGGGATTTGAATGAAGAGAACATTCGCCTGGAAACTATTGTCTGTTCCAAGGGGGAGAAATACCTGCCTGGACTTACAAGCCATAAAATAGCCGAATAAGGCCCCTGGAGGATGTTTTTGAACATGTGACAGGACATGAATGAAGCCACTTAGTTTTAATGAAAGGTAATTTAAGTGATACATAGCTGTGCAAGAATACAATCTATTCACTGTAGTAGTTTCAGCCAGACCACTGTATTTTGTATTTATTATAGTGACTCTGTCCCCAAGAAGGCTGCTGGCCTGGTTACAGACCACAGCATATGGACTGTGCTAAATGGCTATCTATCACAGGGCACAGTGTGAATGGGGCTGGGGGGGGGGGTCTGCCTGCCAGGGTAATGACCTGAGTGAGGGGGGGCGGGGTGCCTGTGCTCACTGATCTGTTGCAGCCGGCGAAGCAGGAGGACAGATAGGTGACGCCGTTGGAGCCACAAACTGGACTGACAGACGACGTGAAGCAGTTACAGTGACTGATGCAGGCCGCCTCAGGCTTCTGGCCTACGCGCAGGGTCCTGGAGTGAAAGAAGGAGGGGAGAGAGAAGGAGGGAGGGGGACAGAAAGAGGGAGGGAGACAGACAAGGAGGGAGAGAGAGGCAGAGGGAGGGAAGTAGGGAGAGAGAGAGGGCCAGAGGTAGAGAAAGAGGGTGGGAGACCGAGAAGGAGGGAGAGGGACAGAGGGAGGGAAAGAGGGAGGGAGGGAGAAAGGGACAGAGGGAGGGAGAGAGAGACACGGATGGACGGAGGGAAATAGGGAGGGAGGGAAAGAGAAGAAAAGAGAGAGATGGACAGAGGGAGGGGGAGCGGCAGAGTGAGGAGAGAGAGAGAGAGAGAGAGAGAGAGAGAGAGAGAGAGAGAGAGAGAGAGAGAGAGAGAGAGAGAGAGAGAGAGAGAGAGAGAGAGAGAGAGAAAGAGGATAAGGGAGACATATAAAGGATTCAGGAAAAACCCATACTGTACTGCAATAAGTACTCCTTGAGATGGCTGCTTTAAGACAGTGTGATATCCGTTTTCCTTCCCCTTTGCTTTGTCTCTAGCAATCTATGTTGTACTGCATAGATTTATTAAGCATGCACATGTAATCAAGGGTTTGTTCCGACATGAGAAAGCCTGCAATTTCAGTATTCAAATATTAACAAGCTTGTGGCTAAGCAATGTCAGCTGTCTCCACCACCCTAAACACTTGTTTACATTAAGACCATTTAAAAAACTCATTATTCCCCCTAGTGAAAAATATTATGTCAGGCTACGTTAACAGCCCATTAGACACTTTGTGGAGAAAGACTTTTCTACTTATGAGAAGAAATTGTTTTTGTGATTAATTATAATTATGTATACTGCTTACTGGTTACTACTGTAAATGAGCACTTAAATAATGTAATGTCACAATAACATAACACTACAATGAAGTACAGTGACTACATGGACACTCTTTCCCAAGCCCTCACAAACAGAAACGCTATGCATCGCAATAGGCACACAGGGTTCTTACTCGTTGCCATAGGCGACGGTCACCCCAGCGACAGGGCCGGTGTCACAGCCCAGGAAGAGGAAGGAGACGTAGCAGGCAGTGGATACCAGGTTGACTAGCATGGCCATACGGATGGCACCCAGCGCTGACAGATTCAGCTTCTTGACCAGCAAGCCCCCCAGGAAGATCCCCAGACACGCACAGGGAATAGCGGTCATACCTGTCAGGGGGGGACGGGGACGGACAGGGGAGACAGACCTGGTTAGCATACTGCAGTCTGTGTGTGTGTGTGTCTAATAGAGAGAAGGAAAAGAGAGGGAGAGCAAAAGAGAGAGGGAGCGAGAGGAAGAGAGAAACAGAGAGCGAGAGAGAGAGAGCAAGAGAGACAGACGGAAATGGAGTGAGTGAGCGAGCGAGCGAGAGAGACAGAGAGAGAGACAGAGAGAAAGTGTTTTGGTGAAATAAACCTAAGAGTTGATTGGCGGAGGAGGTGGTGAGGTTGAACTGCTGCTCAAGGTATTTCCCCAGGAACGCAGCGAAGCCGGCGACCACGCCGATTTCCATGCAGGCTGCCAGGGTGATGCAGGTGAACACTGGGTTGGAGAGGAGGTGCTTGGTAACCTTGGGGATCACTGTTGAGGAGAGGAGGAAGAGCAAAGACACTTAACGCCACAAAATTGACAAGATTCTAAGCCCTGCGGTATTCTAAGCCCTGCGGTATGTAGCTATTTTGTGTCACTAAAGGAAAGTAAACTGTCAGTTTCTTCTCCCATCATATTACATTACATTAAGTCATTTAGCGAACGCTCTTATCCAGAGCGACTTACAGTAAGTACAGGGACATTCCCCCCGAGGCAAGTAGGGTGAAGTGCCTTGCCCAAGGACACAATGTCATTTGACATGGTCTGGAATCGAACCAGCAACCTTCTGATTATTAGCCCGATTCCCTAACCGCTCAGCCATCTGACCCCATATCAACCCCTCCAGTGATTTGGTTTGTCCAGGTGTGGCAGCTAGCACCTAGTGGGCCAAAAGTGGGTTGGATCCAGGTGTGCTACGTAAAACATGTAGAGATAGTAGGAACGCCAGGTGAGGTGGATTGATTGGATTTATTTATGTGTGTTTGGCATACCCAAAAGGAAGGTCACTAAATATGCCTGTCCTAGATTCCCTAGTGCATACCTCCGATACTTTGTGCGTGAATTCAAGGTCAGTCGGTACGTTTGTGAATGATTGTGTTGCTACTAACTAACTAACCGTGGCAATTTGTTTTTATAAACAAAGTTGTAACTATTGGGAAACCTGTGTTATAATCAGCACCATGGTCACTGAGGAGTCCTGATATGACACAGGGATGCGTGTTGGCAAACACAGGTCATTGTACATTTATCCGTGTGTGGATAACAAGCTGATCTAGTGACAGTAGCCATTTGTAATTAGCGTTGTGTCGGTTGTTCCTACCTCGGAGCTGCTGACAGCAGGTGGGGCTGTTGGTCGGCTCGTGATTATGCGCCACACCATTGCTGGGCTTGGGCTTGTAGTCCATGGAGGTGGAAGGGGAGAGCATAGCCTGCTCACTTTCCCCCCCGTCCTCCCCATCCCGGCGAGGCAGAGACTGGGGGAAGCCAAACATGAAGAGGGCTGAGAAGAACAGTAAGGCACCACACAGGAGGAAACCCCCCCACCAAGCCCCAATCCACCGAGGGTCGTCAGGGGTGATGGTCAGCCGACCTGTGGCAAGGGAACACAAAGTTAGCACAAATGACCAAGACACGACACAAACCGCTAAACTGGATTTAGTTTAGGCAGACTTGGAACAGTGTCTCACTGGTGTCTATAAAGACAGCGTCCACGTAGAACTTGGTACAGAGAGATCCCAGGATGAAGCCACAGGCGGGCCCAAACACCAAGGTAGAGAAGAGGATTCCTGCAAGGAAACACAGAAGATATAATTAAATGATAGAATGAATCTATAATCTGTTTCAGAAGGATAAGGCATTACATACCTGTCAAGGCAGCTTTAATGTTTTTTCATGCCATGATACTCTCTCACTTATCCTACTGTGTTACTGTATGGGGCCAAGCCTCCCAGACAACAGTCAAACCCATCATATCATTAAACGAATAGGCACTGAAAATAATGGATCAGAAACCAACAATGTGGCACCACTGTTTGATTGTACAGAATCATTTTGATAGCTTTATTAAGTTCTCTTTTCTTAAACTGACTTTTAAATGCACAAATAATCTAGCTCCAGCAGTACTCTGTCCTTTTGTGACAAAAACAAATACAAGGAGAGTGGCCACTAGGGGAGCAGTGGGTGGCAACTGCATAGCAGAGGGGCGCAAAAACCACTTTCGGCCAGTCATGTTTTTCAGTGATAGGGACCCATTTTTTTTTATGATTTACCCACTGAAATAAAAACACAAACCGAACTGAAAACATTTAATAGAAAGGTGAAACACTGGCTGAAAGAAAACTAAACATGTAGCCACTGAGTCAGGTCCATAAATGCAGGAGCACACACATGCACACACTGTTGTCCCTGTTGTACTGTATTGTCTGTGCTAGATGCCTGGCTGTTTGCGATTGGCTGCAAAGGTTCACCCCGCGGGGTGGGGTCTGGGTATGGGAGCTAAACATGTAGCGGCCCGGGCCCAAAAAATATTTACAAAAAAATGACTTATCACTTATCAATGAATAACACCTCTTAGCACGTTAAACTCTCAACAACATTCACATAGCCAAATACCATTTTAGTGCAATCTAGTGTATTCCTCTCTCAGCCACAAGGTGGCGTATTTGTTTTACTGTCAATTCAGGCAGTACACAAGACACCAATTAGAAAACATTACCAAGTTCTAGAAACCGTGTCAACTTGCAGATAGAGCATCCTGATCAAAGCACGCTAGCTGACTGACAAATCAAAACAAATGTGTAGAGGTATTGCCATTGTAAAGGATGTTGATGAAACTGAGTAGCTTTGAGCTAATGGATAACTACATAGACAAACCTCATAGAGTCTCAGACACAGCAGCTATTCTGAGAGAAAAAGGCAATATAGTCCACACACAACAGGGCAATAGCTGGTCTACATAGAAACATAATCTCCTCAGTTTGAGGGGAGCTAGCTACAAAGCTAATGTACTCCAAATCTAATGGAGTGGACAGCTGGAGTTTCAATATGTAGCCTGGTCAGTCACAAATCCTCATTAAAAACGGCTATCTGTCAGGGGGGCAGGAGCCTGGCACAATGACTCACACACAGGGGCAGACGCACTGACATCAGGAATACCTACCTGGCACTCTTCATCTCAGCCACCAGTATCTCCTATTCCAATAACTCGTTTGAATGCATTAAAGGGCTGCTTGAGGTGGGCACAATATGCAACTGGACTCTTTTAGAGATGATACCAGGACTAATTAACACAAACATCAAATCAAATTTGTAACAACTGACATGCATTGATCAAATAAATTTCTATGAAAGAAAACGTGATGCAAAACAAGATCCTCGGAACGCAAAAAGTGGCGCTCTCGATTAAAATGCTGGAAACACTTAGTGGATGAGGTGCGGCATTAGGCCCTGGCTGGGTCGACTAATTGTCCTGATTCAGAATGCTCTGAAGCAGTCGCACATCACGCTGTTCCAGATGATTCTACCGCATTTCAGCTCCATTAATGAGCTGGTAGCAGGGTGGGGAGGGAACTCACACTGAGACCGCCAGCCGCCCCACATTAGCCTCATGCTGGCTCCCGGTCGGCCAGCATCACCCCTACCAGGAGGGAGGCTCCAGTCAGCAGGACAGATGTTACTCATACGCCCCGAGCAGGCAATTAATGAGCATACATGGAAACGTGACTCAATTTCACCATTCAGGAAAATACATCTTCCTGGAAAGCTGCTGTGTGGAGAGCGCTGCCTTTAGATGCTAAGAATCAACACATGTGCTCAGCAACCCCGACAGGAGTGTCACGTCCGTATAACATCGCACCTCACGCGTCGATGAGCTTTCTCCGATGCGAAAGAGCAGGCCGAACAGGTTGCCTCTTATTATTCGATCCTGACGTGGGTCGTTTGGGTCACTTACTCGGCAAACGGAAGACAAAAAGAAGAGTTTGTGTTTGCTCGCTGCGAATGAGAAACATAGCCTCCTCCCGAGGCCTTCAGCGACTCCCAGTTGTCAGGACAGATGACGGTAAGACCAACCTGGTATGTTGGCTTCGGGTAAACAGTAAAGCAGCCACACTAGTACCAGCCCTAGGACTCCATGGTACATCAGGGTCCTGCTCTGGTCCAGTATGGCCCTGGGGCTTTAGGCTAGGTCCATTTTATGCTCACTTGAATCCTACATATACAGGACATTATTGGGTTGCTAAAATACTATGCTTAGCTTACAATTTTAATAGTTGTATTCACTAACATAGGGAGTCAGGTGGCTGAGCGGTTAGGGAAGCGGGCTAGTAATCTGAAGGTTGCCAGTTCGATTCCCGACCGTGCAAAATGACGTTGTGTCCTTGGGCAAGGCACTTCACCCTTGGGGAGAATGTACCTGTATTTACTGTAAGTTGCTCTGGATAAGAGCGTCTGCTAAATGTAAATGTAAACATGACACTTTATTGCTTTTAAGTCTATGTGGTACGGCCACACTGTCCAACATAAGTTGAATGAAGGAAAGGAAGGGTTTCAGGGATGTTAAAGGATACCAATGAAATTCACTGTGGGTGTGCTTGCTAACTGAACTGTGGTGCATCAAATTAGTGTGGTGCGGTCTACGTTTCATGAGTTTCCTTAGAAACCGTGTGTTGTCTCGTCATAGCAACACCACTATTTCTTTCACCACAGGAAGCCTCAAAGAGGAAACACCTACCAGGAGATGATGGCAATGAGTCCAAAACCAGAGACTAAAATTTTTTAGGTCTCTCATTCTCAGTTTCATTTTTTCCCCTATCTCTGTTTCTCTCTTTTTCTCTGCCGCTTGTGTTTTCAGACACATAGTCTCCTTGGTAATAACATGACTACATTTTCCTATCACCAGCACAGGCAGCTCTTAACTGTGTAAGGACCATGCATTAGGTTCATTCAACAGTTACTAAACATGCAAACTGTACGATTTCAGACATCATTCATCTCTCGAAGATGAATTTAATATTTTTCAGCAGGTTGAATCATTCCACACAATGATAAAATGTTGAGATGTTTACCAGTCCATCTCTACTACTTAAAAACATAACCAAGCTATCTGCACAACTGTAACCCACTGCCCCCAATGGAAATATTATCTGGTTGACAGGAGATGGACAAACGTATTTTTAGAACAGTCTGAAGATATGTTTTTGTGAAGCACAAGATCTGCTCCTCTCCAGACAAGCAGGTGCATCTAACAGACCCTTAAAAAATCTCTCTCTCTCTCTCATTCATTTTCCATCTGTTTCCATGTCTCTGTTCTCATATGACTCAAGTAGGTATCCAGTTATACAAGCAGGTGGAATCTAGTCATAAGAGAAAGGTCATTTGAAAGAAACCCCCTACACCTAGTCAAACACACACATACTGATATTTAATAAGCAAGAAGAAGAAACTAGGAACTCTCCAAGAAGGCATTGTTCTTAGACAGTGTAGTTGGTCATCATCATCTAGATGTTATTTGACAGTGCATTGGACATCCTATTCCTATCCTCGAGCAGTCCTGTTATGGAATAAGTACAAAACAAACTAATTTGTTCCTGTTTTATATCCCCAAGCCTTTGAGCATCCTGTGAATAATACTCTCAGCAGAGCATTGCCGACGTAATTCAATAACAAAGCTGGGCTCTTGTGCTTTTGTCTGCCTCTAATTTGCTTAGAGACCAGTAGAATAGGCCCCTCAAGCTGCTGCTTATAAGTCATGTCTTATAGTGATATTAATTAACCAGGAAGCCCACCCTATGACCTGTGCAATCCACTGCGCAATAAAAATGAAAATGTTTGCCTTTTTAAACTCAATGACTGAACAGAATAAATAGCTGTGTCTCTGAACACAAAGGAGTTTGGCTAGGAAACCTTGGTCACTATGCATAGCTCAATTCGTGGCAGAGCCCTACTCCCATAATATTTCAGAAGATCTAGTATTCTGGGGATATTAATCTAGAATATCATTTAGCGGTACGAGCATGTTTAACGGTGTACCATTAATCTCAACATGATAGCAGCTTTATCCCCATTCTTAGCAATTAGAGCACAGACCTGGGACCACTTTTACAGGGACTTTCAGTTTATTGAGCTCCTTCTAATTGCTCGTCCAAACACAGTGCAAAGATTAAACCATAATACACCCCATAAACGACAGTCGCCTGACCAACTCTGCTCCTTACAAGATCGCCGTGGAGCCCAGGAGGACAGAGTCAAGGCAGACATCTGCGACATCTTAAAGAACCTACATTTAACCTAACATCCACACTCTAAAGATGACAGAGTGCTGGAATGTGTTGCACGTAAGCCTTCAGTAACACAGTGGCATTAAAAATGCACACAGATGTACGCTTAGCGAACCAAAATGAACAGGGGTTTTCTTTCGGGCACAGACAATCAAAGGTAATATGTTTACATTCAGTGCAGCGTTGGGGAGGATGATACAACGTGTTTGGTTGAATAAAGACTCTAGTGGGGCAAGATTGTCAGAGACATGGCATGGAGAAATGGCTGCTGCCATGAGCTGTGTTTACGTCTCGTTCTCACTGTGCAGAGGAGATTCCATGTTCTCCTTCATTAATCCAGCTCAAGTTTGCTTGGTAATCCTCTGAGCTCAATCAGAGCTTGAGGACACAGGGCGATGTGGGAGTCCAAACAACGGCACGTGCCACTTTCACAAGGGGGCCAGATTGAGGCCGGGTGTAAGAGGGATCCAAAACTGACCGAGGATCAGGAGACTGCCAGGCATTTCGATTTTCACGTCTCTGCGGTAATCAAGGGAATGTCTTCCACACATGACCACAGACACGACAGGAAAGGGGGACTAGAATGGATGAGAATGGGCCAGAGGGTTAGCATGACTTCACAGGGTTACAGGTCAAAGCACTGGACCGAACGTCACAGCTGCCTAGTATTGTTTCACGGATTTCCAGACCTTCACAAACACCAGCCAGCAGCACAGCGCAGATCTGGGATGAGTGAGAACACAAACAATGTTGGCACTCCAAAAATACTTGATGGGAAATGGATTGAGATAACCTGAACCAATTGTAAACACGCCTCTACCGATGTGTAAAGACCGCAGACTGTAAATCCAAACATCTTTCAAACAAACATCCTCTCCTTGCGCTAACTAAAGCCAGGCCCCAACATCCTCCAACCAGTAAACCACCCAGACAGCAGGGCTTTGACCTTATAAAGACTTTGAGGAGAATGCAGAGGAAAAGCCCTAAATGGGAGTGTAGAGCCTTTGAGACTCAGGGCACAGGCCCTTTTCTGCCTGCTGTGTGAAACAAACTGACAGGGAACAACATTCATGCTGACAGCTAATGAAAAGGAGCGGACAGTTTTGCGACGGAGAGAAACCATAATCGGGCAGGGCATCGCAAACAACGAATTATGTGTCAGAAAGCTGCTAACACCGTGAGGCCAGACAACACAGATTTTTGGAGATGTCACACACAACATGCTTTACTCTCTCCCCCCCACACCTCTCCCACCATCAAACAGCAACTGAGGTCATAAAATCAAAAAGCTGCTTATGTTCAGAATTTCTTAGGTATTCTAGGGGTAGTGATTTTTTTGTGCACATTATGCTGATAAGGATGCAATCGCTCCAGCAGGGTATCTAAAGTACGAAGTATTGTGTAAAACAAAACGTTTCAATCAAAGTGATTTGAATTGTAATTGCAAGGAGTAAGAGCTGATGAAGCATGACTATGTTTCATCCCACCACCTCTACAGACCCGGGACTTGTCCTATACCATAAAATATAACTAAATTCACTTGAGAAGGCTATTCAGTGACTCAGGACAGATAAAGTCAGTAATGTCAGCAATGTAAGTGTTCGTTTACCCTGCAGCTCTTTGGTGAGTGGAGCATTAAGGGGATGCAAGTGCATTTTTAACAGTTTCTTAAGTCAACCTCACTTTGTGTCGATTAGGTCAGGTCCAGGGGTCTCATTTATAAAACTGTGCGTAGGATTCTTACTAAAAGTGTACGTACGCCCAAAAGCCTAAAATGGCGTACGGCAAAAAAAAATCAGATTTATAAAACCGTGCCTACGCACACCTGTAAGCAATGTTCCCTTTATAAATCACAGACTACCCACAAGTGTGCGTACGTGAATCTGCATTTCACCCCGCCCTGAACACGCCCATTTTTAACCATAATTGGTCAATGCAAAGCACCTCATGAATGCTAATCCAGTATATTAATGACCCTGGCATGCGATTGTTCTTCACGGTGAATTATGGCGCATGACAACTTCTCAGACACTGTTAACCTATTGGTGGAGGCCCGAAAACCACATTATTTGGTGGCCGTTGGATCACCAATAAAAAAAAAACAGTGCGAGTGTGGTCAACTGTGCCAGTGATACCGCAAATTGAGATACAATTTGAAAACAAAAGTGTTTTGTTATGAACAAGTAGTCTATTGAAGTCTGGACTGATAACGAGGACGTAGAGTGTAGCGATTGCGCGGGATCTTAACGACTGTATTTCCAGTTTTTGACATATGATGATATATGCACAGTATTAAAGAAATATATTTAGTATACAATGTGTTCTGCAGTTATCTAAAGGTAGGATATGTGATGTTATCCTGTATTCCATGCAGTCGGGCTCGGGCATCTCTGCCTCCTACATCCCGTAGTGGATAATCTGATGGTGAGACATACAGCGCTGAATTTTGATTTAAAATTTGAGTTGGATTGTACAAGGTGTTTATGGAACAATTAACAGTCAGTAGAAGCGCAAATAACACTGCTGGATTTAATCTTCATGATAATTATGAAATCGAGTGAAAAAAACGTGTGTAAGGAAAACAAAATATATAAATATTACGAGTAATGTTCTTCCCACATTCACTTTCTGCAGTCTGACTACAGTACAGTCATCTGCGTCGCCAATTCCAACTGCTTCCAAAATGTGCGTAGGCCTATGGCAGGGTCAGAGTTTGCGTGGAGGACCGCACATTCTCCCGTCAAGTTTGTTTTTTATAAATCACAACCTTTGCGTGTAAAGTGGCGTACGCACATTTTCAGCCCCGTTTTGTGCGTACGCAAGCTTTATAAATGAGACCCCTGGCCAACATGACAGTTTTTAGAGCTCACCACTCTGCTGAGAGCTTTCTGTCTCTTCCACTAAACAGGCTCGAAACTATTTTAATGGGTGGCACTGGTGCTCCCAACCACTGAGCACCCGACAACGTTTTTACAGAACAGCACCACAACAAAAAAAATTATGTTAAACCAGGGCTGCCAACTCTCACGCATTGGCCGTGAGACACACGCATTTCAACCAGTTCACACGCTCTCACGCCACACCTTGTATTTCTCACGTTGAGAAGGCAACGCCAACAGAGTGCAAATTCGTAAAAGAGGACGTCCTCTTTTACCCGGACATGTCCTCTTTTCGAGACCTAAAAAATTTGTCCGGCGGGGATTCCTAAATTGTCTGGGATTTTGCCTCGTCAGATATTTGTGTTTCTCTGGGTCTTTCACAAACTATTACGCCCTTACAAGTTTTAGAAAGGGTATCTTCCTTACGTTCCACCTTCTTGCGCGAGCTGTGACTGTAGAGAGAACTGTCATTTCGATCAGATATTGCGGCAGCACCCCCCCCCCACACACACACACACACACCCCTCCCCGCCGACGCGAAGTGTCCTCTTTTTCACAAACTCAAATATGGTCACCCTAGATAATCGGGGGGCGGTCAGCTTCTTCTCCAGGACGTAAAGTTATATTTACGATTACAGGTAAGAACGATATATAAATGTATCGACCCCCCGGTGGTTCTTACCTCTTTTAGAGGGGGGGGGGGGGGCAAAGTCTTAATTAGGGGGGTCAAACCCCCCCAAACCTCCCCCGTAATTCGAACCCTGAACGCCAACCAAGTAGTCCTGCTAACGTTGTAAACAGTAGCCTAATGGACGAGGCAGGAGTTGTCAGCCCTGATGTTATAGATGTATTTTGCACGCTTGTTAGCTCCTTTTAATGTGACAACGGTGCGCAGTGACAAGGAGTGACTGGCAGCTAATACTAACCAATCTAAAATCTGCATTAAAGTTTAGAACATACAGATTATGTTTAATTCAGGGCTCTCAAAACTCACGCATTTGCAGTGAGACGCATTTCAACCATTTCACGCGCTCTCACGCAACACCTCGGATTTCTAGGCCTAAGGAATAGCTTGTCCCGCTATATTAGCGAGCGTACTTTTAAAGAAAACAACACAACAAACCCGACAAGGTAGTGACTGTAGGACTAAAGACTGACTTCAGTCTGTTCAGTTAGCTCATATTAAAAACATCCTAGTGATATCTTTTGGATATGAGGGGGCTGAGCTACAAATGTTCCTATTGTCCTGTAAGGGACAAACTACTGTATGCATAGTGTATAGTTCTAGACTTATGTATGCCTGCATCAGAAATAGAATAAGACTCATGACAAACCGACAGCAGACAGCTGATACCTTAGTAATAAATGGCGAGAGCATTCACCCAACTCTTTAGGCTTAATCCTTCGCTCCATAGGGTGCAACTTCCACTTTATTTTTTGACCTGTTAATACTGTTTGGGTTTTCAGCGTATTATGGGACTAAATATTTCCTCTCAACATCCTACTCAACCGAAGACTTAAGCTGGCTTTCTTGACCTTCAATTCATCGGCCATCAAAAAGTCAACAAATCCCTGCATCTGCCTCACATTACATAATTTACAAGCTACTTCTGCTTGCAACAAGGTTTTATTAGGAAATGGATTCCTATTTTAGATGATATTACCAGCTCCACATTCAATAATTTCTGAGGTGGTCATTCATTAATAAAAAGGTATGTGATTAAATCATAGCCCACAAAAGTTTGTGCTAATAACATGGTTAGAGTTTGCTAAAGCAGTGCACTAGATGACACAAAGCATATATAGAGTAAATAGTATATTATATACATTTACATTTTAGTAGACGCTCTTATCCAGAGCTACTTACAGTAAGTACAGGGACATCCCCCCCAGAATTGAACGGTGTGCTTAAAGAATCTGTGCAACATACAGATAACCACAGAGGAAAATGTAAGGGGTGAAATATTAAGGAGTGCGTTGTACTATACATCTTTAAATATCTGACAAGTCAACGAAAGAATAGGTTAAAATGTAAAACGTGTGAATTTTTACATTCTCGGCAGCCTGATGTATACGTCACCAGGCTTTAATGATACTAGCATTCCTGTCTAGTAACCTATCCACCCATCTAACTGCAATATTGACTGTGCTGGTAGTGTAAAGGGGAACAGAGTGTTCCATGTCCAAGTTCAGAAGACTGCAAACGTATTGCCCAGTCCCACTTCTCTATCTCAGTCAACCTCAGTGGTGGACTCAGGCTATCTGAGGGGCAGGGGCGAAAAAAAGGGCACCAGCTGCATATGGTGGGGCACAGGGGCATTGTTAGACATGACGCTACTGGGGCACAGACCCCTCATTTGAGCTACTCATACTACTCATTTATTCTAAGCTTGCTCAAGAAGTATGCAATACAATGCATTATAAAAAACTTCCCTTGCTTAATCCAGTATATGTCCAGTTCAGGGCTGTAAATTTGATATAATCTCAGGCAGGGACATCAGTAGTAAATGCAAGCGCATTGTGACCCACAACAATGTGGTGTCACTTCTGGAATTATTTTAGATTGATGTGAGAATCTAACAAATGCAAGACTTTGTCGAGAAATCTGATTGGTCAATGTCGCAATGTCCTGACCTAACTCTTCAGAGTTTCAAATCTTTCTCAGTTTCCAGAGTTTCAAAACTTTCACGGCTTGACAACAGTGTCAGAACTCTGAACTCTAACCCACGTTTTGAATACTCGTAGCTGAATTATTATGCTTACAAACATAAAAAATACGTTCACATATCAAGTTTCAACCTTGCAAGTTTGTATTACAAACCTTCAAATTTAGTTTACAAGCTTGCAAAACTATTCTTTCCACATTACAGAGTTTCAAATCGTATATGCACTCCATTGGATTATAAAAAGAAATTTCGAACTTTGCAGACTGCCCGGTTCTCCAGATAATCGTAGGAAACTAACACGGACAGACAAACACACACACAAACACACACAAACAAACAAACAGACATTCCTGGCATTATTAGATGTGTTTAAAAACAAAACAAGTAGCTGTGATGGGTCTATAAGAGCCGCAGCCACGCTCCGTCTGACAAGGTAGTTCGCCACTCACGGGATTTGAATGCTCGGCCTCCGATTTGCCAAGCGCGACCACTACCAACTACGCCAAAGAAAAGCTAGCTCTTCTTTGACGCGGGTGGCCTCTTACATACCTGAGGAGCGAGTTTCACGGTTCTCACTCCGTTACACTCACCCCTCTGAAACTCACTCCGGCTGTTAGCTGACGCTAACCTAGTGAATCCGGGTCACGGCACCAATGTAACGGGTCTGTAAAAGCCGTAGCCACGCTCTGTCTGACAAGGTAGTTTGCCACTCACGGGATTCGAACTCTCGGCCTCCGACTTGCCAAGCGCGACCACTACCAACTACGCCAAAGAAAAGCTAGCTCTTCTTTGACGCAGTGGCCTCTTACATACCTGAGGAGCGAGTTTCACGGTTCTCACTCCGTTACATAGGGTATGGAGGAACACCATGAGGGGAATTTAGGTGAAGTCTTTTTGGATTAAGTACACCATGTAAAAGGGGATTATGGCCTGCCAAATCTGCAGTGATCCACTAGACACTAGTAACAGCATTAGGCCTGGGCCTATACCCTGGACGTCAAAGCTTTAAACAGGGCACAGAGCAAAACAATGTCAATATGTTCAACAGAGGTATGCAAGACAGTGTCCCAAATACAGGCTTCCATGTCGCTTAGATTCAAACCATGTGCTAGCTATCCTTTGTACAAGACACATTCAGAACCTGGGTGCTAGGTACGGCTAGACTTAATCCTCAATGGGGTCATGATCCTAAGTGGGAGTTCAATGTCACGCTTTGCTGATGTATTTAATGTGTCACATCAACAGCCCAAAACAGCTGCTTTTTAAAGGCTGTATGCAGTTCAGAGCTGCAAACATCAGTCTGACACAGTGAATTGGCCTCTGTCATCATCAAACAGTAATTCAAAAGGACATGCAACCAACTGCATGCCCGTGACAACATGACTGCTACTGAGTAGATAAATCACTTAAGTATGTTGCTAAAAGAACCTTAACTGATCCTCAATTTCTCCTGTTTTATCATTCAGCAGTTGTAAAAGTCAAGCCACCATCTCATGTCTCTTTAGGTGGCAATAAAGAGGCCTAACAATAAGGCACTCCAAGCTACATTGTTGTGTAAAAATGTTAAGGCTTTATCAAGTGGGACCCATTAATTAGTTTAAACTGTGAGATGTTGTTATGGCAATAAAAGCTCTTTGAATCTATAACAAACTCTCAGAATTTATAAGATATGTTACAAACACACAGCGTGTACGTAAAGGAAGAAAGACCCTGAAACAGTCTTTAACCATGACAAGAAGCAAGAGACAAAGATAATGACTACTTGGAACTAATTACATTTCATACAAAAACGCACAAGAAATGCCAGAATCTTCAGATGATGCTAATATTTGCTTTACTTCCAAATTTTTCAACTGAGTAGATCTATTTTAGTGAGGGAGAATACAGAGATTGACAGTAGACATTTTATCCCATAAATAAGCCTAACAGTGTTACCATATAAGGCAAAACTCTTGCAGGGGTTTGCCAATTGGCCCTTAACAATGAGAACTTGCTTCAGTTCCCAGAATGTTTTAAAGCTGTTTTGTACCCAAACATATCTGTCCTTGATTTCTCTGTGTACTCATCCTGTTCCTGCAGCTGAACAGTTCTTAGATCTATTTAGCACACTATTTCCCAGGCCTGCCCTGCACTGAGACGTTGTCTGGTAGTGTAATTTACACACACATACACACACACAGAATGTGAAGGAATGCTACTGCCCCTGATGATGAAGATGAGTCACTGAGGTGTCATATCGAGTGTTAATCCCAGAACCGGTGCACGCATGACAGCTCAATAAATGTCAAATTCATAGCAGTGTACTTTAGCACTGCCTGACAGCTCAGCTAACAGTTTGGAGGCAAATATTTTGCTATGATGTGCAACTCAGTCAATTGCACATCATATGATTTCACAAATGTTTGGTGTTTTCCTCATACCTGCATATGTGTTCTACATAGACTGTCAGGTCAATTGCATTACCCTGCTTAGTCCTTACAAACTATATAGTAAGATAATCTTTGGGTGTTAACCTTGTGTCATTACACCCCCACTATTTCAGGTACAGTATGAAGAAAGTCCTTATTAACCTAAATGGCATCTTCTTCATTTATGGCACTGAGACATG
The DNA here is from genome assembly GCF_038355195.1 of Osmerus mordax. NCBI lineage: Eukaryota > Metazoa > Chordata > Actinopteri > Osmeriformes > Osmeridae > Osmerus > Osmerus mordax. The sequence goes on from NC_090053.1 coordinate 11,946,143, forward strand.
CACAGTTAAATAGGACATATTCAGATATATTAATAACCCTGATTTGGAACACTTTTGTTTACAAGGTCTTTACATAAAATGTCAAGCCCCAAAAAAGTGTTCAAAGAATATGTCTATATTCTCTTTACGATATACATATAAGACTCACTCATTTCTGTGAGAAAAATCTATTATTTGTAGCATTTTTAGGTCCGTCTGAGCTTGGGATGCCTGAACTAGTCCCAGCAGAGGACATCTCGTCTTCCTCACAGCTTGCAATTTGCAATTATTTCGATAATGCTAGCTTACAGCCTTTTTCACAGCGTTAATGATAGTCTTTCTGTGTGTAAGATTGCATAAACAGATTGGGCATGTTTTCAAACATGCCACTGATGTGGAACTGGAGCCACAATGGACCCTGCCAGACCTCCAGCACTGTCAGCGCTGGGTCAGCGATGTAAAGAGGGAGGAGGAGAAAAAGAGAAAGGAAAGAAAGACCAAGAGAAAAAAACGGGAAACAGAGAGGGGATGAGTAGGAGGCCTCCAGACAGCGAGGTGCCCTGTCAGGAGCCCTGGTACAGCAATCCGTTTGTAATCCTGCCTCAGATGTTTTCCTTAGGCCCAGGCGAGGGGCGTACACAGTGTCTTTTGTGCGTTTGGGTGGTGGGATGAAGGCAGGGCGCGGGCGGAGCAGGGCAGTGCAGGCTCAGGCAGGCTGCTTTGCTGGAGTGGCCCCAGCTGCCCCTCTCGAAGCAGGGGAGGAGAGGAGCAGAGGTTGGGGCTCGCTGCAGCTGCTAGCAGCTCCTTCAGCAGGTGGCTTGGCCTAATTGCCAGGGTAACAGTGCCAGGACCATGCCCCCCCCCTTCCCTCCTTAATGTGTTAGGGAGAACCAGGCAAAAATAATGAAGCTGGTTGGACATCCAGCATGTCTGCTACAAACCACAAAGAAGACCTAATTGCACTGCATCCTGAGGAAATGAAGAGGGTTGTGCAACTGGGAACTGATGTTGCGAGTACGATGATACACCATTCAGCAAAATTGTTGCAAATGAAAGTTGGAGCTGTGTTGAGCAAAACGTCCAACGGATGTTTTTTCCAGAGACCTACTCATTGTGGCTACTAACAAGTTTATTCAGTCAACCCTCTAATCGTTTGTAAAAATTTGCTAGCCACCCTATCGATCCGAGTCCATTTAATTAAGCTTTGTTAGCCTGCGCTCCACGTCAGCGCTGATACTAGGATAAAGTGCTGAACATGCTACTAGGCCATCTTAAGAGCCAGCCGGAGCCACTACTTACACACCACTCAATAAATGAGACTGGGGATTTGTGGTAATACCAGGAGTGGATGGTGAATCGGCAGAATTTGTTGACCTATCCTCACGCTGTAAATACCGCTGCTCTGTTTCCCTTGCAGAACACAGTCCACCCGAGGCCCGGGTCTGTTGTCCTGATAGGTAGAGGGGAGTTGGCCACTCCCTGACTCAACCAGGGATTTGTGAAGTGTTGTTTCTGCTGCTGCGCTATGCTGGACTCTGATGGGCTCTGATGTAGCCCAGCCCTTTGACAGCTGCATCCTCCCCCAGCAGGCACGGGGCCAGGGAGGGAACAGCAGTACCTGGTAGAGGAATGAGCATCTCAATCCAATAGTAAAAAATAAAAAAAACTGACATTTCCGTGGCAACGGTTTCCTAGTGTTGTTGTGTTTATGATCTGCCCCCCACCCCCCCACCACCCCCCCCCCTTTACCCCCCCACCCCCTACAACCCCACCAGGAGAACCACAAAAAAAATCCCCTTTTTAATCAGCGACAGGGCACTGACCCAGATTTCCTTGAGAAGGCGGTATAGTGTGGGGGTTTACTGAGGCCGTAAGAATTGGACATAGATAGAGAGTGATGATGAGGCTATATGGCCGACACCCTCAGTCCACAGGTACCCTGCCCTCCCTCCAACAGGGAGCACCCACACTGAGCTCCCCATGCAGCCAGCCAAGGAGGCAGGAGGACACAGCAGTCCAGAGGAGGGGCAGGGCCACTGGGCCTGCAGATGGTGGGTTGACATAGACAGCCACAGGGTTGGAGAACATGCCTGGGCCTGCTCTGATGTTAGGGGGCTCCGGGCCACGTCTGTTATCCAGCGCTGACCCACATCATTCAGAAGTCTGACCCATTTAGAGGCTGCCAACACCAACCTTCCCATCCCTCTCTGTCTCTGGTGTGTACAGTTGGAGGGCACCAGACTCATCAGGACAGGACAGGGACAGTGCTGCAGGTTTGAGGGGCTGCAGCACACCAGGTCTGGTGATTGGGCACCGCCTAGGACACGTGCCCTATGCAGACATCCTGTCAACACTGGTGCCACATGGCACGGTTGTTCACCCACACTGCTACAACCCTTGTGGACGCCACTCCCAGAAGTATTTATTTTAGATTTTCAAGGAGAACATATAGCTGAAATTGATGTCACGCATTTATTTGAAAATATATATATTTTGGCAGAAATTAAAAGGAAATTGCCCTCCTTTATTTTAAACAGAAGTTAAGAAGTCTTTTTAATTTGTCATATTGGGTGATGAATTGCGTTTAAACCACCACTTACTCGTGGTCTCTTAAATTGTAAAGCTATAACACAGTGGCTTCAGGTCCCTGCCAAATATAGTACAACTGGCATTGATGCAAAAAGCCAACTTCCTTTTCAAATAAAACATGTTTGTCTTCCTCTGGACAGCTTTAATGGTCTAGTAAAAACTATGGAGCTATCTATCTATGTACCCAGCATTGGACAATCAACCCAACCCAGCTTGTTAAGCCTGAGATTGGTCCAACATCCAGGCTATACCTTACAGTTTCCAATTTCCATACTAGTCAGGGGCATGGGAGGTTCCTCCATAGCATTTGTTCTGCTTGTTCAGCAGACAGCCTTGATAAATGATCTCATTAGGGTTAAAGTAAAGACAGAAGATTCAACACTAATGATCCTCTCCAACATAGTTTAATGTAGATGCTTAATACTGGTTGTCCTTCAATCAATCACTGCAGATTTCCATACACCAGACCCACTCTCGTCCAGAGTGAGGGAGTCTGTTAGATCTCCAGCTAATCGTCTTAACATATCTATGCACTGTCCTTAAGTGATTGCTTTTCCTGATTTGGAACCTACCCATCCATAGATGGATGGGTAGGTGGATAACTCCAGACGCATAGCACATGTATGCTGCGATGATGGGGCAGACCTGCTTAGACCCAGCCCGGGTAATGGGCTCATGGCTACACTTCCACTGCGGCTCGACAACTGCTCTAATCCCAGAGCCTGGAAAGGGTAAACCATCTGGGGAACCATGCAGCCATGCTGGTGATGACAGGGCAGCTCTGCCATGCTGCTGGAGACAGCCAGGTTCCCACACTGGGGGGAAGAATAGAGAGCTGCAGCTTGCTGATACATCAAAAATTTCTTATTGTCTTGAAATAAAACAAACTGTTGTTGCTAGGCACACACTCAGCATGCAGCTTAGTGGCAGAGATGGAAAAACCCATTTAGAATCTAATCCCTCAAGATGACATTACAAGCGCTGAGTTTAAGTAGCTTATATAAACACGCCCTACTGCAGCCACATGGAGTCAGAACATTTGAGCAGCGATGTTGACAAGTCCCTCGAGGATCCCTTTGAGGTCTTTGTCACTACGACGACCACTCCAGCTTTCTAACATTGGTCTAAAACAAGTGACATCCGTGGCAAAGCACGTAAACGTGGGTTGAAGTTAAATTGGGTAGCTTTCTGTTGTGGTGTACTGTATATTCATAATGTAAACCCACTGTTATGTATACTGTATAATTTTCTACCCAATTTATATATACACTACCGTTCAAAAGTTTGGGGTCACCCAGACAATTTCGTGTTTTCCATGAAAACTCACACTTTTATTTATCAAATAACTTTCAAAATGAATAGAATATATAGTCAAGACATTTACAAGGTTAATTATTATTATTAGAAAGAATTATTTTTATTTGAAATATAAATGTTGTTCAAACTTTGCTTTCGTCAAATAATGCTCCATTTGCAGCAATTACAACATTGCAGACCTTTGGCATTATAATTCTAATCCTTCTAATCATCCATTAGTCTTCTAAGGCAATTAGCAAACACAATGTACCATTCGAACACATACATTAATAGTTGCTGGAAATGGGCCTCTATACACCTATGTAGATATTTCATTAAAAACCAGACGTTTCCACCTAGAATAGTCATTTACCACATTAACAATGTATAGTGTATTTCTGATTAATTTAACGTTATCTTCATTGAAAAAAACAGTGCTTTTCTTTCAAAAATAAGGACATTTTTAAGTGACCCCAAACTTTTGAACGGTAGTGTATATACAGTATACACAATTATGCTAGGGAAGAAAGGAAATGTCCTGAAAATAACATGCAGGCTTTGGTCTACATCACAATAAAGTGGTGTTGTGTCAGATGCTCACAGTAGTGCAAGTGCTGTGGGTCTGATGTGTCAGGTATGAATAGGACTAGACTCTGTGGCTTCTGTGCCCCAGGAGTGGATCCTTGTCTTGTATGTGGCCACAGTGGAGGAAAAAACTTCTGTGTTGTCCTACAGCCAGACTGTCACTTCTAGTTTGACCTCACTTTCTAGCCCAACGGAGTCCGGGGAATATGTGTGTGTGTGTGTGTGGACATTGTGTTAGCCAGGGAAGGACAGGGCTGCTTCGTGGCTGGAACAGACACAGCATTCTTCAGGGCTCCTCCTCCGCTTGGGCCACAGACTGTTGGTGTTCACACACAAAACTGTTTACTTCAAAGCTGAATGTGACAGTGTCCGTTTGTCACCCTCACCCCATACATTAGAATTAGAGGAAATCGTCTCACAGCATACTTATTTAACATAAATATAATGGGCAAGAAATACTGCATGAAAAGATATCACACCAAATCTTTTTAACCATATTTAAAACATGGACTCTGATGCAAACCAGTGATAACACTTTTCCAATGATTATTTACTTATCTGTGACTATATACTGAAAATACAGGATCCATAATAATATATTGAAAATGTATTTTACGTAATCAATTTTAATTGGCATCGACATTGACTAAAATGAATAATGTGATCCATTCAGTCAAGTGTACAGCGTAATTCTCAGGCACTAGAAAACCTACAAAACTGGACAAGGCCTATTGCTTGGGTTTCTGTTGTGTAGAGAGTCACAGCCAAGCTCCACCCTGCACATGCATGTGCTGTACAGTATATTTTTGCAACCAAAGGTCCTGTGGGAAGAGCCATATTTAGCACTGAGAAGGGAAAGGTCATGGGGTACTGAGAAGAGAAGTCCTGTTGACGCACGCCCTCCAATCATATTTGTTTCCTTTGGCACAAATCCGTACCTACGTCCAGACATGGAAAACAAGAAGATCTCTTAAAACAGTCTATCCACAGCACCACTATGGACCAGACATGACAATGGAAGCCCCCTGTGGCGAGGGAAGTCATTTCTAGTCTCTATGTTGCATTTGGAGGCACACAAAAGGAGACTTACAATTGATTCTTAAAACGAAAGCGAAGGGGGGGCTACGAACACAACTAAAGCAGTCTTTAAACAATAAGTAGGAAACTGCAGGCCCCATACTTCATTGAACGTGTAATGTAGAAATGTCTGAGGTTTTCCTGCTTGTATAAACAGCAGTGAGCTGGGCCTGGTAGAGTACACAATGAAGAGGGCGAGACAGCCCAGCCCTGCTGCCCAGCACAGTGACTCAGTAGGAGTTGTTTTTCACAGAGCTCTGTGGAATGCATATGCAGTCGTACCAGTCAGACCCACCTCATGGCTGGCTGGTTGGCATTCCTGTCTCTCTCTGTAATTATGGCTCTGCCTTTCCTACAGACCACACTGTTCTCTCTCTCTCTCTCTCTCTCTCTCTCTCTCTCTCTCTCTCTCTCTCTCTCTCTCTCTCTCTCTCTCTCTCTCTCTCTCTCATTATCTCTCTCTCATTATCTCTCTCTCTCTCTCTCATCACCTGGCACTTTAGCAGAATGTCTAATTATAACAATAATGCATTGCTGGGGGCAGGATGCCCTAAGATCATCATCATTACCAAAACCCCCAACAAACTATCACCATTGTCAACAAAACTAGGCCCTGCTTCTACATCCCATGACCAGCTCCCCTAGAAGGGCAGAATAACCATATCAACTACCAGTATACCCTTTTTATATATTTTTATGACTTTATTCCTCACATGGATCAGCCTCCTCCAGGCTGTTTCTAACTTTAAATTCTACCCACGGAGGTCAACTTTGCCATGTTTAGCAGGAATTAATAGACCTATGTAGTTATTAGACTTGATGGTAGATCATTAGGATAAATGTTAATAATTATGCTGACAGAGTCCATTTGAAACATTTAGACACACAGAATCAATTAGACCACCTGCAATCAACCTCCCCGTTTCAAGGTCTTTAGGACACATCATCCCTTATACATCAACATGAACCTCTCCCAGGTCTATAGTATGTAGGGTACTATCTTCACTAAACTAATAAAAAAAGTGTGTGCTTTCACATTTCATATAACATCTAGTGTTTTTGTGTCTACATTGTAGACACATTAACCAATGAATGTTGATTTATCTAGCAGACGGCACATCAAGAAGGGTATTTTCGATACCTATTTAGGTTACAGATTATGTAAAAGGCATCTACTTTATCATGCCTGCTATTCTTGTCTGGCTATCACCAGCTACTTGGTCAAAGAGGCAGTGTCATGGCTTGTGCCAATCACCAGAGTCTAAAAAGAAAGCAACAGGAATATTTAGAGAGGAAGGAGCCTGGCCAAACAACTTGATCTCGGTACCGTAACAATGGGTGCCTGGCTGTATACAATGTATATGACTGAATAATCACTGAATACATTATCAGTATGTGAAAAGACATCTTAGAGAGATTCAGACAATCTCCCCCATTCATGCTGCTACAATCACATGACATGCATGCAGCATGAGGATTAGAATGATCAGCTGAGCACATGGTCTCAACTCAATACAACATTGTTCTCCAGCGCTCACCGCTTGTTTTCCTCCAACTTTCTTTGCAGCTTATCAACGGAGAACAGCACCAAATCTCCCTCTGTGAATGCAAAACGTTAATCTACGGGAGCACACTTCCTACTGTACAATGTTAACAAGGCACAGCAGTGGTTCCAAACGTCAAAGCCTTCACAGAGCTTGTTTGTTGGTCCTGTTGCTTTCAGAAAAGGTAGAAAGGACTATGAAAATAAAAGATTTAGGGAATTGTACACACATGGAAGGACAATTAGGCAAATTTGACCTCTGAAATCTACAATAGCGGCACGTTGTAGACTTTGTCCAAAGGATTGAACAGCACATCTGTCCAGTTTAAAGTAACATAATATGATGTCAGCCTGTCATCTGTAGGGGCATGGGTTATGCTTGACCATATTAACCATATGTATTTTCAGAGAAGAGGCAGAGTAACAAAGATACTGTTCATCTAATCTTTTCCATCAAAGCCTGATGAGTTTGCATGGGCAATCAGCAATGACCAGGTGTCTATCAACCCAGGCCTGTTGTGATAAGCACCGTTTTCTGATTTGAGTAATTACCAATCGGCATTACAGTCAACATTTTAAAAAAAGTTGAAAGATAGAAGGTTGCAGCAGCCTTTCCAATTATCCTCCAGACATTGCGTTGTCACCTTGACAACTGTTGATCTTCAAAGCAAATCAGTTATTATGAGATGTGCATGATTTATGTTTCATCTCTTTGTGTAATGTCACTGTGAACCGACTGTCTGGGTGGGATTGTCCACAAGGCACCAGCCTCTAGCCTGCTTTTGATGTGCTGCAGCAGGTCTCGCTGCTAGACGCCAAGGTGATGATGATGGGTTTCTTAGAACAAACAGACCCAGTTATGACTCTACAGTGTGGTCGTATCTCAGTTACAAACACCTCTGAAGCCACAACAAAACCCATGGAATTTCCAAAAGTCTGAAAGGAAACAGAGCACTGGCAAAGAAACAGCAGAGCCAGGCACACCACAGGGTATATCATCCACCAATCATGTGGTATCAAAGGGCTGCTCTGGTACTGCTTTGAATTGAGTGGTAAACATTGAAAAGCTGCATCAGCAGACTTGTGTAGCCAAAGGAGGAGACAGCAAGCTCAGTTGATTTTCATCCCTCTTTCAATTCATGCCATCACCAGACCTAGGGCCTCATTTACTAACATTGCGACCGCAGCTTAATCTGCGCCTTTGCCCAACCGCAAATAGTGCACGGTGTATTTACGCATTTTGCGTGGTATTTATCAAACCAGATCCTCGTCGGGCAATCAACGCCTTACTCCGCCCTTTAGTGTTAATTAGCACGCCGTTAAAAGACGGGAGAAATCGCCTGCATGTTACTGCCACCATGGGTGATTCGAGAAAAAAAAAGAAGGTTCATCGAACAGGAGATATAAATATTGGTTCACGAAATTACAGCTAACATTAACATGTTACAAGGAAGAAATACACCTCTCCTCCCATCTCTTTGCGCCACACGCCCGGTTTCTCTTAAACCCTCCCAGCAGCGGTAATCTGCGTATTTACTCAATTGCGCTGCCTTTGTAAATACGGTTTTATGTCTTTAACCGCTATTTTACGCCTGAAATGGGCGCAATCCTTTTAGTAAATGAGGCCCCTAGTGTCATGGACATGAATAAAAAAAAAAAACTTGTGGCTCTGTTAAACCTGGTAGTCACATGGTCTGGCCTAGGATTGGGGACAAAGGAAGATTGAGCCGAACACAGAGCACACATTCAGACTACTCAGGACTCTGAGGCTATGTACACACAGCACCTGCCATTGGCAGTGAAAACATTATGTTCAACTAAAGGGATGACCCAAATGTGTTTGTCTTAAGAATCTCATGTGCTGGTACAAATTGATTTGTAAATGCCAGAGTGATAACAATCTGCCTTTTTTCTTGGTGCACTTCATTACAGTCTTGTTATTCGAGCTCTTGTTGACTCGCCAGTAACCCGGTGAGGTTAATGTGCTCTAGATTTTTGTTTTATTCTTTTTTGCTAAAGCAACAAGTGCAAGGTTGCACAGGAACAAAACGTGTACTGTCATGGTGCCCATAGTACGTGAATGCAAATTGACTTACCTATATAGAGGGAGGAGTCTTTCCTCTTCACATGATCATCGATGTAGGCCACACCAAGGGGCTGGACCGGGGTGGCTCCTATCCCTAGGAGGACCTGAGCTCCAATCAGCAGCAGGTACATCATGTTGGTGTTGGCCTTGTTGGAACAGGTCTCCTCCTCATCTCTCTCAGTCCTGTTAGTGCACACGTCACGTCCAAATTCAACCATCCACGTCTCATCTGGGTTGTATTCGTACTGGGTGGTTAAAAACTCCGGCAGGGCAGAGAGAAGGGCTCCTAGCGCCATGACGATACCCCCACAACCAATGAGCCTCGGCCGGTGGGCTTTGGCCCCAAAGTAACTGACAAATAGGATGAGAGCCAGGTTGCCAATCTCGAAGCTGCTAGCGATCACACCCACGTCAGCACTCTGGAGGTTGAAACGTCGCTCCAAGGTGGTCAGGACACTCACCTGTAAAAGCACAACATATCAGAAATAACATTTCATTGAAATATCACACTAACTTTATGGACATCCAGGAGTCTCTATTTACTTGTACATGACCCATAGACAAAAAAACAATTCTATTTTGTTTTCAAAGCAACATATGATGGAAGGATAGGCTGAATGTGGGATTTAAACATCAGAAAGAAATGGATTATGCCTATGAAAAGACAATGTTATTAAGGTTATGCTCTTTTAAGTAATCCCTTTCCTTTGAATAAACTGACTTGCAAACCCCTTGCAGATGTGGTTTCAGAAAGAAATCATATTCAACTCTATTCAACGACTTCAGTCCTCTGTTTTTGATTAGCTTGGCACTGAAACATTTACTCCCATGGCATTATTGAAAGTGCATTCTACCTTCACACTCTCTTTCCCTCTCTCACTCACTTCTAATGCAAGTGAAAGACGAGAATTGATCATATTACTTTCTTAGGACTGAGGCTGGGTAGCTGAGGATTTATCAAACCATTTTTCTTTGGTTGTAAGTAAAATACACAAAAGTTGAATCTTTCCATTCCTATCTATTCAATTACATTTACGTGTATGAATTAGTAGACAATTTGTCATGGACTGGTCACTAGGGATGCAATACACAAATCCCTATAGCCGATGTTCATACACGTAACATAAAAGGCCAATTCCGATACCAAAGTTTTCACATTACTGTAATTTACCAGTGGAAATTCAGTTGTCCTGATCCAAAATTATGAAATATGTTCACACAGCTAGCATTTTTATTGTTAGATAGTGAAAGTTCTCACCTTGAATACGATATAGCAGCATAGCAATATATTATCTGTCATAGACACGTGACTAGAAAAAAAACTTTTGGCTTTTATTTATAAAAGCATTTGTGATGCCTTCAGACACCACAATCCTCGAACATAATATTGTAAATTATATTGTAAATTACGGCAACTTATATTTTATTTTATTCTAATTCTAATTCCACTTAGTACTGCTAGTTTATGTACCCTTAGTATAGATAGTCCACATATTTACATTTTAGGTCCCTATATGTTTATTGTATGCACCTTCCTGCCAAAGCAAATTCCTTGTCTGTGCAAACTTTCATGGCGAATAAATACCATTCTGATTCTGATTACTTGCCATTTTAAAGTAGTCGTCAGATACAGATTATTACATTTTCTGTAAATAATCTGCCGATACAAATTGCTGGCCGGTGCATCAATACTTACTACTCCCGACTTTTAGCTACCAAATTGATGATCCCTCTGAAATACTACAGGTACAGCCACCTATACATGTTTTCCTCTTATCAAACCTGTGCAGACTATAAACATTTGTACGGGCAGTCTGACAATAGGTAGGCTACTAAAAACAGTGACAGCAAACACAACATGGCCCAGCTGTTAATTTAACAACGAAAATGTAGCCTAGCCCTAGACATGCAAAGGTTTAATAACTAGCCTAACCTATGAACATTTCTGCGTAAGTATTTCAGAATATACACTACCGTTCAAAAGTTTGGGGTCACTTTAAAATGTCCTTATTTTTCAAAGAAAAGCACTGTTTTTTTCAATGAAGATAACGTTAAATTAATCAGAAATACACTATACATTGTTAATGTGGTAAATTACTATTCTAGGTGGAAACGTCTGGTTTTTAATGAAATATCTACATAGGTGTATAGAGGCCCATTTCCAGCAACTATTACTGTCTGTTTTCGAATGGTACATTGTGTTTGCTAATTGCCTTAAAAGACTAATGGATGATTAGAAGTATTAGAATTAGAATGCCAAAGGTCTGCAATGTTGTAATTGCTGCAAATGGAGAATTATTTGACGAAAGCAAAGTTTGAAGAACAAAATTTATATTTCAAATAAAAATAATTATTTCTAATAATAATAATTAACCTTGTAAATGTCTTGACTATATTTTCTATTCATTTTGAAAGTTATTTGATAAATAAAAGTGTGAGTTTTCATGGAAAACACGAAATTGTCTGGGTGACCCCAAACTTTTGAACGGTAGTGTATATCTGGATTACAATGACACTTTATACAATATGTTACAGTAGTTCTCTGAAAGAGTAAGGTTGTGTTTGTGAGTGGCAGTAAATCACACATAGGCCTAAGTGTTGATTAACTAATGCTACATACAGTAAGTTTTTTGTCAATGAAGCTCAGCAAGCATGCAGACACAATCCTAACCCACATTCTTTTTTACTCTACTAACCAGTAGTGTCTGTTGTCTATATGTTCTGTGCTGTACCCCAAATTACCTCTCGGAGGACATTTACGTTTTTGAAGTGGATAAATTAGTAAAAAACTTTTTACAAAACTAAAAGGTTGACACTAAATTCAGGGTAGTAAAATGGAAAAATCTCCAAATAATAATTAAAAAAACAAAATTTCTACTGTCCATGATGGACTCATGGATTTCATAAATACAAATGTCTGAGAACAAACTGCCGACATGCTCACCTGCCAAAAACAACCAACTATCAAACTATTCCCGGATCCGTCTCAAATATTACCTTTAAAGGGCATAGCCAGTTCCATTGACAGAAATATATTTGAAAATGAAAGCAAGTTATTTTCTCCTAAAAGAGGGACCCTTGCAAGTAATCGTTGTCTGTCCTGTATCAAAGGTTCTTCACTATCAAGGCGATAGTTACTTGTGGATAGTTAATTTGTTTGCCAATCTTTAGGGTTATGAAGTTAATTCTATATTTCATAAGAGTTTTTCCTAACTGTAGGTACAAACTAACATACAGTCTGTGGTAACAACCAGATGGAATGTGTGTGTCTACATGTGTGCATCCTGGTCTTTTAGTCACATCTGAGCTACCATAGCGTATGAGTAATGCAATGTAGCTTCCAAACCACAACAGTCCTAGACTTGCATAAACCTAGGCTCAAAACGCTGGCATCTGCTGCCTTCCTAAGAGCAACACCATGCCAATGCAACCTGTTGATGGCAAAGCTGGAGCTTTCATTACACACCAGTACACTTTGTGAAAATATATCTTCACATCACCCTGTGTAGAAGTTGTCTACATGGCTGAGATTCTCAGGTGCTGTAGCTGAGAATTTTCACATCTGATTACTTCACCAATAAGTTTGACTTTCACAGACAGAATTCAGAGCTCAGACAGAGCTCTATTATTTCCAATTAATTTTGTAAATAAATTGGAAATAATAGAGCTCTGTCTGGATTATGTTATATGAAGAGACTGCACACATTTTACACTAGCATGAGCAGGTACTTTGAACTAGCTCGACTAAAGCTAGGGTTTACTGTATATTGACAGCACTAAACTGTCTGAAAAGTATGCTTTAACAAAGAAAATGTGTCTGTTTTCATTAACAAGGTTTAGCCTCAACATGACCTCACCTGTTGAGAGTGACTGTTACTATCAACATACATCTGCATCCCTTTTCTCAAACAAAAAGATAAGACCAGTTCGAGCAGAGTGAATTCCGGTTTAAGTATAGCTCAGGTTCCCCTTTGCTGTCCTTTTCAACTGACACTGGCTGCCAGTTTTTCATCTTTATTGTCCTGCTATGTTACAGTACTGTTACTTGTTACATTCTGTAAACTCTATCAACAAATAAACTGGGAACAACCAAATAAACATTTAAAATTAAACTACTGTAGCTGTTTGTGAGGAACAGTGGGTATTGGCATCAACAAGCATGAATTAAAAAATCAAATCAACTAAGATGTGTAAGATTGAACATAGGAAATAAGTATAGAATCTTTTTACATTTAAAAATAAATAAATAAATAGAACAGCACCAACGGCAAAGTGCTATGGAATTTCTGTGAACTGAAAGTAACAACCCAGTTCCATATCATTGTATTCCCCCAAACAGGTTGACAAAGATAGTTCTGTGCAATTCCTCGCAACTAATTGCTAGGAGCATGGTTACTGTTAGGATATCTCACCATTTGTCCATGCAGGTTTGTGTTGACAGTTTAACATGCAACAAAACTTGGCCTAAATCAGGACAGTAATCTGCCAAGTTGAGTGCATCCTAAGCAGCTCACATACTGTAGCAATAAGCATGAGCTGTGATCCTTGAGTTTGAAGCCTTGGCTACCAGTGCACATTTTAAGTCCCCTCATCCTATCACAGCAGCAACAATAGCTCCTCCAAGAGAACCTTGAGCAATGTCACAAGCAAGTCATCAGCTGGATCCTGGTGCAGGTGCCTCATTTTCCCGGCCATGCAAATAATTCAGGCAATGTGACATGTTTATTTGAATATGCAAGTCATTTACCTCCTCAAAGATCTATCATTTGTTTGTTAACCTTCAAAAAAAGTTTGTTCACCATACCCACATAGGAGGGGACGTTATTGGGACTTTGCATAACAAACAATATATTGTTTCAAGACACACCTATTTGTTTTATAAAAACAGTGAGCAGTGCACTGTGCTCAACTTGATTGATAGGAATCTTGACGGTCTTAATTTCCTTTTACCACATGCACATAGCTCAGAAACACCTCACGTCACACTGAAATGTGAGTAGGCCTACAGGACGACATTCACTCTGAAGCTACTTAAATTTAACTTGGTTCCAAGGAAAGGTGTGTGTGACCATTTGCTAGCAACTAACCACATGCAGAGGAAACTCTGACCAGGACTGAACGGATCAGTAAAAAGATAAATCAGTCAATCATACAAAATAAGAGAGACTAAAGTAAGAAAGAAAAAAATCCCCACTGGCAGTTTTGTTAGTTAGGCCAGTTAGGTTCAATGGTTAATAGCAGGAAGTGATGGATTATTTTTCACTTCTGTTCTCAATTAGCGTCCTAATAATAAGTCCTGCAAGGAAATTCTGACGTATGAAACCAGTGTGCCTCAATCGTTCTGTTCCCATGGTTGGGAGGTAACTGCTTCTCCAAGTAGCACAGAATAGATAACATGTTCCACTCCAAATATGGCCGTGTCAGTTTACATTTGATTTTCTTGCTGCAGAGCTGTAAAGTGCTTGAATAAATAAGTATATGGTCAATGAAGCCATTTTCCACTTCCAAGAACTGATATATATTTATCAAATGAATGAAGTAGGTATGTAAGTAAACCTAAATAGGACAATTCTATCACCGGTGAACTATAATTAGGAGAAACGAAACTAAAGCTGCATTGTAAATTGTCACTCCAAACACTATTTAGGACCTAGCCTAGTAGCCTGTCTTCCTTGTGTCAAAGCAAGGCAAGTCACATAAGCCGGTTACTGTACATTTATCTTGTTATGTCATAGCTGTTGCACGTTTCATGACAGATACTTAAGACTGCTGTATCTTATCCGGCATATAACTACTTTTAAACCCAAAAGTAATTTGTCCATTTCAGCTAAATAAAGGGCAATACAAGTACACAACATGTGTCTTTGGGCACATGCCTCTCGAACGCGCAGATTTATCGACTCACCAGGTATGCTCCAACGGTGCCCTGTGCAAGCATCAGGGCACATTCCGAGATCAGGAATATCTTGATGTTTGAGAAGCATGATGACTTTTTACGTTGAATGTCTCCACTGTTCCTCTCCAACCCCCTCTGTTTTTTCTCCTGCATCGTTTTTTGAGCGGCTACTTTGTAGCTCTGCGAGAAACGAAAGACAGAGGGTAACCGGCTCGCCCGAAGATAAACATTGAAGACACCGCTGTCGTCCTTAAAGCTAGCTACATTCAGAGTCTGCCCTACAGTCTCTATTTTGTCTTGTACATTCCACGCATCTGACAAACTATGACTGTAAATATACAGCCAGATTCCAAGGGGCTGCCCTTCAGCAAAATCTAAACATTGCCTCGTCGTGTAACAGAAAGAAAAGCAGGGACATAAAAACTCCTTGGCGATGATCCCCCAGGTACAAGTGAATGAAAAGCGTCGAATTTTCGCTCAGGTTGCATCTTTACGGAATAGACTGGTAAGCGTCACAATGGTCAGGTCCTGAATTCGACTACAATCTTGACATGACTGCTCTGGATTTACTTAGCACTCCCCGCACTTCTGGAGCTACAGTATGACTGCGCGCCTCGTCCATCCACGAGACAGACTACGGTGGCGCTGTGTAGCATGCACCAATTTCTACTCAAGTTCCGTTCGTATCAGAGTAATTATAGGGTACACTACACACACTTAGTAAACTCTGGGATAGAGAGACAAAGATGATCTGTCTGTAATTCCAGTTTGTTTCGTGTTTTTGGTTAGTAGGCTACACCCAATTCATTTTGGCCAAATAATAATATTTTCAAATAATGTACATTTATACTGATTTAAATTAAAATGAAATCGTATAAATCCTGATCCCAAGATTTTAAATCCACTTCCCCAATCCAAGGGTCAGATTATGTGGAGGTCGTTAGGACTTCACCTTTTTCTTCTATTGTCAAATTCACAATCTGAATTTATGAGTAAATCAGTCTGGACACGTTTACACCTCTTAGCTGTAGTTTCTAACATATAATTTAATGTAGGCCCTGTTCTTAACCGTGAGCAGTCGGCATCTGTTGGTTGAAAAACATCTGTTGGTGGAATTAGTTAACGGGAGAGTATATGGCCCTGTCCATTATTAGCAGTGAACCCAGACTACATGATTTCTTGTTATTACCACAAACAGTGTAATCTGAAATTCAACAAACTGTGTCTTCAAACTTCAATATTGCCCACTATTAAAAATTCAGGGGCATCAAACTGAATATAAATGGTAGTGCAATGCGGAATAGGCTGTTTGTCATTCTCAAACAGTAAAGTCCAACTCTACTGCTTCACTGCATGCTTGTGCCTGAATTAGAATGACATTATCATTTACTTCATTCAATACTCAGGAAAAAAACGGTGCAATCTTTGCAGTTCTGTTTCTGATTATGTGACCACAATCAGCATACTATTTGTAGTGTCGTCTGTTGAGTTACTATAAAATGGCATATGGCATATGGCATTGACAGGTTATCTTTCTCCATATTTAATTACATATATTTAGCAAACCTGTCTTTTTTATCTATTCAATTTGATAGACAGGGTTATTACACTTTGCTAACTTGATGTTTGCTACTTGTTGTATAGAGTTTTTTGTGGATGTACTGTATGTAAAGTATGATTCTCTTATGTTTTTATGCTGCACCAGAATTGCCTTCCTAGTGTAACGATTAATATTATAGAATCTATTGAGGAGTTATCAATAATAATAAATACAAATATATAAATTAAGTAAAATGGAGAAGAACAAAAGTATCTGATTATTGAATGAATGGAATGTGTGTGTTTAAGGAGCATGCAACACACTCTTTCATGTGTAGTCTTGTTGAGGCATGAGTCAGCTTGAGTGGGTGGGGATGGACCTGTCTGGTGCCAGGAATGTATGAATGGAACACTTCTGAGTAGAATTGTGCTGGTCTTTGAAATTGCTGTTATTTATAGGATGTGGAATAGGGTGGTTCCTCCCAAAAGTACAGCTCAGCTTTCCTGTTGGCCTGAAAAAACATTCTGAAATAGGAGAAAAAAGTTAATATTCAGTATTAAATCATCTGTGTAGTTAATTAAACTAACTAACTGTAAACTTACAGTAGAGTTGTACAGTTGTGGTCACTCATCAAAACACCTGAGTGCTGTAGGTTGATTGATTCTATGACTGACATCCTAGCCTTTATGTTGCAGCTATGGGCCTCGAACAATGTCCCCCTGGGACCTGTATATCTGACTCACTGTAAGAAGAGAAAGAGGTGTCTGGGGAGAGCTGTGAAATTGAAGTTTACTTTAATGATCGTGGTAATATGGATCCAAGTTCAGTATACTGTGTATCAGTTACCATGTATATAATATATTTCATTTGAATGCTAATGAATCCTAAGCTATACACAATGAAAAGCTAATCATCTCACAGGGGACAGGGGATTTAATGTAGTGCTAGCAGGACCATGCAAAGTAGCATGGCAGTTTTTTCCTAACTCCAGGTCAATTTTGGATTTCATGTTACGTTTCTAAGAAGTAGTTTGAGTAGTTTTAAATCATACAAAATAATGCTGTCCCATAATACTGGTGGCAACGCAGTCACCTCTAACAGACTGTGGCTCCCAATCACGATGTCTACTGCTTAAGAACAGTAAAGTCCTCAAAATAATTTTGAATAGTGTGTAATATGATGACTATAGTATTATGACTCTATAGGTGAAGCCTACTGCGTAAATCACTCACTCAAGAATGTGTAACACTATATGGTAGTGTTAACTTAACCTGTTAGTCAACGTATAAATTCCAAGGGGGAAAACAAATGCAATACAAAGTAGGCCACAGCATGATCAGGTCAGGATGTTGTGTATCATGGTTCAAAATATGTAATCTCTGACAGAACCAACACTAATGAGAACAAACATCAGTTTGACTGTCTACATATGAATGTCTGTACATTTCAGATATGCTCCTCTTGTTATTGTTCACATCATGATGACATACAAAGCCATACAAACTGATGAAAACACTGATAAAATGACAACACGACACCAGGCTTAGGTCTCAATCATGTCTCTCTCAGCTCTGAAAGCCGGAGGACCATCTTTTATAGGGCACAAGAATGTAAACATAGATTGTGACAGTCAGGCAGTGATGACGTTACAACAGTCTCAGAGAAAAAGATTCACTGCTCCCAACACATGACAACTCTCAGACTAGTGAGTTCATAGTTGGAGCTCTCCTTGTAGTCATGACAAGGAACGTTTAGCCAGTACTTTCTCCTGACCCCGAACATCTATTGACCCTGACACATAGACACAATATACTCTTATTAATAGCAAGCTTACATGAGAACGTACTAACTAGTATCCAATGACTAGTTCTATTGATTAGTGAATAATGTAAGCACACAGGAAATCCCAATTTCTTCCACAAAACCAAGCACTTTCAAGGTTAAAATGCCTAATATCTTCAGTATTGCACTAAACTATAACGTCCAATTACCAATTTAGTCAGCAGGACTGACAGTTCACAAGAGTAATGGAAAGTCCCTGCATACTATGGCATGGCCCATCCCTCATAAAGCCGTCTCCATGGCAACTGCTGTGGCATTAGAGCAAGGCTGAAGATTTCGGATGGATGCTAGTATCCTGTGACAGATGAAAAGAGGATTATGGGACATCCATTTGATCGTTAAATATCTTACATTAGAAATGTGCACAAGCCTGAATATGTCTTGCACTATGAAAATTGCCCTCACTAATCTTGTCTCCTTGGAGATAATGGAAGAATCAAGAGTAGGATATGTATAACTACATAACTACATGTTTAATTTGTCCATTGTCTAATGGATTGTTTTCTTGATGGTTTTAGTATTTTATCCAATATTTAAACAGGACCTTCGTAAATATAATATAAATATAATTACTTCTATACAGTGCATCCAGAATGTTATGTTACAGCTGTATTCCAAAATTGATTAAATTCATTTTTTTCCAGAAAATTCTAAACACACACCCCATAATGATTTGTCATTGATGTTGAAAAGGATGTTGTCTGAGATCCCAGGATTGTCTTCCAGCAAGGGATCCGACCCAGACTGCATAACCTCTGACTGCTTGCCAGCTGAGCTCTTAAATGGCCATGCAATGTCGCCACAAAGGGCATACTGAAGAGGAGGCCCATGTCAGGGAACTTCACGTGTGATAAGGTGTGGCAAATCAAGTCTGGGCCAGCCCCTACTCTACTGCCCCACATAGCACCTCTTTTTAGGATAAGAGAACCACAGTGGCCTTTAATTCTGCACTGTAAATAGTAACTTGTAGTTATATCATATCTCATCATATCAGATGGAAACTAATTGTGCTGAGAATCTGATTATACTGTAAAACTGTTGATAAT
This sequence comes from Osmerus mordax, assembly GCF_038355195.1. Taxonomy (NCBI): domain Eukaryota; kingdom Metazoa; phylum Chordata; class Actinopteri; order Osmeriformes; family Osmeridae; genus Osmerus; species Osmerus mordax. Next base: position 11,965,622 of record NC_090053.1, read on the forward strand.
TTTAAGCAGAGCTAACTATTACGGACTTTTTACTTCTAGAGGAGGGCAGCTAAATCTGCAGAAGTCCAGGTGTTTGGCATGTGCATGCCATCTGTGTGTTTGGTTACTGTGTGTTTGGTTACCATGGTGTTAGGAGAGAGGGATAAGAAGGGGGGCTGCTCTGACAACATGTTCCAACCTCCAACTGGATACAGTACAAACCTCCTTTCAAGTCTGCCTCAGTGAATAATGTTGGACCTACAGTAAAGGTCTGTGGGTCCTTAATGTTCACATGGTTCTCAGGATACTTCCATCAGCAGCCCTGCTATGGTATTGCAACCACGAACATAGGGTAAAGATAGCTATCAGTTATGGGTCTTAGTTCTTAAATGAATCAAAGTGTGGGCCATTGAAAAAAAGTACATAAACCAGAAACACTGACAAGCACAAAGACGACTCATGCATGACACATTATACTAATGTCCTCTATGGTGTAGAAGGACATTTCAATGCTCTAGCCAGCAGTATTTCAAATTACTAGAATCAGAATGAGTTTTACTATATTACTATTGTAAACACAAATGGAAAAACAACAGGGACAGAAAATCGATACATATTTCATCAAAGCGTCACTCTCTTGCCAGCGATTACACAGCAATGAGTATTTTATATAATATATATAACAACAAACAGAGGAGTGGCTGTAGTCAGTTGAACTATACACTGTTTGTGCATGACAGTTGTTGGTGGTAAGCATTCAGTAAGAGACGGTATGCTCTTGGACTGAAGTCGGTCTCTGCTAGGGACTCATTTTTATGTCCATGTGCAGGTTATGACACCTCTCCTCCTCCTCAGCTCATGCACAGAGCTGTCTCTTGCAGACAGGTGCTGGGCCAATATGGCCTCAGGCACTACATAATCAAGCACTCCACAGCAGAGCTGGAATTTCACCTGGAGGGAGAAAAGATCTTTCAATATGCCAGTGCTCATAGAGCCAGAACCAACTCTGTTCAAATGTTACAGTCGGAAACCACAGCAGCACTTCTTCCACTTCTGACTACCCACACTTCTCAATCTTCCCAAGATTATTCATCCTCTCTCTTAACCAGTAAACTCTCAGTACCTACACTGGCCGAAGTCTATTACTGCACCAGCTATGTTCTGTTTCTGCCTCTGTTTCACTTCTTGTGAAGTGACAGAATGACTACCCGGGCTTTCAAAAACATTGTTTTGATGTCTTCATTGTACTGCATTCCTAACCACTGACGTAGTCCTGTTCTGTATGTGTAGAAGGTCAGAGTAGTTCTACGGCATTTAAAACATTTGTTTTGTAAAGATCGTGAGATGGGCTAGGGCGTTTCACTGAAACAAGGATTTTGTTTTACTCTTTTGTCACCCGTAAGGAAGAGAGAGATGGATGGTCAGACTTGTAATCTAAAACCCAAGAAGTGCAGATATCAAAACTCAGAATGTTCAATAAGCTTTGTGAATCTTTATGTAGAGTGAGCATCAAAGGTCATTGGATGGATCAAAAGTCTTTTATATTTTTTTGGTTGTGTACTTTGAGCATTTCTGTCTTTCATGTTTACTACAGGTTTGAAGAGTGTAGTGTACCCAACCGTAACCCTTCTAATGTAGTTGTAACCTTTTTTGTGTGTGTTTATTGAAGACTTGGACATACTGTAACTACAGTACACTTATTTCTTGTTGACCCATTGCCAGATATGTTTTAAACAATAATGAGTATTCTTCAATCATTCACGATTGTAATCTTCATCAGTGGGTTCTTTTCCATTGTTGAACTCACCTTATGAACCTTATATACACAATAAACTGTGTATTTGCTCATTCCCATGTCCACTGCTGTGGAGTAAGGTGGCTGAGCGGTTAGGGAATCGGGCTAGTAATCAGAAGGTTGCCGGTTCGAGTGCCCGTCCGTGTCAAATGATGTTGTGTCCTTAGGCAAGGCACTTCACCCTATACTTGCCTCGGGGGAATGTCCATGTACTTACTGTACTGCTCTGGATAAAAGCGTCTCCTAAATGACTACAATGTAAAAATGCTGTGTTTCTCATTTGACACCCCAATAAAAGACTCCAAAAGAAAAGACCTACAAGCAAGACTAAAAGCAACAACTCTCTCATAAATGCACAAACAACACAATGATCACACAAAGACCTGCCAACTACAGTCAATCCACCAAATACCTGTAAAACACTCAAATGTAGAGGTGTCCAAAATGTAGTGGAATTTAAATATAACACAGTCACTACCTTTAATCAAAATGAAATTGATCAAAGTCAAAATCAACAAAATAAAAATGGATGAAAGTTTAAGGACTTTTTGGTGCTCTTTAAATACACACAATTCTAAAGTGTGCCCACAGTGCAGTTTCATGTGAAAATCCGTTTTCTTCTCTCAGATTTAAGTGCAGTTCTTCAAGGCACATAAATACTGTATGAGTTTAACAGACAGTCAAATGGCATTTGAAATTTCAATTAGTAAGTACTTAAAATGTCAGGAGGGTCACATTGCGCCATGATTGTGGCTTTAAAACAGTGTTTAAACCATTGCAAGCTGAGACGTCTCTATTTTTACACCGGTATTGATAGAAGCCAACGTGTTCTTTTAATTACTATTAGCTGCACAGCTATAGAAAGAGGGGTTCAAACATAGAGCAATGCAGATACAAAGCAATGTTTTTCTGATTTTTTCTGCAGGGTAAATAAAGCAGGATTCTATAGGATTCAGTGCTTATTTTCAGATGCAACCCAGCTCCAGGGCAATGGAGGGCCTGCTGTTCCCTCATTCCAGCTCCACATGCTGCTGCTGTTTACTGGGCCCTCAGATGTCAAGCCCAAATCAGAAACGCCTTTGAGTTGTGTAGTTGTATATATACAATATGTGCGGTGTACTCTCAGTCCAGTTGAAATGTTTTGCCATTGGTCCAATCACGATGATAAAGCATGTACATGCTTGTTTACTTTGGCTGACAACCCTGTGTATTGAGGATCATATCTTCAACAATAGACAGCTTCATACAATGGGAATTACATTGACACATCACCATGCTTACCCTAATAATGTGAAGTCCACAAAACCAGGTAGACAAGTTGGACTACTTACTCAAAAATCCAACATGGACTGCAACCAGGAAATCAAGCATTGAGAACTATCATGCTTGTGGGAAACCTTCAATATGTTGTGAGACTAGTTTAACTGCTACACTATGGTAAAATGGCAAGTAATAAGCAGTTGTATTTACATCTACCTCAACTCCTGACAAGATTCTATACAGGTGACCTTTCAACAGTAATTACATTAAAGAGCACCCACACAAATGAAGCTAAACTCAGCTATTAAAACCCATATCATTATGTCTTGAGACATTTTTACAAGCCTGAATCATTTCTTTTGAAATGCTTTAATTGCAGTGGCATTAAATATATATATTTAATATTTTGATGGTGACACTAATGAAACGTCAGCAAGGCATGGTATTGATGTGGATAAAATGATTAGTGTGTGTGTATATATGTGTGTGTGTGTGTTGGGGGGGGGGGGGGTAATTTTATTTCTACAACTTGGATGTATTCCCAAATTCACATTTCAACAGGCCAATAATCCCTTTAATTAAACCCCAGCTTCTCTCGAGCAGACAACTGTAGAGCAACATACTTATAATTCAAAGTCTCCTGAACCATCTGAGGGATTCATAGAGGAACTTCCTGTTAAGCTTTGTGAGATTGATGGAATTATCCACCAAGTGGGTGGGATACGACAATCATCTGGGGAGAGGTGGGGATCATAATAGTGCAGCATGGTGCCCGACCATGAGAGGCCTCCCATATATAAGTGGTAAAACTGATGTTTTATAATAGACTTATAATCATATTCTCTCAAGACCTCATGTCCCGAGAAGGGCCAGATTTAGTCAGTGGCTGGATATTAAGTGTGAGTTTGGTACGTGACAAGAGGGAGAGGTGATAATTAATTTGAGCCGACACCAGATCTAAAAAGCCCAGTCACTGGAGACATATAACCCTACATGCTGGCCAGGGCACTGCTGAATGTTTCATGACGCTATGCAGTTTAAGAGATATAATTTACTTGACTACTCATTTTGTTCTTGTGCAGTCTATTAAAACACTGAAAATGTATACGTAACTATTTTGGAATTGCAGCTATTCTTAGGTTAAGCTTGGCCAACAGTACACATATATATGAAACCTTTATACATAGGTAGCAGACTTACAGGAGAAAACACTATTACATTTGGGCAAAATTGTTGGTGTACTTTTATGAGATTTATTTTCAAGATCATCCACCAAACTAATACCCTGTGACATATTTCCATTTAAAAGCTGAATAAAACTAAATAAATCTGAACACAGGACAGACAAAAAAAAAAAACTGTGTTGGTTTACCTTCCTAATTGTGCTGTGTAAAACTACAAAATATATAATTTTCCAATATATAGCAACATTACAAGCAGTTATATTGTTATGAGTAAAACATGCTCAAATTCAGGAGCATGTTTTACTCATAACAATATAACTGCTTAACACAGCACAATTAGGAAGGTAAACCAACACAGTTTTTCCTGCTAGTGCAATTCACACTGACTAAACTTGTAGTTGATGAATTTAGTTGTTTTCCCTGCAAGTAAACAGACGGGAAGAGCAACATTCTAAGTGAATCAGGGTTTTTTAATCTGAAGTTAGGTAAATGGTAAATTTACACAGAGGTTCAAAGCCTGCTGACTGAGATGCTTCTCCTCTCCATGACAACTGTGCTGGTCGAAAAGGATTGTCAACCCTATCAGTTCCAAACCCATTTAAATAAAGTTATGCAAATAATGGAGAGGCCCTGTGCAGTGCACAAGCAGCCTGCATTATCAGCAATGTGACAGAAGTCTGCCCGTCTTTCATCCATCAACTCTCATTTTGTCTGGCATTCACATTAAATAAAACACTTTTTATGATAACGATTTTCTGAAAGACCACATTCATGATGTGTTGTATTAAATTAAATAAATTTTCTTTTACCCCTCACACTTTCTGCCTCCACACCAAACCTTTATATTATCAGTTCAGTGTTTTACTTAATTCAGAATACAAAAGTTTTTTCCAGTACAGTTTAGATCAATCAGTTTAGTACAGATTCATGCAAGGTGCGTGCAAGACACCCATCTCAGCACTTTTGGATTCTATAACTTTGGTTATAGAATGTATCATAACGTAATGGAGAAAGAATTTATCATAACGTAATGGAGAAATATATAGGTGCTCTTTATCACTATCCAGTCGTACTAATGTGTTAGACCTGACTTGAACCTTTATCCCCAAGTGATAGTGTGGAAAATCCCACCCTAACCTCCTCTACCTGCCTCTCTGAATCCTGGTGGGCAGAGCCTCAAAAGTCAATAAAGGCAGCCGCGTCACCTGATGCAATCCTCTTTAGAATAAGCTGGCCGGCCTTGTGCGCATGCCTTACCTCTGAAGAAGAAATTGTTTTGTCCGTCTCTTCATAAACGGAGTGACTAAGTTCAGTTAAGTTCTGGATTTTAATACGTATTTATCAATCTGCAGATTGGGAGAGAAAACCAGTCTTCTGACCATAAATGACAACACAACACCAAGCTTAGGTCTCAACCAGGTCTCTCTCCGCTCCGAAAGCCGGAGGACCATCTTTTATAGGGCACAAGAATGTAAACATAGATTGTGACAGTCAGGCAGGAATGACGTTACAACAGTCTCAGAGAAAAAGATTCACTGCTCCCAACACATAACAACTCTCAGACTAGTGAGTTCATAGTTGGAGCTCTCCTTGCAGTCATGACAAGGACCGTTTAGCCAGTACTTTCTCCTGACCCCGAACATCTATTAACCTGACACAGACACAATATACTGTTATTAATAGCAAGCTTACATGATAAATGTACTAACTAGTATCCAATGACTAGTTCTAATGATTAGTGATTAATGTAAGCACACAGGAAATCCCAATTTCTTCCACACCTCCCAATCGTTTGATCTGTGTTCATGACATGTACGTTTCCTTTGATTTGTCTGTATTTATAGTAGCTTTAGGTGTTTGTATTGTATGCTGTATGATTTGTTGGTGATGTCCCTGGAATCAGGCTAGTTAGGTGATATCAGTAGCCCTACATAGCATGAGTTGGTGGCTTACACTTTTTAAACTCTTTACACTGTGGCAAAGAGCCAAGGCCTTGTTGAAGTAAATCAATTACACATTTAGATCATGGAGGTGATGGAAATTGCATTACGGACAATTGAAGAGACCCTTCATGGACCATTACAAACCACTTTTTTTTACTCATGAAAAATGTTACTTTTACTCACACACAACCATTCCTAAAGTCAAATTCTAGCAAATTGAAAGCAACATGTGAACATTGTCTGGAAAAAGCTTAATAAGTCAGCCATGGAGAGGTTGGTAGGCTTGCTGTAGATGGGAATGGTCTTTTCTCAGAGATCCATTCAAACTACATCAGTAGTGCTCAGCTGTGTTCTTACTCGTACAATCACTTGGTAATTACACTGTCTTGCAGAGTAAAAATTAAGAAGAGATGTCAGCTCCAAAAATGGGGAAGTGTCAATCTAAGGGGTTATCCTACTTCTCAGAGCATTGTGAGTTTATTTTGAGCAACATATGAAGAGAACGGCTGGTCCATCTTTTTCTTCTCAGCTTGTAATCCTAAACCTGCCAGTTTGAGAACTTCCTTCCTGACAGGGAAATGACACGGTAATGGCCTCCTCTTCCCTCTAGCATGTCCTTACTCTGCAGCTGTCTAATGAGGGCATAAAAGCATCAGCTGCTGCTCATGAAGACTGCATTCAAAGCTATCAACTGCTCTCAATGGTCCTAAAAGGTCCTTTTGTGAAAATGTTAATAAATATAAATTTTTATGTCCCTCCAGCACATGTAGTACTGCACATTATTCATTCCAACATTTCAAATATATAAAACTAATTATATTTTAAAACCTTTACAGTACCAAATGTACACTAAATATTAAAACGATTGTCTTTGGGAGCCTTTTCCAAACAGACAAAGAATTAAAATAATTCTCAAGATAAATCCAAACATATTAATCTCTGAAACAGATGCCACCGGTTCATAGGTCACAATCAATTCATTGTATTGTACCAGATGTCAAGGGTACATGGATAAGAGACTTCACATGCAGGAGACAAAACATATTGCTGAAAATGTAGTTCTTACTTTTTAAATGCATTCTAGCTAGAAATCTTTGATCAGGGTCAATTAACCAGTACAGAGTAAGAGAAGGCAGACACAAATTGTACCTGCTTCTGAGCTAGACAATAGCTTATCACTGTTGGTATCAGTTGATATTCTTAAAGACAGCAAATATTAATTTGAACTCACAAATAGGTCCAGACTCACAATGTGTAAAGTGGTAGTAGTAGTAGTATCTTTAAATATGACAGGCCTTGTTGGACTACAGGACTCTGCTACATTCAAAGACAACCCACAGGAAAGGAACCTCTGTTAATCAGAAGAACACGAGAGACTGGGGTTGAATGTGCTAAATAAAGACAAAATAAAGACAACAAAGACTCGTACCCAAAGCAGACATACTGGCAACAGAGAGGAGATTAACCAGTCATCTATCTGGGGGTGTGTTGTGTGAGGGGTCTGAGTGATATACTTACCTTTTGTTACACATCCGCGAGACAGATGGAATGAAACCAACAGAGATAAGAAACAATCTGTTTTATGGTTCTAATTGGGTTTTGGAGAGAGGTGAGATATATGACTGGGTCCTATCTCAGTGGTTTTGGCCTGAACATGACGTGAAACAGGGCACGTCCAACAACTCAAAATAATGCATCATCCATTATGGTAGGCATTAGATTAGGTGAAGGAAACATATTGCTTCCCACTGTGGGAAACTGTATCTTAAGCACAGACTAAGGCCGAATCCCAATACTCTGTCTTACCCCTACCCCTTACCCCTAGCCCTTAGTTTTGCACATTCCCGTGAGGGTAAGTGGTGTCCCAATACTCTTTTTGAGCTAGTGGTATGGTTAAGACGAAGGGGTATACACCCTGTGGCAGACGGCAGGTCTTGTTGAAGCAGGAAGTCCCTATATGGCTCGGGGGTGGATCCAACGGGCGGCCAGATACCTGCCCTCAATCACCACTCCCCTCACCTCTCCCTGCCGTCTGCCACAACCCCTTAAAACCAAGTAAGGTCGGGAGCTTACTTGAAACCTAGGGGTATGTGAATACTGCGCTACCTGCAACAATGGCAGACAGATCGTCCAGAGAGTCCCATAAATGTAATATTTTCGGCTTAAATAATTGATTAGAAAATTATGACAGTCTTGTTTTGTGCTCTACACAGTCCTGTACATATGTATTTGCAACCATGTTCTTAATTGATTTATTTTTTTTTATCGCTAGTTTGCTGCGCTAACGTTACATTGCTGATTTGCACAACAATCCCGCATTTCTCTGATTAGCCTTGAATGGACTCCATGCATGTCTACAGTTTTAATTAAACTCCATTAGCAGCGAATTTCAAACAAATTTAGTTTGATATCAGTACATAACACTACTTGCTTTGGAGACATCAATATACGTAACTGTAACAAAGTGGCGTCTCATTTCATAGTGCTATTTAGCCCTTACCCCTCAGTTTCGAGACAAAAGGGCTAGGGGTAAACTAAGGGCAAGGAGTAAGGGGTAGGGGTAAGACAGAGTATTGGGATTCGGCCTAAAGCTCCTGAGGGTGGAGAGGCGTAGTGCGGGTCTTCTCCACCCCACCCCCTATTTCCCCCCTCGGACACAGGGAAGGGGCCCATTACATCTACCCCCACCCTCTCTAGAAGAGCCCCTACTGGGAACTGCTGGAGTTGGAAACCCCGCTGAAACCCCGCCCAGAGTCCTTTTGTGCCTGGAGAAAGATGGGACACCTCCTCCCAGCTTGGACTTTGCCCCGCACGTACCCACTCCAACACCGGGTCCAGTTCCCTGTCGTCCGCCTGCTTTTCCCTCCACTCACTGACGTCGACCAGACTAGACTCACTGCACACAGGGAGCACCAGCTGCTTCACTTTTGCCACTGCTCCTCCATCCTCGCACAGCTCTCTGTCTCTGGCCACTTTTTTCACAGTAGCCGCAACCTTCGTCTGCACAGGGTCGGCGGGACATGGTGTCTGCGTTGGCATGGCAAGCCCCTGCTCGTTGCTCCACCCTGAAGTTGAAGGACTGCAGCTTCTCCATCCAGCGTACTATCTGTCCCTCTGGTTCCTTGAAGGACAGCAGACACTGTAAAGCAGCGTGGTCAGTGCGGATGAGAAAGGGGACACCACACAGGTAATATTTAAAGTGTCTCACTGCTGCCATGACAGCCAGTATCTCTCGGCGTGTCACACAATAACGCCGTTCCTCCTTGCTGAAGGTCCAGCTGAAGCATGCCACCACCCTTTCTCCCTCCGAGCTGGGCTGTGCCAAAACTGCCCCCATACCCACGTTACTAGCGTCTGTGTCCAGTATGAAGGGCAATGACGGGTCAGGTGAGACGAGGATGGGCGCTTCGCCCAGGGAACTTTTCAAGGACTTGAAGGCTTGTTGGCATTCTGCAGTCCAACAAAACTCTGTCTTTTCCCAACAGGCCTGTGAGAGGAGCAGCGATGGTGGAAAACCCCCTCACAAACCTGCCGTAGTAGGACGCCAGCCCCAGAAAGCTCTTTACCTGCTGTTTTGACGTCGGAATAGGCCAGCTATTTACAGCCTCCACCTTATCGGCCAAAAGTTGCTGATGCCCCTCCCCCCTACACGATGGCCCAGGAACATCACCTCCCGTCGCATAGAGTGACACTTCTCAGGATGCAGCTTCAGACCCGCCCCCACCATCCTCTCCAGCACTGCCCTCAGTGCCTTCAGAGCCTCGGAGAAGGATATGCCGTGAGCCAAGATGTCGTCCAAATAGACCAGGCACTGCCGGTTGGGGACATCCGACAACACCCGGTCCATCAGATGCTCGAACGTGACAGGAGCGTTTCACAGCCCAAAACACAGCACTCTAAACTGCCACAGGCCCCGGTGGCTGGAGAACACTGTCTTAGCCCGGGCCTCTGGGGCGAGGGGCACCTGCCAATATCCGCTACGTAGATCCAGGGAAGAGAACCAGGAGGATCCCCTCACCGAGTCAAGGCTCTCATCGATACGGGGAAGGGGATAAGAGTCCTTCTCAGTGACAGCATTTAGCCCTCTATAGTCCACACAGAAACGCAGCTTGCCTCTCTTTTTAGGAACCATGACCACAGGAGCCGACCACGGGCTATTAGACGGCTCAATGAAACCCGCCGTCTCCATCTCCTCCACAGCCTTGTCAGCAGCCTCTTGCCTCGCCAGTGGGATGCGTCGAGGTCTGATCTTGACTGGTCGAGCTCTGCCCGTCTCGATGTCATGCTGCACCAGGTGAGTTAGGCCGACGTCATGCTCCCCCCACGCGAAACAGTCTTTAAACTCTGTCAGGAGATGCCTCAGCTGTCCACGTTGCTCCACCTCGAGTCCTTCACTGTTTCTCCTGACAATCTCCTCCGCTGCTGCTGCCAGTGCGGAGTCAGGACCCCCTGTAGCCTGTGAAGGTGGAGGCAGGGCAGGTGACGTGGGCGGCAGCGTGTCAGTGTTCTCACTCGGCACGAAGGTGGGGGCCACTGGGGACAGCTGGTGGACAGGAGCAGGGGCCGAATCACTTCCCACTCCTCCCCCCACCCTCACAGGAGGTGCAGAATGACAGCCCCCTTCACTGAACAGCCCACCCGGCGTAGACATCCTAACCACCGGCCCGCCCCCAAAAGCTAAGGTACCCGCGCTTAAGTCCAAATGGCAGCCGGTGGCCCTAAGAAAATCTAACCCCAATATACAGGGGACACCAGCCACCCACACTAAATGCTGGACCGTCTGCCCCCCCCCCCCCCCCCCCCCCCCCCGTCAGTGACATGATCTTCTTTCCTAACATAGGGGCCGTCTCACCTGTGACAGTTCTAAGTTGCACCGCTGTCGGTTCCCACATCAACCCCACTGGAACTACGTCCGGCCGCACGATCGTCACAGTGGACCCCGTGTCCACCAAGTCCCCCGCTGTCGTGCGCCCCACCACAACAATGTCTCCCCCAGACCACTCATTGTCAATGCATAGCAGCTGTTCCTCCAGCCAGGGCGTGTCTAAGGTCCGTACCGCCCCATCTGCACGGACCCTCTCCCGTTTCCCTGTGGCTTGTCAGTAGCATGGCAGTCACGCACTAAGTGACCAGGCAGGCCACACCCCCAACAAACTCTGTCGCCTGGACGCCGGTGGGGAGTCTCACGGGGCTGATGTTTAGCAGGCAGTGATCTAGCCCACGAATCTCCGTCGCCCACGAAGGTTTGTCACCACACTCGCGGCGCAGTTACGCTGCTCTTACTACAGCCAAGGCCTCCGTTTTCTCCCCCGTAGCTTCTCCCCAGATGACCTGATGGCGCCTCGCGACGTCGAGCGCCTCCTGCAGCGAGCGGGGGCAGGCCAGCTGCGTCTGGGCACGCAGCTCCGAAGGGGACAGTGCCATTATGAAGCAGTCACGAGCCAGTTCACCCTTTATTGTATATTTTATTTAATTCTAATTCCACTTAGTACTGCTAGTTTATGTACCCTTAGTATAGATAGTCCACATATTTACATTTTTAGGTCCATATATGTTTATTGTATGCACCTTCCTGCCAAACCAAATTCCTTGTCTGTGTAAACTTTCATGGCGAATAAATCCCATTCTGATTCTGATAGCTGGTGGCGTGTGCCCATACACCCGACGAGTGAGGCACTCCACATCATTAGCTAGCCCCAGCAGAGGCTCCCCCCCCCGGCAACCACCCCCGACGGCCCAGCGTCGACAGTGTGATCTCCCGGAGCTTGTCCTTCCCGAAGCGCCGGTCCAGCACCGTAACTATCTCCTTGTAGCTGCCCCGCAGCTCCGGTGGTAGCATGAGCAGGCAGGAGACCGCGTCCCCGACGAGGCACATTGCCAGTTGCAGTGCCTTCTGTCCCTCCGACCAGCCGACCGAAGCCGCTAGCAACTCAAACTGCGCCAGGAAAGCCTCCTAGTCTGTATTACCGGCAAACCTCGGGACCATGACCGCACAGCTAGCCATAGCCGACACCGCAACGCCATCTTTATTAATGTTGACTAGTGATGGGTCGTTCGTGAACGATCCGGCTCTAAGAGCCGGCTCTTGAAGGTGAACGTCGGGAGCTGGCTCGCATATCTGAAGAGCCGACTCTATTTTTAATAGATTAATACAGCCTATAAAAACTAAATGATTATGAAATAACTAATTTTAATTGTATTTAAAATAATTGACTAATTCAAAGAACAACAAAAAAATAATTGTAGGCTTAAAGGCGCACACGATCATCCTCACATTCTGTTCCTGTCAATCCTGCATGAGGGAGGGCCGAGCCAACTCACACAGTCAGAGAGTAGTCAAAACTCGGAGGAGAGCCATGACAAATCAATGCATTTTTAAAGATACGTGGTTACAGTCGAGTATGATTTCATTTCATAATTTAATTCAAATTGTTTTCACACCCATCATAGTCAAATTCATAGTTAAAACATGTATTTTTTAAAGAGCCGTTCGGGAGCCAAAAGAGCCGGCTCTTTTTGGTGAGCTGAGCCATACGTCTACTCGTTCCACCTTTATCTTAGGACGGGCGCCCGGACCCTCGCGAGCAGCCATCTCCGTGGTGGAAGTTGATCGCTGGAGCAATGGCTAGGTTCAAGCACTTCTGACACCAATGTAGCGTCCCCGACGAGAGTTGTTATAAGTCGGAGACCAGACGTGATATTTTACGGTTAAGGCTTTTATTGTCTCAGGCAGCTATTTAGGCTACAGCCCACGCCCAAACTAACCCCCCTGAGAACGTGTTAGCAACAGGCTAAAACAGCAGATTACAACAGTTGCTCATAGCAGTAGAACACAGGTTCACCACAACAGCCACAACACAAGAACCCCGAACTTGCCCAAAACCTCCCTTCATAACACCTGTTGTCACCCGGAACTTCAAGGTGACCCCCGTAATCCACCAATAATGTCCTGACCATTTATTAGTCCACGTCCTACAGTGCAGGGTCGCCACAATATGTACCGTATTTCTTCGATTAAACGCTACCACGTTTATTAGGCTACACAATGTTCATTTTTGGTGTGGCGTTTAATCGAGGGCGGTTTTTATAGTCAGGCGGCTTAAAACCAGATTTGAGAAAGATGGGGACACGACAAAAGCACCAAATTTTTTCCACAGGTTCTCCATCACCATACCTTTCAATTTTGAGGGGGTTCCACTTCATCAAGATGGCGGATTTACAAAATGTCTGCTATAAATTCTAATAAATCAGCTTCCAAGCCACTTTGAAGGTCAATCTTGGTGTCAAAATATACATTTTATCGGTCAATGAATGCAATAAAGGTATTGACAAAATCATTAGATAATTATTTATGCCGAAAATATATTAATGTATTCATTCTGGACACAGAATATAAAGTTATACTGAACTTTAATGATACACGACAAACCCCTTCCCTAAAAGAATTTCCCTTTGTGGTAAAAAAAAAATCTAATCTAATCCTTCCAGCAGGTATGCTCACTGCAACTAATATAACTTTCAGCGCTGTATCGTGCTCAGACTTTGTCCAACAGCATGCGGGGGAGAGAGAGAGGCGGAACCAGTACGTCAGGCCCCCCCCCCCCCCCCCCTAGGATTTTCATTTACCTTCATTTCTTACAAGTTTGCGAGAGTATTCAGTTGATGTCACATTTGCAACTGCAAATTCCACTGTGCTTTTTTGCATGAGCACCTTGCCGTACAGTCCTTTGTACAACTGCATTTGATCAGTTCACTGCAGGCTTTTGATGTGATAGGCAGAGTGTTCCACACAGGAAGCCAGGCCTGGCTGTCTCCATCCAGTGTCCATCCCCATCCTTCATGGCTGGGTATTGGCTGCTGGGTTTTTTCAGATGTTGACCAGATCCCAGACTGGTAAGTGACTCATTTCACGTGTTGTATCAGTGCTCCTTGGGTTGGGATGGAATATGTTCCATTGCTTTGGTCTTCTGGCAGAACAATTCTCTTCTTGCATCATTGACCGATTCCAAGTCACTTGTCTTGTCATAAAGGACAAAAGTGTAGCGCTCCAGACATTGAAAGTGTTGGGCATCTATGGTTACAGGAGTGTGCGGATTTGCTGCTATGTAGTTGAAGGCCTGGGTGACCTCTGGGTAAGAGTTCCAAGCAATCCATGCTGACTTCCCCTTCCTGCAGAATGCAGAGGTTGTGTCACAGCCTGTGAAGCAGTGGAAGACTGGAAGAGCGGTTGACTTGTCTTTACCCAGAGCGTGGCAGATGGTGTTTATATGCAGATATGTGTAGTTCTTGCCAGTTCCAAAAGCAATCCAGATGTTTTCAGCTGGATACTGGGTGAGCAGGGTATGGAACTTGCCAATGAGGATAACGACAACATCTGTATCCACGGTGCACACCAAGCAGGTAGAAGAGCCATGCTCCAGGGCATCAAGCAGGTGGATCAGTATCCTGATGTCGACCTCTTCATGGTTGCATGGCAGCATGGAGTGGCTGGTGTCTGTGCAGCAACAGACCTGTAGCACACAAACTTGGGGTTGATGAAAGGCGAATTAGTCAGTGGCGAAGTCAGCTATACCTCGCTTCGATGAAATAACTGGTACACTAACCCTAATAAATACTGTGTTTTAATTTAACCAATTAAATAACCGTTTTCTGATTTTTTTGGTGCAGCGTTTAATCGAGGGCGGCGTTTATTACACAATGTTCATTTTTGGTGTGACGTAGGCTATTCGAGGGCGGCGTTTATTTGAGGACGGCGTTCTAAAGTAAGAGTAAGAAAAGAATAGACACAGTGGGGTGCTAAATTACATAACATAACTACAGCCATCAGTCGTTTGAGAAATAAGTTAGTAGGTTGTGGTGGAAGTAGCATTTATGGAAGATTGCAATAGGCTACCCTACATTTACTGCTAGAATACATTTACTGTTAGTCAGGGGCGCCGGCAGGAATTTGTTTATCATTTATGTTAGTTTTTCTATTTTTGGGGGCCCCTGTCAGTCAGGGGCCCTTGGAATTGTCGTAACTTTCCCCACCTATACGGCGCCCCTGCTGTTATGCTAGATGTAATGCTAGAAGGTTTTTTTGGGATCAAGGACTTCTTCCAACCAGTGTTTCTGAACATGCCCTTGAATGAGTAACTGGAATTATCAAACATGTAAAGTGAGTGAAGTCTGTAAGAAGATGTATTTGCATAAGCACACACAGCGAGAAGAGCTTCCTGTGAACCAGCTTTTTGTAAAACTACCTTTTCAATGAGGGCTACAGTACGTGACAGTATGTGGCTAAGGCTGAAATGTTGTCCCGGTCTGTATAATGACACGTCTTGAATATCTTTAGAAAACAGCATCAACAAAACCACACTGATTCAAATATTATTAATCATAAATATGTATACAGACTGAGCTTCAAAACATCAATTGTTGCTTTAGGAAAAGTATCTTTTTTCATTTATGTATTTATTTAGATTTATGCCTCATTTTACATAGGATCTTAAAGAAAACAAATCTGTTGCTTTAAGTTCACCTTTAATTCTCATGTAGCTCCTCAACAACTTTGATGCCTTCACAGATTCCATTGCAAATGTCACCAAACACATACCACCAGTCTTGGGCCTGATGACAGATTATTTAGTTTTTTTTGATTAATTACTCTACTTCCTATTGATTGAGACAACCAGCATTGAAAATATTGTTAAGAAAACACAACCTATGAAATTTCATTC
The DNA here is from genome assembly GCF_038355195.1 of Osmerus mordax. Classification (NCBI taxonomy): domain Eukaryota; kingdom Metazoa; phylum Chordata; class Actinopteri; order Osmeriformes; family Osmeridae; genus Osmerus; species Osmerus mordax. Next base: position 11,981,502 of record NC_090053.1, read on the forward strand.
AAATAGTGGACTATAGTGCCTAGAAAGACACTATAGATTGCGATCATACATGTATATGGGTTAAACCCTGTGTTACATGCTGTGCGACCATTAACAAAATACAGTTATTTATCTGATTCCTCAGGAACATTGTGCATGTAGAATCACAAACTCTAGTTTAAGCATACAGTATTTAACCAAATGTTTCTGTCTATGAAATATCTTTGTTCCTCTCGGAATGGTTCGTATCTGAGAATGTGATGCCTCACTGATAAGAAAACACACAAGTTCCTCTGACACCTGTCAGAGTATTTATTTCTGTATTTCAATTACAAGTAGTGAGATACCAGAAAACCAGTTGGCTTTTGCCAAAAAAATCTTTTGACAGCATTAGGCTGGTTTAGGTTTAGATTGTTTTAGAGTAGATTTATGATGTCTCTTGGATATTAATAATTGGATAATAGGGAGTCAGTTGGCTGAGCGGTGAGGGAATCGGGCTAGTAATCCGAAGGTTGCCAGTTCGATTCCTGGTCATGCCAACTGACGTTGTGTCCTTGGGCAAGGCACTTCACCCTACTTGCCTTGGGGGAATGTCCCCGTACTTACTGTAAGTCGCTCTGGATAAGAGCGTCTGCTAAATGACTAAATGTAAATTTAATAATTGAAATTGCTTGATTCTGACCAATTAAATATCATGCTGTGTGCTATGTATGCAGTCTCTGAATGTCATTATATATCCTGAAAGACATTTGAGCAAGGTTGTTTCATGATCCCAATTACCCAAGCATGACTGACAGTTATGCCAAAAAGAATAAGGAATGTTCTTTTATGCTTGAAGGTGTTTTCTCTTATAAACTGCATTTTCACTCTACATTTAACACTAGGAATAACCAGAGGGCTTAGGAGTACTTAGCACATTTAACATTTAGGTAATATTATGATTTTATTTAATAAGAATGTTCAGATTACATGTAGAATTTGGATTTTGTATGACTAAAATTAGACAAAACATGTCAATGTACTGTATTTTTACAGTGAATAAACTTGAAACGTGTACTATCGGCATGGACCACTGACAAATCAATACTAAATGTGTCATAAATTACCACGTGACGAAAATCTTGACGATTCAATTTGATTATGTTGTTTTAACAAAAATAACAGGATGGACATGAGAAAGGACTGACAAGAATGGACGGTCTGGTCTCACTCAGGGGCAGACACTCTTTGAAAACGGCAAATAGAGCTATCTGTCTAAAATATTTTATTGAGAAAATTATATTTACAGTTTGCATCTTCAGTTATTCAAAATTCAACCTGCATCTGAAAACAAACCTACGCTACGCCCCTCACCTATGAACTACTACTAATCTACAGTAGGCTACTTTGGAGTGCTAAGAAGAAAAAAAATGTTGGTGTAAAAGGACCTCCAGCGTCTCTCCAACGTAACTACAACAAAAACGTTGGAGCCATTGCTCATTATTCAAAATTAATTTAAGAGCTGAATTCGCGCAATAATATATTTAATAGGTAAAAATGAACTAAAACTGTTTTAGGTTTACAAAGTTGTGTCAGTAGGCGTAACCAAATTAATCAATATGTTTTGTTCCATCAGCGCATCTCACAACAATAGCTGGTAAATAAAGAGCTGCATATTACAGTTCGTTATATTATATTACTACCCCATTAGGACTAGTCACCAATGCAACATGCTCATTCCTGAGCTTTACCTGTTGACATAACAGGTATAAGTCATACTGTAGGCCCATCTGTTTCCTTTGTGTGCAAACCGACCAGTGCAAACCGACCAGATTTCCACGCCCCTTCATTAGAGGGCATGGAGATGCACTTGAAGACGGGCCAGCAGCACCAGATAAGCGGTCACTGCTGCAACTTCTGCTCGGCAGTTCCATGGTACTGTGTCATCTAAGCGTTGTCAAGAGGTGTCGGAGTAAACTTTCAGAAAATGGATGCTAATATTGCTGTTATCGGAAGAGATAATGTTGGAAAATCAGGTGGGACCAACAGTTTATTTTTATTTTTTAAAGCGAGAGTATTAACTAATGAACGATGAACATGATTTGATGAACATGCATTGAAAATAAAGATGATAATCATTTTACAGCTTTGACAGTCCGCTTCCTGACTCGTAGATTTATTGGAGAATACGGGGATATCGGTAAGTTTCTACTGTCTTCAGTAAAAGCTTTGTCATAATACAGTTAGCCGATTTCTGTATGGGGTTGTAAATCTGTTTTATTTACCACTTTATAGAATCGATCTACAGTCACAATGTTATTGTGGATGGTAGGGACATCACGTTTCACATCTGGGATTCACCATATTCTCAGGTAATCACAGGAAAAGAGACAAATACTCAACGTCCAGTTCACATCCAGTTTTGTGTGAAGTATCTTTAAGTAGGATTCAAATCAATTGCATGCTTTACAATGTTTATTTATTTTCTTTGTACTTGACATGGACACATTTAACCCCACACCGACCTGATTCTTATTCAGTTATATTCTAGATCAACATAAGATCATGTTTATCTTTTTGACAACTTAGTGTACTGCATGGATTGAAGTCACTCAATATTAATTAACATGTGGTTTGATCTTACAGGACTTGTCCACTGAGTCCTCTGCATATGAGAAGAGAGTGCAGTGGGCGGAAGGATTTGTCCTCGTCTACAGCATCTGTGACAGGGCCAGCTTCAACACTGTCGCCATGCTCATCCAGTCAATCAAGTCCACAAAAGACTATCTGGGCATAAAGAAAGTGCCCATAATCATAGTGGGAAACAAGAGGGACTTGCACCATCAACGGACAGTCCTTAGTGATGAGGGCAGGCTATTAGCCCTTACCACAGACTGTCAGTTCTATGAGGTTTCAGCAGCGGAAAACTACCACAGTGTCCTCATGGTATTTCATGGACTTGTGGACAGAGTACGGGAGGCCAAGTCTGCCATAAAGAAGCCAGTGGGAATCAAAGGTATAGTCAAGAGCATGTCAGCGGTGTTTGCAAGGAGACGGACAGATTCACTATGAGGCTTTGATTTACTGGACAAGCAGGTTGCCGTGCGACGCATGTTGTTCTCTGTGCTTAGATGTTGGGTCCCAACATGCTGGGTGCCTTAAGGCTGGGACACGACCATGCAGGGAAGATGCATGCAGTTGTTGTAGAACTGAGACCAGTACAGCTGTTCTTGCTTCTTACAGATCAGACTTACTTGAGGAGCGCACTGCCAAAGTATGATTAAAGACATTTGAATATCACACTTTCTCCAAGTGCACATGTCAAAGATGGATTTTAAACTGTTTGAATACTGTGATTACTTACAACTGCTCTAAGCGCTTAAACTGAAAACTGTGTGAATCTAAAATCATTATGTGGGTGTCGAATTATGTTGATCAATGTTACTTCTTACATTTATTTCGTTTATTTTGGAATTCAGGTCAGTTGTACAAAAGTCTTAACGAGAGTTCAAATTATACAATGACAATCGGGGTGGTCAAATTCTTCTCCAAGGTGTGTACCAACCCCCCGACCTGTTGTTTTTACCTCTTTTGGGGGGTCCAAGACTTAATTAGGGGGGTCAGACCCCCCCAAACCCCCCTCGTAATTCACACCCTGGTCTTAACCTTTTCCCAATGTTGCATGATCATTGGATGTGCATTGATTTTAAAGGTTCCTAAATAAACCGGAATATGTTAATCTGACGTGTGCCAGTTTACTAGGTTATTAGGTATTCCGATTCAAGACTACAGAGTGATGCTGTTGTTGATAGCTCTCAAGCCTCACAGCCCTTTACTGTGTGAGGTCTGCTAAAAGGCTAAGCCACAAAATAAGTGAAATTCTGTTTGTATAATCGCTCAATTATTCAAGTACAAAGAATGCATGTAAATGTTAACTTTAAATGTTCCGTATGAAAATGAAAAAAAACTTAATAAAAACACATGCATGATTTAACAAAATTATTAATTTATGTCATTAACATGTAACGTTGACACATAGTATATGAGTATTTTATTTTCTGCGATTGTATCTGGATTTAGTTTAATGAGGCTGACAGCATTTTATTTAGCTCATTAATGGCAAAGATATGCAAACAGAAATGATTGTGGATTTGATTCCAGCTGTTGCCTAAGCAAAGCTAATGAGCATATTTTCATTTGTATTTATAGACTGACAAATCATGGTACTTCTGCCGTTTCTGCATATATTTGTAAAGGCTGTTGTGCTGATGGTGATAATCCTTAATTCTGAACTTGCAAATACTGATCTTTCTCAGGGTTCACAAATGACAATGGAAGAGGTGCAAGAGGTGGAGAAGCTTGATTGAACTGCGTGCATACAGAGCATCCGGACAGCGCTTCACTTTTTATGTTAGTCTTATTCCAAAATAGATTCAATTCTACACACAATACCCCATAATGACAAAGTGAAAAAGTTTGTTAAAGATTTCTTATAGATTTGCAAAAATTAACACGTACATAAGTGTTTACAGCCTTTGCTCAATACTTTGTTGAAGCACCTTTGGCAGAAATTACAGCCTCAAGTATTTTTGAATATGATGCTACAATCTTGGCACACCTATTTTTGGGCAGTTTCTCCCATTCTCCTTTGCAGGATCTCTCAAGCTCCATCAGGTTGGATGGGGAGCGTTGGTGCACAGCCATTCTCAGATCTCTAGAGATGTTGAATCGGGTTCAAGCCTGGGTTCTGACTGGACCACTCAAGGACATTCACAGAGTTGTCCCAAAGCCACTGCTCTGGAGGTCATCATCAAGGATGTCTCTGTACATTGCTGCATTAACCTTGCCCTCAATCCTGACTAGTTTCCCAGTTCCTGCCACTGAAAAACATCCCCACAGCATGATGCTGCCACCACCATGCTTCACTGTAGGGATGGTATTGGCCAGGTGATGAGCTGTGCCTGGTTTCCTCCAGACATGACGCTTGGCATTCAGGCCAAAGAGTTCAGTCTTTGTTTCATCAGACCAGAGAATTTAGTTTCTCATGGTCTTAGAGTCCTTCAGGTGCCTTTTGGCAAACTCCAGATGGGCTGTCATATGCCTTTTACCGGGGAGTGACTTCCATCTGGCCACTCTACCATACAGGCCTGATTAGTGGAGTGCTGCAAAGATGGTTGTCCTTCTGGAAGGTTCTCCTCTCTTCACAGAGAAACGCTGGAGCTCTGTCAGAGTGACCATCGGGTTCTTGGTCACCTTCCTGACTAAGGCCAGTCTCCCCCGATCGCTCAGTTTGGCTGGGTGGCCAACTCTAGGAAGAGTCCTGGTGGTTCTTCCATTTACAAATGATGGAGGCCACTGTGCTCATTGGAATCTTCAATTCTGCTCGATACAATCCTGTCTCAGAGGTCTACAGACAATTCCTTGGACTTCATGGCTTGGTTTGTGCTCTGACATGCACTGTCAACTGTGGGACCTTATATAGACAGGTGTGAGCCTTTCTAAATCAGGTCCAATCAGTGTTGCCACAGTTACCTTGAAAAAGTAATCTGATTACTGATTACTCCTTTAAAAAGTAATTTAGTTACTGTACAGATTACTTGATTTTAAAAGTAACTAAATTATATTACAAGTTACTTTATTAGTTACATTCAGCAGCTGCCGACAACACCCCTGCCGCCTCAACATAAAAATGACAACCGGTTTTGCCAACACTCACTTTATTAGAAGGACATTTTTAACAGTAATGTACACAACAACAATGTACAATGTATCTACTGACATTTTGTTGATGTTTGTTGATGTTCATGTTGATTTATAGATAAGAGTTTCTTTTGAAATGTTGACCTAAGAAAGCACTTGGAAAAATGACTCAAGTCGTAGGCCTACTTGGGGGAAAACCCCCCCCATAAAAACGCATTTGTTCATCTATAGTTTATTAATCTTATTTGTCTTTCTTAATTGTCACATATAGCTAATCAAATCAAGATGGCACCGGAGCAAAGGGGCTTGAGGAAAGTGGCGACTTTTGATAGGTAGACACAAAATACAACATGGATGTCCCAATGTTTTTGTGAATTGAAGAACTGTTAATTGATGAACTAGTATGCTCAGTAACTAATACTTCAGACTTATGCAATGCTAACCTACTGTGTCGTTACTGGAAATGTGCTGATCTTCCTGCAAAGGAATCTTCATGAGGGAGGGTTATTCATTCCATTCTGCAACCAGGAGACAATTTGTCTGCGGAATGTCTGCAGATCTCCAATGACTTGCTCTACTGAACTTGGACTGACCTCCAGACCAGGGAGAAGTCATGCCCACTCTTCCCCTCACACTCTCTTCAGGACACTGACCCTGTCCTGGAGTAGGTGGGGGTGACCCTGCCTAGTGGGAAACACCAGGCTGGGAGTCTGCATGGCAGGTAGTCTGGTGCCAGACAGTTTGATCTAGATCTGTCTGAGGATATCTGACAGGGATATGTCACGCATATCCCACAATGAAGGAGGGATATGCATGTTTGTGACCTAAACAGCTCTTTGTCACATTCACTGACCCATTTCAGCCCAATACTCAGCTGGAGACTGGTGTTACATATCACATTTCACCTGTCAGACTACTACAATGTTTCTTTCACTAAAACTGAACATAAATGGTCCCCTTTATAGAGGGAACATGTGAGCAGGAAAATGGAAGTAGTTCAAAACTGGACTTAGATACACAATATGAGAGTTAGAGTCCTTAGGCCTCTTTAGACAAAACTAATGAAGATCAATCCAATCTATATAGGTTCATATTAAGATGTACAGTATATTTTATGCAAACAGGTTAAAATCCAATAGAGTAAAGAGATTCCAGTGTTGCCTTGTTCCACATGGCTAGCTCAAAGCAGCGATATACTCAATAGGGGCATGCAAGTGCAGACTTCCCAGACACTCTGTCATCCCTAATCTACCCTTCTCTTTCACAGATAAACTTACATTACGAGACTGTGGGAGACTAAACAACAGATTCTCACGTGACATAGCTCACCTTGAAATAGACTGTCTCAGTCACAAAGATCAAACCAGCATAAGTCGGGATGACTGCATTCAAGACTTTATCAATATCACTTGACAGAACATTATGTACAATATACTTGCAAAGCAAAGTGAACATTATCAGTACCTATTTATAATGTTGTCATGATGGCGTTTGCTATTGTCTCGAGAGGATTTATTAATGAAAACTATACTTTAGAATGATCTGTGGTCTTTTTCCATGCTGGTTCAGAGCCTGAGGTTAGAGTCTATGTAGCATTTTTTTCAGGACACTATGCTATGATTGAGACCCTTAATTAAGCCTTGTGCTTTGCATTCCAATTTAAAAAAAATAACATTTGTTGACAGTTGAAAATGTTGCCATGTGAAAAAGACTCAGTGTCTAATAGATTGGACAAAAAAACTAAAGGAAAAAGATATAATCAGACAAAGAACACCTGCAGAGGAGTGTCACACTGGGATGAAAATCAATTTGGACCTGTCTTGCATTAATATTAACATGCAAATCGTCGCTGTGTCCTTTTTTTTGCATTGACTAAGCGTTGACTTAGAGCATTGACTAAAAATGCTCCAATGATGAAAGAAGGGAATTTATGTAATTCCTTGCAGTTTTCACCAAGACATAACTGGTTCATATCCTCATACAATACAATTTCCTTAATCCTTATTGAATACAACCAGGTCTTATCTTAATACTGTAGAAGCAACATAATTGGGTTGTGCTTAGAGGTCACTCAGGGAGTCAGGTGGCTGAGCGGTTAGAGAATCGGGCTCGTAATCAGGAGGTCACTGGTTAGAATGGCTGTGCCAAATGACGTTGTGTCTTTCGGCAAGGCACTTCATCCTACTTTCCTCGGGGGGAATGTCCCTGTACTTATTGTAAGTTGCTCTGGATAAGAGCCTCTGCTAAATGGCTAAATGTAAATGTAGTGTGCTGGAGTTAGATAGTAGAAAAACAACATCTTTGATCATTGCAGGAAAATAGAACATCAACAATTAGTAAATACTTTAATTGAAAAAATACGCACCACTTCAAAAGACTTTTGTGTGACAATTGGTTTAAACATTAACAAGAAACTATATTTCAATCATAAATGATGACTCTTGGAGGAAAATAAATGAATCATTGCAGTTACACAAGTGTACAAAAACATCAACCATTTCTTATGTAACCCAAAATAGCATCAACATCAATTATGTTTGACATTTTTTTAAGGGGACACTGTTGGTACTAAACCTTTAACATCTAATATTTAGGACAAATATTAGTGTGGCTAAACAGGGATTTTATTCAACAATGTGTTCTTTCATCAACTATCTAAGGGATCTACAATTACCTCTATGATCCCTAACCCCAAACATTCACCACTAGTATGTATGAGTTTGTTGGGTTTGAAAATAAGTCAAAGTAATATTTTCTAAAGAATGTATGCCATTATATAACAAACAAGCATGAGGTTAAGTTGTCCATGAAATACAATCAAGGACCCTCCTGAATTCTATGTAAGGCCACCACCAACCAATCTGTCATGGCTCTCACCTCCCAATAAAGGCTTTGCTGTGCAGGGGGTCAGGAATTTGTGAACTGTAAAACCACAGCGATTAAGTGGCTCTTTTTCTTGCTAAAGATTACCAAAGAAATGCCTTAACCATTCAGAAGTCCCAACAATCCAAAATTGCTGTGCCATTCCAAAAGTCCCACACAGAGAATTAAAGCCCCCCTGCAGAGTTAGTCACCTCAAAGCAACTCCCAATATGTCTTTCCCTGGCAGGAACACTATGGAACTTTGCTACCAACAGATATTTCATGTGCTTGAACATCAAATCATTAACATTTCACTTTTGTCAAAACATTATTTTTGTAACACATCAACAGTGTGCAGTTCCCATGCCCAGGCCTTTCAACAACACCTCCAGTATCTCATAGTCTGGAAACAAGCTTATACATGTCACAGACTTCTGCCTATATTGTCGCTTCCCTGTGGAGCAACAACATGACCCAGCACAAACTGTACCCTTCAAGCCACTCTCTCAGCAACATCATCACTATGTACAGTATGCATGCACTATAAGTACACTGTGTGACTCAGACTATAAGCTGTTGGGCATTTAGATGACAGGCAAGACATTTAGAAATTTGAAGTGAGGCTAGGTGACAAGAGATAAGTGTAGCCCTCTGGTTTGGAGCTGTCTGTCAGCGAGCAGAACAGTGTCGTATTATGACAAGTATGTATGCCATCTGAGCTCAATATGGAAATGAGAGCTATTATGGAGACAAGTCATTTTTCAGGGTCTTGCAAAATAGCATCATGCTTCATCCCAATTTCAATAATATGCATACACCAGACACAAACAACACGCTTAATGGTCTGCTGGTGTGCCTTGATGTCCTGTCAATGTGGAGAAAGCATTTTCTTTGGAGTGGACGAACACAAGATGCCATCTCTACGCTAGTTCACAGATGACAGCAACATGGTATTTGGTCATAGCCAATCAACCCCTGTCTTCGTAGATTCAAATGGGTAAATAAACATGATGGCTGACCTCAGACATGCCCCTGCCTCTTGTTGTGGAAAGACTGTTTCCAATGGTGCAATACAAACTGCATAATGCAGACTTATGTAATGCAGGTAGTTTTTAGGGTGAGGGGTCATTCCGGACAAAAAAGTCCCCTTTATCTGACACATGAAACTTATATGATAGGTTTAACCAATGCTTATACTTATATTTTTATACTTACCTTGATATTTATACTCATTGATCAGCAACTTTCAGACACATTTTTCTCTACACGTTGTAATACATATTTTTTATCCAGGTATAGTGGACAAAACCCATGTTATATGTGGGCCCCATTCAGAATCTAGTCATTCAATAATGTGCCACAACCTGCACCCAGGAAATAAATGGGTTACTTATCAGATTATCCCACTGCCTTGACATCTCTGGAGGGCACAATTGAAGATAATGGCTGATCAAGTTGGACATGTGACAGAGTTAAGTGACACGTGAGCTGACAAATAAAACCAGGTCATGGAATGGTTGACACACCACACTAACAGGATATGGTTTTCACCAAATGCTCTTTGGTACTGCCCAGGATCTTAGACAGAATGTCCAGGCCATTCCTGGTCAGGACTATAGGGACCTGAGGGTCAGTCCTCAACCAGGACACTACTGATGTGTCACCTCTCCAGCTACCTGTCATGCCATAGACTCTGTAGATCTCCACTCTGAAAAACAAGGGTAGGGTTTAATTCAGATAATCTTAATTCATTTCCAGAGGGCAATTTAGTTGCAGCATGCAAGCATACAACCAAAACACATTAAACATCTAAAGTAAATTAGATGGTACCTGTGTATTTGTCACAGGTGGGGGCACTGGTGCCTCCACTTAGTCTACTCCCTACTCTGAGGAGCAAACCGTATTTCCCCCTCCAAAGATACCAGTACTCTGAGAATCAAGATGTAAAGGGTATAATTTTTATTTGTATTAAAAAAAGGGAAGTCCTTGATGTTGATCGCCTCAAGAGGCTCTGGCTGGAGGTAGGGTAACCTGGTTCAACTGGTGGCCACCGGTACTTGCCTCCTCCAGCAGGGGGGGGGGGGAATATCCGGAGACTGCTTAAATAGACAGACTGATTACAGGCACACACTGGATGTGATCCTATCGCCTACGCAGGCTACATGCAGCCCGCCACCCGGGACTGTAGGGTGTTTTAGTTAGTGCATGAACGGTGTAATTTTCAAAGCAGTGGAACATGGGCACACCACACAATGAACTCACGTGAACCAGTGTAATACAACCGTGGCGAAAACTTCAAACTCAGATGTATAAGTGGGATAGGCAGTCCGGGCAGCGCGCTCCACAATCCAACTGAATAGGATTCGCGGTACTCAGCTCTGGCGAATGTCAGCCTCCATGCGCGCTGTGTTGCAGTCCCTTGCTTCTCCCAGTTCCTCTCCCCGCTTCCAGTTCCTCTCCCCGCTTCCAGTTCCTCTCCCCGCTTCCAGTTCCTCTCCCCGCTTCCAGTTCCTCTCCCCGCTTCCAGTTCCTCTCCCCGCTTCCAGTTCCTCTCCCCGCTTCCAGTTCCTCTCCCCGCTTCCAGTTCCTCTCCCCGCTTCCAGTTCCTCTCCCCGCTTCCAGTCCCACGCTGCTTGACTGACGGTGATCTGAGTTTAAAAACCCTCCCAATCCCCAGGTTAATTGCGGGCAGCTGGGTGCTTCCCTGCTACACACCTGTAGCTAGTTGGTTTAATAGGGTACTGAATGTGGTCCCCGTGACATATTCTACAATGACCATGATAATCACAGTATCTCACTGAACTCCCTCTCACTGAACCATCATTGCACTTTTACAATTGAGTTGCTTCCCAACAGAAATTCAGAGAATTAAAAACTAACTGCAGTGCAGTACATGTGTAACATACTGTTCACAGCATGGGTGTAACATATAATTTCTCTCTCCAGCCTTGGCTGACTGCCACAAATCATTATTAGGAAGCAATGTGAGGGTCAGATGGCTGAGCGGTTAGGGAGTCGGGCTATTAATCAGAAGGTTGTTGGTTCGATTCCCTGCCGTGCAAAACGACGTTGTGTCCTTGGGCAAGGCACTTCACCCTACTTGCCTCGGGGAAAATGTCCCTGTACTTACTGTAAGTCGCTCTGGATAAGAGCGTCTGCTAAATGACTAAATGTAAATGTAATGTTGTGTAACATCAGAGTTCACACAGAGAGAGTGAGTAGGTCAGACGTGACAGTCATCACTCCAGGTATAAAGCTGTGAGCTACACTTGTGTACTGTACTGTATGTTCCATTAAGGATAATCTCAGAAACAGTAAGAGTACCTATTACCAAGACTTTGACCCATGCTGACATGCCTTCAAAAGCCCTCCATCTACCTCATTGGTGAGCCTTTCTTTTTCTCTGCTGCTGCTCCCAACTGAAAATTCAAGTCACAGAGCCTCTAACAGCCAGACCTGCAGAGCTGTCTGTCTCAAGATTCTAACTGGCAAATCCAGCCTGTCAGGTAAAAGCACATTTACTCACTTACTCTGGTCTAATTTTAAGGAGTGCACTTTAAGTGACATATACTTTATGAGACACATAAGATGTGCAGTCCAACGTTTAATTTTCATAAACTGACAGTAGGTGAGCATAGTTATTTTTTCACTTAATCAACGTCCAACTTCACCCTTGAAAGTACACTTGAGGTATCACTTGCATTGTCTCTGACCTTGACTGATGCACACCCATTTCAAGCGTGGCTCAGGTACAGTGGCAAGCTGGGCCGGAGTGGGGCCACTTTTCATCCCGGGAGTTTTGGCCCAAGACCGTCGTATAATTTTTTATATTGATACCATTTTTGAGACTGCTTAACGATTCGGGTGTTAATCAGGCACAGAGCCAGACGTTGTAAACATTAGGAGCTTTGCCCCAACCTAGGACGTATGGGTTTGATGTGATGCAAGATAAGAGACTTCGACAGTTAATGCGAGCGCACACAGAGCGCGAGCGAAAAGAAATTCAATTGGTAAAACCTTGTCTAGCGATGCCATCACTCCGGCCCTGCTCCCATCCATCCTCCCTGACACTTATTGTTACTGTAGGGCTGCCAGTCCCAGCTATCGGTAGCCGATCTGGGAAAACTTTTTGGAAAAGACGCACTATGGACCCAGCCAACTCTATTTGGGAGGGGATAACTCCCTCACATGGTACAACCCATGCAGAGGCTGAGGTGTCAGAATGCGGAACGTGTGTAGCCTACTTGTTAGAATATAGACTAACGTGACAAATGTAAAAAAAAAAATCCTCGACCGGCCCAAAAGCGAAGCGGCTCACCGGCCCAAAAGTGAAGCGGCCCACCGGGAACTCTCCCGATTCTCTCGATTACCCACCCCGGCCCTGGTGGCAAGAGCTACTGCCATAAACAAATAAAAACAACTGCTACAATGAATTCAGTGGAATGATGTAAGGTATGAACGCCTGTGAAATGTCAATCAGCACAAGACAGATCATTCTAAGGACTTGAGGAGAGAGGAGGGCCAGGGACACTAACATCAGACTCCTGCTCCCACTGAGCATTTGACCCTGGGAGGAAGAGAGAAATATGTCAGATGTGGAAGAGGTAGGAACTGACCCTAACCCTAACCCTGAGCCTTGTCGCCCCCTCAATCACATCAACTCCCAGCCCTAACACAACATCACTGCCATGTAATACCGATAATGGACAAAAGATAAAACCCAAACCAGTACTGACTTCACTATTAAATGCTAAAGTCTGATTATGGATGATGCCGTTACATAAATGTGTATCTTATTTACTTGCAGTTGATAAACAGTGAAGCTTCATAATATGAAAAGCATGAGCAGTCATTTGTTAAATTTGATTGGTTGGACAAAAATACTATTGCAGATTATATTCATCAGTATGTGAGAAGGCATGAAAAGTTGACCGCTTAAGAGAATCATGCAGATGACACTTCTGCAAACACACAGAGCTGAGTATCAGGAAAGCATGGAAAATTGACTGGGAGCCTCAGGATGTTGACATGGGGCCTCTGTGTGTATGAGTATGGGGTAAAGTTCTGCAGACCAGCTCATTATTCATCATGACATTTTCATGCAGCATGATTGTAAAATGCCAGGAAGATTTGTTTTTAAATAGTAGAAAATAGACTTAAAAGCTGCAACTTGGGCCTTCTGACCAGCCATTCCAGACGAGTGGTAATGGTGCACGTCCACAGCTTAGGTCCATGAGAGATACTGCGCAGTCAACATCAATCCAGTACAGCTTGTTCTTTCTCCATGGAGCCTCTATGGAGCCAGTACAAACATCCTTCTCATGAGTTTTGGGTAGGCTGGCTGTAGTAAGGATTACCATCAAGCAGCCAAGGATTCTGCTGTAAATTCTGATGCAGGCCCCTATGGTGTCTCACTTGCAATGTCTGCTGCCTATAAGGATCAGCCAGATAGAACCCAAGGACGCTTACTAGCCAATGCCAACAAATCGTTCTTGTCTTTTCAGGAAAAAAGGCAAAATCATCAATATAATTTGTAGTAATATCTTTACATGAAAACAATAGTGTCTTACCTTCCGCAGTTCTTAACATTTTTGAGCAAGGGGTAGGTTTTAATTAATGTGAATTGAGTGAATAACAAACTTTAATGTTTGGAAGGTTAGAGAGTATGGTGTCTACTTCCATGTGCTTGAGTACATATGCCCTGAGGCATTACAGAGAGATTCTATCAGTCTATCATCTCACGCTTGCGCTTTCTCTTGGCATGCTGAGACTAAATAACTCCTATCTTTGATCTAAGAGCTTGTCAGCAGCTAGACCCATTAGAAGCAACATTGTCATCTTTAAGTGCTAGGGTGCCTCACTGTGGCAAAAGCTTAAAATAGCCTCAAAGTTCTCACACACTTTCAGAGCCATGACCTCGTTACTTACACACCACCAGACGCATTGCCAAAAGCTGAATTTACCTATGAAATGTTCTTCAGAAGCAGGAACAACATAGCTGACAAGCCTCGTACCCAGCATCAGTACAGTGTCAGGCCCCTTTTCTGCTAGATGAACAGGCTTTCTGCTCTGAAAGTAATGGAAACTATATCAATAAGGGCACACCTAGTCAGATGGAACCTGGTCATTTGCACTGGCATGGTGACTGCCGCCACAATGCCAGAGACCAGCTATAGCAGAAGTGCAAGGGTGCGGATTAGGAAAGACGTCAGTATGTGGAACAGTTCCAGGGTGGACATACTGAGGCATCCTCTCTTATCTTCTCTGGGGAGTATTGCTGCGGTGGGATCTTCTCTTCCACATTGGCCAGTCTTTTACAGTCTTTGGCAGTCACAACAAGAAATTATTACGGTAAATTATTTAAAACAGGTTGGATAGTACAGTAAATGTTATAAACAGAAGTTGAGGCATACATATATGCTAAACTGTTTAAATAAGATATACTGTAGCACATACTTCAATAAAGAAGGCTATGATAACATTTGGTTTAAATGTAATAACCAGTGTGAAACAGGTGAAGGAAATTTGTAAAACACACAGCCCTTTTTCATGGGACTGCTCAATTTCCACTGGTCCAGCGACGACAATTTCGCAATCCAAGTCTCAAGGCATGGTAGTGTTAATCCAAAATTACATTTTCTGAGTCTTAAACACAATCTTTCTAGAGGCTGTGTGCTGTGTGGTAAAAGAGCATAGTCAAGCCAAGTATGGGTAACCTGGCTGTGATGTGATAACGACTTGCTCCTGGCCTTGCCTTTCATATTCACACTAACAAAACCTTGTTTCTCTTGTTGCAACAAATAAACACACAAACAGCAAACCTTCACAGGACTTCAGAAATACTGAAACCTAAAAGGCAATTATGAATTTTCCAGCCCGTAAAAGCATGATCCATAAACTAACAACACAACCAGTGAACTTGGGTATGAGTGCTATATTATATCATATTGTATTATATTAGGCTATATTAGATAGATATATAGATATATATATATATATATATGGATAGATGGATAGATGGGTGGACAGATAGATAGCCCTCATAAGGAAATTATAGCCATGGCAAAACTACTGAATATCTCTACTCTAATTTAATTCAAGGACATTTACAGTTGTTAAAGACTTATAGCCGACAGAAAAGTCTCTTTTGAGGGAGACATTTTTACTGAGTAAAACCGTCCAGGTCAGTTAACTCTGAACTGTACTTTAAGGGATGTTGCCTTCTCTGGGGCCATGATCAAATACTGATGGAACATTTTTATGGATTATTTTTAAAGAACAACATTAATAAGACTTGAACTACCACTAATGCAAGCCATTTATGATGACGCTTTTCCAAGTAACTTGCTTACCAATACTTTTTTTCCAGATGATAGACGAGGAATGCTGCAGATCTAGAGACAAAATGTTGTTCAGCAACCTTTTTTTGTTTGGTTTTAAACCACACATCGTTAACCACCCCCTACACTTTCTTGTCTGAAAGAACAAGGAGGTAGAATACCGCTATACTGAATCACACCAGCGATTGAGGGTAAATACAAAGTTTATGTTTAGAAGCTCCTATAGGCAAACGGTTATGTAGCTTACTGTGGGCCAATATTAGCCCTCACCAATGGCCGCAGGGGGGCGTCCAAGTTCAATAATGTTCATTCATCGTAAAGCAGCCACCTTCCAAATTCTCTATTAGTCTCAAGCAGTGAAAGTCTAAATCATAATATATTTATCCAAGTACAGTTTTACTTGATATGTCTGGAATGGATCTCCATCGTCTGCCCTTGGATTTAATGAAAGGCATGAAAGGAGATCAGTCTTCCTCAAGCCGAGAATCTTGTGTCCGTTGTTGACCCCATTCTGCCAAGGCTTTTTACCTTCTTTGGAAGGACAGGAGGACTTGCAACGAAAGGAAAAAAGTATGACTGAGGAAAATGCATTGAAAATATATTAAATGCTTGTCAAAGGAAGGGAGATGGAATAAAGATAAACATTGTGTGGAAAACATGTAGGCTACATGCTATCCATCTTTTGCGGTAAGCAGGTTACAGTGTCTGAATAGCTGCAACCTTTCTAAATATTGTCAAATACTGACAAACATTTGATCCGGCACCGCGGACCCATAGTCACTCGATCGACTCGTGTGTAAAGAAATGTATTGTGTATGAAAAATCTGGCTCCAGGATGTGCAAATAATCTATATTGTTATTAGATGGTCTCTATGTCGTGACTGTAATGTGCATAGTAAATGCTATTTACCACTTTTTGAAAACAGCATGTAGGCCTACTTTTACTAACTCTTTCAGGATGTGTTTCATAAGATGTATGTTGCCATGAATATTTAAAGATATACTTCACTGTTGTAAGGTTGAAGAAAGAGAAAAGGAAAGCAGCAATATGATAACTGCTTGGAGGGCTCACCTATTAATTAGACATATCCTTTACCGAAGCTAAATAATGAGGCTACTTATACAATGAATCCACCCTCAGGAATACTCCCTTCCTGAGGGTGGATTCATAACTGTTGCCCTGAAGTTAATTCACACAAATGCAGATCTCTTTGCTCTCTCTGTTGAATCTCCCAGGTTAAAACAGTAGGGTTCTGGGCCCATCCACTTACCTTAGGTCCCCCCTCAAGTATACTGACCCTCACAAACTGTTATACATTGTATATTTACACACACATTTATGTATGTGTCACTGTAGTATAAACATCTGCAATTGAGATGTATAGCATATACCATCTAGGTTGGATCCAGTGACACATTGTCTGACATACTGTACCATAGTTGTGTGACTGAAATACAAATTAAACTTACAATTGACCTTCATAAAGTATATTGTAACTTATGAACCAAAGGCTCAAGTCATGAATTCTTGAGATGAATATGATGAGCAAATATGGTGGTTGGATGGTCATTGGAAATCTATCCCACCCCTAAAGTAATATATATTTCAGACAAGCTTCCTCAAATATACATTCAAAATGGACAGTATTTCACATGCATGTGACATATTCCCTTATGTGCATAGAATGATTGAAGGACAGTTTGCCACATAGTGGTTGTACATTGTACTGTACACTCTATTTAAAATAATTTCTTTATGTTTAGTAAATGTTTGTCATTAAAGGAAAGTGTGACATATTGCAAATAGAAGAAATGATGAAGAAAGTCAAGGGTGTAGAGTCTCTTGGAGGAAATACAAACATGAAATCAAGCCTCAGAGATGAGTGAGCATCAGCAAAAGAGATTAATAGAAATTAACCAATAGATAACCATTAAATCTAGGAACGTTTAACATTGTAAAACAAGAGTTTGGGATTATTAGTAAGGATATTCTCCATTTCGATATCCTATTGTACTGTAGATGCTGCTGGGCAAACAGTTAAAGGTATACATCATGACATTGTTTTATCATATACCACTCTTATGTTCTGTAATGATACCTTACATTGATTGGAAACAAGAAGCTTTCTTTTCTATTGTGGGTTTCAAAGGTTTGCTTCAGGTTTCAAAGCTATACTGTGGAAAGTACTTGTGTCGGTGAGGACATTCAAATGGGGGCTTGGCGTTGAGGATCATTATCAGGATGCTTGTTCCTGCATCCTTGTTCTATGGTTGTGTCTGCCAGTGATAATGGCAGTGGCCTGCAATGCATGCCAATAAGCCAACATCAGCTCTTTCAAAACATCCATATTGAAAGTCAAGTGGTTATGCTTTTATCCTTTTGTCCATACAGTGCTGTGAAGACAATGCTGCGAAAACATCTGTTTCATGTCTAGAGCAGTGTTTCTGAAACCCATGCCTGCACACCTGAACCACTTTACAGACAAATATCTGCCTTTTTACAATGTTTACAACGAATTAAAGAGCAGTTGATGTAAGAGCCAAAGGGAGAACCCAGTTCAGTCTTATCCATGGCTAGATCAAAGATAAGGGCCTCGATATATTGGATTTCTTTTTTTCTCAAGTGGTCTCCAAAGTATAAAGGGCATGCCTTGCTGTTGCCTGGCCACACAGAAGACCTGTGACAGCGAACAACACACACATCGTGGTGAAGAGGTGTCTCTAATGGGGTGATTTGGATGATCCCTTTGATTGCTTTTATACTCGAGCAGCAGACCTCTGGTTGATGGGTGACGGAGGCTACATTAATTTTGTCATGATGGTAGTTTTTTCAAGTGGTCCATCCACTTCAGTGAACTTGTTTGCTGATCATGGAAGTCTCCAATAACCATGTCACCCCTGAGTGCCTGTTCTTTGGCCAAAAGCTATTATTTAGATGTTAGAATGGCTATTAGCACCTTGGCTTAGGACAACTGATACAAATACCCCTCTGTTCAGGTAGTGCTGAGATAGATTTGAACCTTCCCACCCTTCGCATTAGCTCAAGTGTCAATACCGGGGTGGCAGCATTCTCTTTAGAATGCTGTAGTTAAATTTACCAATTGGATTGTTTTGCTTGATGTTGGTCTAGTGCGGTTTAAAGATAGTATTTTTTTCTCCAAAAAAGCTTTCGGTCCAGTTGAAGTTTCATGTTGGCCTGCAGCCAGGATGAAAGTTTGGAACAGTCCACTTCAGGGGCCTTTAATAGAGTGGAAGATAACTTTCCTTGGGGTCATTTGGAGATTTTTAGACTGGCACGTGTCACCTTATTTTAAAAGGTAAGATCTTTATTCACATTAGTTGACACCAATGCAAGACTTTTCCCATTTAACCATACAGGGTTGCATTAGCTGACCCTGGCAAGATGATCGAGCGGACTCTAGAGGACAGTGGCTGTGATTTCTGACCTATTTACAAAACGAGACAGAGAATGAAGAGGATGAAGAAGCTTTGCAGCCGGACAAGTGAAACAAGCTGGTGAAACAAGCTGGAAAACCTTTTGCTGCAATAATCCAGTGCTATTCAATGCAACACAAATTGGGAGTTGGATGTGATGTCAGTGGCATGGATTGCGTTGCAAGTAAAATCGCTGTTTGCTATAGAACTGCACTTTCACAATGCTCTGAGATACTTGATTTGTGCTTAAATAGAAGCTTTAGCAAAATATTTGAATGTTGGTTAGATTGTTTGGTACACTGACAGCAGAGAACTGCCAGGAAACTGCCAGCAGCAGAGCAGAAATGGAACAGAATCTGGTTCAAAGCTTGAAATTGGTGACTGTTGAAAATGAAATATTTTAAGCTTGAAATATTATTTAATGCTTCTGAATTCTTACATAATTGTACAACCCACTGGAATTCACTTAATTCATTAATTTATTTCCAATATGCCCCGCATACAGTTTCTGTAATAAGGTAAGGTATAAAATATCTCATCATCCATGCAGGAAGGAGAAAATAAGGGACGACGATGATGATAATCTAGTGTTTGTTCCTTTATGTTTTTTTCCAATATAGGAGACTAAATAACATGTTTAGAAAAGTTCTTTTTGAATGCAGAGATAGCCTTGTGGAAACATTTCAGAGCATAAGAATGTGCTATATATATGTCCCTCGCATAAACTGAAGTTTGCCACTGGCTGACAGAAGCTCTATACTCAAGTCTCCAAGGCAACCCGTTTAAAGGTTGGTTTCTGAAGGTAGTTGGTGGCGCAGGAAGACAGCTAGTCATTCTGAAGATGAGAAAAAAATATTTGTAAGAGCAGGTGACAGCTGTTGCAACGGTGACCGAAGGGAGAGTTATTTGAATGATGTGTGCGTTTATTCCCATATTTCTCTTTCCAAATGTTGGACTGTGGACGGTGCTCTGCGTTCCCAGTTTGCTGTAAACTGCCTTATCAAAGGGACTGACACGGTATGGTGACTTCATATTAGCATGGGAGTTCTCGGCTACTTATTAAATCCGCTCCAATTGCCATCGTCTTCTGAGTTTTTTTAATTAAACGGAATATATTCCGTTTAATATTCCGTTTTTAGCAATTGAAAGACGCAACATTCAAGACTGTTGTCGACTAACAACTAAGATCACAGGATCACAAAGTTTCTTGTTCTAAATGGATTAAAAACCTACAACGACCAAAGACTGTTTAATAGTGTCGATTTTCGACAGGTGCTTTTTGATGGACTCGGGGTATATTTAATCTTTCTTTTACACGTTGATATTCTACGAGTCATTAAGAACGAAACGCAATATCACAATGCTCACATGAAAAAGCACAAGGTTTATTATCAAGGTCATCATGTGGAGAGTAATTCAATACTGTTGCAGATCAGGTACGACTTTTTAAACGTTCTGTTTTTATATTCAGAATCATAGCATGTATAGCCCACTAATTTCATGTGGTGCTTAAGCAGGAGAGGTATGAAGCTACATATCATTTTAGTACAATATGTAATTCCTGCATGAAAAAAACAACATTTGAATATAATGAACATGTGTTTGTGTAACAACTTCTATACCAATAATAGCCCACACATTTTAATCCAATAAAATAATGTTTTTCGTTTATACTGAGAATTAGGTTTCCAATATAATCACAGGGGGGGGGGGGGGGGGGGGGGTGAACTAAGCGCCTAGATCGCTACCGCATGAAGAGAGATTCTAGAGTTTCAATGTATCTTATAGTAGCCTACCAATGCATTATAGTTAATGCATCGTAAGTCGATTTGTTTGTTTTAAAATGGAAACTACCAAATGCTCTGTATTTTTGATTTTGAACATTTTGATTGTTCCAACAGTGTAACAGTCTCCAGTGTTCTGAAGAATTAATTAATGGAGAAGAACAACCAAATCCATTCTGTGTTGTTTCCCCCCCGGATATGACTGACCGCCCATACTAAAACCATGATGTTTTATCAAATGATGGAACACACACAGAATGGCAGCTGTGATACACCCATTTGCAACAAGAGTACAACCGGAGACACGCTCCAGCTTCCCACCTTCTCCACCGCTGCGAAAGTCAGAGTGATCATTACCTTTGCTCTATGTATTTTGTCAGCTGTCTGCAACCTTGTTGTCCTGTGGGCAGCCAGTACAGACGGCAAGCGCAAATCTCATGTCAGGATACTCATAATCAACCTCACTGTTGCAGACCTGTTAGTGACGTTCATCGTAATGCCTGTTGACGCTTTCTGGAACATCACAGTTCAGTGGCAGGCAGGGGACATTGCCTGTAGACTGATGATGTTCTTAAAACTTGTTGCAATGTACTCCTGTGCTTTTGTAACTGTCGTCATTAGCTTGGACCGACAGTCTGCTATCCTCAACCCGTTAGGCATCAGTGAGGCCAAAAAGAGAAGCAAAGTCATGTTGACTGTGGCTTGGATGATGAGTGTGATTCTCTCTGTTCCACAGGTAAGGTTCTGCAGGGATTTAATGTTCTTTACAGTAAATACCCCATCAAAGATAAGCACATTCCTATTACATTACAACCCACAGCTGTTTAGGTAATATTCAGATAAATTATGCAAATCAGGGCTAACAATGTCAAAACATAATGCAGACACGTCTAATGTCAGTTCTTATATTTAGTTACAGGTAGAATTTGAAGCTACATTGAGTGGACATTTTTATAAAGCACAATAGTTTGGTACCAATAACGATTGAACATTTACATACTGCAATCTATGGCGTGTAATGAAACCCACCACATTTTAATGTGTAAACTGGAGGTAATCGCAAGATAACTGGACACACTAAGGGATGCAATTGCAAAATACAGACACCATGCTATGGAGTATTCTACAATGTTCCTTGACTACACAAGAACAGAGCTATTTTGTGTGTAAGCCATTGCTTTTCAAGTTGGAAACCTAATTATGACAAATTCAGGACAAAAGGGTATGCTTTCTTGAGGGAATGCATTTTTTCTATTTAGAGACAAGTATTACAATTAATGACCAGTGTTTAGACTGACTGTGTAACCTTTAAACCAATGTATGATTGTGAAAAAACTAAATGTGTGGATCTTGACTCTGAAATGAATTTAAATAGACTACTCAAATTTTAGTCTGCACATGAAAGCTGTCTGACCTTTCAGGGTACGGAAATGATTACATTTTCTCTAGTCTGCAAGCCTACTGAAAAACCAGGTAGCAGAAATGATGACTGCTTCTTAATTGCAATTAAGCCATTACCAATCAACTAGACTTGTGTCTTTCTTCATGTTTAATTAACGCTGGATTTTCTTTTGCAATCTATATAATTTAACAGACTCAATTGTGGATTTGTCACGTTGTACATAGCTTGCTCTACTCTGCTCCATGACACATTCATGAAAAACCTTTTAAAGTTCCACTTAATTACTTCTCATTCTTCACATCAAACCATGTAATTCCAGATGGATTTAGAACAAATTCTGATGATATGAATACAAACCTATGAATCATGACGTGCTAGTGATCCTCAGTGACGAGTGAAAAGCTTTCAAGAAAGTTTCCAGTAATGCTTGTCATGAGCTAATGTAAAAGAAAGATTTACACATGGATTACGATGTCCAAATCTGCACTGTGTAGAATCCTCTTGTACAGTACATTTTTGCTACTTTATCAAAGTAAAACAGATGCTGTATTATTGCTTTCAAAAGATCTATCATTGTTCTGTTTAAAATAGATTAGAATAGTCACTGAGGGATTTATTGGCCAAGGTTCCTTCACAGAATAGGAATAAAATCACATAGGTGGTGGGGACTAATGATATTGCTTTGGCTGTGCAGTTCATTCAGGCTTAAACTTGAAGAAAAACACTTTATGATATCATGGATGTCTCTGAATACACTGCATTTATTTTGATTTAAAGAGGGATTGTGAGAGGGATATGGAAGTAAAATGACGACTGTGTTCTCATGCAGATGTTTCTGTTCCACAACGTGACGATCACAGTGCCAGAGAACTTCACCCAGTGCACCACCCGAGGAAGCTTTGCCAACCACTGGCAGGAGACCCTTTACAACATGTTTACTTTTGTATGTCTCTTCCTGCTCCCTCTGGTCATCATGATCTTCTGCTACTCACGGATCCTGGTGGAAATATCCAGTCGCATGAGTCGAGGAAAGAGTGAGTCATATTACATCTCCCCACGTACCTCTTACTGTCAGTATAGTGTGGTGGTTGTCATTTTAAATGTAACGGCACAGTCGAGACATAGTAGTCCGACTATTTAGAATTGCGTATCTTACTGAAAAGGCAATCATTTTTTCAATATGTCATTCTCAGAAATAATAAATGTCTTTATTTCAGTGTCATCTATGGAGGTGCATCTACGTCGGTCCAATAACAACATCCCAAAAGCACGAATGAGAACTTTAAAAATGAGCATAGTTATTGTGACATCCTTCATTGTCTGCTGGACCCCATACTACCTACTGGGTCTGTGGTATTGGTTCTTCCCTGATGATCTGGAGGAGACTGTCTCCCACTCACTGACTCATATGCTCTTTATCTTTGGTCTTTTCAATGCCTGCTTGGACCCCATCACTTATGGGCTATTCACCATCCATTTCCGGCACGGCCTCAAACGTCATTGTGAAAATGTCGCTGAGTCTGAAAACAACACAACACTAACTGGATCGTTCAGGTGCTCATCCGTCCGCATGACACGACTCTCACATCAAAACCAGGTGTTGAGCAGTGGCCACACCATAGAGGTGGAGCAAACCAAGACAGCGTGCCGCTATAGCAATTATCTTACAGTAAGCAACACTGGAGAAGGGGACTCCAGACTCAGGCAGGTTAGCCCTGTAAGCATGATATAATGGAGCCAATGACTTCTTGTCAAGAGCATCGCTTCACTTCAAATTTCAGAGGTGGAGACTAAGATCAGTTACATGGAAACACAATACAAAGGTTTACAATGGAATTTTTCACTGTTCCATAACAATGGGTACAATACCAATGTTTTTTGTGCAGCAAGAAGACATTTGAAATTGTTACAGCAAGCACCAAAATGCAAGATTATATGAAAGTGTCCAAGGAAAACAATTTCCACCAGCGGGAATATCAAGCTTTTGCAGGTCTCCGACAAAGATGATATTCAAATATGATATTATGAGCAAATATCACATTTCATTCATGTGAAAACATTTCAAAACATCCACTAGCTTTTCAGCATCTTGAAATCTTTCTTATCAAACATAATTGTCGCCACTGACATAAAATGGAAGAACTGAAAGCAATGGCAAAATGTACTGTTGAATTAAATGTGAGAGCTGTGACAGCCTTGTACCAGGCTATTTGAAAAGACAAGGTTCCACTCTAAAATATCCAAAAAATAACAATATAGGTCACCCCTAAGCAGTCTAAATTCCCCAAGGTAAAGCTTTATATTAATGTCGTATTTTTGTACCTCAAGTATCTGGACCTAGATTCCTTTACTTTCAATCATAATCTCAGAAATGTTGGAACAGAAATATTCAAATAATTCCAAAGGCTGGTAAACTTGAGCAGCCTTGCAAATGTATGCCTATTTTACGTAAGCATAATAAATCCACTCCGTGAGGGTCATCCAAATAATTATGTTTTTTTGTGCCCTGTGAATAATTGCATATAAATAGGTAAATGTGAAATAAAATGTTTGTTGAATGAACAATGAAACCAATGTTATGAGATTGTCAGAATCCATTCTGACAAATATTTTTGTGAATGTAGCAACATTCTAAAATATTGGTGCTTTGGTGATGTATTCATGATCATTGTTAATGTCTATGGCCTCAGGTAAATGACTGAATAGTGTGTTGAGACATCCAATTGGAGACAGATGAACTGTAAAATCCAATTCACTTGTCATTAGAGGAAATCATGTTTTAGTGCTGTATTTGTGCTTGGATTGAATTTAAGGTTTATTTTGACACATTGAACGTTAAAACGCATGGATGTACAGTATAGTAATGTTTGTGTTAGAATTAGTAAATTAAGGAAACAATATGTGTTTGCATGGAAATATGTAGTGCTATAAAAAAAAACCTGCCCTTTCTGCCTTTTCACTGTTTTGACCACTGAACATTTATTTGAGTATTTGAGAAATAGAGCAAATGATCTCATTGTCCTCATGTGTGTGGAACAGTAGTATCAGATCACAAACTGCTCAGAAAGACTGATCACCAATAAAGCCACAGAATGAGGCTGTCAAATTTCAATTCACTGTAAATTACAATGTATGGTCATGGAGCCAGTTAATATAAACCCTATAAAACAAAGACAGTTTTACAAAATTGTGGGGAGAACAGTTGCCTACAGTTGGCATCTTTATTTATGGTAGTACTGTATCTATCTCCACTACCAACGCTGGTTTTCTGTGTAAGACTGACAAATAATCTACTCTCTTGGTCAATTCAGACAGCAGTACCTTGTTGACAGACAGTGAGGAGTAGGACACAGGAGCTTACTTCAATAAAAGATAACAGTTCCCTAAGACATACAGTGCATCTGGAAAGTATTCACAGCACTTCACTTTTTCCACATTATGTTACAGCCTTATTTTTATTCCAAAATGGATTCAATAAAAAATAATCTCAAAATTCTACACACAATACTCAGAATGATAATAAGTGAAAAAAGAGTTTTTAATAGATTTGCAAAAATTAAGAATGAAAATATAGCATGTACATAAGTTTTCACAGCCCTTGCTCAATACTTTGTTGAAGCACCTTTGGCAGCAATTAAAGCCTCAAGTATTTTTGAGCATGATGCTACAAGCTTGGCACACCTAGGCCGAATCCCAATTCTCTGTCATACCCCTACCCCTTTTTGATCGAGGAGAAGGGATAAGGGGTATATACCCCTTGAAACCAAGTGTTTTCAGGAGCTTACTTGAAACCAAGGGGTATGTGAATACTGCGCAACCTGCAACAATGGCGGCCAGATCATCCAGAGTCCCATAAATGTAATATTTTCAGCTTAAATAATTGATAAAAAAATTACGACAGTCTTGTTTTGTGCTCTACACAGTCCTGCACATATGTATTTGCAACCATGTTCTTAATTGAAATATGAAGAAAAATCGCTAGTTTGCTACGCTAACGTTACATTGCTGATTTACACAACATTCCTGCATTTCTCTGATTAGCCTTGAATTGACTCCATGCATGTCTACAGTTTTAAATAAACTCCATTAGCAGCAAATTTCGTTTGATATCAGTGCATAACACTACTTGCTTTGGAGACATCGATATACGTAACCGTAACCAAGTGGTGTCTCATTTCATAGGGCTATATAGCCCTTACCCCTCAGTTTCGAGGGATTGGCATTCAGGCCAAAGAGTTCAATGTTTGTTTCATCAGACCAGAGAATTTAGTTGCTCATGGTCTGAGAGTCCTTCAGGTGCCTTTTGGCAAACTCCAGACGGGCTGTCATGTGACTTTTGCTGGGGAGTGGCTTCCATTTGGGCACTCTACCATACAGGCCTGATTAGTGGAGTGCTGCAAAGATGGTTGTCCTTCTGGAAGGTTTTTCTCTCTTCACGTAGAAACGCTGGAGCTCTGTCAGGGACCATCGGGTTCTTGGTCACCTCCCTGACTGAGGCACTTCTCCCCTGATCGCTCAGTTTGGCCGGGCAGCCAACTCTAGGAAGAGTCCTGGTGGTTCCAAACTTCTTCCATTTACGAATGATGTTGGCCACTGTGCTCATTGGGACCTTCAATGCTGCAGAATGTTTTCTGTACCCTTCCCCAGATCTGTGCCTCGATACAATCCTGTCTCGTAGGTCTACAGACAATTCCATGGAATTCATGGCTTAGTTTGTCCTTATATAAGGAGATGAGTCAGATGGCTGAGCGGGTAGGGTATCAGAAGGTTGCCGGTTTGATTTCCGGCCGTGCAATGACGTTGTGTCCTTGGGCAAGGCACTTCAACATACTTGCCTCGGGGGAATGTCCCTGTACTTACTTTAAGTCGCTCTGGATAAGAGCGTCTGCTAAATGACTAAATGTAAACGTAGAATGTAAATGTATTGCTGTAGTAGTTTATGTCGTGTGGGCTCTGTGTCTTGTTTTTAAGGGATGGCTTATGCATGTGTATATTCTGTGATGGGGATGGGAATGTTTGTGTTGTGGGGCGAACTGTACAATACCCAGCAAGGGTCCGTGCTTTCTGCTGCTCTGCTCTTTCATCCGCTCACGAATAGACACTCCGCTGATTGCCGTGCAAGGACTAATTAATAGGACATGGCTGCAGGCCTTCAGCGAGATTGAGTGGCCAACACAGATTGGTGGAGCCCCAATTGAACTGGATACAAGACTTACAGTGGCGAGATGGGGGGGACCCGAACAAAGGATTCCGAGATCCACAGACGCTTTCCTCCGCAATACGAGCCCATTCCCGTACTGCTGCTGTTACGGGGTCTACGCTGTCTACCAGGGGCGTAGCCAGGACATTATTTCTGGGGGGGCCAGCTCGGGCCAGTCTTTTATTTGGGGTGGCACTTGATTGTCAAAACTACTATTTTGAAACTCACACACTGCATCACTCAGAGCAGCAGTTTTCTAACGGTATCCAGTGGTTAGCTGCTAGTCTCCATTGAAGCGCTGTCAGAATACAGGTACGTTGGTTTGTGTCTTGCGCTGCTGATGGGGGCGTGGCCCAACATGTTGCGAATATGGGGCTTGTAGCATAAGTAGGGATGGGTATCGAGTGAATCAATTCCTTGGAATCGTTGGCAAAATTCCTTAACGATTCTGTTAACGATTCTCTGTGCCGTTAAACAAATAACATGTTAAGTTTAATAATGGATTAAAAATCGATATGCTCAGTTTAATAATGGGACACGCGAACGTCTGTCTGAATAAACTATAAAAGTTTGCGCATAGACAGACTGCAGCAAACATGGCAACTAGGAAGCGTTCTAAAGTTTGGTTGTATTTCACACGACAAAATGACAACAACGCCACTTGTAACGCGTGTAAAAAGTATATTTCGTCGAAGGGAGGAAATACTACATTATGAAAAAGCATTTGAACACACAGCATGGAATGAACTACTGGAACGTCATGTGTTCGATGCATGCAGCAGCGCAGCTAACGTTCGCGCTTCATCTCTAACTATCTAAGGTAGAGCAAAACTGCTCAAAAGTGATCACTACCACTTGTTACTGTGTGAAGCAATTTGCCTTTATTGTGCGTAGTCGATCTAGTTATCTTTTGTCCCGTCGTTTTAGCTCCTGCATTCGTCTCCCATTAGTATTGATCTTATTGATCATTTCACGTTATCGGGACGGCGTGTGTTATCAGCAAACGTTCGCGTGTCGCATTATTAAACTGAGCATATCGATTTTTTATCCATTAATAAACTTAGCATTTTAATTGTTTAACCTTTTAATAGTCCTGTTAAATGTGCCTGAAAACGCCTAAACAACATACCCAAAGTACATTGAAAGCTGTTGTTGAACCATTTGGAGTACATGCATGTAAATGGTCTCTTTTGAAAGGTGACACTGAAGTTATTTCCCCTGTTGTTAGGACCCCTGTAAGTCCTACTGGTGTTGAGTAATATAAGCTTGAACACAAGGAAACTGGAAGTTTCTATCTCCGACTAGATTTTGTTTTGAAAACAGAGGCCTGAAGAGGCCTAGAGGTGGTAGGTATTAGCTCATTTCAGAGCCAGTCAAAGCCAGTTTGAGAAATGTGTTTAGAAGGAGTGTGTGTATGGGGGGGTGCAGGACGCACAGACCTATGGCTGTAGAGGGGAACATCGATAAGAGAATCAATAAGGAATCGAATCGATAAGCTATCGATTGATAAGGAGTCGGAATCGTTAAAATCTTATCAATACGCATCCCTAAGCCTAAGTGACAAATGCCAATATAAGACGACTTTATAAAAAAAATACAAATTCATTTATTTCAGCTTGATACCGTTTCTGTCCAGGAAGGTAAAAAAAAAAAAAGGTTGTGAGGTTGGGGGGGGGGGGGGGGGGCCGGCAGGGTGGCCATTCTCTGACCAATGGTGGCCGTGGCCCCCCCTGGCCACCACGTGGCTACGCCCCTGCTGTCTACTATTCGAATCCCTGGGGAAGGGGAGCGGAGACATCGGACGAGCGAGATTGTCCTGCGCTTTCAAATATAAGAGAAAGGAACAGTGACTCCAACATCCATTACCGCGTGAACGGGTTGCTGTGTGTGTGGGCCTTTGAGGATTCACCGTTTGTTTGCCTTTGACAGGGTCGAAGCAGTTCGGAATCCACCTCCTGGCGTTCTCGGGGGGACCCCGAGGAGTGACGTCACCCAGGCGGGGGAAACCACATCACATGAACAGCTTCAGCCACTCGAGGACGGGTGGTGCAGCTTGACTAATCCAGTCTCTAGGTTGGACAGTTTTTTTCTGAGTTGTGTGTGAGTTGTGAGTACAACGGTACTTAGGAATGGTTCGCTTGACCCGATGTTAGTTTCCTCAAGGATCACAATGACTCTTGCTCAGAGACTTTTGTGGTTAGTGGTAACTGATTTAAAATTGTTTGCACTCGCTGTGATATATTGTTTTTATTATTGTTGCTTGTTTTGTTTTTTCCACAGGTACACTTGCACTTATAGCAGTTCATGTTGTTTAATTGTAACTTGTTTAACTACATGCTCTTATGGTTCTTCCCTTTGGCACTTACTTTGGTTGTTCACAATGTGTGCTTCATGTTTTGGCTACTCGCAATGTTTTGTGGCTATCTCGTTGTTATGATCAGTGACCTATGCACTTTGTAAAGCTCTCTCTTGGAAGTCGCTTTGGATAAAAGCGTCTGCTAAATGAATAAATGTAAATGTGTGTACTTTTTGTTCGGTCGGGAGGGACCCCGACATTTTTTCTATTTGTCTGTATGTCCGTCTGCTTGCCTGGACAGGGGGTAGTGTTGGGAGTGTGCTCTATGGGAGGTGCAGGTAGAGGCTTGGGGGGGTCCCTGTATGCACGTGTGAGCGTTGAAGTGTGGAGTGCTATCTGTGTTACCGAGTAGCTATATGATTCCTTTAAATCTTGTGTGCGGGATTGACCGGTGAACCTTTGCTGTGTGCCGTTTGCTGTGTGCCCCTTGCCACGTGGTTTTTCACCCTACTATAAAGACCCTAGCTTTACCGGGCGCCCAATATTGGCCTGTGCCCTTCATCGAACCTGTTCCAGGGGTAGTTTTATGAATTCTAAATAAAAGTCTATTTTCAAAAAAATAAAAATAACTCCTGTCTCCGTTGTGGTGTATCCTGGGATTCGTTGCCTAGTGGGTTTGCTCGTCTGTTCGGCGACATTTATGTAATATACAAAACACCACATTCAAACCATTGTCAACCATTTCCATACTGTGAGATACATAATGTAGATGTGTAGGGGGTAAGAAAACACCTATGACCTGTGATGCATTCTTAAATATGTAACTAGTGCCTAATGTAGAGAAACAGAGGTGACTTTCCTTACAGACTCAGTTCAATCCATATGTGCAAAGCTATGCTCCCCCATGGCCATGTCATCAACCGGCATGGAATTTCATTCCATTGCTATGCTGATGATGCTCAACTGTACCTCAGGACCAACCAAACCTCCTCTGCAGCCTTGCTATCATCCACCCTGACCACCTGCCTGGAGGAGATTAAGGCGTGGATGAAGCACAACTTCCTGTAATTAAATAGCTCCAAGACTGAAGCCATTTTAGTCGGCACCCCACATTAGGTCCGGTCATCCGTCTTAACCGGCCTCACTTTCTTTGGCCAGGATATTCCACTTCTACCATCAGCCACCAACCTGGGTGTTAAAATGGACTCTCATCTGACCTATGAGGCTCACATCAAACATCTGTGCAAAACCTACTTTTTCCACCTCAGAAACATTGCCAAACTCCGTCCCACACTCACTTTTGCAGATACAGAAAAACGTGTCCACGCCTTTGTCTCCTCCAGGCTGGACTACTGCAATGCACTCTTCATCGGTATCCCTGGCAAAAGCCTCCAGAAACTGCAGTATATCCAGAACAGTGCTGCTAGGATGTGGATGATTTTAAACGTGGCCTAAAAACACACCTTTTTAAGGGAGCCTTTGGCTGATTCTTTACCTCTCATCTGTTCTATTTTCTCGTTCGTTCTACATGATTTTTTTTGCGCCCTTTCTTGTTTTTAACCTGTAGCACTTTGACATTTTACCAAAATCTAAAGTGCATTACAAATAAAAATATAGCTGCAAGCAGAAATGAAGGGGCCAAGCAGCATTCGTTATGGAAATTCAGTAGCTAAAGAAGCAAAGCAAAACTTTTAATAAAGTTTTTTTAAATCGCATTATACTTTTCGGCAATGCAGTGGCGCTACCCCGAAACTTTCGATTACCTTCACGGTGTTGCGCAAAAGACGTACACAAGAGTTTTGTAACGATAAGCGTTTGGTAAATATGTCATTTTGAGACAAAATGTGCTGGCTAGATGTAGCAGCGTTATATCTACAAAGCACAATGAATCCGCTTCTTCTTGACTATAAATCCCCTGACAATGAAACGTTATCGTTACCATTGTGATTATACTGCTAGACAGTTACTGTGGTGTACCTGGCTTTGCTAAACAGATGATCCGGTATCAAGACTTGCTTGATGACTGTGGCTGGATTCGATCCTACGACCTTGCGTTTCAAAGGAGCCCACCTTATCCCAGTGAGTTATTCTCGCTGCTGGGAAATGCTGTGTTCAGTTACTTCATAAAAAAATGGAAGCCGTTCCTCCCGTGGAGAGCTTTGTCAGATTTGACCCAAGTATAAACAGCTGTAATTCAGTCATATTTTTACATATCAAGGTGATTGTGGTAGGAAGATAATTAGATGACATGCTCGCGATGACATGTCCAAAGTTTCGTCTCCATACGGTAAACCGTCGCAGAGACAAGGCCTCACGTCCGCTATGGCGTGCTCTTTGTCAAAATCGTTTGCGCGTAACTCGTGAACGGTTTCACTTATCGATGCTATTTTGATGACTTTGTCTGCATGGTCTGAAGATGATCTCTTACAATTTTCATGAAAATCGGAGCAACGGCCTAGGAGGAGTTTGAAAAAGTTGGCATTTCTTAAAATGCAAATCACGGAAAAACCTTTGGGACGACAATGACGCCATAGGGTTCAGTCGAATCGTCTGCGTCTAAGGAATCCGATGAAACCTCACTTAAGAAAAACGTTCTCATGGTTCAAAAGTTATGGGCGTAAACGCACCTCCAATTTTTACACCTTGGTGGCGCTATAGTGCTTCATGGATCGACATGAAACTTTGTGATAAATAGTCAGGAGACCGTTCCAAATCAGTGTGTCAAATTTCAAAACTTTTCACCAATCGCTATGCATAATAATAATAAAACTAACAAAAACAATAGGTGCCACAGCAGCTTCGCTGCTGCTTGGCCCCTAATAATAATAAAACTTACAAAAACAATAGGTGGCCCCTAATTATTATGTGACATATCCAGGTGTATATGAATCAAAGTCTCTTCAAGGAGGAACAAAGTAGCCTACAGTGTTTGAGTGAAGGTATTGTAAAAGCCACATGCACCTGACTGTTTGATTGCCAGGATTCAATCTTGATCAAGTCTGCATCACTGAATATCTCAGGGTGCATTCGCAACAGCTATGAATCCCATAATGTCTTGAATTAATTTGTACATCTTTTTTCCAAATGGCAATTTACCATTACTAACATGTTGAAAATAGGAATACAAGTCTTCTGGCGTTCACCACAGCTTGCTCTTTTTTCCTGACGAAGTGACGGTGAGTCTCTGCTGGTCCACCGGGAAACACAGTCTGTAGTGCCATAAATGTCTGCCTCAAGCCACAAAAAAGCCCTCCACTGGCTTCCCATCACGGCCCGTATCAGATTCAAGACTCTGGTACTGACCTTCCAAGCTCATTCTATTCTTATTTTTATATATATTTTATTTTATATTTAAATTGTTGTATTCTTAGATTGTTTAGTTCTTAGAAATAGTTAAACTTTTGTACTTTTACTTAATTTAAGATCTGTATATGTTTAGTGTTTTGCACCTCCCTGCCACAGTAAATTCTGTGTTTGTATAACATACATGGCGAATAAACCTGATTCTGACCTCCATCAGGGACACTGACTGTCTTCCCACCTTCAAGAAAAGGCTCAAGACGCACTTGTTCCGGGAGTACAACGGCACTTAGGAATGCTTGGCTGGACCTGATGTTAGTTTCCTCCAGGATCACAATGACTCGTATTGAGAGACTTGTTGCTCTTGTTGGTTAGTTGTAACGGTTTCAAATTCTTGTACTGGCTGTGAAATATTTTACTGTTGATTGTTTTTTCTACAGGTACAATCTTGCACTCTTGTGGGGAGTTTCATGTTGTTCAATTGTAACTCGTTTAACTGCATGCTCTTATGGTTCTTCCCTTTGGCACTTATTTGGTTTTCCACAATGTATGCTTCATGTTTTGGCTGCTCGCAATGTTTGGGGCTATCTCGTTGTTATGATCAGTGACCTATGCTCTTTTGTAAAGCTCTTTCTTGGAAGTCGCTTTGGATAGAAGCAAATTAACTGAATGCCAGCAACCAACCGTTGTTTACTCTTCTTTGCACTCAGTAGTCAGTTGATTTTTATAACTGTGTTGTGTTCTCTTAGTTATCTTCATTGACACATGAGGATGTTTCAGATGAAACGCTTCAAATGAAGCACATTCAGGAATAATTAATTTCCCCAAGAAAATGACAGTTTATATTGATTGATGGGTACGCTAACTGATCTAATTTACATTTGTCAAAATGTTTTGTTCCAATCCAGTCTTTTATTATGGTTTAGTTCATTCAATGTGGTTCGTCTGATGACAGATGAAAAAAGAAACAAAGAATTTAAAGCTAAACATCATACGTCCATAATTAATAATCCAACAAAGGTCATGAAACTTCAAATAAAATAACTGGGTAAACCAGTTATAAATAAAATAACTTTACCACAGAGAAACAAAACGGAATTATACAGCAAACAATACAAACACCTAAAGCTATAAGTGTGTTCAAATCAAAGGAAACTTATCATTAACACAGATTCAACATTTGGGGGCTAAGGTATTCACATGAAGCCAGCCAGCTTTGTTCTGGAAAGGATTTGCCACAGGTGACCTGGCTACCTTTTGTGATTTTCAAGACTGCCCACCAGAAAGTAACGTGGCAGATCTGTAGAGGAGGTTGGAGTGGTTGGGGATCAGGGGCGTAGCCAGGACATTATTTCTGGGGGGGCCAGCTCTGGCCAGTCTTTTATTTGGGGTGGCACTTGATTGTCAAAAACAACTATTTTAAAACTCACACACTGCATCACTCAGAGCAGCTGGTTAGCTGCTAGTCTCCATTGAAGCGCTGTCAGAATGCAGGTACGTTGGTTTGCGTCTTGCGCTGTTGATGGGGGCGTGGCCCAACATGTTGCGAATATGGGGCTTGTAGGGTAAGTGAGAAATGAAAATATAAGACGACTTTATTAAAAAAAATACTAATGCATTTTTTCAGCTTTATACCGTTTCTGTTCAGGAGGGTTTAAGTGAGGTTGGGGATTTTGGCCACCACGTGGCTACGCCCTTGTTGGGGATTTTACAAACTATGTAGTCTATATTGTAATTTGTTGTACAATAGTATGACCAATGAGTATTGTAGTAGGAATTTCTCTTTCAGGTTTAAATATCTTCTTTGATTATGTTGTTACAGTTTTTCTCAATTGCTAAAACACTAAAACCCATTGGCTGAACAAAGCTCTCAGTTGCCTGAACTCATGTAGCTAATTGTGCAGTCTGTTGTCAATACCTTAAACCATTTCACATGGTAAAACACAATTTGCAGATCTCACTTAGGCTTTTCAGCAAAACTCTAAACACATTCTCATTCTCAAAAAACATTCTGCACTCTAATGCACATGTCTTCCATACTGGTAAACACAAATGGCAACAATCAAATACAAATAGAGAAAACATGTCATTGACTAAACACAACCACTCAAAATTGATTTCACTTGTTTCAAATGATGTGACACAACCAATATAAGCCAGTTCAGAGAGCAAACAGGTTGCAAACAATATTGCTTGTGACGTCAACGAAGTGCTCTGGCCTGTCCCAGCCAAAAGACCAGAAGAAGCACATTGATCACATGTTTACTCCTTTGATTTTTTTTATAGTATTGTATACTGTAGTAACCTACAGTGCATTGTAGGCTGTAT
This sequence comes from Osmerus mordax, assembly GCF_038355195.1. Lineage (NCBI taxonomy): Eukaryota > Metazoa > Chordata > Actinopteri > Osmeriformes > Osmeridae > Osmerus > Osmerus mordax. The sequence goes on from NC_090053.1 coordinate 12,017,107, forward strand.
ACAGTACAATGAACAAATTGTATGGCCCTGAACATTGTGCTTTCCATTTGTTACAGTAACAGTACTGACTGCTCAATAGATTTTGACTGGTTGCAGGTTCATATCAACAAAGAACAAGAGTGAGTTGTGAGTAGTGAGATGCAGGGTACAGTACTGTATAGGGGTACAAGGAGGAGAAAGAAAAAAAATTGCGAAGAGCAAAGCAGAGTAGTAATTTCTGATCAATTTTGAGCTACTATGATAAAACATGTTTTTGTTCATCAAAAGACAATGACGGATAAATATTAAATTTGTTGTGACATTACGAAAAACATACTTCTCCCTGAGAACTATGTTTTGAACAATGTGTTTTTCTATGTTTTGGTGTATTGTTTACTGACTGCTTGATAGTGTATATAACTTTGATCACTTTGTTTATGATTTGAGAGCAGTGTTTTATTTTGAGCACAGGTAAATCTGTTTTGAGGCGAAACTTTGATTTTGAGCACAGGTAAAACAGTTTTGAGGCGAAAGTTTCATTTTACAAGAGGATTCAGAGGTTTTGTAAATAGTGCTTGAAGATGAGGTTTTGTGTTTTCAGTTTTGAGAAAATGGGTGACTGTTTCAAGAAATGTGTTTTAGCAATTGTGAAAAACTGTAATAACATTACAGTTTTTTTCAGTCGCTAACAAGCATTTGTCCAAACAGTAGTCACATTTTCAAAACTCTTAACACAATTAGCACAGCATCAGTCTTTTTTGACCATACAATTCACATATTTCATGTCTTTTTCACACAATATGCAGTCAGTGAACACATTTCCACAACGCTTACATTTTCTTAACAGACAAGCTATACCTCCCAACAAAATGATGGATTGTTTGTGTAGTATTTACGAATGTTAACACACAACATCCCACAATAGCAAAAACAATTATCCAAACCTTAGATACAGTATAAAAACATCTGCTTCTGCAATGATATTAGTTCAAAAACAACATATCTCAGCTGAAAATAAAATTTAAAAAGACAATTGAAAAATTGACACACAGCTGATTTATGTTGGGTAAAGTGGGCCAACCACAGCTGATTCCAGTCTGGCTTAGACTCAGTGGCAGGGGTTATTTCCTTCAATTACTATAAAAGAAGGACTTTGAGGAGTGATGTTTTTGGAAACAGAAACAGAAAAATACAAACACTGTAATGTCTGGACAAGGAAGAGCAAGGGGCCAAGGGAGAAGAGCAGGCCCAAGGAGAGGGCAAGGTAGAGGTGTAAGAATACGTGGTGGTGGCATCTGTGGCATCTGGCAGTCTGTGTTAAGAGTTTAGAAAAAGTATCCGAAGTATGTGTAAGCGCTTGTTAGCGATTGAAAAAAACTGTATTATAATGGTGCTCTTTTGGAAAAGGACATACATTTATGCACAGATTTATGTGGCATATGCCTTTGTTGATTAGACAAATATGGTTTAAAGGATAGCTGTATATGCAACACATTTCTTGAAATATTCAAAACCTTCCTTAGCCTGCATATGCAGTATGGTAAAATTTCACAAAATTATAATTCACTTTCACAAGAAGTAACTTTGGGGCCAGTGTAGTCATTTTTTCAGGGACATTATACACTCACCCACACATTGGAGAGTTATATAAACAGTTATTACATGTTGCATATGTACAGTAGGCCTATATTATGTGTGTGTGTGAGCCAGGAAGAGAGTGTGCGTAATGGGAGGCGATGCAGTAATACCATGTAATTAATGCAACAGAACTGCATTTCTTCTCAACACAGACAGTAGATTAATGTATTGCCAATAGGCTAATTATTTTGTCTTTAGATTTATGAGAAGGCTAACAACTTGTGCAGGTAAAGCAGTACTTAAAAAAAGTTTGACTCACTACTAAATGGATCCAGTGCCCCAAATAAAATAAAAACTTGTCCCCGAGAAAGGAAGAAATACTTGGGTAACAAGAAAAAATAAGAAAAAACGAATTCCACATAGACTTAATGTGCAATTTTTCATGTACATTTGCATGTGACAAGTTTTATGTAGAATACATGCATAGCATTAGTTATTTGAAGAGGACCGTTGAGAGCTCAGTCCTAAGGCCCATCTCTCTTGTTTTGAAGCTCAATGAGCAGATGTCTGACTGAATGTTACATCCGGGAAGGGCCAGGGACAAAATTATTCCTACAGTAGAGGAGGCCTAACAGGTCTAAGGAAACGATTGCCAGTCGTATTGCCATTCCTCTTGTCATTGCTTTTGGGACTCCAGTGGTATACTATATGAGCAGATAAAGTAGTTTAGTCCCTACTAAAATCAATCTGTAGCACTTATTACAAGTAATAGATAAGTAAGTTTGGACCAGGCTCTAGGTTAGGAGGAGCAGTTGGTAGTTACATAATAATAACACCCAGACCAAGACAAGTACGTTTAAATGCCGGCTTGTTTATACCAATGAGTAGAAAGAATTTAGAAGAAGATAGAATTAGTAAATGGTACCAAATAACAATTTACATACACAATTTACAAAACATTGACACAATCTTGCATTTAAATGCGATCTATTCAAGTTTCAACCTTTTAGGAATGAACGAAAATAATTGAAATATTATTTCGTTGTCTTAGTTTGACAACCTAGTTGGTTTCAGGGATTACTTTTATCTTAAGTTAAATTAAAGTTTCCCATTCAACATCTATTATCTTGAGCTCAGTTTTAGGTTCTAATTTTAATCTCAGATAGTGCTAAAATCTTATTTCAATTTAGTTAGAACTATTTTAGAATCTCGTTATTTTCCTATTAATATACTACGCCAGTGAGCTAGCTACTGAAGCTAAGCTTTTGCAGTATCATACCCATTTGCCAGTTCAACGCAACATAGGCTAACAGGGAAAATAACAAAAGGAATGTAAAATCAAATATAACATTCACAACTCAACAATATGAAAAGCTATGGTGAATTATATTCAACATTTAGTTATAGTCTCTTTTCATCAATTGCAACCGCTGCTAGCGATTACGTTGGGCAGTCCAATGCTAGCGTTAATTGGGTGTGCTCAAGCCTTCGGCGAGAGCACAACCTTTGTTCTCTCACATATATATTTCTTTATTTATTTCTTTATTTCTTTATTATTTATTTTCGCCCCCCTAAAACTCAGTCAATATTTGGACTACATACACAACGGCGGTGTCAAAAGTTTCGTCTTGGTAGCGATTGAGTTGCTTCTATTGGAATTTACGTTCCGTTGCATGGTTTAGGCTTCAGTTAAGTTTTTGTGGCGAAAAGTGAAGCTAACGGTGGCTAATTTGCTAGCCACAGTCACTGACGTTACTAACGTCACTGCGTCACTAACGTCACGAAAACACGCGTGACTACCTGTAGCAGAACATTCGTTTCACATCTGTTAACTTGGGGGAGCTAGGCTAACTATAGCTTTACTGCAAGGCAGCTGCAGAAATGCCACAAGCAAAGAGGCCAGGGTGATAACTATTTACTCATTTTACTTTGTGATGTGAAACACAATTATGAAATGTAATGTACAATATTAGCTGATATTATTAAGGAAGTAGGCCCACATCTACTTTTGGAAACGGTAGTCTACTATTTCACTGAAGCATTAGCATCATGACATTAGCCTCTGTTGCCCGGGCAACACATACTACAGTGGTCTATGATGCATCTGTTTTCAATCTTTAAAATAAACATTCCTCACAAATACATTTTCGTTGTAGGATTTATTATGACATTACATTACAACTAAACGATTTGTGGGTGAAATTATCATTACCTGTGGTTTCAAACCAGTGTTGCTCACTGCAATGCTGTAGCCTACGCGAGACACTACAAAAACATCTGCACAGCTGTAGGAAGTCAAACGGCGACAGAACATGTTCGGCACTCCCCTTACTTAATCAAAAGTCTATCTAACTATTAACCTTAACTTCATTGCCACAGCCTAAACGTTGCCAATCTGTTCATGAAAATAATTAATTTCAGCCTAAACCGTACAACGGAACGTTAAATCCAGTTCAACCAACGCAATCGCTACCAAGACTAACACAGCAGTAGTCTACTACTGTACCGTAGTAGTACAATTTACCGGGGCAGATTCTCCACACAGGGCTATATCGCATTTTGCGTTGTTACTGACAATGATCGCTACCAGTGAGCTTTTTATGAATGAGCGATTTTCCACTAAATAAATGTCAAGCTTATTTACGTTTTTGGGGGCATATTTTCAGTTTGCAGATGGTACTGTTTGAATCGCGATTCCATCTTCTATTGCCGGTAACTTCGTAGAATAATCTTCAAAGGGGGTTCTTTATTCATGAATGAATGCAATATGAGTAGGCTAAATGCCTTAAAATATCACGAGAAGGGAAAAACTTAAAAGGACGTTTAAGTCATAGAGATTAGGTCAATTTTTACACCGGTCTGCCAAATTTATTCGTTTTGATTCAACGATGAGGCTGCCTCTTGCAGGGGAAATGAGAAGACATCTATTTCATTCCACACTTCACTCGTATTTTCAGTTGTAAATGAGCAGCAAAAAAAATCTTTTAAATCTATGTAATCTTTATAAATAACAAGTATGCATTTTTATATAAAATATACAGAAATATCAGTTGTAAAAATTTCATCCAAAAACGGACCCCTGTGCAACCGACGCAAGCAAGCACACCCTACAATTTCCCCAGAAATTGTACCCTCTCTAGTTCTGCTTGAAGTGACGCAGAAGGAAAGTTGACGACTACTGTAGCAGTGAGTCCGCTGGAGTCCACGCTTACCGAAATCCCAAGTCCAGTAACTCCACTCAGATCAAGCACATGTATGCAGACTTGTCCTACCGCAACCGGGATGAATGAGTTCAACACGCAGGTGACTCACGGATGTAAGGTTATTGTCCGTTGTAGATTTTCTTCATGGGAGGCTCGCCATCTTTGCCGTCTGCTTGCATGAAACGTAGCTTCAAGCATTCGAACATTTACTCCTCGGTCGACTTATGAAATAGCAACACATAAACCACAGTCTACCTGTGTAGACAGAATGTAACATAAAACAATTTTCCAAATCAAAATAATAGAGTATAAAACACTTTAGTTTTTCTATTCTTGTTTCGCTCACTGGCTCAGTCTTGCTAACATCATTCTTCGAGCTCTCATCTCTGCAACCGACGTTTCTTCCCGCCAAAGGAAGAGCTCCAGCCATTCTGATTTGGCTGATACAACCATAGTATCTTAAAGTACCAGGATACCTTTTTAACATTTTAATCAGATAAAATCATAGATTTAGTAACTAATATACATTTTACTCAGGTAAGTTTTAACTAAATTATATTTCTTTTTTAACCTGGGTTACAAATCTCAGGGAAAGTGGGACTGCATGACATGCAGAGGTAATGTGTGTGTGCACTGTGTGTGTGTGTTGAGCGGGCTGGGTTGGCGGGGGCGGCGGGGGGGGGGGGGGGGTTGAGTCAAGGATCAACAACATCAGGGGGGAGGGGGTGGTTGAGTCAAGGATCAACAACATCAGGGGACCTGCTCTAATGTTATGCTGCACTCATTCGAGGGACACAAGTATTCAACCTTAAGTCTACAACAATTACTGGGGAATGCTGCACAGAAGGTCCGTGGGTTGACACATTTATCATTGCCAAAAGATTGTAAACCATATAAAGATGGGCTTGCAAACATACACACTTTTGAGTAGGAGTTTACATAAATTCAAATGAGCGATTGAATGAACGGATTGGCCTCCCACAGAAAGCACTATGTATTTCAGAAACAAAATAATTATGAAAAATCACTCCACTTTCAGACACACAGACATATACACATATTTGTTCTAAAAGCACATCAGCAGGCATGTAGAAGTGGACATGATAAACAGAACAAGTATAGTATCTGTTTTCTATCTTGGCATTTTTACTTGTCCTCTTTTTTTTCAAAACTTAACACACAAATCCAACAACTGCACACACAAAATGCAAAATGCCTCGCTTCTCTTGCAAAATGAAGCACTGCATTCAAAATATCACAAACACGTCTCAAAAGCACACATTTGTCTCATGTTGTTGCAAACACTTTTGCCATTATACAGTTTTTCTCAATTTCTAAAACACTAAAACCCATTGGCTGAACAAAGTTCTCAGTTGCCTGGACTCATGTAGCTAATTGTGCAGTCTGTTGTCAATACCTTAAACCATTTCACATGGTAAAACACAATTTGCAGATCTCACTTAGACTTTTCAGCAAAACTCTAAACACATTCTCATTCTCAAAACACATTCTGCACTCTTTACCTTACTGACCTGATGAATACAGCACAGCCACATGCCAATGTCAAAACTGCAGATGAAAATGTGCAATGGTAACAAACAATCTATACCAATCCAAATGTACTGAGGTCTGCTGTTGTTAAATGGTGTGAATTTATTTTATTTTATTGAGAAAGCATCTGCTAAATGAATACATCTGTATCTGATCTGGAAAGTACCATCCTATGAATAAAGTATCTGGGCCTAAGGTGACTAAAACCTTGTAGGTCTGTAATAAATTCTTCTTCTTGAAGTACACTGTGTTTCCACTTACCAAGTAACTGTTGGAAGGACTATGCCACTGGGATTATATTCATAATTAATACAATAGAAACCTATGATGAAGATTTATACTCTTTATTTAGACATGAGAGGGGATTGAGACGTACACGTCTTCTTTACCAAAAAAGAAACATAGGTTAAACCGAATAAAAACTTTAAAACTGAGTTAAACTGAATATGAAAATCTAGCAGGTGTACATTCTTTAAAAACAGGTTTAGCAGTCTAACAAATAATTATTTGACTAGTTATTGTGCTTGGGTCACTTAACATCAACGCATGTGTATGTTTTCATGGACTTGTCATCAAGCCAGCATTGAGCAAGAACAAGCAGAGAAGATTGTAGCACTGACATGCCAATTAAAGGTCAAAGGGGGGACAGCTGCCATGTCAAAGACAAGCATATGATGTTAGATGAGATTACAGTACCCTCTGTTGGCAGGACGTTCTCAGTCTAGAGTGCTGAGGGCAACATTCCTGTCAGTAATGGAAGATAGCTTGTGGACTTCTCAGTTTCATTTGTCCAATCGGTACTCTAATCTCATCAGTACACCACATGAAAAGTGACTAAGCTGTGACGTTTTTTGTGGTGCATCGTGAGAGGAATTCTTTTTTTCTCGCTATGCTGCGCGTGTATGTCATTTTGAATAGAAGGAGATCTGACAGGCTATTATGCACAGAGCAGAGTGAGGATAGAAGTATACACTTCCCACCTGTGCTGTTGACAACATATTATAGTAGGTATGAGTTTCTCAAAAACCTTAAGGCATCATGGACAGACATATAAATATTTCTCTGCTGTCATGTATTTCCGAATCAACAGTGAAATATATTTTCTTGTCTTACAGTTTTTTTTATTCGCTTTGGTACTATTTTCACAAGTAAGGTGTACATTTTCAAAACTCTTAGTACAAAATTCCAAACTGATCACACTTGTAACGCAGCTAGTCATTCTTTCAAAACCTGATGGAATGCTTTCAGTCCACATAATCATTGTTTCAAACACAACATTATTGTAATGTGTAACGGGAACATTTGGTTTAATGACCAAAACACAACAGTATGATCTTCTTTCAGTGTAGTACTTTTACAGTTTTTTTTTATTTGCTTTGGTACTATTTTCACAAGTAAGGTGTACATTTTCAAAACTCTTAGTACAAAAATCCAAACTGATCACACTTGTAACGCAGCTAGTCATTCTTTCAAAACCTGATGGAATGCTTTCAGTCCACATAATCATTGTTTCAAACATAAGATTATTGTAATATGTAATGGGAACATTTGGTTTAATGACCGAAACACAACAGTATGATCTTCTTTCAGTTTAGTACTTTTAACAATCAGTTCATCCAACAGCAAACAATGCAAGATACATGTTTCAAATCGGCCTTAGAAGTGCTGAAATGAATATGCTACAGTACTATGTAAAAGACAGATTACACAGTTTCACATTAAGCAATACACTTACATTACCCACATTTACATAATAAATAATAATTTCCTAAATATCCATCCTATTTGTAATTACAGTTTTTTTTATTCGCTTTGGTACTATTTTCACAAGTATGTAGTAAAACCTCACAACTGTTAGTACAAAACTCAAAGCAGATCATCAAAAAGTCTATTTTTTCAAACATATAATCACATGTTCAATTGACAAAGTACAATGCACAAAATTACACAATCACTTTTTCACGACACCTAATCAGTGTCATCAAAGAAATACCTTTCTTTGGGGGCGTAAACACTGGCAATTTCTTTCAACATAGCAGGATAGACAGCATGAGAGAGGTCAACAGAGAGGTCAGAGGGGTGGGCATGGGCACCAACAGACAGGTCAGAGAGGTGGGCATGGGCACCAACAGAGAGGTCAGAGAGGTGGGCATGGGCACCAACAGACAGGTCAGAGAGGTGGGCATGGGCACCAACAGAGAGGTCAGAGAGGTGGGCATGGGGCCTCTAAATGTTATGTTTTGTTCTCATTTAGTTACATAACAGAAAGTATACCTATGTTACAATTATATCTGAAAAATAGTAAAAACTACGTAATTTGCCCAAATGATTGTAGACGATGTCTTCATTGATCCTTCACTTGATTACACATAGGATGGATATTTTGGAAATTATTATTTTTTATGTAAATGTGAGTAATGTAAGTGTATTGCCTAATGTGAAACTGTGTAATCTGTCTTTTACATACATAGTACTGTAGCATATTAATTTCAGCACTTGTAAGGCCGATTTGAAACATGTATCTTGCATTGTTTGCTGTTGGATGAACTGATTGTTAAAAGTACTAAACTGAAAGAAGATCATACTGTTGTGTTTCGGTCATTAAACCAAATGTTCCCATTGCATATTACAATAATCTTGTGTTTGAAACAATGATTATGTGGACTGAAAGCATTCCATCAGGTTTTGAAAGAATGACTAGCTGCGTTACAAGTGTGATCAGTTTGGATTTTTGTACTAAGAGTTTTGAAAATGTACACCTTACTTGTGAAAATAGTACCAAAGCGAATAAAAAAAACTGTAAGACAAGAAAATATATTTCACTGTTGATTCGGAAATACATGACAGCAGAGAAATATTTATATGTCTGTCCATGGTGCCTTAAGGTGTTTGAGAAACTCATACCTACTACAATATGTTGTCAACAGCACAGGTGGGAAGTGTATACTTCTATCCTCCTTCTGCTCTGTGCATAATAGCCTGTCAGATCTCCTTCTATTCAAAATGACATACACGCGCAGCATAGCGAGAAAAAAAGAATTCCTCTCACGATGCACCACAAAAAACGTCACAGCTTAGTCACTTTTCATGTGGTGTACTGATGAGATTAGAGTACCGATTGGACAAATGAAACTGAGAAGTCCACAAGCTATCTTCCATTACTGACAGGAATGTTGCCCTCAGCACTCTAGACTGAGAACGTCCTGCCAACAGAGGGTACTGTAATCTCATCTAACATCATATGCTTGTCTTTGACATGACAGCTGTCCACCTTTTGACCTTTAATTGGCATGTCAGTGCAACAATCTTCTCTGCTTGTTCTTGCTCAATGCTGGCTTGATGACAAGTCCATGAAAACATACACATGCGTTGATGTTAAGTGACCCAAGCACAATAACTAGTCAAATAATTATTTGTTAGACTGCTAAACCTGTTTTTAAAGAATGTACACCTGCTAGATTTTCATATTCAGTTTAACTCAGTTTTAAAGTTTTTATTCGGTTTAACCTATGTTTCTTTTTTGGTAAAGAAGACTTGTACGTCTCAATACCCTCTCATGTCTAAATAAAGAGTATACTGTCATGTCCCCGGCCTAGGCCAGACCGGGTGTTAGTCCGTTTCTTCCAGGTCCAGTCATCCATTCCACTTCTTCACTCCCTCCCGGTACTCACCTCATCTGCGGCTCATTCCCTCATCACCACCACAGCTCTTAAACCCCGGATTGTCACCCACTACTCACCAGTTTGTTGAATCACCGACCCCCACATCTGTATTCCTGGCTTTCCGTGTTTTGGACCAGTCTATGCCTGTTTTTGTGCTGACCTTTGTTCTTGTTCCACCACCAGATCACCGCTTCCAGTCCTCCAGTCCTACCGGTACCCCGCTCCACCATCCACCAGTTACCCTCAACCGTCCTCCCCATCCTTCTCTCAATAAAAGTCTGCGCACGTCCTAAACCTTGTGTGTCGTGCGTTTGGGTCCTCAGTACAGCCGTGACATATACATCTTCATCATAGGTTTCTATTGTATTAATTATGAATATAATCCCAGTGGCATAGTCCTTCCAACAGTTACTTGGTAAGTGGAAACACAGTGTACTTCAAGAAGAAGAATTTATTACAGACCTACAAGGTTTTAGTCACCTTAGGCCCAGATGTATTCATTTAGCAGATGCTTTCTCAATAAAATACAATAAATTCAATAAATGGAGTCAGTTGGCTGAGCGGTTAGGGAATCGGGCTAGTAATCCGAAGGTTGCCAGTTCGATTCCCGGTCATGCCAACTGACGTTGTGTCCTTGGGCAAGGCACTTCACCCTACTTGCCTCGGGGGAATGTCCCCGTACTTACTGTAAGTCGCTCTGGATAAGAGCGTCTGCTAAATGACTAAATGTAAATGTAAATGTAAATTCACACCATTTAACAACAGCAGACCTCAGTACATTTGGATTGGTATAGATTGTTTGTTACCATTGCACATTTTCATCTGCAGTTTTGACATTGGCATGTGGCTGTGCTGTATTCATCAGGTCAGTAAGGTAAACAATCTTGAGTAATATTGTTAGACTGTTGGAAGAACATGCATTGTTTTTGTACCACACACTAGGATGTATTTTATAGCTTTTCTGTGAGGAACAGATCATTTTCATTGTCAATGGAAGGTATTACAGTTTTTTTCAATCGCTAACAAGCGCTTACCCATACTTCGGATAGTTTTTCTAAACGCTTAACACAGACTGACACCTACAAAACACAATTGGCCAAATGGATAATTTTCTTCTCAAAAACACATTTTGTTGAATATATACTAACTCTCCATTTCAAGACAAAACACATGTTTATCTGCACACACTGACTTTACCAAAACACTGGAAATCTGACTCAAAATGAAATTATTCTGTCAAAGAATAACACTTGTTTTCACTTCACAAGGTACATGCAGTCAATCAAAGTACACCAGGTTTCAAAATACTGGCTATTGTTGACATTATAAAAACTGCATAGACTTATGTTTCAGTGGTTGCATGCAAAACATGCAATCCACCTTTTACACTAAATGTCTGTCCACATGTACAATAATGTTCACATTCAAACACATTTCAGTAAAAAGCAAATACGTTTTTTTTCCTTACTATTTACTAAAGGAAGTACAGTAGAAACACAGTATACAGTAATAGAACACAAAAGTTTACAGTAATGCTTACAGTGAACAAAATATTGGTTTGTTGAAAGATGCATATAATGGAGGCAACTGTTGACCGCCTCAACTTGGGTTTCACTTTTCACCAGCCTCTCTTAGTGAAAGACCGTGGTTGATTACATGGTCAATGATAGTGGCACGAAGTTCCTCACTGACTTCTGTTCTTGCAGCCCTTGGAATGCCACCACCACGCATTCTTACACCTCTACCTTGCCCTCTCCTTGGGCCTGCTCTTCTCCCCAGCCCTGCTCCTCTCACTGCACCTCCTTCTGCATCTCTCACTGCTTCTGCACCTCTCCCTCCATCTCTCACTGGGCCTGCTCTTCTCCCTGTGCCCCTTGCTCTTCCTCTTCCTCGTCCAGACATTACAGTGTTTGTATTTTTCTGTTTCTGTTTCCAAAAACATCACTCCTCAAAGTCCTTCTTTTATAGTAATTGAAGGAAATAACGCCTGCCACTGAGTCTAAGCCAGACTGGAATCAGCTGTGGTTGGCCCACTTTAGCCAACATAAATCAGCTGTGTGTACATTTTTCAATTGTCTTTTTTTTCCAGCTGAGATATGTTGTTTTTGAACTAATATCATTGCAGAAGCAGATGTTTTTATACTGTATCTAAGGTTTGGATAATTGTTTTTGCTATTGTGGGATGTTGTGTGTTAACATTCGTAAATACTACACAAACAATCCATCATTTTGTTGGGAGGTATAGCTTGTCTGTTAAGAAAATGTAAGCGTTGTGGAAATGTGTTCACTGACTGCATATTGTGTGAAAAAGACATGAAATATGTGAATTGTATGGCCAAAAAAGACTGATGCTGTGCTAATTGTGTTTAGAGTTTTGAAAATGTGACAACTGTTTGGACAAATGCTTAGCGACTGAAAAAAACTGTAATATTACCACCAGTTAACCTAGGGGTGTATTAGATAATTATATTTTCTGAGACAGTCAACTTGTTTTCTGTACTGTCTTTACGTTTGTTAAGGAGAAAGTTTATGTCTTAAGAGCCTGAAAAAAGATTGTTTAATGGGCCTGCAGGCAGTGGTGGATTTAGTGATTTGGGGGCCCCAGGCGAAGACAGGCATGGGGCCCCCTTAACTCCTATTCTCACTCATTTCAATCCATTTAATAATTATTAATATAATAATAATAACTAGAGAGGGTACCATTTCTGGGGAAATTGTAGGGTGTGCTTGCTAGCGTCGGTTGCAGATGTGTCCGTTTATTAATTGTAATTTTTACAACTGATATTTCTGTATATTTTATATAAAAATGTGTATGCCTATACTTTTTATGAAGACTTCATAGATTTAAAAGCATACATTTGTTGCTGCTCATTTACAGTTCAAAATACAAAGGGTGAAGTGTAGCTACAATGAAACGGTTGTCTTCTCATTTCCCCTGCAAGAAGGAATATTGACAAGCTGTAGCAGCCTCAGTTGAAAATATATTGGGCAATCCGGTGCAAAACGGTCCTAACCTCTATGACACCTTAAGTTTTTCCCTTCTATCGACATTTCCAAGCATTTAGCCTACTCATATTGCATTCATTCATTAAGAACCCCCTTTGAAACAACAGGGCTCTCAAGTTTTGAAGACAGGCAAGAGTGACATTCTCCCCCGTCCCCCGTCCAGGGGTCACAATTAATTTAATAATTAATTGCTTATTACCTGACATCTTTGAAAGGCAGCAATGATTAATGCATTCATGGCCAGGATATAATTATAAAATATGACATTATTTTAAAAGTGACCTATAACATCGACTATGCAAAACAATTAAATTTATTTAGTGCTAATAAAATTATTACGCCTATTTGGAAAGAGATGTTTATAATGTGACAATATGTCAGTCATCGTGTGATAACGAAAATAAAACTAGGCCTCATTCCTAGCGCCCATAATCCAGGAAATGGATCATGGGAGCTAGGAATGAGGCCTAGTTTTATTTTCGACTTCCGGAGTCGGCGATTGTCATGGTAACGCTCAAACTTTCATTGCGGTAAACTAATTCTGATGCGAAATAAAACATGTGGGAACACAGCCTGTTACACCTGAAACGGGACAATTTGATCATACCTCTGCCTTCTACTATCGAGGGACGGGAGGACGACCTGAAAAGGTGGCCTCAAATAACTTACACTAGCATATTTAGCTACTTTATTAACTCTGTGCTAGCAACAGTTAATAAAGTAGCTAAATATGCTACTACGGACGTTGAAGCGATGAATAACCTGAAAAGCTCTTAGTCTTATCAGTAGCTACCTCGACAGGAATAAAGTTGGTCGCGTTTTAATAAAGGAGGTGGGACACAACCTTGTCTACCTTAAAGCAGACAGAGCCTAGTCAGAGCCTGAAAGTCCCACATCACCGGTCCTGGGTTTTAGTTTCATCGTCAGATGAAATACAAACGGCTGGGTGCTCATGTGTTGCTGGACCAGGGCATTACTAACCCACAACAATTCCTATATGAACACTTGCATCCCACCTTTACTGGCAGTACTGCAACTAAATCTGTGGAGGTCTCTCGTAGCCCAAACACAAAGTAGGATGCGGATTTCCTCCGTCGGCTTTTTGTCTACAAAATGAAATGAGTACACATACGATAGTGTTTTGGGTGGTCTCTTCAAGGCTAGGTTTTTCAGCTACATTCTTTTGTAGTCATCTGTTGGCAGGCGATGGAAACTGTACCGTTTGTCACAAGAACAATCCCTTTTTGTTGTGGGTGTGTTCAACACACTGTCGTTGAAGCCACAGATTTAGCTAAGTAATAGGTAGCCTACCAGAGCTCCGCAATGACATTTTATAACAATAATAATAACGATATAAATGACAACATATGTTTAAAAACAAACTAAATTACAGTTGAAATTACTTTAGAAATTCAACAGTCAACAGTGGTTGACGGCTGGCTGGGACTATTTCTACAGTAGACCCCCTGAGAATAAGGTGGATATAACAGACGAAGAATTGCAAGCTCCGTCTGACTCAGAGGTATCGGGCCTATGTTCGTCCCGCACTGGGTTCGAACCTGCCACCTTTGACATCCTAAGCGCCACCACTACCAACTACGCCAACGAAAAGCTAACCATCTGGCGATGCGGGTGGCGTTTTACATACCTGAGGAGTGAGTTTCACCGATACACACTGGCTACATCTATGAACTACTTGTTCTGAGCAGGTGTTGTCAGTGAACAGGCTGTAAAACTGTTGGTTAAGACACTCATGAAAAACTGATGCTAATTATCTGGTAAACATTTTCTAACAGCAGTCAAGTTGTCATTGTTTGTGTCAAACAAGTTGTGAATATGTTGTAACAGTAAAACAGAAGATCATGACTGTGCTCAAAGTGATGCTCGAGCTCCAGTGGTTTGCTTTGTAGGTGAACAAAACTTTCAGAAGACGTTGTAGCAGAATCACGAAAAATTACAGGATATGCTTTTTTCCATTGGTTGTTGCATTAAATCTTACCCAGATACAATGGTGCTATTTTCCGATTGGCTATTGTATAGACCCTTTCTTTTTTTGATTGGGTGATAAGTGGCAGGGTCGACTAAGAACTCCAGGGGAGACGCGCTTGATTCCTGACGGTTCCATAGTGAGAGCGGCGCGGCCAGAGGAATTTTGTTTGGGTGCTGCGGTATATTAAACATATTATAAATATTTTTTTTCTGCGTGAGAAATACAATGTGTGGCGGGAGGGCGTGACAAAAGACCAAAATGAGTGTCTGTCTCGCTCAATGCGTGACACTTGAGAGCCCTGAAACAAGCTATTGTAACACCATTGTCACCGGCAGTATTTCAGATGTAATCGCAATTCAAACAGTACCATCTGCTGACTGAAAATATGCCCCCAAAAACGTAAATAAGCTTGAAATGTATTTAGGGGGACATGGATAATTCAAAAAAGGTTTGTTGGAAGCGATCATTGTCAGTAACAATGCCAAATTTGGTCTCAGTCTAGAGCCCTGCGTGGAGAAGCTGACCCCGGTAAATTGTGCTACGAACAATCTAGCCTAGCTGCTGTTGCTAGCCAAACTTCACTGAGCAACACTTGTGCTAGCTGCCGCATCATTGGATACCAGTGGAGAGGAAAATGACGTTTCCTTCAGTAGTTTCAGTTTGGCAACTACTTGTTTACTCTCCTCTTTTGTCTTTCTCTTTTGTGCTCCGCTCGGGGAGTTGCGTTTTATTTAGCAAATGGGTTTTTGCATTCTCTACTGTCTCATATTAACCAACTGAAGTGACGTGCTTTGCTGCACAGTTGCTGCAATCGATGGAATAGTCCACAGTAGTATCGGGTTGGAGGGGAAGCCTGCGTTGACACAAATAGAATAAACGCTCTGTTGGTATCTTTGTTGATACTTTTGGGGAAGGTTATGACTTAATTGATTTGTATTATTATTATAGTTATTATTGATCATATAGTATTTTTATGGACTCTTTCAAGGGGCACCTGGCAGCTGGGGGCACCTGGCAGCTGGGGGCCCCAGGCGGTTGCCTACTTTGCCTAATGGGTAAGTCCGCCCCTGCCTGCAGACTGCTGACAAATACCTCAGAGATAACAGTGACATACACACAAAAATACACAATTGAGCAATTTGTGGTAATTGTTAGACAATGGGTGAAATGTTAAAATGACACAGAGGACAGAGTAATGAAAAGATCGCAATTGTTACCTTTGACCTGCAGCGATACTTAAATAGTGATCTATGCTGATCTTGGATCATCAAATACTCTAATAATCACTCTAATGATCATGGTTTTGTTATATTTAGTAAATTTACCATAAGGATTGCAGTATCTGCTGATATTTTGTTAGTAGTTCTCCCATAGAAAGTTTGGTCACAGTGATGTTTATATAGCCTGGCTCTGCCCTCCTACGTACTTCCGCTCAATTTTGATTTTGTTTCTGTACTAGGTCTGGGCATGAGGTACGTAATTCGGATGTCTCCGGTTAATTTTATACCTGTCCAATCAGCGAACAGAGGGAGTGGCTGAGAACGATGACGATGATGTTGTGCGCTAGTTTGTGTCGTAGTTCCGTAATGGCGGCGGAGAAAGATGCGAGCGAAGCCATTTGGTCCGTTGTGGCAACGCTGCCAAATATACAGAAGTTAAAGCCGGAGCAAGAACAATCTTTGATCCCAACGGGGTTCGTTTGATTTTCAGTCAAGGCTAAGGCGAACGCTAGCGATTGGTTATGGCAGATCCAGAGTGGCTCTGGGCAGATCCAATAGTTTTAAACTTCAACAGAGTACCCGCCTTCAAGGAAGTTAACGCTTGTCAATGGAGCGAGCCCAGACTCTCTGTACAAATGAAATGTATGAGAGTCTAGTTAGGACCAGGCTAATGTTTATAGGCCCTGTTAAAGACTTCATAGAAAATCTTACCTAAATACCTCTTTTACAAAAACTCAGGTGTGCTAAGCAGGGTTGCCAGGTCTGTGTGACAAAACCAGCCCAATGGCCAATCAAAACCAGCCCAAAACCAGCCCAATGGCCAATAAAACCAGCCCAAAAACCAGCCCAATATCAGAACTCAAAATATGCCCCTGCCAAACCATATACACTGCTTTTAAAGTCCAACAGCATTGCTATCATTGCCAAATGTATTGTAATATCTACAAAGTAACACCAAATGTTTAGCATGCCAGCATTAAAAGCAGTTTTCAGGAGGTTTTCTCAGGAGACTGAGAGCATTAGGCACGTGTGCACACGCACAGTGCGTGTGTGTATGAGGGCTTGTCCCATGTCAATGTGTGTACGTGCTGATCTGGAGTCAGTTTGGTAGGATTTGAGTATAAATAATTTCATTTAAAATATGGATTTTTATTGAAAGATATTCATGTAATTTGCATGCAAAATAGGTCTACCCGAACCAGCGGACAAAAAATTCAACCCACGGCAACACTTCAAAAGTAACCCAATTCTGCGGGAAAACCGTGGACCTGGCAACACTGGTGCTAAGCTTCAGACTGTTTCATTCATGTCTGCTGGCCAATTGTAAGTCCTTAGGCAAGCTTAAAGTCACAGCCTAAAGTTTCGGAATCATTTAAGGTCTCAACATCTCAAATTCATTTGTCACTTGCACGGCAGCATGTGATATTTCAAAATACATTTTACAATCATGTGGTCTAAGCATAAGAACTGAAATGTCACATACGCACACTGAATGATCTTTCATTAGACTGTTTATGATATTTAGAGTATCTTTCTACAAAACTTCACAAGAACCTCATCCATGTGGTACATTGATTAATATATAAGAGGTAGAAATATTGACATATTTCTTTGCTCCAAGACACATTACTGTATGCGCATCTGCTTGCGTTCCCTCCACCCAGCCTTAACCTTTGGTTCTGTCTTGCTCTTTCTGCAGAGGAAAAGACGGATATCGTAGCTCTCTATCATGGATCTTGAGAGCAAAACCATACCACCGAGATAAAGTGTCTGTACTGTTAATAAACCGTAAGTGAGTCTTCCTGACTGAACCAGATCAGTGGAATTCTTCGGATGGCAATAATGTTGTAAACCAGGTTGACTGGGAATTCTTTTGACCTTTCAGCTGCTCCAAAGCTACACATCCTGTAAAACCAACCTGACTGTCTGTAGTAAAATGTGAAAGTTACAAGAACACTGAAGCCAGTACGTTGATGTTTTCAGGAAGACTATCATGCACATTATTTGCATGCTGATTTGATAAGAGTGTCTGAAGTGAATAAAAGAAAATGTCAAGTGTTTGAATCTGGTTAAGGTGTAGTTTGTGTTTCCATATTGCAATACATTGATTTCAAATATAGTCATGAAAAAATAAAAGATTGACTAGTATTTGAAATGTTTCCATACAGCTTTTTAATTCGATTTTTGCACATTTCATTATTTTACATGTAGAGGATAACTAAAATGTTTCTTTGCCAAACATTATTTTAGCACAGCCTGTTAAAACTCCACTGCCTTAAAATTGAGGTTTCAATCAAAACTCAAAGCCTTTTAATGTAGAGTTTTGATGTCTGAAATATTGACATCACCGAAATGTCATCCACAAATTCCCAAAAACCTTAAAGTGAATTTACCATCCAACCCTGATATTCACAGTAACAATAAAGATAATTACCTTAAAGGTTATCGGTAAACACCAGGTGGACTGTATACATCAATATTGCTTGATGGTGTGAGGTAGGTCTTGGACTTGATATGCATTTCTAACTGTCTTCTCCTGAAATGACAGCAAACTATTGTGCCGTTCCCCTGGCCAGATGAATATCCATAGCCAATCTCATAAATCTATCATTTAAAGTCACCCTAATGGAAACCTGACCAGATGACTGGTTAAAGGGGTGCAAATTGTTCCATTATGTAAGGGATAATGCCCGACGAGGTGTACAATATCATACATTAATAATGATATGAGATCACACCAACCGAAAATAAACAGCTGAAATGAAACTCCCATTTAAATTCAGTCTTGTATATATTGCAAGTTCTTATCTCTAAGTGACATGCCAAATTGTTATTGTATTATCATAGATAGTTATGCTGTTGTCTGTCTTTTATTTATTTTTTTATGTGGTGGCTATTCCTTGGTCACAATACATTTAATTAATGCATTGACAATTTGATAACTATGATAATAAGCCGACAAAGTACAAAATAAAAAGGTTTTATAGGCCTATATTAATACCTTCTTGAGCATCTTATGCAGGCCGCATGATCATGCACAATACTCCCTGCAGATAAAAACATCTAGTAAAAGGCTTGCTCCTTTGAACTCTGGGAGACCATGGAATGTAGCAGGAGGTGGTGAGGTTAAAATTATATTCTTAACATTGAAAAGTAGTGCGTTGATGCAATAATTCAAGTGGAATGACCTACACTGGTATTGTTCGAGACTAGAGTCTTTGGAAAATCAATACCTTAAAATAAGAAACTGTTGATAAGGGTGATAATACTGTTAGAAAAGTGAATATGTTCCAAGTGCAATAAAACATTGAATGACCTTTACACACACTGATGTTTATGTATCTTGGAAATCAATAGAGCTTGAACAAAAATAGTTATGCAATGATAAAGGGTAAGGGACAATGCCTTCTTGGAATAGCTTACTTAAAGCCAATGAGTCACTGATCTCTATGTTTACATATATTCAACCATGAATTTGTATGTCAAATAAGGTCTAGCTTACTCAATGAAACATTTAAACCATCCAAAGAGGCAGTCTGGTTATCTTGTACTGGGAGATGCAGATTAAACATGTAATGCACCTTTCACCTCTGCCAAAGAATGCATCAACAGATATCATACATATGAAATCTGCACTAGGTAACACAAATATATTCAAACATAACAAACAGTGCCCTTAATTATTGTCTGACCTCCTGCACTTTCCTCCAGCTTGAGCTTGATTGACACAACGTAAGCCAAGGAGAAGGGTACACCTCACCAAGCAAGGCAGGCCTCTCCTTGGGTGATTGGCAGGAACAGGATCACATTACAGTTTTTTCCAATTGCTTACACACAAAAATGTCAAATAACACACAGTTAGTGAAATCTGACACTCAAGGAGCACAACAGAAGGCCAGACCTGCACAACTATAAGCACATTCTCATCCTCACACTATTTTCAAAATACTACACACAGTGTTTTGCAAATCACTAAACACACTTTTCTACATTAGACACAGAAATTTAAGATTATGTCACTTCATTGCCTTTTTTAGACATTGCCTTGTAAAATGCCACACATGTGAATAGATGGATCAAACACAGGCGTCAGGTGTACAAGCACTAAAGTGCTAAACTGTAAACATACCAATCAGGTGTAAGCACTATAAAAAGGCAACAGGTCAGTGTACCTGTCCTCATAAAAAATGGAAGGCAATGTTGCAGGTAGAGGAAGAGGGAGAGGTAGGATGAGAGGGAGAGCCCATGGAGGAAGGTAGGGAGAGGGAGATGTAGACCTGGAGGCCATGGAAGAATAGGGCCAAATTTAAAGTATCTAATAAAATTCAAACAACATTGAACATTGGTTGACCATGTTGTGAACCATGGGGCAACATTGAGAGAGGCTGGACAGAGAGTTCAGCCCAACCTCAGCAGATATAGTGTTGCAACAGTAATTTTGACATTTCGACAAGAGCACAGGTAACTACTATTCTCTACTGTCTACAGTACAGTGCAGTAAAATGTAGCTACATGTAGCTATAGCTATATGCACTACATCAGTACTTTTTTTGTACATATTTACTGCAGTTCATGATTGAAATAATGTACTGTATTTCATTTGCTGTATTCTTTCTTTTGTCTCCACAAATGTATTTGCTGTGTTTACAGACTACTATGTAGCCTACTACAGTATTTGATTTGAAATATGTGCTGATTTCCTGCACAAAATGCAACCGTTACATAGACAATTCGGAAAAATACAGTAAATATTTTCAACAGTGGGCAGTACTGGTGTTGTGTGTTGTGTTTGGTCAACATATTCATGTACTTGTACGTATTCTACTGGAAAAATATCTCTGACAAAATCAAGCAGGTTATATCATTAGAAAAGAATAGTTAGTGTAAAAGTATTTTAAATGTTGCACCACAGTGTGTAACTGGTTCAAACAGAGTCCAATTTTATGAACCATGTGTGTGGCATATGGTGACAGAAATGGGTTTTTATACATGATTGTATAGTTTTGAACGAAGTGTTGCATTTTGCAAAAGATTGGAGGTGTTCTGCTACTTGTATGTTTAGTTGTGTGAATTGTGTGTTGTGTTTTGACAAAGTGAGCCCTGTTTTCAAAATTGTGCTTAAGCAATTGAAAAAAACTGTAAGATAATTGGCTGGAAAGTAGCGGCCTGCTCCAGAAATTATAAATTGACATTCCACCTGCACTGAGCTGTCTGTGTTGCTAAACAACTCAGAGGGCCACGTTAGCTTACAGAACATGTTTATTGATTGATTATATTTCCTATAGTGTTCTTTCAAGATGTTTATTTGCACAAATAACTTCTCTCTGTTTCAAACCAATGGGTATTCTAGCAGAAATTGTGTATTTACAAAGAAGATAGTGTTCACAAAATATCACAGAAGCTTTCAAAAAAGGCAAAATAAAGCAGGCATAGCCAGGGTATAATGTTTTTCACATGCTGTGATTCAGATAGGGTAGCAAAATGACATCCTTTACCACAATCTTGTTCAAAAAACACTCAAATGTTCTCTCTCTCTCTTTGTCCCTCTCTCTATCTATCTTTCTTACTCTTGAAAAATGCAATACATGTTCTTCAAGGTTAGGTAGGATATGACGTATGAAAGGATGACCTCTGGTGGTTGGTTATGCAAAATGTGAGTGTTGCTTCTCACTGTTGATCTACTTACACTAATATCTCTGTCTGCTTCCAAAGTGTAGCTTGTGTAGCCTGAACATACAAGATAGAGTTATTAATCACATTTAGATAAACGATTTAATAAACAGTCAGGATATTGATGCATATTTGCTTCTATGAGACCACAAGACCAATTTGCATATGCCATTGTCACACCCCCTCGAGCAGCCAGATAGACAGCAGCACTCTGGCTCTCCGGATTATTGACTGTGGCACCTGTGTCTCATTTGGTTGATTACTGTGCACTTCCACATGTGTTAGTACATACATCCCTCATTTCTCTAAGGTCTTTGCAAAGTCTTGTCTAGTGTTAAGTAAGCCTACAGACCAAGCATTACTCTTTCATATCTATATCGATTTTAAATGATTTTGACCCTTGCCTGTATTTTTTACTATTCTCTTGGATTACCCTCTATTGCCTTGTTTTCTACCTGTTCTAATAAACTCTGCTCCTGGATCTACTCACCGGTGTGTGGGGCATTACAGCAATGATGCCAACATTTGAAATCTAAAATCAGTAAATTGGTGTATTTGGTGTAGAGTGCAATTTCAGATTATTTTTCTTTAGGTTTTAGTCTTATTTCAACTCGCTTGTGGTAGGTATAGTTGCAGTAAAAGTTCTGATGTAGATTAGAATACAGATAAATTGTAATGGCATCTGCAAGGCAGATCTGATCCCCAAACATTAGAGTCCAACTCCCTTGCGGTCTTGTAGCTGAATGGAAGTGCATCAATTTTCTAACGTCTATTGGAAAAACTTCCAAGAAAAATGAAGGCAGTTATAGAAACAAAGTGGGAACCAACTCCAGAATAATGCCCATTGTTTTGTACTGGAGGGTTAAACAAACGTGTCCGTATATAATACTCCACGTATTATAGGCCATGGTGTGGGCCTATAGAGAGTAGGTACAAGAAATATACCAGCCATGCCTTTGGGAGTAGACTGCGTTAGAATTGTCTGATCTCCTCTTTACTTTGCTTCCTCCAACCCTCTCCCCCCCTACTCGGATATTTTTAAGATATATGAAACCCAGGTATTTTCGATATAGGTTGGAGACAAGTAGGCTATTATAGGAGACGACGAGTGGATGATCTCGCATCTTTTGGAACGAACCCTAGGTTGCGACAGACGCACTTGTCCGTTGGCTAAAACGTTCCGTACAGAAACACCATCAACCGGTTTATGAATAAGGCTAATTTACCATCCATCAGTGCTTTGCCTACTCAAGTGGGATGAGACTTGACATTTAGTTTAAAATTTACTTTGTAGTGTCCCCCAATTGATTAATAAGCAGACATAGTGCTAATTGTGAAATTCGATTGTCTGACGAGCGCTATACTGGCTGTGCCGTACTGTGTCACAGTGTGTGATTAGCTAGAACAAATTGTTCTATTGTACACCACAGTACTAGGCTGCTACATACATACCAATTTTTGGGAGTTGGCTAACAACAGTAGCTAGCTAACGTTAATTTAAGATACGTGGTAGTATTTATTATTGAAATGGAGTCTTTCATAAAGTTCACAAATCAAAGTCAAGGGAGGGACCGTATTTTCAGGTATGTGAACACATTGGCTTGCTAACATAGTTTGTAGCTAGCACTAGCTATATTACTGTAGCCTACTACTGAATATATTAGCCTACTCAGCCTACAGTCACTGAATGTTGATCAAAGACAACATGTACAATGGTGGCTTGTTTCTTCTTCTGTAGCTCGAGTTTAACTACCAAGCTTAAAATGTAAAGAGTTTAGTTGGTAATTGACAGTTATAAAATAAACGAATAAGCTAGGTAGCTCTAACTAACCTAACCTGTGTGTTGTTTATTAAAGGGCAACCCAATATGCTTGCGCTTTTACGAAGTACTTACTAAGAAATAATTCAGCCCGAAAAGAAATAGTGATGAAGCTGAAAAGTCTGGAGTCAAACATGAGTTCTGGCAGAAAATGTGAGTCTTTTTTTTTAAGTCAACACTCACCATGTTTGTTTGTAGCCTGGCTAGCTAAATTATTTTAAGTTTGACAAATACATATTAGTTGACTGTCGTGTATTGTCTCATTAATTTGACCCCTTTCTATGATAATTTTTTTTAAATTGGGAACATGCTTAACTTCTACGCATTGTTTTGTCTTTCAGTGTTTAGACTGGGGAACACCGCGAACTCCGTTGAAGCTGCAGCACGAACCTTGAAACTCTCTGACCCAATTCTACGCCTGTGCCTTACAGTGGCCAACCTCAACCGCGCCCTTTACTTTATTTGTGATAATGTACTTTGGGCCCGAAATGTTGGCCTAATCCATGATATTAACAAGGACCGGTGGAGCTTGCACGCTTCTCGTTACTACTTCTTGTCCTTAGTTATGAGTCTCACAAGAGATGTTTACGTTATCTCTCAGATAATGGTGCAGAGGGCAAAAGATAAGAGCTTTCAACAGAAAATCAATCAACACCTCAATGACAGTCCTGAGGTGGCCCCTGTTATCATCCCTCAGATTGATACCTTTCTCTTTGTTCTTATTGAGAGCCTGAAAAGCCATCCAGCAGTTGCCCTGGACACAATGAAAAACATATGTGACATTTTTATTCCACTGGACAAGTTAGGAATCTACCAGTCAAATGCAGGGGTGGTGGGCTTTTGTGGTCTGATATCCTCATTCTTAGGAATAGTGTCTCTCCTGCAGCCCAACTTGAAAATGAAGCCATAGACAAGCTTTTAGGAAAGAGAGGTACAGTGACTTGGGTCTAGTGATTGTAAAATCACTAGTCTAGTGACATGTAAAACCTGGGTCTAGTGACATGTAAAACCCTGGCAAAATTTGTATTTATTGGGATACTACTGCAATGTGCATTGACTGCTCCCCATTAGTTTTGTAAGCAAAGCTGAATGTTTTGGCTAGATGGAAAAGTAAGGAAACTCAAAGTAGTATATGGATTTAATACTAGGATGTTGTTTCTTTTCATTTAATAATGGGACCAACTTCAGTTCACTGATATTAGCCTATTTTTCTATAAGGGAACAGCTAGGAGTATTGTATGTGTGCAATAGGCTAGTTGTGAATCACTGAGGTTATTGTTATCCTTGGAAGTTCTTAAACTTGAAAATGACTTTCTTGAAAACTAATAATGTTTAACTAACGTACGCCTTAAAGCCACCACAACACTGCCCCTGTAAGCCATCAAATATCACTCTTTAATAAGACTAGGTTTTTAAAGGTTCAATAGCACTTTCTGGAGGTCTAGCTTTTTAATAGTCTCTTTGCTACAGTTTACATCGATAGTACAACCTTGTTTTTCTTCTTCTTTTTTTTACAGTGTGCTGACAGATTATTCCTGATATGTGCACCCAACAAGTTATTTCCAAACTGGCACGAAAAGCTGTGGGAGTACAGTTTGGTCGCCTAGCACTGTGTGAATTTATACCATAATCAAGTTTAACAATATTTATATAAAAATAGTACATATTGCTGATTTAATCATTTTTTTTATTTAATTGGAGAATAGACTTAATATTTTTCTAATTGGTAAAATATATGTAAAACTGTGAGTACTGTATTTTTCTGTTTTGTATATTAAACTAAATTGGTAGGGTGCTAAAAATCCTGACCTCACTACCATGTAAAAACTTTAGTCATCATGGGACCTTTGTAACGCAAACACAATAATGGTCAGCACTAGGGCTGTCCCCGACTAAGATTTTCTTTGGTCGACCAAGACTCGACTAAAACGTCTGAAAATCGACTAATCGAAATTTGAAACGCTTTTTTTTCAACAAAAAAAAAACATACAAACATTTTCCCGATCTGACTCAATGGCTGCTGGACATTGAACTATGAAAAATAAACCGTTGTTGGCAGAGTTTGCATTCAATGTTTTTTGAGTCACCCGGTACTTTGTAAATGTAAATGTACATTAATGAAATGCTGCCATACCACAGATTTCTTTGCCATTTTGACTAATAACACCGACAAACAGGGGCGTAGCCACGTGGTGGCCAGGGGGGGCCACGGCCACCATTGGTCAGAGAATGGCCACCCTGCCGAAAAAATGCATTAGTATTCTTTTTACAAAGTCGTCTTATATTGTCATTTGTCACTTACGCTACAAGCCCCAAATTCGCAACATGTTGGGCCACGCCCCCATCAACAGGGCAAGACGCAAACCAACGTACCCGCATTCTGACAGCGCTTCAATGGAGACTAGCAGCTAACCACTGGATATCGTTAGAAAACTGCTGCTCTGAGTGATGCCGTGTGTGAGTTTTAAAATAGTAGTTTTTGACAATCAAGTGCCACCCCAAATAAAAGACTGGCCAGAGCTGGCCCCCCCAGAAATAATGTCCTGGATATGCCCCTGCCGACAAAGTAGGCTATGGCAGAGTTTTTAGTTTGGCAGCCAATTGTGCTCGTGCTGTGTGTAATTTCTGTAGAACATTTAGTTAATTCAGCAATGATGACACAAGCGGGAATCAGATCTCACACTGCCATATGCAGCTCGACTAAAAGAATCTTAGTCGACCAGTTGGCCTGTATAACAAGCATGTTCTCCAATTATCATGTAACAGATTTTTTCACTGTGAAGTATGTATGTTTGCATAACATTTTGAAGCTTTTTAATGAGTAGTGCTTTAAAATAAATTGACCTGTATACCCTCTTCGTAGTATGAAGCAGGGGAGCTCAATATGAACTTTATGCAACTTATATCTCCAAGGATTGAAGAACCTTCAGTATCCTACCAGTGCAAAATGTGCTGAATGAAACTAAATTCCTTTTAAACCATCTTTTAAAAAATGTTAAATAAAGAAATCACAATGTTAACATGTCATTATAGTCACTGTGTCAATAGTAATTCCGTTCAGATCAACTGTGATTTTATGTGACTATGAGCAATAGGCTACATTTGTTTTCTCTGATTGTTCTTTTAGGATAGTTTTCTGTAATTTATAGAAATTGCATGATTCTGTTGAGAAACACAGAATATTTTGGGAATTTTGCAAAATACTTCTGTTTAGTAAAACTGATGTGACAGTAGTTACTGTTAAAGTAGTATACTTTAAGATTTGAGATCCATCAGGCTTTGTAAAAGTCTACACTTGTCATATTTGCAAAACATTTTATGTTATTTCTTAAAATGAATCATAGGAAAATAATTGATTGAAAAGAGCTTTATTTAAAAATTTTACAGAGACTAACAGAAAATTGCAAAAATATATTCAATTTCCCTTTCACCATATCTTCTGTCTCCATTCAATAGACTGAGGAACTTGTGCAAAAGAGAAACCAAAACACATGAATAGCAATAAATAGTAACAAATTTGTTCTCATACGTAGACAGACTGCTGTAAGTTATATTGACGAGGGGTTCGATTTCACATTTCATTTTTTTTACATGTATTTTCGAATATCAACAAATAAAGTAAACACACCACCTAACAGTTTACTTGAAAAGGGTTAATTTGACCTCTATTGTTTTATACATGACAATATATTTTGCATTTGAAAGGCCAGTATATTGTTTGAATAGAACAAGTATCTTATTTGTCTGAATACCATAAATAGCTGTCTTGAAACTATTTAAAAATATTTGAGAGCAAACCTTTTGTTTACATATTATTCAATCAAATTGATTTATAACAGTAATGCAACATTAATTCCATGTCACTCAAGAATTCCCTAGAAGGCACCTAGCTAACTTCTGCATACACCACAATTAGCACTTATTCAAATGAGTAGCCATTATGGCCAAACGTCCAATACTGCACACAGCGACAGTGATCTGTCTTGGTATCAAATAATATAGCCTAATGTGTTTCCCCAAAAAAGACAGTAACATACATCTCATTAGTTAAGGAGAAAGAAGTCATGAACTATGATGTTACAAAACTATGACTGCACATACTTTCACCTTTTGCTGATTAATTGACATTACAAAACCATTCTGACACTATACTGTGTGGTATCTCTAAAAGCTTCTCGTCATTGATAGTGGTAGTTTGATAGAATCAGACAATCAAAACTCTGACATCACAGTGAAAATCATTTTCTGGTCATGATTATCAAAATGATTAGCACTGATCACTTTTCTTGTTTACAAAACCCTACGACATAGACAAAGGATTAAGACTTTCTTGATAAAATACACTAACACTTACAAATGAGACAAACAAATGCATCCTTGCAAACATCCATTAACATAAATTAGACTAAAAACAAAGAATACAAATAATCAGATCATTTCAACTGTGCAGATAAACAAAACTGAGATGAGATGTTTCAGGGAGCATGTACAGTATCACAAAAATAGAAATGTGCGGTGGGTATGTTACTGTAAGGCAAAACGTTTCTTCTCATTTCCACCCATCATTAAGACAGCACTTAAGTAGTAAGATAGTGTTCACTGGCAGCCCCACATATTCAAATGTTGCTAGAAGTTACTATATTGGAAAATAATGTCTTTAAGACACTGCATGAGCTATATGAAATCACTAGTAATTGCGTCACTGACAGATACATACATATAGTTAAAGTTGATACGATCAAGTTAGAATGAAGGCATCTCTACCTGCTAAATGTTGGAAAGTAACATTCACTGATTTCACATGACAATCCATCCAGTTCTAGCAAATCTTGAATGAAACCATGAGTTGAATGTACAGAATTGCATTCCATCCAAAAAGCTTGGAATACAATGTTACCATAGCAATTTCCAACAGAGCTGTTTCAAGAGCAAGAGAAGAGGTGCAATATGGCATAAGATAAAGGATATTGATCAAGTTAATCTTAAAAAGCTAACATTTCAGATACTTGATATTTTCCTCTTTAGATGTTCTGAGATATTTTCACAGGATCTTATTTCCAAGTTTCTGCAACCAGTGATTAAAACCCTCTCCATAGGACTCAATATTTTCTATCCTTATCTTACATTTATACAATCAATGATACAGCAAACAACAAATTGTACAGAGTACTTAAATAGAACATTTATGTTTTTAAATAACTGGGTATTAGAAGTTTGGGTTCATCTATCCACGTGATTGTAGCCTCAAACCAATGGGCCTTTATGTGTTATAGCAGTAGACAAAGCGTTAAAAGCTTTAGAGCCAGAGGTTATGTCTATTATTTTGTGTTCTAGGTAGACATGTGTATGTAGCTTTAATTGGGTTGCCAAGCTAACCATTTACACAGCACAAAATTCCAGCCATTACAACAGCACTCATTCTCAAACAATCTGGCATTAAAGGGCTTCATTACATCATAAATTTGTGGTATGGGCTCCACTTCCAACAAAAGAACCATGCGCTCCTTTTCCACTGGGAGGAGTAAAGTGAATGTGTGATTCCAGGTCCTCCTTTCGGTCCACAAGGGTGTGGAGTGGAGAAGAGACCTTTGGTCCATTAGTAGCACCCCGGGAGGGTGGAGGCCAGTAGCTATGAGTGTGTCTGTGTACGGTCGTAGTCCAGGATGAGACCTTTTATGTGTGACAGTTTCTGATGCAGATATTCACATCGCTTCTTCTCATCCCGGTACCCAGGAAACTTCTACAACGACGATACAGAAAGATATCAGCGAGGTGAAAAAATGAATGAGAGCAGCCACAACAAACCTTTTTGCCTGAAACCTATTCGCCCAACCATAACTTACCTTTTTATACTTTCTGTATTTCTGCAGGATTTGGTCCTCCATAAGCTGTGAATATTGCAGAGAAAACACATTTGAAGCAAGTGTAAATAAAACATCTTACAGCTGCTTGGTATATTTTAGTCATCCAGAAAGGGGTTGTGCTTTATGTGTCATCTGTTTCTAGCCCATACCTTATATTCTTGTGTTCCAGGGGAAAGAGTGTTGATCTTGGAGCCCAGCTGAACAAACATCTCAGTGATAGTACCAATGCGGTCATGCAGGACTCTGTACTCATCGTACTCTGCACAGAAATCCTCCTTATACTGTTGACGCTGGTCTGATGCTTTAATGGTGTTGTATTTCCTGGAGAAAAAAAAACAGAAAACAAACATCTGAAGCAGTGTCACTCAAACAGACAGGCCTGTCACATTGAACGGACTGAAATTGAAAGTACAGTTATAGCTGTTCCTCATTTTATCCAGTAGGTGACATTGTTTGCTAGCAAGCCATTTGAGTAAATTGTCCCTTGGACATGCACATTTTCCACTATTTATATGACTGTTTTCAAGCTTAGCCCAACCCTTTAGGAGAAAATCTGCTCCTTTTCTCAACAAGACTTTAAAGTTGCCAAACAATGGAACAAAACAATTCGGTAACAGATGGTACAAAAATAACCTACGGCTATATTGTGTTTACAGTTTGCATATCGAATGACTTCTTAACCACAAGCCTAACTTAAAAACCTGTGGTGATTATAAAATGGTTAAGAAGGACTGCCTTGGAACTTACATTAAATAATCAGGCAGTTCCTCAGGTGAGGTACGAGCGACAGGTGTTTTGGTCCTCTCATGGTCTGGAGACACACAAAGAAAAAGGTTCATGTAATCTGCAAATGCAAACGTGATAAAGCTCCCATCATGCCAAGGCTGATGGAGTTTTTAATCACTGCTACTGATAAGAGACATGCTCCAAGGCAAGCGGTGACGACAGCACCCCATCACAGGAGGCAGAACTGCCTGCTGACTTGCTGGACCGTAGGTTACCCAGCTGTTTAACAGGCAATCATCTACAGACTAGCCCTCGAAGGGAGGGAGGCGAGCCCAACACTTTTAACACAAATTTAGAACTACTGTCACTCAACACAAAATATAGGGTTCAATTACATCGATAATTCAACAGAAAATGCATGATTTTCTGTTGATACTTTATACAGTCATTTACCAATAAGATTTTCCTGATTGTGCTTCAGGTCAGGGCTGCTTTCATCCCAGTCTGCTTTTAAGCGCTCCCTTTCTTTGTCTTTGTGCTTTTTGGACTTCTTCTTTTTGTGTTGGCTGTTGGTGAGCTGCTGGTCAGTGCAAATGGGAGTCTTTGAGGGCTTGGGGCTGGGTGCTGCCTGGGCCTGCTCTGTCCGCTCCGCTTTAGGAGTACTGGAGGAGCCGCTGAGTTTGTGCCGTGCGTAGAGACTGTTCGGGCTCCCTTGGATGTGGTTGTTTGTCCTCTCAAACTCAGTTTTAGTCTGTACACTAGTGTTTCCTTGAGCAGGGGTGCTACGAGCCCCATTGGGGCCAAGATGTCCATGGGAGGGGGACTGCAAGGGTAAACTCGGGTCTAGAAGTCTCTGTTTCTTAGGAGTCTGACAATCCGGTGGGTCAGAGTGCACTGGACGTTTCTAAAAGAAAATATGTAAATGTTACATTTTACTAATAAAACTACATGAGAGCTTTTGAACTGGCTCCTGAAAACAAGCCCTGACTGAACAGCCTCCAGCACAGACATCAATAAAAAGCAGATGGTACAACACCAAGAAATGTTCCTTTTTCTCCACATGTATGCCGCAGTAAACCCAACTGTTGTTAAAACAATTTTAAAATGGTCTGTATTACAATTTACCCCTGCAACAGAGGCACTGTTTCATGTCTAAAACTTTACAAAACTCATTCTCATAATAGTGCAGCAGTGAGTAAGCAAGGTAGAACTCATTTAAAGGTGAATATTTACCACAGGGAGACTCTTGACAGGGCTGAGTTGTGAAGGAGAATTCCCTGCTGTTTTAAGGAATGAATTACTGGACTGGAAACTCTTTGACTGGTTACTTCCAAGTGGCTGGAGCTTCCTGAAACATTGAAATGGAAGACACTGTCATTTTTTTGTTCAGATTAGGCATGGTGGATAATGTGCTGGTTTTATAGTCTCTATATTGTAGTTAAAACTTAATATGCAATGGTGTTGATTTCAGTAAAGTAAAGTAAAGAAGGTGGGGCTGTGTTTTCAGAGGAAAAGAGAGCCAAAACAGGAAGAACCGTCTGGTTACAGTAACTGCAGGATCAAGGGTCATCACTTACAAGGAATGAGGAAAGTCTGAGTATTGTCAGAGAACAGAGAAACATGCCGTATGTCATTGGAGACAGATCTTTGACCCTGAAATATCTTACACCATACTCATTGAGTAAACACAACATTTAGGCATGTGGCCAATTTATTCAAACGTTTTTTTTGTTAAGCTTTCCCATGTGTCTAATGATAAAATCTACAGGAGGCAGGCACTAGGACAGAGCAGTGTCCAGTAAGGAGGAACAATGGTGCCAGATGCAGGCTCTGCTAGCCCAAACACTCTACTGGCAATCTGCTTCCTACAGCTCCTTCCTCAGATAGAGCCCAGTCAAACCAGAGTTCAGTCATTCCTCCCACAGGACATAAAGCCTTTTCAACAGCATGATCAGTGGAATCCGCTCTAAGCTCGACTGGGTTCATGGCATTCTTGAAATAAGGCCGACTGACAGACAAAGCTGCCAAACCAGAATGCATAAACACGTTTCTAAACAGTATCTATAGAGATGTTTATATGAAAATCTTAAATGATGTTTTACTGCAATGAGGAGCTGTGTACCTCCTTCATGTTGGAAAAAATAACCTATTCCCTCTTTATGTCATTACTCAGGATTTGTGAACTGAGGGAAAATATTCAGTTGCACAATAAGCAGATGCAGTTGGCAGTCCTTCAGAATGATCTACTGTTTAACAGGTCTCTCCAACTATGAGAAAACTTGTACCCCCCCACCCCCCTGTTGCAACTAATTGTAAGAATCACTTGGGCTTGATAAGGCTTTTAGTGCAAACCTACAGTGCAGAAGCTTTCCAAGAGGACAGTTGGAGAGCCCTGATTTAGAATCCCACAGCCAGTGTTCCCTGTCCATGGGATGACGCTCTCATTCTAAAAAGCATTGCCTTGCTACTCACAGCCCTCCACATTAATTGTATTTGGCAACATCCTGCAGTGAATATTTCTCCCCGTACTTTGATGTGCCCATTAACAAATTCATCAGTGCATAGAAATAGTCATTTAGTAGCTATGCTTTCAACATGATCACAGCAGACTGCCACATTAATCCACCGGTCTGGCAGACTTAACACCAGCACGTTGTCAAAAGGCATCAGTGCTCGCTGCAACTGAGGAGAGGTGATCAACTAATTAGAGAAACTTACAGGTTAAACGTAGAAAGACTTCAGACTAGACGGTACCCTACCCTTCCTGACACCAATTCCATGACCCTATGGGTGATTGTAACGTTTTCTTTTGTCGATAATGAAGTGTCTGGTGTTACGTGCAGTGGAATAAACCAAGATTCTGAATGCAGGGACCACACTTACCTGGCCAGAAGCCTATGGATCAGCAGTTTCTCTTCCTCGAGGTACCCTGGCCAATCCTTCTGAACGTGCTTGTACAACTCATCCTTCAAAGTGAAGCTGTGGTCTTTAGGGTTCAGTTTTGCAATCTAGAAGTCAATGATTGGTTACATGTTAGTGTGAGAGGGCTGAATAGCTAGCTAACACACTGTATACTGTACTTACCGTATATATACTGTATATACATATATTTAGCAATCATGTTGCGTTCTTTTCTAAATAACAGCATGCATCTCTTTTTCATTTACTATGTATAGACATGTTCTCTAACAATGTATTTTCTACTTGTAAATACAACTTGAAATGATTCAAATTGAAGACCGTAAGAATTTATCATTTCGCAGTACCAAAGGAACCAGAATCTAACTCAGACATACATTTCTCAGAGCTTCTGGGCACTGCTGGAGACACCACACCCTTGTCAAAACACAATCTTCTCCTCAGAAAAGAATGAAAGTACAACCCTAATTACAGCTACCAGCGGCGGACGCACACGTCTTTCCTTGATGAGTGCAATGACTCCAAAATAGGCAGAGCACAGGAACTAACCTCAAATAAACTAACTGGAATAACCATTTTCGCCTCACAAATGTCTGATGGTAAACAAAGCCATTAACATTAACCAGAGGGGTTGTAGAGTAGCTTTTTACTTTCCATTTGGAAAGTCCCCTGTCGAAAGGCAATCGAGATCCCCTGTAGGGATCTCGATTGCCTTTAAATGTTGCTGTGATTTCTGAGATACGTTGATAGAGAGTTCCTTGCCTCTCAGTGAATGGGTAATTATAGAGCGTCATAAACCAACCCGACCAATGTACTTCCCCGCCCTATTCCTCACCTCGTCTAGTACAGAGCTCAGGTCGGCCTTGTCCTTGGGACCAGACTTCTCTCTCTCCAACCATAGCAGTAGCTCAGGCTTCCTGTAGGGTTTTAAGGCTAGCAGGTGAATTATGCGTTCCCTCAGTGACCTATGGGCCAAAAGACTAGGGGCATTGCTCTTCTTGTTGCTGGGGGAGTGCTTGTTGCTGCTGTCTGTGCCTATCGACAGGCCTGGCTTCTTCTGGATCTTCACACATTTACCTGCAGATGAAGAAGAAAGTGTTTACATGAAGATTCCGTGAGAGTGAAGACTGCTGAATTGAATTTCTACACTGTCCTCCCAACTAAGCTAGTATCCCTTAAGTGTATATGTTACTTTTCAGTGACAGTGTAAGCGATTACCACAGTTATCGCAGGGATAATCCAAAGCTTTAGTGGAAGGCCACACAATGCAATGTCGAGTGAACGTGACAAGAGGGGACGAGAGGATTGAGCCTGTTCTGACAGCCTATGTAGGATTCCCATACAGTACTCTGACAGTCCCCGGAATAGCCTTGTGTCTCAGCTCTTTTTCAATCCTCAAGCCAGTTATGCAAAGCCAGGACTCGTTTAAAGGTGAAACAAGGTCCACATCAACAACATCTGCACTTTTCCCAGTCTATGCCTGTGGTACTGTACAGTGTTCAGTAGACAAACAAACAATACACACACAGCAATGACACCTTAGTTCCAGCTGGGCAATAGATTTTAAGGCCACACATTTGGTGTGCAGGCCATTAGTGGAGGCCAGTTAAATGGTTGACAGTGGGGTTAGCTTGCTGCTACTCAAACAGGGTAGCATGGAAACTGAAGCACCTCATATAGAGAGGTTCTTTTTTCCTGTTGCCACACTAATTCACCTAGAGCCTGGCCAGCAGGACATGGCGATGCTTATAGATATCTACTGACCATAATCTTATTATAAGTTTAAGCTTTGCTTTGAAGGTTGCTACAGGACAAAGAAGAAGCACAGACTCTATATGGGACCTGTGGGGTTTGAATCTACTGCATTGCGTAATTTGTGTACTATCTACATGAGTGTTGTGATTTACTGACGTTTTACAGTAAACACATGTGAAATCAACCCACTTAACTTGGCATATAGAAAGGTTTATATAAGGGTTAAATTAATCCGTTGGGCAACTGAAGTCCAGTCAGTTCGATATGACACATATTTGACTGACTCGTAGACTGCTGTTTGTAAGTTGTTAAAAATCCTTCTTTCTTCAAGTTGTTATAACATGCCTTGATTTACAGTATCACACGCAACAATATGATATGAACTGAGGAAGTCCCAAATCAATTCCCTTCCCAATTTGAGGTTACATTGTAAATCATGTTATTAACATTGAACATAAGTGGATCAAAGGTTTTCATCTAAATCAGCCCTGAAACTTCATTCTGATTTTGACAAATGAGCAACATGAGCTTGTTTCAACAACTGCCTGTGGTAAAAGAAAAAGTTAAAAACCCAGCTAAAAACAACAAAAGAATGATTCTCCCTAACAGGGGGAGCTGACTGTGAAATGTTTGTAGTTTTGTGCCTAAAAAAGACTTTACTGTAAAATATGAGGTCTACATAATGTCTGCCAGATATTTTTACTCTCTATGATTGTGAGTCAATTTAGAAACATGGAGACGAGTATAGAATTACTGTACCACAGAAATACTGCCATCCACCACATGGGGTTTCTGCGCTTGTTGAGCGCATTGGATGGTTTTACGTTTTCATTTCGCGTCCCTTTGACATTAACTGTATGGGAGTCCATGAGCAGTGGAGTTTAGCTGTGTGCTAAAATGACTAAACATGCGACACAACCTCGCTCTATATTCCAGATCAGGAACTGAGACAGAACTTCAGGTATCCTTCAGGTACCTTTTATGACAGGATACAGTGAATCCTATCAAGTCTTTATCCTGCATTTCATGGAAATGTCATAGATATTACATACAGTATGTATGTCACCCTGCCAAGGAAACTCTAAAGCACTGTTCATAAGCCCGTAAAAGAGCCCTTTTAGCAGAAGAGTGTTGAGTGTAATATGTTGGCTCACTTCAACAGCTGCATACTAGTTTGAAACAGCAATTGCTTGTTAGTGTTTTACACAACATTTCACTTCATTAATGATCCTATCAGAAGGTTAACAGAGGGCCTCTAAATGTATGTTTGTTGTCAGGTATGCTATTGTCAGCGTGATCATCGAGATTTGATTGATCTTGTGTCAAATCTTAAGTGCACTGCTTGAATTACAGTTTTTAATTCAAATGATCTTGTACAATATTTCAGTAAATGAAAACTAAGTGAATCTCATTCCCTGTGATTAAACTCTCAGCAGAACTTTATCCACTCAGCATGAGACTTGTTAGCGCATACTTCTGACAAACGCAATCATGTTAATGGAGCCGGCAGGCAGGTTGGCAATGTGCCTGAACAATCTGGTCAAAATGACCGGAATAGAAGAGGAAAAAGAGGCGTCCCTCTTGCATGAATAATTGCAAACTGCTACTTTGATCAATTATGTGATAACTTCCACACCATATGGCAATTATCAGCAGGACAAGATGGCATAAAGCGATGGATTGGATGGCCTCTGGGAAGATAAAACACCTCGGTAGTTTGCCCTTGATCGCTTCATGCTTAGAGACACCCATGTGATGTGGCTGGGGGCCTGGCTCAGGCAGCACACTCACTGGGACGTGTGGAGCCGGGCTTGATCTCGATGGCAGAGCGGCTCCAGATGTCCTTCTCCACCTGGGACATCCTCTCCCGTGTCATCTGGTAGGAATCATCTGTGGCACACACCGTGATCTTGTCCTGAATACTGCCCTGCCCCTCCAGGTGCTCCCTGCCCTCCCTGTGGAGCAAAAAAGAAGAGATAGGATGCTAGACACAACACAGACCTCCCACTGCCCTAAGTACATGTGAGTATTGAAAATTGCTTGTTGTTTCTAGGTATAATTCCTGCTTCACTCCTATGATCAGTTAAGTAACTTACATCTTCCAGCCCATTCCTCAAAACCTAAAGTATGTTAGGGAACAAGAGAGGGATTGTGAAAGCCACAAGAACAGCACCAGCATATCCTTTCAACCAGCCCTTTGACCCTGCTTGACTACACTACCTTCCTGTTTCTGGCACTGGTCACATGTGTCAGTTGAAGCTTGTTCTTTCCTATCAGTAGTATACAATATTGACCCTTAAAAAGCTAGTGGCAGCCTCAAATTACAACACAGCTGTTTAATCAACAGATGTAGTATTTTGTTATCATAATACAAAACTGTAGAAATAGGGTGATGAAAACTTTTCAGTATGAACCTTAAGATGCATCTAGCAGTCACATAGGGACAAGAGTTACTTGTATTGGCAAAGAGAAGAGCGTGGAAGAGGGAGAGACAGAGAGAGCGTAGTGTCAAGGAAGCCCTGAGGTCACAACCTGACCGCCAGCAGGCTGTGAATTCCATCTGTGGCAGACTATGAAAACAGAGCAGTGTGTTCACTCACCCTGAGATATACTGGTGAATGCAGTCAAAGCTGGCCTGAGGTTTATCTTTGCTGTCGCTGGACAGGTAGAAGGAAAAGATTCGCAGGGCATCAGGAGACTCCGGGGACGGGGCTGGGATCTTGATGTACTGTGGCAGAGGAAACCCTCAGTATTAAATCACAGGCCAAACCACAATGTGGACACTTTAACTGCTTTTAAATAACAGAGAAACTTATTGTGTGTGTATATGTATATATTTATTTGTACAAACAAAACATGCATGAATGAATGAGCCAACCATCCAAAATAGCAAACAGAGGTCATTGGAATATGTTTTGTAACCCCACAGTAGTCCAAAAATAAGTCAGAAATAACATGTAAACATTAAAAGGAGGATGTTACAGATGTTTAGCTAAATTCCATATGAGTTCTACTGTTTTCATTTGTATCGTGTATAGCCCAGTGCCCCTCCTGTGTCATGTCTAAGTGCTATGTCCTTGCAGAGCAATTTGGTTCATAACTTTGTACTGGCTGTTCCAGTATCCACTCTTGTAGAGTACAGAGTGTTCAGTACAGTGGATTCTATTAGGAATGGAGCACATGTAATACATGATAACTAAAAGACTCAATTGCAATAAGTATAGTATAACAAGTAAATAACTTTTTATATTCTATCATCCTCAGGCGAAGATGTCATTAGTCTGTATTACACTCTGTATGACATAATCTAGCCTATCTTTAAATGTTGCTATTCTAGTGTTGCTGATTTGACATGAGATAGCATTATGTAATAAAGCTTGACACAATTCAATACTTTGATCACTTTCACGCTAACCTAAATTGAGCAAAGCACCTCAAACGTCAACATGTAGACCTTTTTCTTGTGGACCAGCATTGTGTGATGTGATGTGTGATGATATTGGAGGAGCAAGTAAGAAAGGCCTCAAAATTAAAAAGGTTTTAAAAAGGAAATTAAAATTATGTTTTTCCAATTCCAGTGGCCAGTCTGGATATCTTAAATAACAAAATAATGGTCAACCTCGAGAGAAGTCTGCGTCATAGGGTGGCTCTATCTGGATGTGACTCAGCCTCACACCTGGGTGACAACCCCCCTCTGCCTTGTACTGTTCTGTGCTCCCTAGCAACAAACTAGAACCAACATGTGATGGGCTCAGTCCAAAGCTAGTTACATAAAATGGCCTAAAAACCTACTTTCACTAGAAGGCCAGTCCAACATTGAAATTCATTAACGAACAGGTAGTATTATGTCCTTGAAAAATACTTGGATTTCTCTGTCCTTTTATCCAGTTTGTGGCCTGCCATGTTTCAGACTGAAATTGACTGTTTTGTTGAAGCTGTGTCCTAGATTCAGGCAGAAAAATTAAAAGGGCCAGAAAGTTACTATCTCTGACCCCTGCCAAACATGAACAGAAAACTTGTTGACTGAATGTGCACAGCTATGAGAGTATTAGGAAAATTATGTAAAATCAGCAGAATATCTGGTACTTTCTCTCCCATGTTGTCATAACACATACACAGTTACAAACACAAAGGAGAAATGACTACTCCTTTTTATTTTACTTTTAGTACTTGTCTTATAAGACAAACAAATGGCAGGCAGTGGGGCTTGAAACTGCCTCTTTAGTTATCTGTGCTAAGTGATTGATTCTAAGCTTGCTGGCAGAGAGCACAGTGCCGCAGGCACATGTGGCAGGCAGGAGCAGAGCTGTCACAAATGCCCAGTCATGCAGCACAGCCATAAGCAGTATCTGTAGCATGGAGCCAATAAACAGGCCCTATTTCAACACCCCCACCCCCCTCCCCTTCCCTCCTCCTCCAAACCCCACACCGTGCACCCTACCCCCATCACCCAACACACAACCTACAGCTACAACACAAAGCACAAGGCAGCCCACAAGAGTGTTGACACTTGAGATATCAAACTGACCATTCATTTTGACCTATTTCTGCCCATCTGCTTAAATGAAGTGGTGAGACAGGATTATAACAATATCTGCGTTTGGTTTCTACTAATGAACCATTTTCAACCAAGCATAAAAGTAAAGACGAAACTGAGCACTCAGATCAGGACACAATACCTTCAGATACTAGGCATGTAATAAGTGGTAGGCCTAAGGTCTCAACCAAAATGACAAGCAACAAGTCATTAAACAGGAGCTGAAGAAGTAGGTCAAGGCATTTTGCATTGCAATGGAGAATAATGTGTGTAAAATGGGCATGCTGATAAACAAAAGCATGCTTGCCCCCGGGGCCAAAGCACAGCTCAGGATTTACAGTCTTGGCTGTGTGCAATGAAGGCAACCCCCAAACCCAACCCCCACACCCTGAAGTCCCTACCCCCATTCTGCCACCACATCTCTCTCTCTCTCTCTCTCTCTCTCTCTCTCTCTCTCTCTCTCTCTCTCTCTCTCTCTCTCTCTCTCTCTCTCTCTCTCTCTCTCTCTCTCTCTCTCTCTTTCTCTCTCTCTATCTTTCTCTCTCTCTCTGTGTGTGTGCCCACGGTGTTAGGCAAGCCCCCTCCAGTCAAACGTTAGCATCGGCTAACCCCCCCGACCCCCCACCCCCTACCCCAAGCCCCGCGACGGTGCACACTTCTCATTTGAATTCTAATCAACGTCACTCAGGTCAGACTGTTCGGAGGTCGACCCCGTTTTATTCACGGCTTCCTTCTCCATCTTCCTAACCATATGTCATTTAACCCATTAGTTCCCAGCTCCCCTTTCCTGGAGAAGAGCCCATCTCCCCTGGCACCTTCGTCACATAGCTGCTTTTAGACCCTACAGGGCAAGAAGATGAAGGGCCTAAAACATGACACC
Source organism: Osmerus mordax (assembly GCF_038355195.1). Taxonomy (NCBI): domain Eukaryota; kingdom Metazoa; phylum Chordata; class Actinopteri; order Osmeriformes; family Osmeridae; genus Osmerus; species Osmerus mordax. Next base: position 12,057,466 of record NC_090053.1, read on the forward strand.
CTCCAGAAACAACCGCTGGCCTCCTGCCTCAGTGGCCTCCTGCCTCCTGCCACTGAGTCTTCTGTCTTTTTCTGTTAAAATAAAGTATCATAGCGTAAGGGTACAAAAACTGTTAAAAAAGTGTTTTTGCTAAGGTAAAACATTCTCTCAAATGAATGAATCTGACCTTCTCTGGTGATGTGCTTGGGAGCTACCACCCACATTGACTAGTTAGTCATCATTGGTCCACTGTCAGTGGGGGGTGTGGATTTCTATAGAGCTGCTGACTCATATATGCCCTTCCATGTAGCTGTAGCCTTCAAGACTAAGCCCTTCAGGACTCCAGCATCGTGTGTGTGTGTGTGTATGTATGTGTGTGTGTGACCTTTCATTCTTTGGTTAAGCCATAGGAGCCCCACACTGCCACAGGTCACATGGAAGGACTGAGACCAAACGTCTAAGATACACCACAGCTGACACTATATGACACACTTATTTTACATAGATAAACTGTCCCTCAACAGTGCCTCAAACATGGAAAACTTTTAAACTAAAGCTTTAATTTTATCGACAATATATGTTTTTTTTTTATTCCAATCAATTTCACATTATTTAGAACTGAAGATAAGAGCCTACCGCATGCATTTGGCAGTTAGACAGTTTGGGCATCCCAGCCAAATGGCATCAGATTGGCAATCCTTAGCACCTTGTCAGATTGCCCCCCTACAGGGTGCCCAGGCAAATACAATAACTGCCTCTGTGGCCCTGGCCCAGCCACATCTGCTGCCCCACAGTTCCAGTGTGTTTAGAGATGTCAAATACTTTCAGGCTGTTGTAAGGTGTGAACTGGACTGGAACGGAACAACTTAGCGGGGGCTCTGCCGTTGGAACAGGACAAAGGGCACCCTCAGTGGTGTCCATGAAAAACTCCCCCTTGCTCAGACACAGTGTAAAACCCCTCTCCATCTTTGATCACTGTAAATAATGCTCTTCAGCCTCACATTTGGTGGCAGAGGACAACGACTAAGGGGTCGTCTTCTCTTTGCTTCTGTCAGACACATCTGCCAGGAAAGATGAAAAGTTGCCTTTTTTTCTCTACTTGGCTCTGCAGATGTAAGCAAGCAGGCAGGGTTAACAGCTCTGGTATTTAGCATGGCAGCTCTGTGATGGAAGCAGGCGCCTGAATGTTAGTGATTTACTCGGAGTCTGGGCCTCCTGCCCCTGTCTGTAGCCACACTACAAGCCATTGTCCTCTCATCCCAGTCTGCTCAGCCATGGCTGCTCTGAGCCGCCCGTCTTTTGTTCCGGCGTCTTCCCCCACAGGGCTGAGTGCAGCGGTCCGACGGCCTGCCTGGATTATTCATGAACAGCAGGGACGTGTGGCTGCGTGGCGAGGGCCAGGAGGGGGAGGCGTGGGGATCCCAGTTCAGCCCCGGCATGGGAAATAGACCTCTCTCTGGAATTTGCTCAACACCCCCAACACAGCTAGGGCACCAACACAGAAAAGTCCTCCATGAACAAGATGTATCAAGAGATCCCTCTGCCATGCGTTACCACCCACAAAATACTGTACACTGGGCTAAACGAATGTACCAGTGCTATGAGGGGAAAAACAATACTTATGTAGGGAAAGCAATGCCATGTTTTACTTCGGCTCCATTCAAGCCAGTGGTCAAAGGGTATCGTACAAGTGTCAGTTAGAAGGAAGACATTATTTCAGTGACACATGTTGACAGCCGATGATGGTTACACGGGCAGACAAAGCCCCAAGGAAAAGGGTGGTCACATTCATTCTGGCTCTTCACAATCCCCATGGTTTACCATGCGATCAATTATTTTGTGTAGATTCACAGGTTGAGAATACAATGAGTGAGGTCAACCTTTAGTTTGAAATCATTCTTTTAGTAAGATGGCTTTTTTCCTGTGCTTGAAGCCTGCCAGTTGAGGGGGTTGGTAGAGTTGGAAAACCAGTGTTGGTGGTGGATGTGGGGGAGGGAGACAGAGAGAGGGGAGTGAGGGAAGATGGGGATGGGCAATTGTCGTGGATACAGCATCCCCCAAGGTATAAGCTCTTCTGCCAAGTAAAGTCAGCCCTCCTCCACCCGGCTGGGGCTAATCTGTCAACCTCAACAAACACTTTCCAACCCCCACCCCTACCCACCATTCCATGGTCCCTCCCTGTCTGATAGCATGTTGGGGGATGGAGAAGCCTGCTCGTAGCCAACACAGACAGACATGACACACTCAGTAATATGGGCTATCCACAATACACTAAGAATAGATTAAACATGCCATTAACAATATGGGCCTACTTGATTCCTGGTCATGTGAAGTGTATGTCAATGTTTCATGCGATGTAATCATTGAAACTTTATGTCTTTTAATTATGAAACACCTACACTTTCGCTTTTTTGTAACAATGTTGATACATTATTAGAGCTATGATCCAATACATACAGTACTGTAATGTCAGTTTCAAAGAAATGCGCTGCTCTTCCATCATGGTGAACATGACCAATATGTAGAATTATTTACTGGTATTTTCTTCAGGCTTTAATCCTTTAACAATTTCCAGATTGTGAATATGAAAGCACAGCCAGCCCTGATTAACAAATGTAGCCACACAGAGAATCAAGGCAAAAGTCTTAAAAATGCAGCAAGCTGTGACGTGTTAAACCATGGCACAGAGTAGAGATAAGGCTTGGTAAATTACAAACAAATGCTCACATGAACAAACACTCACAAATATACACTACATACAGCTAAGAAATCATAAAAGGCCACTCTTGGACAGTGTATATGTATGGCTAGCATTATGTAAGGTTGTTATCCCTCCTTAGGTTAAACAATAGTTCACTAGTTCTGGTGTAAGCTTTAAATGGCACAACCACATACTGTACACAGAAGAAAACTGCCCCAGACTCCTCCACTTCCTGCCTATCGTGTTTGTTTACAGCTTCAGTATTGCTTATATCCTGTGTTGTAATTCATTAAAAAATTGTGGAAAAATAAAGGATGTGGGAAAACCAATACTGCCACAGACAGTCAGCTAAACAACCTACCAAATGTAAGGCAAAGATTATCTGCATTGCTTGCTCTTCCTTGCATAAAAACAGCTTGTCATGACTTGCTACTAAAATACACACACAAAAAAATGTTTTCAGTTATTTCAGAACAATGTATCAAAGGAAAGCCCTAAGGCCTATACGGCTGAGTTCATAGCAGAGTTAAGCCCCTGACATGCAGTACATAAGACTAAATCAAACATGATACCCTTGATTCACTCCATAACATGACGCAGAATACATTGATTTTAACATTATATTACCATTAGTCTGAAGCATGGAAGACAAGACAGATTGTAGGACAGAGAGGCTGTGGAATATAAAATCAGTTGTTGTTCCCACTTCAAATCAAGAGCATAGTTGATACTCCCTCGGAACTGAACTGAAACATCCTGTAATGATTTTTCATGTTGGTGAGGAGACTCATCCAACTTTGCAGAGGTTGTGCCAGCTAGAATGAACATGTATCCCTGCCACAATACAAATAAAGTAATCTGAAGAGGACCTTGTGTCCAGCTCCACAATTCACAGATTAAGTTGTACAACAGAAAACCCTGTAATGAACTGCATGCAAACCATCTTGAATTCATATATGAGCACATGTTATCATTCATGTTAAATTATGATTTCAATGCTCTGTTAAGGTAGTACAAAGACCCAACACATTTCCACAACTGGAGGATCTCAGCAGGACTGTTCCAAAAATCAGTTATCATCATCCCTGAGGCCAACTGCTTTGCCAGTCAAAACAGTGAGCCTCAGACGAGAACAGAGCCTTGTGCCTCACTTGACACATCTGGATGAATAGAGTGGCGTGTGCCCTTTCAGACACATATGGGGCAAGCTCCCCCTCTGGCTGTGCCACAGGGACAGAACTGCTCCCTAACCACATTCCTGTTATTGTTATTCTAATGAGCTTTGGAGAAAAATAACAGTGATGGTCACACACAGGGGCCAGAGCACCACACACACACACACACACACACACTGATAAGTGTACACACACAGCATAGGCTCATTTGCAGGGGTGTCGGGAGGCTAAGAGCAGAAATGGGGGTAGAGTCAGGGCAGCCTTGTGTGAGAAAGAGGCCCTGATGTCTCCCAAGGACTCAGACGAAGCACAGGAGGAAACGATACAATCATCAGGGAGGGGGTGCGAGCCGAGCCATCACACACTCTTGTCAGGTGAATGCTCTGTGGGTAGACTGCTGCCTAACCTCCTCTCACAAAACCATATTTAATGAAACAGCTGTGCACATGCAGACTGTCACACAAGCCACGTAGATTACTGTTATTATTTTGGGGTTTAAAGTGAAGAATGTGTAGCTTTTATAGACTATGTTAGCACTAATGGTTTTAGGCTGGAGAAAATAACATATTTTGATGGCACAAAGACACCTCTGACACTGGTGTCTTATTTGAAAAGAAAAGAGAAAAAATATTAGTTGAATTTTTGCAATAGTAGATCTGGTTGCAGAGTCGGGTCGTTGGACATTTGGACGTTTCGGGTCTTTCAACATCATACGCCCTCCTCCCGGCTAGGTCACCTGGAGGAGGGTGTATGAGGTTGAAAGACCCGAAACGTCCAATGATTCCAGGAACATCACTGAAGATGTGTCCACATTAGGCATCAGTAGATGTATGTACACAGTGGTTGCAGAGTCATGGTACTATTTTAGAGCTAAATACCACTACCAGAAATAAGAATCTATTTCATTTTAAGAAGACATTTCCAGACTTTTTCAAAACTAAATACAGCCCTGAGATGCGGAAGAAAAGCTCCACTGTGAATTACTATCAGGCCTTAACTACCACTGAAGTTCTATGTGATCACTGTAAACCCACCATCCCAATTCATTTGGATCAGATCAGTGCTAAACACTCAATATTTGCCGGGAATAAGGAGCTAAGTTATAAGAGCTAATACACCATTCCATTTAGACTCAACTGACATAAAATGTGCCAGCCAGCAAACTGCTTTGCCAGCTCTAAAGGAAAATAAGCACTTAGATGTGAAATTCCAGTCCATGGGAACCCAAACCGAATATCTTCCCTAATCTATTCCAAAGCAATCTATACCATAATTCATAAAAGGAATTTCACATAACCCACTCTTTTTCTCTTTCCTCTTCATGGTGGCAACCCCTTCATTTTTATCCATTTGCTTCCATTTTTCTTACTATTAGAAAGCAAGCTAATCATTTAAATTAAGTTAATTTGACCAATTTTTGTGTTTAAACAAGATCTTTGTTGTTCAGTTTAAACTGTCACTGTGGACTGGCTGGGTCCACAGAGACTGGGGACTGGTGCTAAAACTACCCATGAGACAGTTCCAGAAGTGCAAGTCCCAGAGGAACAGGCAGCTGACTGTCACATCAAGGCATGGCCTGACAGGGGACTTAAAGGTCTGGTTCTGGAGAGGAGCCAGAGAACTAGTGGTGGGAATTCCCTTGGCTTTGTGGCACAAGGGATGCCCCTTTACATGAATGTGGCAACTCAGTAAGGTCAAATGGGGCACATCTGAGAACATACAGACCACTGCCACTAGACCAAACCATATCCAATCCTACTCTGAAAGCCAGACTTGTCCTTAGAACAAAGTATTTTGAAAAAACAATTGATATGTAGTGTACATATGTATAGCAGATAAACAGAAACCCATTTGTCCTATGTTACATTAAATGTAACAGTGCTTGTAGTGCAGTACTCCCCCCCCCAAACTCCCCCTCCCCCCAGTCTGTAGTTTTCCAGACTGCCATATCCCCCAACATCCTCCCCCTACTAACAGCTTCATCTGGTCTCCCCCTCTCCAACGGTTGCAGATACCTCATTAATGCCCAATCGGAGGGACTGGTACAGCCACTATTGTAAGAGGGGGGCTATGCTTGATTTCCACCAAAGCAATTTGAATATGTAATAACCAAGATATAATCACCCAATCCGTTTCAATGATTAAATAATTCTTAAATGGGACAGTCTTAAAAGGAGTAAACAGAATGAATGGTGTCGCCTTACAGTATACTGTATTTGATTAATATGTACATTAATAAGTACAGTACAACTAATGTGTGCTGTATATTTATGTCTGCTGAGCACTATGGTATCAGGCTATGAGCCTGGCTTTATATAAAACAAATTGCTGTGAAGATCTATGTAGTAAGACAATAATTCCATAGCTGCCACTGCATCCCCCTTTCCTCATTTGAGCTCTTTCATGTCTGAGCAGAGACAACAGGCGAGGAGATACTGGGCTCCCTGGGGTTCACCAACTCCCCAACCTCCTCCCCCCCCTCTTTGAACAAAGCCTCACCAGTCACCAGCCTGACCCAGTAACCTGGCGAGCAGCCTGGGGTATAGTGTACCCTCTCTTAGGCTTCCAGGGCCCCGTGGAAGCACACAGGGCCGGCGTTTGTGTACAGAGCAAAGTCACTTTCGTCAATGCAATCGGCTCTTGCAGGGATTAGAGCAGCTCCTTTTAGACAGGGCCGATTGTGTGGTAAATGTGCAGCGGACGAGTGGGCTGGGCTGGGGAGGGTGCTGTTGCGGCCGGGCTAATCTGGTTGGACACAGGCATCTTTCTTTACTGCCGCTTCACAGGAATGTCCTCTCCCTCTGACTGCCAAGTGTTTTTGTAGATTATGTACCCAGCCTGACAACCATCAGCATCTAGGATCATTTGACACTATGGGAACTCATTTAAATCAAAGCCACACTACATCCCCTTTCCCCTCCCCCTACCCCCAACATCGGAAATCCTAGGGTTTTCCGTATAGACAAATTGCTAGTCATATGTTTATTTATATATTTACGCAAGATATGTATCACAAATATGAAACACCTTCATTCCACATATATTGAAGCCATGTCAAAAAGCCCAACAGCTAAACTAAAACACCATCATCACCACCACATTGTCACACAGCAAGCCTTCAGGGTTTTACAGTGGATGCCTGCAACTGTCCAACAGAGATTTGATTGTTGTGAGTATGCAGCACAGCAAATCAGAACTAATTAAATCATTTCATCTCTGAAGCAGAAAGGAGTATGAAAAACACATTAATCTTACCCCTTGGCTCCCCTTGAAGCAAATTGCTGGGTGATTTGGTAAGGATCCCTAGGGAGAGAAAAGAAAGCAAAAAAAAAAACAATCTACCAATTGACTAAAGCATTGTAGGTTCTAATACAATCCAATAAATGTTTTCTGTTATGAAGAAATATTTAATTTGTGTATTTATACTACTTTGTTTGCAATATTTCCCCCCTTAGCCTATCTTTTCATGAATGCAATTCAGATAATGAACTGCCAATTAAATCTTTTTAAATGTCTTCTTGTCTAAGACCCATAGCAGGCCTACAGATTAAGGGGTTTCAGTACTAAACTAGAACAAAATGTGTATGATTAATCAATTGAGACCACAGGAACCTTTCCAATCACCCCTTTTGTCAAATGGCAAGTCAATGAAAGTAAGAAAGGCCCATATCTTCAGAAATGACTCATCATTAAAAAAGGTTTAAAATTTCCACATTGTTATTGTTTCTTTTCTTGAGAAACAAATTAAAAGAAAAAAAAACACATACATCTTGTCAGCTGTGATGTTACAGGGTGCAGAAGATAAGACCCATTATCTATAAAGGCCAGCTGCAGCCATGGTCAACAGGCTTGTTTATCTATAGTTTTGGGAGAGGTCGCTCTTATTTCTGTTTGGTCATTGCTCAATACAGTTAATGTTGTATCAGCATTTAAGCTTTTCATCTTGTCCCTTTGACCTGTTTACAGCTGGTACAACAATAGTTTTTTTTTAATTTGAGACATGAGCCTCAGTAAAACCAGGTATGACCTGACTTTACCATCACCCAGTGAAATGCTGTTCGGAAAATGCAGCCCGTAGTTCAGTCTATAACAATTGTAGAAATATATTATTAAACAAAATGTCGAGGACAATACTAACAACTACTTTGACAATTCCACAACTGTAACTGATTTGCCTCCTTAAACATCATGTACACAACCTACCCTTTATTTTTGCTATCACCCGAAGATAAGATAATGCTTTATAGGAAGAGCTCAGTAGTTAACAGTGCCTGGCGGACCAATGAGCAGCGGATGGCTTCCAAAGCCAGAGCAAAACAATGTACAACAGTACAGCAACAAAAATCCCGTGCCACCAACCATAAGCAACGGGTTTTCCGAGAGGTTCGCCGAAACTGACATAGCGAACGTCCAGCTGGCGATCACATCAAGCTGAGCAATTTTTGTAGATCAATCAAAACAAATAAACCTCGAACTACCCGCACCATACTACTTTCTTCAGCAACGCCAATATTGTTAATGGAAGTAAGGCAGAGGAAAGTGAAGAACCAGCCTACGAACTTGTACATGAAAGGCACAAAAAGAAAGATTACAGAGGCTTAAATTGTCTATAAAGTGGGACTCTTTGGAGAGTAGCTAAACAATCAATGTAGATCAATACGCAAATTAAACGTTGGCAATCGGAATGGTGCTTATTATAAACTTCGTAGAAAACGTACAGATTGAAATGATGTGACATAAGCGCAAGTGTAAGATTGCGTTGCAGTTGAAGAGTAGACACATTTTTCGATTGTAGCCTATTTCGTTTTTAGACATGCGGTGTTTTAAGATTATTCTTATTCACAAACCATTGTGGCTTCATCGTTATAAAAATTGACTTCTCGGGGATAATCCACATAATATATGAAATCATACAGATGAAGGTTTACATGCCAACCTTTTCTATACAATTTCTCAGGATTTTTGGCTACATGTCAATACAGTAGCCTATTGTCAATCCAATAGCATAATACACGCATATTTTTACCCAGACGCAACGCTCACGCTTGTAAATATCTAATCTATCTGACACAATTATTATTTACAAGACAATTTTGTTACCACTTCTTAAACTTCATGGAACTTTTCAAATGATATTCGGCTCCGAGTTCGGAGCTGATAAAAAATCTACGAGATCTTTCCAATGAAAGATGAATCTTACCTTGAGATTTTGGTAGGCTTCAAGCGCCCGGATGGCAGTGTCAGTTAGCTTCACATGATACAAAGTTTTATTTGGGGTGTTTTTGGTGATTTTTCCGCAGGAGAGCCCATACCGATGCTCCTGTCTCAGGGCTGCCATGTCTACAACTGTAGGGAATAAGCGACATTCTCTTTGAAACGTCACGTTGACCTAGGCGGAGTTACCAGCGACTACGTTACCACGTCACACACACAAACACACACACACAACACACACACACACACACACACACACTCGCACACACACACACACACACACACACACACACACACACACACACACACACACACACACACACACACACACACACACACACTGTAAAAGGGAAACATAACAATAACGTTGTGGTTCCATATTCTGTTTTATTTCATTTATACAACAAAACTATGCAACAAATACAACAAAACGATTATAGCCTACTGCTGTAACTTATCAAGTCAACTATGTTCCTTCAGTGCTGATATGTCAGGAATTAGTTGACAAATACTAAATAGTAAACAAATATGCGGCTTCTTGCCATTGAATTATGACAGTCATCAAATTCTTGGAATGTTTCTATTTTTATTCAGATTTTATCTTCTAACTGATGATGCCATAATAAAGAGGAAATCCAAGTGAAAACGAAAAATATGTATATTCAAACACAATCTAGTGATCAGAGATTAAAAAAGACACATGTATTAAATTGATCTGGATTGACAATCCTGTGCTAACAAATACGTTTAAAAAGAGAATGATGATTTTTTATTTATTTGGGTTAATTAAAATACTTAATTCTTAATCTCTTACAGACACAATGCAGTGGCTCTGGATTTAGTCATTAATGCAGACTTTACTTACCATATGGTCCTATGACATTTCTATGACTGTCTCAAACCAGGGTTGCTCCAAAAACATCCTTGTTTAATGTGTTCAACAGTCCTGGTTCTAGTGTCTCAGGAGAATTCCACAACCCAATTCTATGGGTATTAAAGAATCATAGATCCCTCTATGATAAATATGAAAATGCACAGTTCTGCTAAATCTGTAAATTCCCATTTTCAGCTGTGTCTATCCTTTTCAATGGGTAATCAGCCCCTGAACATTGTTTTAAGTTAACATTACTGGTCTGCTTGAGGTAGTAGCATCACTCACATTCAAGCCTCAGCATTTGGTGACCAAATGACATGGAGTTGGACTCCATATTGGTTGATGGAATCCTTTTTGAGTGCAATTTGCTTTGTCCCTTCAGTGTGTAAAAAAGTGCTTTTAGTTTGAGTCTCAGGAAAGACAGTTTGAATGTCTAATCATTAGATTCTTTCTTGTCACCACATGACAAGAAACAAAAAGGTCATACACACAAAGGTTTTGTTTTCTGTGTGAGCGTTGTGAATTTTTGTACAGTTATTTTTTTTATAGATGAGATAGTGTGCTGACACTAGAACTGAGGCCTGTCTCATCTTGAATGTGTTGCTCACTGGCTTCCCTGGCACAAAAGTCTTGAATAACCTGTTTGCTTTGTATTATTCTGAGATCCTATTAGATCATTACAGTAGTCTTCTGTGCATTGCAAATTTTACAGTTTGATATTGTTTTCTCTTGAAATGTAAGAGGATTCAATCAATGACATGAAGTGCACACATTGCTGCTGATTATTATTTAAAGGGAAATCCACTAAACTCAGTAATCTAGCACCCAACTACACAAAGGTTATCGGGTTATTCTGGCTGTAGTATAAACTTTATACCTTCTGTTCAACACTTGGCTTCCTAAAAAGTGAAAATAAGGTATCAAACTCCAGAATAAGACTAAATTGAGTTAGAGACTTCACTTGAGATCTTATTGGTCGACTGTATTTGTGGAAACAGCATTATAGGGCAGTGCAATGAAGTCATTAAGAAGCTTACAGACGTTCTGGCAGATTAGATTTTGCTCTTCTAATCCCACAGATTACCGTCCCACAAACCTGCTGACTGAGAGGGCTTCGTTGTGCTGCACCGTTTCTTTACATTGGTCATTTCTTGTTGCTTCAACGTCTCTGGAATATGTAGGCCAAGTAGCAGAGCGGCAGGATTGGGTGGTCGTCAAGGTGAAACTGCATCTTCATAGTTTACTTGGATATAGGAACTCTTTTCTTTAACACAACTAGTGCAGTTAGGATTATTGTGATTATGGACGCATTTTGAGTAGCATTCAGTAAAAGTCTGTGGTTCCAGGACTTCTATAAGAGCTAGTGACCGCCTCAGATGGATGGAAGTAATATTCCATTGTAACTTAACCCAAGGAGTGTTTTCACCCGACTTCTTCTGAGTAGCCCGGTGTCGTGGAGAGAAGCAGGCTGGAGGATCATCCCTCTGGGAAAATTCCACCCATGGTGTCCGTGGCTCCCTCCAGTGACATGGACCCAGAGCCGAGTCCTAGAGAGCCCACAGAGCATGTGGTGGAGCCAGGGTTAAAGGAGGAGGATTGTTCTGGACCTGAAGACAAGGACAACCAGGGTGAGAAGGAGCTGTCCCATCCTCGACAAGAAGACAAACATCCTTCCGGATTTGAGGAGGTCCAAACAGACAGCCAAGGACAAGAGGGCAAGGTCACGACAATAACACCCCTCTCCAATCCTGAGGAGACAAGTGAGGATACCAGACGTGAGCATGAGCGAATTCTCAGGAAGACAAACAGTTTTGGGAAGACAGTCCGGTTTCTGGAACCGGCTGAAGCAGAGATGGTGGAGGAGAGGGCAAACTTAGAGGAGAGTTTCTTTCCAGACTATGAGCTGGAACAGTGGACGTCCTCCAACTTTGAGGAGCTGTTCATGGCAGGGGACTGGGAAGATATCACAGGTATGTCTACACGCTTCATGTACTATGCAGCACATATGTTTTAACAAACAACAGCATGTGACAGCGTCTGAGGCGCGGCCACCTGGCTTAATAACGCATGTTGTGCCGTCTCCTCGTAGCAGCCTCAGCTTTGAGCGCCTGTTGATGAACAGCAAGCAGATTAACCCCCATTCCCCTTCCTGACCCCCCTCGACCGGCCCTCCCTTTCCCAGATGACCGGCTGTTGAGGAAGAAGGTGCTGCAGTCTGCCCCCAAGCAGGCCCCTCACCCTGCCTGGGGTCATGAGGTCACTGTCAAAATGCAGGGCGTGCTGGAAGACAGGACTATGGTGGAGAAGGACAGCAAGCTGGTCTTCATCATAGGAGAGGGAGATGTCAACCAGGTAGAAAAATTATTTCAATACAGGTGAAAGGCAGGTTAATCTAGGCAGGTTCACCCCCATCGTGTAATCAAATGATGCTATTAAGCATTCATATTTTATCAATCATTCTTGATTAAGTCATAGGCTAATTATTGAATAGGATGGAAAACTTCAGTGGCAGTGGCAGTTCTATTTCATAGAACAGTGTACTGATAATTTATAGCTAGAATAGCATAGTAATCAATGAAAACCATGTCTGGTTAAAACCTAAACGAAAGACTGAGCAACACCCACATGACCCAGTGCTGTGTCACCCCTAGGCCCTGGAGGAGTGTTCCATATCCATGCAGAGAGGGGAGATTGCACTGCTGCTGGCAGATTCTCAGTATGCCTATGGACTTCTCGGAAGGTAAGATATTGGAAACAAGGCTGTTCCCCACAACAGCATCACAACAACCCTTTCCAGTGTGAGTGATTAGCAAGTGACCTATGCAGCAAGACACACAACTGCCTCTTGGTTTTCTAGTGTAAATTTGAAACACAGATTTAACCATTTATCATCATCTGTCAATAGTAACGTGACATTTCTGATCCCAATGAGGAGCCTGGCCTTATTGTACCTGTTGATGTGAGGGCAGCCTGCCTGTGCCTAGCTAATGAACCATAAAGAGGAGCAGATGGCCATCCTCCCAAACAGCATTCATAGATGGCCAGAGGCCTCGACCCTGCTAGCCTTCCTGAGGGAGGACCCCACTCAAGTTACAGCCATTGGCCTGCCTCTAAAACCCAGCCTGCAATAATGAGGCTCTGCCATTATAGAAGACTTGTGTGTAGTGATACCTGTAAGGCTCACTCGAAATCACAGAACTACTTGCATCTAATGAGAAAGAAGTGAGATTGGTTTTCAGATATATCTTGATGATGTCAGCAAACCGCGGATCATTGTGGTTAACTTCAATGGCGAGGTCACATAATCTGAACGCATGCTGTTGTAAACAATGTAAAAAAAACCTTTATATTCAGGAATGGTTTAAGGCCGATTTATACTTCTGCGTTTATACGGAGACGGAGACAGGGAACGCCCTCTCCGTCAAGGAACGCCCCCTCCGTGCCCTCTCTGAGCCCCTCGGAGAGTTCTACGTGCACCTCCTGATTTTCCTGACTATCCGTCCGTCCGTCATTTTACGGATACCCCTTGGCTGTGATTGGTCCGTATTAAGAACCGCTTGCGTCAGGGGCGGGGTTGCCGTGATAAACAGGACGAACATAATCCTTTGACCGCCATTGCTGTAAGTTTTTACAATTCATATTTCAGCTAAACAGTACATGTAAATCAGCATCTGAATTAAAATGTGACGAGAAATGGGCAGTGTAGTTGCTGAAAATGTGCGTATTTTATTGATGAAACGGCTAATTTGTACATTTGCTCCGACTTCTCGATAACCTAGGTAAATAAACACTCGACGACGACTTACAAAAAACCATTGCGCCGCCTACTCTTCTGGCGGTGAATTGTTTTCAGCACCCACAGCCTTCGGAGTACTATAAATTCAACCAATCCGTCCGACTCCGTCCGTCCGTCTGGCCGTAACAGAGTCAGAGAAGTATAATTTGGCCTTTACTGTCCAGTAGCAACAGTGTCCCTGCTTTGTGCATGTCGGGTCTCTGTGTGGTCCCCTGTCCTCTGCCAGGGCCTGGCGTGGATGGAGTGCGTGTTCATCTTGGCCTCTCCCATGTGTGGTCCCTGTGTGAGGTCTTGTTTGTATTGAGTTTCTGGAGCTCTAGAAATGGGTCTAGAGAGGCTGTTAAATGTGTCTTTAGTAGAGAGAGCAGAGCAACAGAACAGGTTGGGGAGGAGACAGGCAGGAGCTCGGTTAATGATTGTTTGGATGTTCCTGATTAAGGTTGTGTACAGTGTGGTCAAATTAAGTCCTTAGCCTCACGATAGACATCCTTGGCATCTTGCCAGACTCCTGAAGTGTTGTGACAGAGTTCTTAGTTCCCTTTCATGGCCCACATAGATAAAAGGCCTGCGGCTGCTGTAGGTATTTTGTCTGTAGAATTGATTAGACTAGTGCACAGTGCCTGTGATGCAGTCGGTGATTAAGATGTCAGTGTAACACATAAATACAGATTCCTTATAGTACTTCTATAGTGCATAGTGTCCATGATAAAATTGGTGGCACACACACAGATTCCTGGAATTATATTTTGGGCACAGTGCCCGCGATGATATCGGGGGGGGACACAGATTTCTGGAATTATAGATAGATAGTGCAGTGCCCCTGATTCAGCTGGTGATGACTCTGTGTCTTTGGTACCTATATTTCTCAGATCACAATTGAAATTCTCTGTCATCTCTGAAGTACTTGTTCAACCTCCACATCTATTAGTCAAATTGACAATGCTGTGGTGGCCTAAATTCATACAAATGATTATGTAGCCTTCGTTTTCTGCTGTTTCCTACATTATACATTTCTTAAATTTACATTTAGTCATTTGACGCTCTTATCCAGAGCGACTTATAGTAAGTACAGGGACATTCCCCCCGAGGCAAGTGGGTGAAGTGCCTTGCCCAAGGACACAACGTCATTTTGCACGGCCAGGGAATCGAACTTCTGATTACTAGCCCGCTTTCCTCACCGCTCAGCCACCTGACTCCCAACATGCTTATGTTATGTTGATAAAAATGTACTATATTGGTTCTCTGTTGAATTGTCTTACCACCACAAACATCTAAACATGTAGTTAATAACAGAAGTCATTACATGCACAATGGTTGAGCCAGTTGTCATAATTGTAGCCTAATTCAACATACAGTGCTACATTTGCAATGTGCAGGCAGTTTTGACATCAGTAAACACATACATTTATGTAACAAAATTCCCTGATCTATACTGAAAGTATATTATATTGTCATTCTGTTAGCTAGCCAGCCCCTTTGAAAGCAGATGCTTATTGGTTGTAAATGTGAATTCGCTTCTAAATAACGAAACTGAATTTCTCTATTTTCCTTACGCTTAGTTTCATTTAATTGCGAATGCCTTTGTTAATTGCATTAGTTCAACACCGCAAAATATGAACTATGCAGAAGACACCTGCAAAATATTAACTTCGTCCGGTTCTCGAGATATTCGTAGGAATCTCACTGCAGAACAGAAGACCAATCAGAGTGAAGGGGCTGGGACGCGAACAGAGCAAGCCAAACTGGAGGCTAATTATTAGTATTTTTTCATTAGTTTAAGTCGAAATGCTTATCCAAACAATGTCAATCGCGGGACGGCACTCCATTGGATTATAGTGCCCGGTTCTTGAGCTGATCATGCGAAACTAAACCCATTCTAATTTCTACACACACACACATAGATTCCTGCCATTATTAGAGAGATGATGAATTCGATGTTAAAAGACAGAGATTTATGTATGGATGATTCTTCTCATAATGAGGCAGATTTGTTGATTTACAAATATGGTCGGTAAAACAGATGAATTAATCCAGATAGAAGAAGTTGAAGGACAAGAAGAGCTATGTTACAAACAAGGTAAATAAACAGCCGCTGTAGCAGTGTCCCTCTTAGAAAATGTTTGAAAAATATTGTGTAGCACTGGCTCTTTGGTTAGTTTTTCTAGAGGAATGGGAAAGTCACAGTGTGTCTAAGCTGTAGAATGACAGAAAGAAAGGGAGGGAAAATATCATTCCCATTATCTTCCCATTCTCTGTCGATATATTGATTAGACACTATGGGGTGCCTGTTGGAGACAGTGCTACCATTTCAGGTAAGGGCACTTCAAAGCTATTTATCTGTACAGAGTACTTTACTGGGATGGGATGCACATAGTGTGTGATTGCTACTGGTACATCATACCCTCACATACTGGATGGGACAGGAGCCATGTTAGTTTTATATATCAGGACATGATCAATTAAAGCCCTGTAAAAGTCCTTCGCCGGCAACCTTTTACCTGACTGATCGTGGCAGACAGGCTGCTGAGATGATTTGGCGTAAATCAAGTATAAGAACCCTGACGTTTGAGCTGCCAGATTGGGTGCCAATGAGTCATGCAACAACACAGTAACGAGAAGCCTCCATCAACCTTTCTGTCTCTGACACAGTCATGGTGCCCCCAGACTTGTGTCCTTCTGGAACGGGGTCAAAGTATTTCTGGGAAAGGGCCCAGACTGGATCCCGTCAGTCAACAGAATCTAATCAGAAACTACTGGAGTCCAAATGTGGCTCTCTGCTCTGATCTGATAGCAACAACATGAAAGCCAATGGGAGACTGAGGAGTCTAGCTCCCTACCTTACTTACAAACCCAAACTCAACAACATAAACACCTGTCTCTGACAACTGGTGAGGTAACGTTTGACAACCTTCCTGTTTAATCCACGCTATCTACAACCGCTTCAATGCCATTAAGTTGTATGTAGTCAGTCACAATGCTTTATTTTCAAGACTGTATATTCCAAAAGAAAGTGGCATAACAGTGCCATTGGCACATTAGTATACGTTTTTTTGCTGAAATTACATTCTTGACAGAGATAATTATACCAGTAGAGCGTGCTTAGGAGTTTGCTTCTGCGTTTATGAACCATCACCAAGACAATAACTATCTAGTCCTGTATGGAGCTAAATCAGGGCCAAATGTTTTGTTAATTCGAAAAAAAAATCTTTAGTCAAAAAACTAAAGCTTGACATTGAAAATGTAAGTTAAGAGATTGGAGGAGAGGTGTAACATGCAGACGATTTCTCCCGTCTTTTAACGGCACGCTAAACACTAAAGGGCGGAGTAAGGCGCTGATTGCCCAACGAGGATCTGGTTTGTTAAATGCCACGCAAAATGCAGAAATACACCGCATTATGTGCTATTTGCGGTTGGGCAAAGGCGCAGATTAATCTGCGGTCGCAAGGTTAGTAAATGAGGCCCTCAGACACAGTGATAAGCCCAACCATAGTTATTAAATTTGAATAGCTATATTCATGACATGAGATCAGCAACTCAGGGCAGACGTAAATGGCCATCACAATCAGATTTCACAGTTGTGAAAAGCAAACATGTTTGACAAAGGGACGGGTAGTCTCTCACGCATCACACCCAGGTGAACTGTGCCTAGTGAGTATTCAAGCCTGAAAGTAACAACACATGGTCATCTGGAAGGGCAAGAAACTATCTTACATATAGACTGTAGTGATGGACTGTATTGATGTCATGTTTTTGTGAGTCGAACAATATTACCTGTAAAAACGGTTGCTTTACATTGATTAGTTCGTTAGCTTTCTAAACATTTCCCTCACACATTGCATGCCTAACTTGTTAACGATGAAGCTAGGTCGAAATTCTGCTGAACTTTCTGTGTTTACTCAGAGTGCTCACTGCACTGTAAATACTGGGTAAGGAGCCAGCAGCACCTTTCAACTTCCTAGAGAATGTGCTTGAGGGGTACCTTAGTGTAGACAGTTGAACAGACTTGTAATTGTTAGAGTATCTGCTGCTTCAGTCACACACCCATACTGAACAGAGAATGTGGCTATTTAACATTACAGTGCCATTCCTAAAGCAGAGAACCATGAGAATAGACAGTCACAAACCAAACATCAGTACTCTTTCCGGGTACTCTAGGGTGTGAACTATCATATGTGATGAATGAGATATGTGAGGATGAGTAATAGTACAGCATTGTGAGTGTTGACATTGACTTGTGAATCAACACTGTGGAGGCCGAACTACATTTGAGGAAGACCAGAACTTCATGGGAATATTATGACGCACAGTGCTTCTGCTTTTTGCAGGTCAGATTGTGATTTGGAATCTACACCAGGACTGTAGTGTGCACACTATATGAATGTGTGTGTGCATGTGTGTAATGTATGTGTTTGCAATGAGTCAGTGTTCAAGGAGTGTGTGTGAGTCACAGTGAGTGAGTCTGATGTGTGTGTGGTAGGGCTCTCACTCTATGTGGAATGACCTTCTCTCAGTCATATCCAGAACAGAAACATCCAGGTCAAAAGCATTGGAGACCACTGAGCAAAGCCTGATCAATATGAACAACCAAACATCCTACACAGGATGAGACATAATCACTTGTGACAGTTCCACATACAGTAACAAGATAACAGATGTCCTTTAGGAGTAATGACCTGTAGTAAGGAGTAGGTAAGGACTTTTCTCACGTGTCACTGGGGTTTTGCAGAAGGTTTTACTTGTGCTTACACTTCAGCAAACCTTCAGTTGAACTGAATCAGGTGACTTGAAGAAGGTGTAAGTTTTAGACTCTGTGTTTCGTTTTCCTGGTATTTTGGCGACAACTGTCTAGAAGCCCCACCCAGCCCTCATGAATCAGGCGTCTGCCAGAAAGCACAAACAATTAAAGAACGCATCAAAAAAGATCTACTGATTTTCAGGCCGCATTCATAGCCCTCAGGTCAGCAGTGCCTCAGTCCTATCAGTTAGCAGCTGTGACCCAAACACACATCTGTGAGATGTTTACAAGTGCTTATGTATTCTTGCTTAACCATGGTTATATTCAGCAGTGTTCAGGCTGTGTAGTTGACCTGTGCATGTGCTTCATCTAATCTTTGGATGTTTACCTCCATCCCTCACTGCCAGCAAGCTCCGCTTATCTCTCCAATCAACACAGGCTTTTCTGTAATATGATCCTGCCTTCAACTCATTGACTTCTGCTTTTTATTTTTGGAAAGTTTGCAGATTTTTACAGGAGCAATGAATTGAAGTGAAGCTTTTGTACGTAATT
Organism: Osmerus mordax; assembly: GCF_038355195.1. Classification (NCBI taxonomy): domain Eukaryota; kingdom Metazoa; phylum Chordata; class Actinopteri; order Osmeriformes; family Osmeridae; genus Osmerus; species Osmerus mordax. The sequence goes on from NC_090053.1 coordinate 12,076,492, forward strand.
AGACCTTTGTGTGTTGTAAAAAGAGTAGTGCAGTATATTTTCAGTAAAGTGAGTATCAGAGTAAATACTTAGTGTACTTTCAAGGAGATGGATTTAAATGTATCTCACATGATGTCGACATCAGTGTATAAAAATAATGAGTTGAATGCTTTGTCATACTACAGCAAATCCTTACTAGCATGTTTCCATTGCCCATATGCATTTTAAACATTACTCTGGTTTGGATGGGGTCCAGGTAAAACATATAGTACTTCAGGAGATCCTGTCAGGCATGTGAGTGTACTAACCCACCCTCTTCACTCAGCTTTCCCCTCCTCTCAATATTCCAGTTAGCTACTTTGTGCTTTGCTTGTCTGTGATGGACTGTTCAATGAATCACAACAAAGTTGTTTGTACCAAGGCTGAAAGAAAAGAAGGGACCTTTCCGATGTAGGTCATCATCAGCTCCCTATGGATCCATTGTCCTCACAGAGACACCGTGCTTCCTCCACAAGGGGCCACGTTGTGGCGCAGCATTCAGACCATGACATGCAGACTGTAGGGACAGACAGTGGAGCCCACATGAGCTGACACTCCAGCTCTAATCAATCCTACCTGCTCCCGTCTACTCCTCTCTCACCTCGGTCACACACAGCCTCACGGCCTCCACGCCTGCTGTGCACAGCAGAAATCCAATGAGGGAAAAGGGGATTAGTAGTGCATGGCAGAGAATGGAGGAACACACGAGGCTCCAGGATCAAACCAGAACCTTCTACAGAAACCTACAGTTCTTTCCGGACAAGATGGGACCAGATTGTTTGTCATGATCCCAGACATGCTTCGGTTTCCGGGGAGATGTTGGATCTTGTGGTACACCCTGTATGGTCTAAATTGCAATCTGAATCTTTTTCCACCTCACATATTTGCAATTGTTTGATCTACTGAATATCAAGGATGCCAGACACTACTTGCCTAGTAAAACTGGCAAATTAAGTAATCATAGCCGTACAATGATCTTCCATCTGAATGAATGTATTCTGAACACTAACCAGCCATTCTGGTGAAATCCATGGAGTGAAATCCATGGAGACTTTTTAAAAGCTCCAGTCTGTAACAGGAGACCTGGTTCTCCCATGTGTGTGTATTCATAGCTGCTTTCAATCCAGACTGTTATTCTCCACACACAGGAGGTGGTTCTGGGGCACGTTCAGTATTGGGGCCACCCTGCTCCACTCCAGGTCCTCACAGCTTAGCTCTTACTATGCTCCCAGGATTGGCTATAAAATAATCGAGAATCTACCCCTCAGACAATCTAACCTCAACCTGACCTTTTGTGATAGCCACAACGCAGTTGCTGGGCGACTCATAAACACAACCACAGTATATGACTTTTTCTGTTTGTCACACCAGCCATAATGGAAGCAGATGGGAAAGTGGAAGGCCAGCTGTTGTTAGAACGAGAGGAGGAGCATGGCGACGCCACACACACGTACAATCGCACTTCAGACACATACACACACAGAGCTAAATATAGTGGCTCTGACTGTCTAGCATTGACCTTTGGGTTTGTATCTAAGAGCTAGCATGTTGAATGTATCACACACAGTGCCGGGGTTGCATAGCAAAGCATACCACTGCTAGAGTATACGTGCAGAGAATAGACCATGGACTGTGAACTCACTGTCTGTCTGTGTCAGTGTGGTCAGGTAGGAGAGAGGCAAAGAGACATTGCCATGGGGGGGAGGGTGCTCCATCAGTGGAGACGAGGAGTGGTGACTCATCTCTAATGGACGTCATCAGTCCGTCATCTGCCGTCTGCATCAGCACAGCAGTCCATCACAGGACTCAGTGTTCACACAGCCTTGAAAATGTGCTCTATGTATCTCCTGTTCATGACCAGCACCAGCCTCACACTACCTTTAATGACTGGTTGCAAAATGAAGTTTGTTAATGAATCCATGCCAAACATCCTCATACCGGTTATTGGTCACGTTTCCAGTCAGTTCATTGTTTCATTCTAGTTATTTGATACAGTATAGAGTGGCAGTCCTTTCAGTGGTTTCGGTCATCAGTGCAGCGGTCCAAACATTCCTGCTAATTGACTGCAGCAGCTGCAGAGCAGGCCTTGTGAGGACTGTGACCCCGTATCATTGCCGCCGGCACCGGTCAAGTCAAGTCCTTCCTCCTCAGTCTAGCGAGTGTCTCTGCCACTCTCGTCAGAGGGGGTTGGGTGGGGGTGCAGGGGGGGGGGGCATGATGGGAGGTTCATGGGGCCATGCTAACAGGACGGCTAGATTAAACCGTCCAGATGTGTGGCGCTCCACCATGACAACCCTATATACGGCTGCCTCATTAAAGCTGCAGGTGGGTGTGCAGCACCAGAGTGGCTGACCGGCAAGATACACAGAGCACCTGCTGGTAACAGGCACAGAACAGGCCTTATCAGTGTTTGGACCAGGTTGTGCATATCTAGCTAACTAAACACTGAATCCAAACTAACTGAACAGATGTTTTAGTTGGGAGGTTTTGATGAGATGTCAAATAAACTTGACTGCCATAATGTGAATTAGCCCATTCAAGAGCATATTCTTATATTTTGCTTAAACTTTCAAGTAAAACTGTAGATGAAAATATTTCAGCTGTTCATTAGTCATACATGGCAGATTCCATGGTACAACTCCAGTTGCCTACTGGTTATGCGTTCAATACACAAAACTGATATTCCAGGAATGCTGACATTTCTTTGATCGCCATTTTCTTTGTGGTTCTTATCTATGTTTGATTCAGCAATGAGGATTCACAGTTTGAAAGAAAAGAAATAATATTTTGATGAACACTATGACATTTATTTCATTTGCAGAATGTCACACATGCAAGATTGAATTGCACTGAACATTTCAATATTTTGATATCTGAGGTAATGAATATGTAAATGTATAAATAGTTGGTTAGTGAAAGATGTAACTAAGATCAATTATATTAATATTATATGGAGATATATTTTCATTCATTACTTTAACATTCATTCAATGAATCACTCACATCACCCAATCTAAAGTATCCAAAATATGAAATGCATAACAGAATTTTATAATGTATAATGTTTGTATTCATAATAATTATTAGTTGATATCAGTATTACTTTATTTTTGTTAGTTGAGACCACATGACCACATTAGTTGAGACCACACAACCAGTCATTGAAATGTAACTATAATGTAATAGTGTTTCACATTCAAATACCTCTGCTCTGTTGCTTCTTGGTTTTTAGGCTTAAGGAGATTTGAAGTTGAAACCTGTAAAATGTAAAGCTGTACAGGTCTTTGTCTGAGAGAGCAGAGCTGTCAGTACTGTTTAATTTAGCCATTTACCTCACTGAGGAATCTGCTGGACCAAACATCCAGTCTCTGGGGATGAGAGTGAACCTCCTGCCTGACAGCACACAAACCACTGCATCTGTCTACCCCCAAATCACTGATTGTTGACATGAGCCTTCCAGAATTAAATGCATGCTACATGTACTGTTTAGCTTCAATACTGCACATCTGCTGTTTAATTTGTTTTGTTTGTCTAACATGCAGTTTACATTAAGGCACAACACATCACAACCTCAGCAAATCTTCCCTAGTGGTGTAAAAGCAGCGACAGCATTTTAGACTTTGCTGTTCAACTTCTGTTCCATCACTTGCCCAGTTTTTCACTGGTGAGCTTTGTCTCTGATTCAGTCTAAAATAGTGGTCAAAGGTGGCTGTCATCTACAACATCTAAGCTAGTGGATCACAATGGAACACCTGTAAACAGTATGATAGCACAACCAGAGTACAAATTTAATTTGGGCTTTTTAGGACCAAAGAACTGAATCCTAACCCAGGGGATAACAGCAAGGCTTTAAGACCAAAACATTGCATCACAGCACTTAGTTTTAATCACTGGTTTGAGACACACCCACAGATCAGTTTCATATCTCAGAATAGTCCTGTGCTGTCACACTGACTTCAGTTCACCCATGTCCTTTTCAAACCCCAGACCAAAGGGGCATGATGTAGTTGTGGTTTAGCCTCCCTCTGCCTCAGTGAGAGGACCAGCAGAAATAACTAACTATAAAAGCTAGTACAACCACTACTGATAGGCCCCAGGCTGAGACTGGATTCATTTTAACAGGCTGAAGAGGCCTGCTTCAGATTATATGAGGACTTTTGAAGAGCTCTACCCCCGGGCATTAGGCAGAACCTTCCCTTGATCCCTGCTGTTTTCTCCCTCATTGGATTTGCTAGCTGAGCAAATAAAAACAAACTGTATCGTAAACACACAGGAAAACAGTGGCTCACTCAGAGGTGGCTGACAGAGTTAGAGCCAGACATTTCCTGGATTATGGACAGTAATAGTCGGTTGGTGTGCAGTAAATGAACTACTGAGGCAGGAGAGGGGAAAAAAACAGCTGTGACGTTTCACTGAGAGCAGGATTAGACTTAAGCTCCTTTGTGCGCTTGTTTTTGTGTTTTGTCCATCCTATTCTGGATCAGAAGCCATACCAAAATAAACGTCAGCAACCAATCCAATCGAGCTGTTTATCACCATATTATAGATAACAAACTCATCATAAATCCAACACTTTTAGAATTAATAGTACTCTGGTGGTAGCATATAATTTGCTAAACAAGTCTATGTTTATTAGCAGTGTGTATAAATTACTAAGGGAGGTTATCTCCATAGCAACCACGATTAGGTAATTACTGGAAATTCTCGACATTTAAGACAAGATAAAATGAGGTGTCTGACATCATCAAGTATTTTTCCCTCATTCATTCACAAGGTGCCTGTCTGACAGATAACCATGTGACTAAATCATTTGCAGTCAGCATCATAAAGAGTGAAGCGGAAGTTTGCATTGCAACTATGCACGACTTGAACTGATTAGTTATAGGTTTGTGTATCCTGTGAGGTAATACGAGGGAGAAAGGGCAAACAGTCTTTATATGAGGGCTAGAACACAATGACGTTGTAGGTAGTAGAGTACTGGAACACAGTGACATTGTAGGTTGTGTGGAGTAGGTTCCATGGGTATATAAAAGACTGTATGAATAGGACTGTATAAATTCCGCAGGCACAATGGTGAAGTTTTTAGCTGTAACTGTGTTTCAGGAACTATTACACACCCATGATAATTTCCTTAAATGGACCAGCTAGACCCTGTCCTGATGAGAATCCCTTGCTGTGTAGCCTTCATGCCTCTGACAGTTACTGCTTTCAGACTGGCTGTCTCAGCTTGTGCTTGTCTTGGGTCTCTAAACTATCGTCTTCCCTCGGCTGCACCCCCACCCTTCCAAGGGCTAGAGGGTGACCTACAGGGTGAGTCCTGCGCTACGTGATGAGTGAAACTAGAATTGGAGTTACTGTTAGCTTCTAGCCTTAGGCTAATCTTTATTCCCTTAACAAATCTTGAGTGACTTGACAACAGTGCTCTAGCCAGTGTGTTAGCCACCTCTACACAATTGTCTAATCAAGTATTCAGTTCTGAATGGTGGAGAATAGGTAATAATTTTTTATAACCTCACACCTATTAATGTTGTTTCGACAACATTTAGCCCTGTTACAAAGGAATACCATAATAAGATTAGACTTCGACCATTGATTGAATTTCTAACCATTTGTGTGTCTCCCAAGTCAGCTGATTTGAGTAACAACTAGTTAAATCGAGTTCTGAACGTTGCACTCATAAATCACTCTCACATGCTTGTAGCTGGGGACATTCTGCATACTTCCCTTACAACACTATAAATAACAAACAAAATATCTGACAAAAGCACCACAATATTGAGCTTATGTTTCTTAAGAGTTATATGGTGAGACACAACCAGTTGTATTGTACAATTGTACTTTATGTAATGAGTTCTAACCCCTCACGTCTTAAAATTATTGGCACATCTGAAGTAAGCAGCCATTTCTCTGGACTCCCAATAAAAGGGGTTACATTTAACTAAATGAGTACTTATTCAGGGTTAAATGCAGATGTCTCTAAGCATAGGAAGCAGTGAACCATGCTGCCCTTAGAGACAGAGTCTTAGGATGTTAACCCAAGCTAGGGTTCCAAGATCACATTTCATTAGGAGGCTAGAGCTGGGGATATACTAGTAGATGAGTTTGTCTCGCTGACCAGCCTGTGTTTCTACTCTGGGCTAATCAGACCCTGGGGGCTCGTTCACAGAGCTCCATGCCATGGCAGACCGCTATGGTGCTAATCACTGGTGTCCTGGCTGACACTGAAAACCTTACAGATAATTCAACAAGCTGTGTTTTTTGTGATTACATTTAACATGACTTTAATGCCACTTTTTGTGTGAATTATTGCTTCAGGTTTATTGCTGTCCATGGTTTTGGGTCAATTTGACACAAAAGGATGGTTTAAAAGGATTGGATATGGATTGTTCAAAATAGGAATGAGACGTGATTCAGATACTCCAGGAGCCATTTGTATATGGCAAACAGCCCCTTAAAAAGGAAAACTTACTACAACTGTTGAATATTAAAACCAATTAAAATAGTCTATTAGGTGAATATTTTACTTAAATCACTGATCGTGCAGTGTTAGTGTGTGTCATGCACATTTGTGTGTGCCTGCGTGTATTAATATGTGTATTTAGTTACTTGTTTTTGATATAACGTCTGTGACTGCATTCTTGTTTTCCTTTGATGTGCTGCATCTGTTCATAGTAGCGAAGGGGAAACAGCTACTTGCACAGATTAATAAAAAATGACTCATCCATCAACCAAGTGGTTGCATTAGCACTCTCTATTCAGAGAGCATGGAACAAGGGCACTTCCAATATAATAAGGGTAAGAGGGTCTGTATTCCCATGACTCACTGTTGAGACTTTACACCTCTATGTAGTCCTCTCTGTGTGACTATATTACAGAACCTAATACTGTAAATATTCAGTGTTATTGTCACTTGTCCTGCAGATCATCATTTTATTTTTCTGAGGTCATTCTCTCCTCAGTCACACACAGTCAACCAGCTCCTGGTGCTATCAACTGTTAGTTCACTCCAATAGGAGCCCTGTAGATCAAGATCTTGATACTCTAACCCTCCAACACAATTATTTAATATGACCCCATGTTATGAAATACAGATTTTCACATAGAGACGTTAGAGCAAGAGGAAACTGGGGTGGAAAACTGAATTAACACTATTTTACGGTTAGAAAATTCAGTTAATCATTATCAGCATTCAGTATCATTGCTTTTTCACTGTCCACTGTAATCTAAAATCAGCTCAGCAACCTTTTACTCTTCTAATCCATTTCTGTGTGTGGAATAAGTAGGAGAATGCAGCAAAAAAAACATATTTTTATTTAATTTCACATCTGTATCTATGATCAATTGCTTAGAACCATAACCAGACTTATATCAGCATGACTGTGCTCAAAATGCACACTAAACCTAAACAATTTCAATGGGTGTTACAATAGTAATGCATCTACACAAAAGTGTTCTCCATGTATCCATCTATGACCTAGAATGATAAGTATCTCTGAATGCCCCTACTTCCTCTAGTCCCAAACTAAAGGATCCTGCTCACCTTACCAGGCCCATCTGGGCTCTCTGCTCATCTCTTGAGACCGGATGTCGTCCTCTGAGACGATAGGTGAAAGGGTAACCTGATCCCACCTGGTGACACAGCTTCACAGAGGCTGCTGGAGGTATACTAAATCTCCTGGACAGACATAAAATGTGTCGTTGACGCAGCAAGTTTAAATCATTCATGATCTGACACACCACACAGAGAGATCGCCTTGCACCACAAGCAAGGAAGACCCTGCAATGACAACTGTGCTTATCTTCTGCTCTGGTTCTGGCTCTCTGCTTTGTGGGGTTGAATTTTTTGGTGTGTGATTATTTATCTATTTCTGTTCTCTCTCTCTTCTTTTATGTCTCACACACATGCTATTTTTCTTCCTTACCGTCTCTCTCTTGCACACACCATCACACTCTGGCATCAGGGTTGCCCCACAGTAACTCATAACGCACCATGTGTTTCATGTGTTCACTGGGACCATATGATTTTGAACAAATCAAACATTCCTTCTATAAGACACACACAGGTGATGATTCATCGCATTCAATTCCTTGCATGTTTATAGCCGTTGGAAAATCTCACAAGTTCATAAATCTGTTGGCCTTAACTGCCTGTTCTGTGAATTAATTCAAACCACTGTGTGATAAACTTCAAAAGTAAACATGACAAAGCATCCTGACATGCAGCAACGTAAAGTGAAATGGAGTTAAATGTTTTTTAGGGCGATATTTAGGTGATCCTTCCCTGTTGTTTCAGGTTGTCCATGTTGTCCAGTGATGAGTGTGTGTATTTGTGTTTGACAGGGAGCCTGATATTCCAACTTGGGCACCTCTCCTGTACCAGCTGCAGCTCCTGGACATCAGAGACAAGCCAGATCCTGTGACTCTTCCCATCCCTGACCGTATCCGCATCGGCAACCAGAAGCGCGAGCGAGGGAACTTTCACTTCCAGAGGGAGGAGTACAGCATGGCTGCAAGGGCCTACTGCATGGCTCTGGATATGCTCACCACACGCACCAGGGGTAAGCCTGGTGCGTGTGGTCACAAACATTCAGTACTAATACTCCCTTAGACGTGTGGCGATGCACACGCACACACAAGCACACATGCATACACACACATCCGGATTGGTGCACACATCCACTTGTCGTGATAACATGCTTCAGAAAGACCATTTCCACATTTCCAGTGCTAAATTACATGATAGTCTCCTCTTTGCTTTCAGCTAGTCCATCACTGCACTAATTACAGCCTTATAATGCAGAGCCACATTCAGCGGAGGTGACTGTCATGAGAAATGTTTCTGAAATGGTTTATGATTAACAAACCTAATCAACTTTCATGTTTTTTTCTATGTACTTAATCACTTTAATTGCTGGAAAGGCTGGGTGGACCCAAGAGAATCATTTGAGATAAATTAGTCAATGAGGAGAGGAGCATGGGGTGTTTTGAAAAGTATCAATGAGGATGGAGGCAATGGTTGAATTCACTACAGCACTTAGGCAGGGACTGTATTCAATCCAACAAAATCCTGCACATTTGAAAGAAAGCAAAGGAAAATGGGCTGAAAGATCAATCCATATCCCAATTGTTGTTTTAAAATATGTTTTAAGATGGACAGTACAGTTAGAATTCTATGAACTCTGTTTTATAGTTTTGTTTCCTTCAAATTAATTTACTGTTGAGCTCACACATGCACAGACTTGGATCTTTGCATCATGATGGCATTACAATGAACTTCATGTGGGATCTACGGTTCAAAGATATTCTGAAAAGCCCTAAATAGCTACTCCTTGCCCATAATCCCCACCTAACATGAATCTGTTAACGACAATCTCTCACACATCTCAGACTAATAACTCTCACTTCTGGTGTGGGTCGTAACAGGCAGTCTTCAGGCTCTCATCTCAGTGTCAGAGTCAGCACTTCCACAATGAGCGTGACAGTGGATTTTATAACAGGGGTAAACAAATAGACAGATGGGCCTACATCAAATAGTCATTCTCTCCTCCTCTCAGGTCTTTTGTGTGAATAGACTTTACCCCTGATACCAAGAGAGACAGGCTGACAGGAAATATACATGACAATGTGACAATGAGCCAGGTGTAAGAGTCTGTGTGGCCCTGTTTCCCTGCAGACGGTGACAATGCTGTAGTCGTGGAAGAAGAGGAGGAGGTGCAGGACTACCGGGTGAAGTGTCTCAACAACTTGGCAGCTGCCCAGCTGAAACTGGAGCAGTACGATGAGGCACTGCACACCAGTCGGGATGTTCTGTTTCTCGACCCAAGCAACGTTAAAGCCCTCTTCAGGACGGGGAAGGTGAGGGACATGAGGCAAAAATACAACTATTTATATGAAAAGTCTACAGTTCATAGAAATACAGCAAGATTTAACAGCTGTTTTTATTGGTTTGAAAAGTCTTTTGAATCTAAATAGATTCAAGTGAGTGTGTTCTTGCTATTAAACAAATGAAGGAGGATTTATAGAGGGTATTGCTCTGTGCTTGCAGCTTATGTCAGACAAGGGGGAGTATCAGGAGGCAATGGAGACACTGAAGAAGGCTTTGAAACTGGAGCCATCCACCAAGGTGAGATATACAGTCTTACTTGGAGGGCATGTATGTTCTCTCATCACCTGCACCTCCCTGTGTCCTGTTAGTGAAATCCATCCCCCGCACACAGATCAAGGGTTATTTCACAAAGAGTCTCTCACAATAATTACAATTCAGACTTATAGCCTGCCAGCAGCCTAATTCACGAATGAATCATGCTTTCCTTCATGTTCACCTGTATTTACTCACATAATTTTGAAACCCTGGCTGGCTGAAAATGTTCACAGAGCTGCTCAGATCAAACCAAAGACAAACACCTTGGAAGCATTTTGGGTTTAGGTTGTTTTATTAGATCATTCAATGTTGACTACAGCAATGCCATGAAAACAGACTAGAGCCTAGACACAGGACAGGACTTTCTGTAGATCATTGTGTTACTTCACTACAATGGGAACCTGTTCTGTCTTGCTCTTATGGGTAGTGCACTCTAACAGATCCTACACTCATTTGAAAGTTGGTCTTGAGACAAATGACACACACACACACACAAAAAGTATGCCATACAGCCAAACTTGAATTCTTGTTAAGTTAAATCAGAGCATGTTATCCCATATTAATGATCGGTTTATCAGTATTATTGCCATATTGCCATTATGTCACCATGATAAACTCATATTTCAACCAAAGTCTGCAGCTTACAGTCTTGAAAATTAAGCTTTGAAACTCACTCTGAAAGAAAATTGACCTCAGATCAACTTGACATGAGTCGCCACATTGCCACAGTGGTGAATGTGCCTTGTCATGACAAAACTAAAATTGGAATGGAATAAAGGAGGGTAAAAGCTTGTGTGCTGTATTTATTTATTTATTTCAATAATAAGACCGGCAGATACAATAAAAATAGTTTAAACAGTATTTATTGCATAGATGTGTTAGCACTAACCAGAAGACAACATTAGTTACAATTTGGATACAAAGTTTGAAAACTTCATGCCCAAATATAGATAGCTTGACTTCCTCATTTCTGAATCTTCTTTGATTTAGGCTGCCATCTGCTGGATAACTCTTGTAGTACAACTTGCAACAATGCTGTATTGTTGACATTTTCTTTTTTTTTCTCCCTGTCACAGGCCATCCATGTTGAACTGTCAAAACTAGTTAAAAGGCAATCAGGAGGAAATGATTCTCTGAAGTGGAAGGCTAAACCTGCCCAGATGCTCGGAGAAAATATTGCACCATTTCTGACTCCCTCTAAAAAGAAACCACCTGTAAGCCAATGAGTACATTTCACAGATGGTGAAATGTTTATATAACTGAGTTTTATTCAGTTAAAAGAAAAAAAGGAACAAAGATTTGACTGTTTTTGACAAATGCGTCACTTGGTGTTTCAGGGAATTTCATGGAAGTTCCTGCTTGGAGCTCTGATGGTGGCCTTGGGCAGTTTAGTGACGTCAGTGGTTCTGACTGCAAGGAACTGACGTCCTCTCTACAAAATTGCTATCATCTACGAGGCCAGCTCATGAATACTAAATAGAAGTGAACTATCTAGTGTGGAGATTATGAGACAGAGTGCATTGAACTATGACAAATACTGTCTTAAAGGTCACCCTAACATTCAGCTTCTGCATTGACATATGCACCACAGATTGTGTTTAATTACTTTGTAGAACCATGGCGCTTCACCTGAAAATGTATGCCGTTTCCTTCTCTTTGCAATTTATATCACACTGGAAATGAATAATTTACATTTGGTCATAACTAAATTTGTGTGTGAGTTCACGACATGCAATGGGATTATCTGTTAAATGAAATGTAGTGACATGAGGAAAGTGTCTCAGTGTGTAATCTTATTATGAATGTTTCTGGGGGTCTTGATTGGTGTAATGGTTGGACAGGATAAATTGGTTTCTGGAGGAAGAAAAATAATTGTGTCTGTATGTATGTATGTGTGTGTGTGTGTGTGTGTGTGTGTGGGGGGGGGGGGGGGGGGGGGGGTTAATGATACCAGGTGGAGGTCTTTCCAAAATCAAAATCCCACATTAACATCATGCATTACTCCAACTCATCCATGGCTATGCCATAACACCTTATAGCCTTAGGTAATGTAGCTCAAATTGCTTTTCTATTGTACTACTGTAAAAAAAAAAAAATTGCTGTGTACAAAGCAAGTATGGCCAGGTTAGTGCTGACTGCTAGCATAACATTGAATCTCTGCTTTCAAATAGGTTTCTTTATGGATGAAATGCTGGCTAGCTAACAGAAAAACAGTATAACTCTTAACACCAAATCAACTACACATAATCACCAGCTGCATCACGGACATGTGACATGAGGAAACCACTATTCCTACCACTTTAGACTAATTAGTCTGCAAAATTGTAGGCTTAAAAGCAACCGCTGTATGGTGAATTAGGCCTACAATAGTGACAATTGCCTTAACCATTGTGCATGTAATGACTTATAATATGAACTAAATGTCTAAATGTTTGTGGTGGTAAGACAATTTAACAAAGAATCAATATAATACATTTTGATCAACATTAATATAAGCAATTGATCATGTAGAAAACAGCAGACAAATGAAGGCTACATAATCATTTGCATGAATGTAGGCTACCACAGCATTGACAATGTGACTACAATAGATGATGTGGAGGTTGAACAAGTACTTCAGAGATGACATAGAATTTCATTTGTGATCTGAGAAATATAGGTATAACCACTGAGAAGAACTGTCATCACCAGCTGCATCACGGGCACTGCTCTATCTATAATTCCAGAAATATGTGTATGATACTGACATCATCGCAGGCACTGTGCCCTATCTATAATTCCACGAATTTGTATGTGTGTGTGTGTGCCACCAATTTAATCATGGCCACTGTGCACTAGTTATTGCATGATTCCAGGAGAAACTTTGAATAAAGGACTTTGGGCACTCCAGTTCCGCTGGTGGCAGTAACTCCTCTTCATGGCTGGGTACTACCATGTATAAAACTCCACTGAAGGACAGTTTTTTATTTGTTTTATTCCACTCTCCGGAGGGTGGCGGTAAAGCACCAGTAAGATGGATGCTAACCACCGTAGAAGAACAGGAAGAAGAAGAAGTAGTAGAAGGAAAGGAAGAACAGGATCAGCTGTACTGGCTTTGCAACCGTGGCAAACCGTGTTGGAACAATAAACAGCAAAAATGACAAGTACGTGACAGCTACGATACGATGGGGACTCGTAACAGTTTGTGTAATCATAAATATCGATTCCCATCTTTTTATTTCGGCTAATATTAACTAAATAAGAATGTCAACAAAGGCTCAGGCTATCCAACGTTAGCTTAGCAAGCTAGTGCTAACTAGCTAACATAGCACACTAAATTCCAATGCATTGAATCTGGTTTGCTAACTTTACTAATCAGCACCGTTAGGTCGCTAGATCATTGGTCAGCTTGGTCAGTGACATGAAACAACTTTTGGAACTATCTGAATATCTAAGGATTTAGCTAGTCTAGCTAACTAACTAATGACGTCCACGGAATGCCTGTTCAGAAATATATAAAAACAGCCTTCTTTAAAGCTTAAACAGTGTTACCTTCATAGTTCAAGGCAATTTTTAATATACACTATTATGTTGAACGTGAATTATTTGATTATATCTGATAATAGTAAAAAAAAAATACCGGGACACAGATAGGATCCAAAATGAATGCCACGTACTGCAGCCTTTTTTTTCATATATGTCTTTGACCAGCATCAGTGTACAGGAGCCTCCACTAGACAAGTTCTTTGCTAGATGATTCAGAACCTCATCGTTCACACCGGTTTCTCCTACTTATGTGTGTCTTAACTATATAGAATACGTAGGTTTTTTTTACGCGGACACATTTGCACAATCGCTTATTGTACAGGTAGAGTCGTGGGCAAAAGTGTTCGCAGTGAAACATTTTGTGTTTTGCAAAGTTTGCTGTTTCAGTATTTGTGGATTTTTTCTTCACAGGTTTCTATCGAATACAGGAAAACAATAAACACATTTCTTATTAGGTTTTAAAAGGCGAAAATGTTCAATATAATTATGCAAATAGTCACCTCTTTTACAGCAAAACAACCTGACTAGAACTAGTTCACACGTTCCCATGGGCTGACTGATAAATTGCATTTTTGGGGAGCCAGCTTTTATTTAAAATCCATCTAATCACTGCACAATAATTGAATAACAGTGTTAATCAACATCACAACAACTGAAGCAGCAAACTTTGCAAACACAAAATGTATGTCACCGCCAATACTTTTGGCCACGACTGTACAGCACAAGCTTACAGTCGACGTGAACTGTTGGCATTTTGATCTAGAGAGAACTTGTTTTCCACCAATCTGTTATTATTACCGTACAGAAGTCTGTGACAATACTTTATGTAGTTAAAGTGTGTGAACACTCACTACATAATTCAATCATTCTTGAATATCCTTTGAGAATAATGAAGTTAATTGAGATAATAAATACGGCCATGTCAATGAAACGTCTGTTCTATTTCTCCTAGTTGTTCTAGTTCTGTTATAGTTGGCTTGTACAATATCAAAATCATTATTATTATGAATACGATGTTATTCTTGAACAGTTTATCTTATGAATCTGTTTTGACATGTGCATGGCTGTTTAATGTTCAAAGTTTATAGGCCAGATATGGAAAATATGGTCAGATAGGATGTATCTTGTGGATTTTCCAAGTGTGCTATAGCTAGCAGTGGGGGTGGACAATGTAGTTATGGTTTTATACTAAACCATTTCCTGGGTCTTTTACTATAGGGGGAAACCAGCGTGAGCTCGCCCGTGCAAAGAATGCAAAGAAGCAAACTGAAAAAACCAAAGGCAAGACCGAAGATGGCTTGTCTGCTGCAGCAAGAAAGCAGAGGCAAGTGCTTCAAGTTCTAGTACACTGAACTTTGCTTTCAAATAGGATCATGCCTGGATTCATATTTTGTATGAGACTGAAGTTAATTTACCATTATTCTTATTGGTTAGCCGCTACTTAACCTAGGCTTTTTTGGCTAAACTGCTACTTTATACATCTGTGTCTGTTTGTTTTCGTTCCAGGGATGCTGAGATAATGCAGCAGAAACAGAAGAAAGCCAATGACAAGCCTGGAGATGAGAAAAGCAAATAACAGCTGGGTGAGGAGCCATTCAAGACTACGCTCTTGTCCTGAGATATAACCCATTCGATCCATCATTCATCCCAAGCTCTTGTTTGTAAAACCACTTTGAAGTCCAGTTAGTGGTGGAGGTTGTACTTCACTGTTTGGAAAATCAACAGTTTAAAGAACTCAGGCTTTACTGTTAATCAGTATTTAAAGTAAATGTATGGAACAAGAATTTCTACCTGCATTGGAAACTCGTTATTTTATATTTCATGTCAAAAAAATCTTAATAAAAGCTTTTGTTTATTCCATGTTTCTACCTATATTTTTATTTTGTATGTACTAATGTACAGGTCATGTTTTTAAACAAACCAAAGCATTAGTGTAAAGATTTTATTCGAAAACACATTTGCATTCAACTTTAAATAAATTTCACATTTGTTAAAATTGTAAATTGCACAATTGAAAACGAGTTCCCGAAGGCTCGCAGAACAGTTAAAACTAGCATTCTACAATGATTAACTTATAGTACAAATGTTTAAAATTAAGGTTTGTTTAGCATTAATCAGAAGTGATAAGTATATTACACAAAATAAAATGTATCTCCATCCACATATCTACACAATCCACCATCATGCTTACACCAGTTGTGGAGTATCAATGATTACAAACCACAACAGTTGTTTAGAGTCTTCTTTGGATTGGCCAGACTCAACTTAACTTGTGATTCGGACTGTCGTCTCAGTTTCACATTTCTCTTCACTTCTCTGAAAAAGAGTACAGAGCTGTTTAAAATTGACACTTATGGTGGACAATGAAAATGTACCATGGCTCTGCCTTGCTACCCCTACCTCGCAAGGTGAAGTACTGCTTCCACCACATTAGTTCCCTCTTTGGCGCTAGTCTCGCAGAACAAAGCACTGTAAGTCTGTCAAACATAAAAATTTATGAACATGGCTAATGGGCCAAGGTATAATTATGTCCTTATCCCAATGAAAGAGATGGAAGTCATACCCTGGCCAGCCTCTCCCCATGCATGGTGCTCACACAGCTGCCCTCAGGTTGCTCTGCCCGCAGGTCCACCTTGTTTCCAATCACACACATAGGGATATGCTCCTCTGTGGACTCCTTGGGAAACAACATGCTCTATAAAACATCCAGTCACATTTATTTATGCATTTCTTTTTATTTTTGTAGAGATGTCCTTCATGGCTTACATCAGAAACACAGGTCAGTTTACCATTCATGGCCATTAGAGATGGATAAATAACAAATACTACCTGAATCTGGTCCACCCACTCTCGGACATTGAGGAAGCTGCTCTCAGATGTCACATCGTACAGCAGCAACACTCCGTGAGCTTTACGAAAGTAAGACCTGGCAATGCTACGGAACCTGAAGTACCGTACCAGAAAGTGTGAAACAGGCTGTACATTACAAGTCCACAACACATACAGTTGGTTTGAAAAACAATTGAATATTGTATGCATACCTCTCCTGTCCAGCAGTGTCCCATATCTGAAGGTTAGTCTTTTCTCCATCCACCAACATCTTCTTTATTTGGAAATCAACTCCTGGGAGCCAGGTTATGGGATGGTTAAGAAAAGAATAAGCAGTATTGTTTTTCTTGAAATTGCAGTTATGAGCTATTTGTATGCCCTTACCCAAAGTTGTCTGCATGTCTCCCCTGAACTCATTAAGACTCAATCTCATCAGGAAGCTTGACTTCCCTGATCCTGCGTCTCCCGCTAACACCAGGCGGTACATTTGCACCGGGCCATCAGTGTCAACACAGTCAAGTGAATCTGTTTGCTTTTTAACAAAGGATACATATTAGTATGGGAGAATGGTCTATTTCTATGTAGGGTATATTCATACATTACCACTGAGAATAGACCAAACCGCTATGAACCTTGATGGGGAAAGCAGACAAGCGTCTTCTAATAGAAGAAGCTAAGGAGCTGGTTCTGCTGGGGACCACTGACAATGTAGCCTCTGATTTCACTTGCGACATCTAGGGTCAAGATAGTTCAATTATCATCCAAATCTGTATGATTTTACAGTGGCAGTACTGTCCTGTGTGGTATACTCAAAATATACCTCAATTTCTGATGGAACGTAGGAGTAACTGTGGTGCACCGTTTCTGAAGAAACCCTGCTGTCATCACTGTCATAATCACTGACTGAGCTTTCAGCGATGTCCATGGGCATGGCAATGCCACTGTCCAGGTATTTATCAGCCCAACTGGCCACATGGGAGTACTCTAATTTACTCCTAGCTGGAAAATCTTGCTCTGAGCTGCACCAAAACATAAAATAAAGAAATGTAATGTAAAAAAAATTGTCATTTGCAAATATATACTATGTACTGTAGGAAATGTAGTCGGTGTACCTGCTTTGGTTAAATGTGCTCTGTCTAAGGGGCTTCATTCGCCGGGCTGGAATTTCATTCTTGGGGGACAACTGTTTGGAAGAAATGTAGACTAGGAGATTGAGTTATCCAGACTTAAAATGAAAACCGCTGACTTACCCTTCTTTTAGGTGACGCCACGTCCTTGGTTAAGGCAGAGCGTAACCCATCGTTGCTGTCATAGAGCTTCTTGTTCATGTCCCTGATAGAAGGCAGTCAGTCAGACATACTCTGCCCATATTTCAGCACATCACCTCTGATAAAAATCGGTGCTCAGAACCTAACAATGAACATGAATGAGGTGTATGCATGCATGACCTGTGTGATATGTTCTCGACTGAAATAGAACAAAACCATTCCCAATTTACAATCACGGTCTGACAGACTTACTGGAGGATTTCAACGTGGCTTGCATAAGACTGGTATTCTATGACCATCTTCTTCAATTCATCACTTTCTCTGTGAAAATGCATTGAGTTTTGGCCTGTAATACAGTTAAGTCATTTGCTGAGTACAGTGGATATAAGAATGAAGTTTGTTCACTCACCTTTCATGTTGAAGTTTTTGGTCCGCGTACATGTTCTTCATTTTGTCCATCTCTACCTGCAATATGGAGATATTGGTCTGCGCTTTCAGCAGAGCACCCCGTAACTGGTCGTTCTCCTGAGGAGACACATTTACATTTAGCCATTTAGCAGACGCTCTTATCCAGAGCGACTTACAGTAAAGGGACATTCTCCCCGAGGCAAGTAGGTGAAGTGAATTGCCCAAGGACACAATGTAATTTTGCACAGCCGGGGATCGAACTGGCAACCTTCTGATTACCAGCCCGACTCCCTAACCACTCAGCCATCTGACACATCAGAGATGATGGAGAATACACTTCTGTACTGGCCTAGGCCACAACAACTTGGCCAACTTGACTTTATCCCAACATACCTGTGTAAATTCACCTATTTGGTCATGTAATCTGTCAACAGACTCTCTTGAAATGTGGAGTTCAGATTCTTCCTGGCACTAGAACAGACATATAAATGATACAAATGCAGTACATTTGGATGTCATAATCAAAGAAGCTTCACTGTGAGTTCCCAGGGAAATGGACAACCTACTGTACCTTCAGCAAGCGGTCCACAGCTGCATGCAGGTCTGCCACCTGATCATCATGTCTCCTCTGGAGGGTTGCCATGACTTTCTCTGTTTTCTTGCGCTCCTAAAACAGCCATGAAACCCAAGGAGGGAGAGAAAGAGAGGACAGATCACCTGCCTGCACCTCAAAGAGAGGATTTTACTCTGCTTCACAGAGGGGCCATTGTGAGTTGGAACTGGCTATTCCCTTTGCTTCAAATTTTCAGGTAAATTCTTGCATGAGCAAGAAGGAGGAAGGAACGTTGGGGGGTGGAGACTTGTCCGCTTCTGTTTTGAAATGTGTAGTAACATTTCTCATCCTTGGTGCATATTTATTTATTAGGAACTTACTTAAAAAATTACAATTCATCAATTTGAACCTATTTGTTTCTCAGTTGTTTTCAAATGTTGCTAATTCAAGTGTGGATACTCATAATACTGACATGGTATAAGCTGTTTTATCTATGCCACTTACCTCCTCTCTCACCCTCTCCTCTACTCGAGCAAGTTGTTGATGCATGTCATCCTCCAGCTCTGCTAGCTGACTACTATTCATCTCCTCCGTTCTGTCACAAGGCAGAGCAATATGATTCTTTAATATCTCACTGGAAGCTGGTGTAAATACATGACTGTAAACCTAGTTCATGGCCGATGATGAATATGGAAATAGAGACACAACCATCTTTTTTGGTCATAGTTCAGTAGCAACAAACTAAAACTGGCATCCACACTAGACTTTGATAGATCAGCTCCTTTCACACCCACTTCTAGAGTAGCCATTGTCTAAGCAGTTTCAGCGGCCCTACCCTGAGCGGGACCTCTCATACTCCTCCACTAGAGCTCAGTCATCAAGTGACTGCCATTATATAGACCCTACTGGCCAGCCCCTCAGAGGATGTCCTCTGGTAGGCAGATTCCACAGGTGAGACTTGAATCTCAAGTGAGTTTACACAAGCCAAAACTGCACTTACTCACACCATAGCAACTGTACTGGATATTTGGGACTTCATAATAATAATAATGGACATTAAAATAAGATTGACGAGCAAACTAACATTCATTGTAAAGAAATACATCTGTAGGGTACGGGTAATTGAAAGGAAAGAATGAGAAGAACTGGCTGAGCAACTTGTTTTAGTCTTCCTACTTCCTTCACGAAGACATTACATAACTCATTAAAGGCAGAGCTGAAGCCTGTAGCCTCGTTGACTGAGCTCAATTTAACTTTACATGAAGGATTACCTTAGAGGAAGTACATTCTAAAAGAACCTCTGGTGATGATGCCTGCCAAATACTCCAGTACGGATGTGTAAAATGTGCTTTAATGCTTTAGGGAACACCCTCATTCATCTTTCATTTTTCTTCATCCTACACCGGTTGGTCAAAACACCAATGCATTTGGTCCTACCGCTTCAAAGTACTCTCCAGCTTCTGGTTCTGTAGCGTGTGCTCCATGCTCTCAGTTACAAAAACCTGGATGACATCTTCATACTGTTGTAACAACTGGAATTGCGAGGAGTAATGAAGGACGTGGTACAAGTCGGCCAGATTTTCTTTAAGCCTGTAATAGCATACAATTTGGCATAAAATTAGGCGATCCAGAGATGTTACAAAGCACACGGAACTTAAAAACATTTCCACATCAGACTTGCCTTTCTGAAAGGGCAGCTCGTGCGCCATCAATACTGCTCTGAAATTCGTTCCATGGACCTGATCGACCGTGCACAAACTCCCCGAAAGACGCCAAATCTAATGTTTCTGAAACTTCTTGAAACCTTGATGAGAAGTTGTCGTAATTGATACATCCGTCGCCGTCCGCGCCGAATTTGGTGAACAAGGACTTGATTTCATCGTCAGGTACATTAAGCTCTCGGCAGACAACTGTGAAGTCCTCATACTCGATCATACCCGATTTATTAACATCACACGCCGAAAAAAGTCTCACTAGACTGGTTCTGTCCATTACGGAAACGAAATTTACAATATGCAAATGATCAAACCACTTGCGTATAAAGTTAATACCGTTTGATAAAATCTAGGGTAGACTAGTTATAGGCAACCGTGAAAATAAAAACAAACCTTTTCCCCTCCACCTTAATAGCAGTTAACAGTCCAGCTAGACAATTTCCGTGAGCTTAGGTACGCTAAAGGAGTAGAGGTGTAAACTTTCTCACACTAATTAAAGAATTATCGCAAGTAACCTGAACTGGGCTACTGATTGGTCCAACAGGTGCATACCATAGGCGACGTTTGTAGATCAGACTGCATCCTCCTTAGCTGGAGAGATTAAGCCATGAATGTAGAGAGGACTTCCATTTTAGGAATAGGATATTAAAGTGTTGTATTATTTTCCTTCAAGGTGTGGACTGTGTTCTTTATCAGGGATACATGCCTTCCCTCCTTTGTTGCACTGTGTGCAAAGTAGGCTACGGCTAAAACTCCACCCAGGGAGGTAGTACCCTGTAGGTCCTTACTACAAGAGTAGACTGGTACAGTACAACTACAATAGCCTACAGTAAATGCATTGTAATGACCACTTGACGTATGCAATTGTTGCTACCACATCAAACTGCCATATACATGTTATGGATGTAGAACTGTATAAAACATAGGGCCTACATTCGTTTTCTTTACTCTACTTGCTGGTGGCTGAGTCAGTGGAAGTGTCAGCAAACATTGACTCCACCTACATTAAATGTGACTGATGTGTTGACAGAAGACACAGTCAACCACTATTAACTCACTGAGGAAACTTTGGAGCAGTACACACATTTGAACCATGGGATCATGTTTTTAATATTCACTAAGTTAAACTCAGTTTAACTCAGAAAAAGACAGCGACAACACATTTCCATTTTAAAGAAGGTAAACAATTAAGTAGAAAAAAGTTAGAAGTGTCTGTGTTTAAATAAATTTAAATAAATTTAGATTCAGGTTAATGACACTATAGCCACACAGTGGGTGTATACAAACACAATCTAGCAGATGTATCTAATTAATCGCTCAACATAAGAACGGTCTACATGGTAATTATTGGAAGGCCAGGATTTATTAATCAAAAATGTCTTTATCTTTATTTGAAAAATTAAAATAAAGTGCTTTTATGTACAATACAAACAACAAAAACAGTAGTGATGTATAATACAAAAAATATAATTCACAACAGTTTATGTACATTGGCAGCTCAATTTACAAAACACCTTTAATTTACAAACTTACAACACATGACATGAGTCTGAGACACTGTCACAAATAGAAGGCTTGAATGAGAGTGTTTTTTTAACAGAAAGAAATACATAACATATTACAATGTGGCATTAGCTGCAGTCTCATGAATGTATGCATGAACTGTACTTTGATTTTAAGCTGTGATGGAATATAATTGCTGCGACACTATCTTCATGTGTGTACTGTAGTGTTGCATGAGAATCTATGTTTTATATATCATTCCTGCATTCGGCAAATGTAGCATTGTTTAGATAATAACCACTTAACTTAAGCTGCCTTTTATTTTCTTTATGTTTGAGCGAGTATGTAAGTAAAAAGTCTTTGAGATTCCAATAGAGTCTAGAAACACCCTTATAGACCCTCATAGTTCCCTCATCATCTATAGTGGTTCCAACAGTTGTATGATTCACTGTCAAAACAAGAAAATTATGTTTGACTGAGAAAAAAGCTGTTTTAAGATATCTATTATTTTTTGATACTGGCCACAATCTAAAGGCATTCACTTAATATTTTTGTATTGTATACAGTCTTTCCTGCCATACCTACCACAGGTGACTCTACCACTACCTGGTTTCCAAGGTGATATGGCTTTACCAAACCCGCTCTAGAATTGTTAACAACCATGTGCACCAAACTAAGGCTTTCCAACATTCTGTGCAAAAACAATGCATTCAGAGATAAGGTGTTTTCAGGTTTGCACATCAACCACAATCTTACACAGATCTTATTCCCCTTAGATACATTACAAAATATACATATATACAGTATAGTTCAGTACACTCGGCTCTCAGTCCTTCATCAATATGCTTTCTTGTCAAAAGTTAAACTGTGATTCCCTATAATATATTAAAAAAAATATATTAACTTAAAATGAGACAGTGTTACTTGAAGTTTCAGAATACTTTTAAGTTTACATTACGCTACTACTGGAGAGTATTTATTGTCATAATGTACTATAGTTTGGTGCACTGCAATTCTGTATAGATGTAGAGATGTCTGTACCTTCCTAATTATGATCTGCTAAAATGCTTTCATCAGATTTAACATTTCATATAATTACTATTTATTAGTCAGATGTTTTGATCTCTTTGGAGACAAAAAGCTATGTTTTTTTAAATATCAAAAACCAACATTCTTCAATACTGATCAAGGACTGATATCTTAGGGACCATATTGACCAAAAACAATTACAGTCATTATTGTAATGGAAAAAAAAGCTCATGGGTATGGCAGCTTTCATATTTCATAACACATTGAGATTAGCAAACTAATAGTGCCTGGTGGTAGGATACTATAAGACACATGACTAAAACAAAACAGCTCCTTTTGGCATGAAATCATTGTAATTATATCTAGTTTTTTTCACAATAAACAACAAAAAGCTTGTACTCACACTGGTGGTTTTGTTACCCCACACAAACCCAGACTTCCTCTGGTTCACTAAATCTGATAGGGCCAGGGCAGTTTAATCTACACCTTGTACAGTATCGGTTTGTCATAAGGGAGTCAGGTGGCTGAGCGGTTAGGGAATCGGGCTAGTAATCCGAAGGTCGCTGGTTCGATTCCCGGCTGTGCCAAATGACGTTGTGTCCTTGGGCAAGGCACTTCACCCTACTTGCCTCGGGGGAATGTCCCTGTACTTACTGTAAGTCGCTCTGGATAAGAGCGTTTGCTAATTGACTAAATGTAAATGTAATAAGGTTTTTATCATATATGATACAATTATTGTGTGTGTGTTTGCAGTGACCACCTTCATAGATGTGCCTGACTGACATGCTCTAGGATCCAGACCTGTACTGTACTGCATTAACTGACTGGAACTCTTCCAAAACAGATAATGCCTTAAAATTACTTTCATACCTAACCGTACTTTAACTGCAAATAATTAGTAACAAAAACTGTGCTTGACACCTGTGTGCTTGCAAAGTTCTTATGTCATAAATTTTCCCCCCACTTCACATTACGTTCTTTGCATAGTTAGCCTGCTGCAAGCTGAACAGTATAATACCTGGAATGAGGGCAACCCTTTAATACAAGGGTACTTTTAAACCCTTTGAGTGTCCAACTTACACAACTTGTTAATTCAAGAAATACAATCCTTAAACACCTGCATTCATCTGCATTTCCTAGTAGATAATGCATGTTTTTCATCAATCCACCATTATAACAGGTGGAAGTGATTAAGCTTTGATTTACCTCTCCTAATCCTATAAGCTCCAACAAGAGCAAAGGGTCTTCTACATCAGGAGTCCTGTGAGCTTTGTGCTCTTGTTGCTCTAGTCAGTCCAGATGGACACCGGTGCCTCTTTTCTCTGAGTTTCTAAAGCGGCCAGCCCTTCTTATTCTTCAATGATTCCTCTAATCTACCCAAGGTATATACTAACACGGTTGACCAGCTGTGTCTATGTAAGTATATACTTCTATACTAGTACGTCTTTGCTGGAGTGTAGTGTTTTTTTTTATTCCCCCCCCTTTATTCCTCTCATGGTTTTAGGTAGAAAGCTTGATCTGCTGTTTCAGGTGGGAAAACCTCTGGTTAGCGACACATCTACAGAACATCACTGCTTTTCCAAGCTATACCAGTAGATCTCTTGGACGGACTGAGTGACAATGCTTAGAAATAGAATCCCAGAAAACGTTTGAGAGCTAGTACTGGTCACTGCCAGCTCTGTGTGGGTAAAATGCCCACGGTGAGCATCACAGGACAACTTCTAAAGTCTGAAAGCAATCCTGATCAGCTTCCTCTGTCGTGCTTTGTGCACAAGAAAAAGGAGTAAGCACTGGCCACAGGGACAAAAGGAAATGAGGCGTATGAGTGTAAAGTCAGTGTAATGAAATGTACTTTGCATGTACTTTTCAGTGTTTCCTCAGTGTTTCCCCTCAGTGTTTTCCTTTTGAGTAAGTGCACTCTCCTTTTAGTCCACAGCTAGTCCCTCCACATGATGCAAGTGTTGAATCTCCCTCATGTAGTTCATCAAAGCCATCCTCACACAATGGAGTCTTTAATCTCAGAGCCCAGTCGAACTCGAGGCCTTGGGCATGTGGGCGAGATCTCAACGTGGCTGTCCTTCAAGTTCAGCGGCCTCTTCTCCGACTCGGAGAAGCTCTTGCTGTTGTCCGGAGAGGAGCACTCGTGTGGGGGAGTGCTGCAGATGTAGTTGTCATTGAGGGTCTGGTAGCCCTTGTGGTCTGAGACGGAGGCCGGCACGGTGGTCCCATTCAGGGGTAAGTTCTCTGCCGGCTTGCCCACTATCCTGGGCTTTTTCTGCTGCATATTGGGGCACTCGCCCTCCTTGAGCATGGATTTCATGCGGTCCCGGTTCCTATAGACCACGAACAGGGAGAAGACCACCAGGGAGAAAGCCAGGAGGGCACACACCACAATGAGCTCGTTCCAGTAGGTCTTGGTGTTCATCTGGGGCGAGCGAGCTTCCCCAGGCAAGATAATGGGCTCTTCTTGGGGTACCATAGGGGTACGTGATCGGCCAATAAGGGTGGTGCTCTCCTGCCTGGCCTCGCCCCTGACACAGTAATTGGCCAGCAGCTGTCTAAAGCCCTCCTCAACCGACCAGCACTCATAGATCTCCTGGCGGTCAGCATGGGCCACCACCACCAGGCCGCCCTCAGGGCTGGGGTATAGGAAGTGACCTGCACCCTCGCTGTACTCCCACTTCCTCTCAGCCAGGTTGGAGCGCAGTTTACAGGGCAGTACTTTGAAGGTGTTGGCTGGTATCAATATCACCTGACATGAAGACATACCTGTACACAACAAAGGGGGATTTTGTTTGGGAAAATCCTTAACGCTGAGACATCAGATCAACTGTCAATTACATTCAGTCTGGTAGCTGTGTGGATCAAGTGATCAAGCATGGCCATAGGCTGTCATTAGTCCGAAACAGCTATAAGCTGTAATAAGAGGCACACCATGCAGCAGTTCGACAGCAGATGACTGTGGTAGGAAATTAAGGAATGACTAGTAAGATCGTCACAGGTCTTACGTGTGGGAGGAGGTTTAGCAGAGCGCGGGTTAAGGACTGACTTGTTACAGATAACTGATGTGTCTGCCTCATCCACATCCTGCTGCCAGTAGCTGAAAAAACAATACACAGTACATCAGGGTGTGTCTATTTAATTAAAGCAATACCAGCTGACCTCGTGGAGTGATGCTATACTGTGAGTGTACCTCTCTGGTGGAGCCTGCCTGATGTCAAGACACTGTCTCCCCATCCAGGCACAGTACGGGTCCCTGGACAGGACACACTCCCCACAGCTCTGGTAGTTGGTACAGTTGGCCACTGGGACCTCCACCAGCCCTGAGTAGGAGGAGACGTAGAGATTCCCCTGCAGATGGGGAAAAAGTGTGTGTGAATTTCGGAGGTGGGTATTGGACATTTCCATTAGACATCAAATGTACCCATTGCTGATGCAATATCAATACCCCACTGCAGCCCAGGGGGGTATTCCAGGTAGCGGGTTTAGTGAAAACTTTGAGTTGTTTAACCCTGAAAAAAGGCATAGTCTACTCAGAGGTTTCCGTTCCAGAAAGAGATATAACGAAACCTTTTGGTAAGTTTCCATGGTAACTTACTCTGTGAAACTAACCTACTCGCTAGCAGGTTTTCCATCCCAAACTCTGCATTTCTACCTATCCCCTCCCACTTTCTGAGCCTGATAGCGTTGGCAGACATGGGATATCCTTTCCTGGTTCAGCCGGCCGATCTCAAACAAAATTTAATTCGCTTAGTTATACGCCGGGAGAGGATTTTAAGACTGCGATTCGATGTGCTTTAATTCCCTGATGAATACCTAGGTTAACGTTACCCTTTCCCCGTCACAATCTGTAATTTATTTTAGCAACATTCTCAGCCCTTAGGCCTACATCGCTAATGTTACTTGCCGTGGACTTGCACTCAGAACTGACCAAATGCTTTTTGGCACTGAAATAAAGACAAATCATTGAAATTGTATTTGGTCTTCTTCATTGCCTACAAATAGAAATCTAACAATGAGTATGTTTATCGGCTATTGTTCCTACAATAGCCGAATTCAACAATTAGTATTCATATAGGCGATTGTTCCTATCACCTGTGACCTTGCATCCTCCTGTAACTGGTGTTCCAGAAAATCTTTTTCAAGATTAGCCTTAATTTTTCTACCCTACGTAGGCCTACACCATCTCTTGGTCAGATTTTGGCACTTTCTTCATGAGGTGCAGTTTGTACAACTCATTTACTTGTAACTGGGAATACATGAGATTGCATTACATTTCACAGTTCCACATGCAGAATTCACCTGCCATTAAATAAACATCTCACTGTATACTGCATCCATGCTCTGTTCAACAGGATCAGAATGTGCAAATCGTTTTTTATATTCATTATTCTCATAATGTCAGTGTAACTGACAATTCCACACAAGCCTGTAAATAAAAGTACATGGGGAGAGAACTACCAGTAGCTACCATACATAACGCTCTGCATCCATTTCTGCGGCAGCAGTCAATGTCTCTTCGTCATCTTAATCATCATCCTTTGATGAAAAAGATTATTTTGGGGGAAACTGATACTACAAGTTTAAATAGGCACCAACTGATACGTATCATGTCGAATATGATTAAAACCAAGGTGAGGCTACAATCACAAGCGTATAGCCTAAGCAAAATATGTCTTACCTGTTCGTAGTATATTTTATATTTAATATAACATTGAACATGCTATTTTATTAAGTCCACCACTTTTTCTCCTGTAATATTAACGGACAGTGGGGTTAAATATTCAATGTATGGACTGGCTATTACATTCAAATGTATGCATTGACTTGGCAGTTTGTCTCCCACGCCAATTGTATACGCTGCTACAGCAGTGTTGCTTTTTTTCCGTAATATGTGCTCAGATTGACCATAAACATTAAATAAAACTTAGATCTGAAGTGTGGTGAAGTAGGACAAAGTTTTTTGTCGCCGGGTGCCATGGTGGATCCTAGTATCGGAGCTCCATTGATGTTGGCTTTTAATAGTTCTCATGCCCGCGCTTAACTCAGAGTTGACGTACTTCGAGTTGAGTTAACAAATTAAAATCAGCTTTTCTGGTACCGAGTTTTCAGAGTTTCTTATTTTAGAGTAACTCTACTCAGAGTTCAGGGTTAGGCTCAGAGTTTGTTAAACCCGCTACCTGGAATACCCCCCAGCTGTATGCCGTATTTTGTAAACAAACAAAGTGTGTACACAGAGCTCCAGAGAACAGGATGCATGATGTGCCACTTGCTGTTTTCAGATCTCCCGACAGGAAGTTTCCTGTAATTAAATGATCCTGAGCTCCCCCTATAGGGCTCTGACTTTCTCCATGGCTAGTGGGATCTCTAAGCTGCCAGTGCCGGCATTTAGTGAAGTCATTATTACTCCCAACCTGGAAGGCTCAAGAAATCAACAGTCCTGTCTTACAGTCTTGTATAGCTACCTTCTCCGAATCCAGCTCCATGTGTTGCACAGGCTGGGGCTCCGAAAACAGCACCATCTCCTCAATGATGTGCATCTTGTTGTTGACGTTGATGGCTTTGTGAAGCCTCCCATCATCTGAAACGGACATGATGGAACACCATGCTCAGTAAGCGCTCACACAGTCCTACTATTACCGAAACGTAGGTTGGGGCGATTGTGGTCGCGGCGTGTTTACCTGTGCCTATGAAGAGGACGTTGTAGGCCTTGTGTCTGGTCTGGACGCGGTGGACTGCTATCTGGGTGTAGCGCACGCTTCTTTTCAGCAGGAGGGGCTGGCTGCGGATCACGCTGTCCATCAAGAAGTGGTCCTTGACGAAGTTCAGCACCTTGTCGGGCATGTGCAGGGATGAGGGGATGCCCTGTTCTCTGGCTGCGTTCGTGATGCACTGCAAAGAAGACACTCATTTCACAAACACAGACACACACACAGACACACACACAAACATGCACCTCTGCAGCTCCCTCCCTCCCTCGCTTCCTCCTTCCAGCCGGTCTCATCAATAGGCTGCGTGTTTGTAGGCCGCCGTTGATTGGGCTGCGATAAGGCTGCCAGGAAATGAAAGCAGCGGAGCTCCCTGATACAGATCAGGTCTTCTGGGAAGGAGGCTGACAGTGACTGCAGCGAGACAGATATCTGCTCAAGCACTGATGCTCGTGCAAGATTGGGGGTGGGGGGGGTGGAGGGAGATGGAACGCAGGGGCCAGTTAGAACACGGCTGCTGTGCATACAGCCCCACAACTAACACGTGTGCCTTCAGGCGACAGTGCAGGAGGGTGTCCAGCAGGGGGCAGCAGGTACTCACCGCTCCAGGCCGTGGTTCAGGGATGGGGTGGTTGTATGTGTACCACTGCTGTGTCTCTCTGTTGACCTCACGGTAGCGCCCGTTGAAAGCCCTCTCCACCTGGTCCATGGTGAAGGCACACACTGCCGAGCTCCCCGAGGCTCCCTTATACCTAGAGTGACATCCCACCACATTTATACTGTACCTAAGCACTTTTTGCTGTTTTACCCCCCTGAATCGCTTCTTTTACCTTTAACACTAAGGGCTATGACAAACATACAGTTAACATATGCAAAAAGCGTTCTGTATAACTAATTCCTCGACAGAACCATACTTTAAGAATAAAAACACATTGTGTAAAATGGCTGTCCGACACTGTAAAAGTGTTTACATGAGGACATCAGTGCCAAAAGAGGCCGTTATAACACTGTCTGCGGGTGAGACCAAAGAGGAGTCAGCCCTCACCACTGTGAAGTGAAGACTCCATAGAACATGGTGTTCTTCCAGTCCTCTGGGCTGGGTGTCAACACAAACATGTCCTGGATGATGTTGAAGGGGAAGCCATCGTCAGGCAGAGAGCACAGCAGCTGGGCTTTCAGGAAGGTGGTCCACTTCTTCTGCAAAACCCTTTCTCCTCCTTTGTCGCCCTGCAATAGAAGCATGACACTGTCTCAATTGTAGGATAAACTTTCTCCACTAGTAATACAGCTAATGACCAGAGGAGGGCGCAGCCACATCAGTTGAAAATGTACTCTATTGATGACTGAGGGTAGAGACTCAATCACTACTTTTTGATTAAATCTGCACTTGGTATGATGCATATATAGTTCTCTTGTGACTTAACATGAATCTGATATAATGGTTAACATTCTATATTCAATGCTATTATTGTTACATATGGAATCACGATTTTTTCATTCTCTCTTTCATTCCCTCAGCTTTCCTTTGGCACCATTCCCCAAGATGTATCAATTTGACTTAAGTGAGGAACATTACTATCTCATAGTAAAAACCAGACAGAACACAATTATTCGTGCCCCTAACATAGATAACCCCTGAGGCGGTGGAGATCTAGGTCAAGAAAACAATGTACCGTCCACCACCACAACTGGCTAGGAGAAAAAACAGTGGGAGCACTGAAGAGGCCAAATGCTTTTGAATGAAAGAGAGAAAAGGGCACTGCTCTCACACAATGGTTTTTCACTGACACTACCACTCTGAAGCGGTGCCCATGGCGTTACCCTGCCCACGGCACTGCTGTTCGCTATGTGAGATGCACACACGGTTCAAGCGAGAAAGAGGCTCGTCCAACTTCTCACATCCAAACCTACTTAGTACGATTACATCCCTTTAACATCTGTGTGGAAATGTTGTGAAAGAAAAAAAAGCTATGCATTCATCTCTGCACTTGTCATGAATAGCTGTCTATTTAGGAGTCGTGAGAGAGCACATACTATTGAGAGAGAGAGAGAGAGAGAGAGAGAGAGAGAGAGAGAGAGAGAGAGAGAGAAAAAAACTGTTGCCAGACCCTATTATCTGTTTAAATTCAACTGAGCCTGGAAGTCAGAGCAGCAATTATTCCAATTGTTTTCATCAACATAGATCTGAAGAGATTCAGAAGCCATTCAGGCCACAGTCATTTTCAAATAGGAACTGCTCACAAAAACACGGAAACAAATCTAGAAGTCTAGTCTACATAACCCAAAGCCATGTGCCTTTGTCAGAGTCCCCCCAGCATGGCTTTACCCCCGAGGAAACAGCATCGCTGGACGGGAAAGGGAAATGACGTGACTAATGTTGAGTTTCAGATGCAATTACTTGCTGTTGTAACCCAGCCGGATAATGAGCAACATTTATTCCCTGCTCCCTCTGGCTCCGTCTAGTTATTATTTGATCCCAGGGAGTGTACCTAACATCACCCCTGAATACTGAAGCACAATAACACCCCATTCATTAACTCATAATGTTAGCATCTGTTTGAAAGGCTGGTGTACTTGTTGCAAAAAAGGTCAGGCCTGGTACTGTAGTTCAAGCTAATCCTAAGACAGAGAGCAGAATGATCAGTGAGAACGCTGCTGTTGTGTTTTGTTGTTTGCAGTAAAGTTGTGTTTATCATTCTATGGCTGGCCTCAATGTAGTGGAGTCCTAGCCTCCACTAACCACCTGAATAAACAACACAGAATCTCATACAACTGACAAAGAGTGAAACTGAGGAAAAATGGAAAGAGAGAGATGGATGGAACTCAACTAAACAAAAGTTCAGACTGAGGTATGACAGAACTGTTTTTTTAGTTAAAGCCGCTATTCAACTTCCTTCCACTAAGCTTCTACCGGCCATAGTATATTATTGTAATACTGTGTGTTTTTGACAACGCCTTCGCTTCCGTTTCGGATTTCACCAGGCAGCCACACAAAAAGCTTTTAAAAGGAAACTCCCAATTTAGTCGGTTATTCCTTTCCCATTTTCCAGCACCATTTGGACTGCACCTTGTACAGAGCAATGTAAGGGACACGAGATTGTGGTGTTGTGTTGCAAACATGCTGTTTGAACCACCCCAGTGACTGACAGCTGAATGTCCCAGAATACAGGCCTGTATTTGAGATGAGAATAAAGTGAGTGTCTTTTGTCCTGGCCCCCCTGAAAGTAGCTAGATTGTCCAGACAAACACTTAAAGACAGCTAAGCCTCTCGAACACTAAAAACGTGCATTCAGCCTGTGAAGATTGAAATATATAGGCACACAAACCTTTTTCCAAGTGCCTGTCTGCTACCTGGCCAGAAAAATTATCACAATTCAAATGCATTGCATGGGGCCTCTTAAAATTCAAAACATGCCTTGCGCTGCTAAGTGTAGACTGCTTAAATGAATTTAGCGAGAGTATGGGCTGAGGAAATTGAATATAAAGAAAAACAGTGATGCAAATGACTTGAGAGTTGGCCCCAAAGCATAGCTCTACTTCACGTCTCATCATGGTTAATATTTTCTAATTAAGTTTGATAATGGGCTCGGGTGGATTCATTACGTTTGTTAGCAATATGGGGGAGGATATGGTGCTACTGGCTTTGGGAGACTCGAAAAGGGAGACTTGAAAAGACCAGCTCCATTCTGGCGGCACTGCCAATGGAATATGTCACACCATAAAAGGAAGAACCAAATACATTTGCTTAGTTATGGGATGAGTATCAGCAGAGATTGACTGCTGGATGTATGGAGCCTGGTAGGAGTGCAGACTATTAAACTGTCAACTAGTATTTCACACTGTTTCTGGTTTGGACTCTATTACATCTGTAACTAGAGAGGATACAATTTCTGGGGAAATTGTAGGGTGTGCTTGCTTGCGTCGGTTGCACAGGGGTCTGTATATTTTATATAAAAATGCATCGGGCCTACTTATTATTTATAAAGATTACATAGATTTAAAAGCATCTTTTTTTTGCTGCTCATTTACAACTCAAAATACGAGTGAAGTGTAGAATGAAATATGACGTCTTCTCATTTCCCCTGCAAGAGGCAGCTGACAGGCTGAATCAAAACGAATACATTTGGCAGACCGGTGTACAAATGGACCTAATCTCTATGACTTAAACGTCCTTTTAAGTTGTCCCTTCTCGTGATATTTTCAGGCATTTAGCCTACTCATATTGCATTCATTCATTAATAAAGAACCCCCTTTGAAGATTATTCTACGACTTTACCGGCAGAAGATAGAATCGCGATTCAAACAGTACCATCTGCTAACTGAAAATATGCCCCCAAAAACGTAAATAAGCTTGACATTTATTTAGTGGAAAATAGCTCATTCATAAAAAGCTCACTGGTAGCGATCATTGTCAGTAACAACTCAAAATGCGATATAGCCCTGTGTGGAGAAGCTGCCCGGTAAATTCTACTACTACAGTACAGTACTACTAGTAGACTACTGCTGTGTTCGTCTTGATAGCGATTGCGTTGGTTGAATTCGATTAAACGTTCCGTTGTACGGTTTAGGCTGAAATTAATTATTTTCATGAACAGATTGACAAAGTTTAGGCTGTGGCAATGAAGTTCAGGTTAGTAGTCAGATAGTTTCCCTACTGAAAGACTTTTGAGTAAGGGGAGTGCCGAACATGTTCTGTTGCCGTTTGACTTAAACAGCTGAGGAGTTGTTGTTAGCTACTCACACTAGTGTCTCGGGTACAGTAGGCTACAGCGTTGCAGTGAGCTACACTGGTTTGAAACCACAGGTAATGGTAATTTCACCAACAAATCGTTTACTAATGTCAGAATAAATCCTACAACGAAAATGTATATGTGAGGAATGTTTATTTTAACGATTGAAAACAGATACATCATAGACCACTGTAGTATGTGTTGCCCGGGCAACACAGGCTAATGTCATGATGCTAATATGTCAGTGAAATAGTAGACTACTGTTTCCGAAAGTAGATGTACTTCCTTAATAATATCAGCTTATATTGTACATTACACATCACAATTGTGTGTCATATCACAAAGTAAAATGAGTAAATATTTATCACCCTGGCCTCTTTGTTTGTGGCGTTTCTGCAGCTGCCTTGCAGTAAAGCTATAGTTAGCCTAGCTATCCCCCAAGTTAACAGATGCCAAACGAATGTTCTGCCAAAGGTAGTCACGCGTGTTTTCGTGACATTATTGCAGACCGGTGTAAAAATTGACCTAATCTCTATGATTTAAACGTCATTTTAAGTTTTTCTCTTCTCATGATATTTTCAGGCATTTAGCCTACTCATATTGCATTCATTCATGAATAAACAACCCCTTTGAAGATTATTCTACGACGTTACCCGGCAGTAGAAGATGGAATCGCAATTCAAACGGTACCATCTGCTAACTGAAAATATGCCCCCCAAAACGTAAATAAGCTTGACATTTATTTTGTGGAAAATTGCTCATTCATAAAAAGCTCACTGGTAGCGATCATTGTCAGTAACAACGCAAAATGCGATATAGCCCTGTGTTGAGAAGCTGCCCCGGTAAATTGTACTACTACGGTACAGTACTAGGCTACTGCTGTGTTCGTCTTGGTAGCGATTGCGTTGGTTGAATTGGATTTAACGTTCCGTTGTACGGTTTAGGCTGAAATTAATTATTTTCATGAACAGATTGACAACGTTTAGGCTGTGGCAATGAAGTTCAGGTTAGTAGTTAGATAGACTTTTGATTTAAGTAAGGGGAGTGCCGAACATTTTCTGTCGCCGTTTGACTTCCTAAACAGCTGTGTACTGTAGCTAGATGTTTTTGTAGTGTGTCTCGCGTAAGCTACAGCGTTGCAGTGAGCTACACTGGTTTGAAACCACAGGTAATGGTAATTTCACCAACAAATCGGTTTCTAATGTCAGAATAAATCCTACAACGAAAATGTATATGTGAGGAATGTTTATTTTAACGATTGAAAACAGATAACGCTACATCATAGACCACTGTAGTATGTGTTGCCCGGGAAACACAGGCTAATGTCATGATGCTAATACTTCAGTGAAATAGTAGACTACTGTTTCCGAAAGTAGATGTACTTCCTTAATAATATCAGCTTATATTGTACATTACACATCACAATTGTGTGTCATATCACAAAGTAAAATGAGTAAATAGTTATCACCCTGGCCTCTTTTCTTGTGGCGTTTCTGCAGCTGCCTTGCAGTAAAGCTATAGTTAGCCTAGCTATCCCCCAAGTTAACAGATGCTAAACGAATGTTCTGGCAAAGGTAGTCACGCGTGTTTTCGTGACGTTAGTGACGCAGTGACGTTAGTAACGTCAATGACTGTGGCTAGCAAATTAGCCACCGTTAGCTTCACTTTTCGCCACAAAAACTTAATTTAAGCTTAAACCATGCAACGGAACGTAAATTCCAATAGAAGCAACTCAATCGCTACCAAGACGAAACTTTTGACACCTACGTTGTCTATGTAGGCCAAGTATTTACTGAGTTTTAGGGGGGCAAAAAGAAATAAAAATAATAATAATAACTAGAGAGGATACAATTTCTGGGGAAATTGTAGGGTGTGCTTGCTTGCGTCGGTTGCACAGGGGTCTGTATATTTTATATAAAAATGCATCGGGCCTACTTATTATTTATAAAGATTACATAGATTTAAAAGCATCTTTTTTTTGCTGCTCATTTACAACTCAAAATACGAGTGAAGTGTAGAATGAAATATGATGTCTTCTCATTTCCCCTGCAAGAGGCAGCTGACAGGCTGAATCAAAACGAATACATTTGGCAGACCGGTGTACAAATGGACCTAATCTCTATGACTTAAACGTCCTTTTAAGTTGTCCCTTCTCGTGATATTTTCAGGCATTTAGCCTACTCATATTGCATTCATTCATTAATAAAGAACCCCCTTTGAAGATTATTCTACGACTTTACCGGCAGAAGATAGAATCGCGATTCAAACAGTACCATCTGCTAACTGAAAATATGCCCCCAAAAACGTAAATAAGCTTGACATTTATTTAGTGGAAAATAGCTCATTCATAAAAAGCTCACTGGTAGCGATCATTGTCAGTAAGAACTCAAAATGCGATATAGCCCTGTGTGGAGAAGCTGCCCCGGTAAATTCTACTACTGCAGTACAGTACTAGACTACTGCTGTGTTCGTCTTGATAGCGATTGCGTTGGTTGAATTCGATTAAACGTTCCGTTGTACGGTTTAGGCTGAAATTAATTATTTTAATGAACAGATTGACAAAGTTTAGGCTGTGGCAATGAAGTTCAGGTTAGTAGTCAGATAGTTTCCCTACTGAAAGACTTTTGAGTAAGGGGAGTGCCGAACATGTTCTGTTGCCGTTTGACTTAAACAGCTGAGGAGTTGTTGTTAGCTACTCACACTAGTGTCTCGGGTACAGTAGGCTACAGCGTTGCAGTGAGCTACACTGGTTTGAAACCACAGGTAATGGTAATTTCACCAACAAATCGTTTACTAATGTCAGAATAAATCCTACAACGAAAATGTATATGTGAGGAATGTTTATTTTAACGATTGAAAACAGATACATCATAGACCACTGTAGTATGTGTTGCCCGGGCAACACAGGCTAATGTCATGATGCTAATATGTCAGTGAAATAGTAGACTACTGTTTCCGAAAGTAGATGTACTTCCTTAATAATATCAGCTTATATTGTACATTACACATCACAATTGTGTGTCATATCACAAAGTAAAATGAGTAAATATTTATCACCCTGGCCTCTTTGTTTGTGGCGTTTCTGCAGCTGCCTTGCAGTAAAGCTATAGTTAGCCTAGCTATCCCTCAAGTTAACAGATGCCAAACGAATGTTCTGCCAAAGGTAGTCACGCGTGTTTTCGTGACATTATTGCAGACCGGTGTAAAAATTGACCTAATCTCTATGATTTAAACGTCATTTTAAGTTTTTCTCTTCTCATGATATTTTCAGGCATTTAGCCTACTCATATTGCATTCATTCATGAATAAACAACCCCTTTGAAGATTATTCTACGACGTTACCCGGCAGTAGAAGATGGAATCGCAATTCAAACGGTACCATCTGCTAACTGAAAATATGCCCCCCAAAACGTAAATAAGCTTGACATTTATTTAGTGGAAAATAGCTCATTCATAAAAAGCTCACTGGTAGCGATCATTGTCAGTAACAACTCAAAATGCGATATAGCCCTGTGTGGAGAAGCTGCCCCGGTAAATTCTACTACTACAGTACAAGACTACTGCTGTGTTCGTCTTGATAGCGATTGCGTTGGTTGAATTCGATTAAACGTTCCGTTGTACGGTTTAGGCTGAAATTAATTATTTTCATGAACAGATTGACAACGTTTAGGCTGTGGCAATGAAGTTCAGGTTAGTAGTTAGATAGACTTTTGATTTAAGTAAGGGGAGTGCCGAACATTTTCTGTCGCCGTTTGACTTCCTAAACAGCTGTGTACTGTAGCTAGATGTTTTTGTAGTGTGTCTCGCGTAAGCTACAGCGTTGCAGTGAGCTACACTGGTTTGAAACCACAGGTAATGGTAATTTCACCAACAAATTGTTTTCTAATGTCAGAATAAATCCTACAACGAAAATGTATATGTGAGGAATGTTTATTTTAACGATTGAAAACAGATAACGCTACATCATAGACCACTGTAGTATGTGTTGCCCGGGAAACACAGGCTAATGTCATGATGCTAATACTTCAGTGAAATAGTAGACTACTGTTTCCGAAAGTAGATGTACTTCCTTAATAATATCAGCTTATATTGTACATTACACATCACAATTGTGTGTCATATCACAAAGTAAAATGAGTAAATAGTTATCACCCTGGCCTCTTTTCTTGTGGCGTTTCTGCAGCTGCCTTGCAGTAAAGCTATAGTTAGCCTAGCTATCCCCCAAGTTAACAGATGCTAAACGAATGTTCTGGCAAAGGTAGTCACGCGTGTTTTCGTGACGTTAGTGACGCAGTGACGTTAGTAACGTCAGTGACTGTGGCTAGCAAATTAGCCACCGTTAGCTTCACTTTTCGCCACAAAAACTTAATTTAAGCTTAAACCATGCAACGGAACGTAAATTCCAATAGAAGCAACTCAATCGCTACCAAGACGAAACTTTTGACACCTACGTTGTCTATGTAGGCCAAGTATTTACTGAGTTTTAGGGGGGCAAAAAGAAATAAAAATAATAATAATAATAATAATATATATGTGAGAGAACAAAGGTTGTGCTCTCGCCGAAGGCTTGAGCACACCCAATAATATATATGTGAGAGAACAAAGGTTGTGCTCTCGCCGAAGGCTTGAGCACACCCAATAAACCCCCACGGTCATGATGCCTCTATAGATACGGTTAACATTCTGATTTTTGGAGATAACTGGAACAATATTACTAAACAACAGATCGCTGTCAATGAGGACAGAGAAGCAGACATTTCAGGTTCGAGCACCTGCATCAGAATAAGGTACTTGAGGAATATTTCGATGTTTAGAAGATTTGGTGCTTTCAGAGAGTGATGATTGTTGATGATTGCCGATTAGACAGCAGCATGATGGCACAACACCGCGGTATCACAACCACAGCCACTGCTACCATTCCCCTCCGAACATACACACATACTCGCAACACACAGAGGGGCAGTAGCGTCTCTTGCTCAAGGGGAAAGACCCCCTTTAGAGGGTCTGTCTCCACTGAAGCGTCTCTCACCTTACACACGCGAGCGATGCGCGATACAATGGTGTTGTCAAAGAAATCAAACTCCTTTCCCGCTTCACTGAAGAAGAAGTAAATCTTATCGTCGTTGCCCACTGGGTTGCCCTTGGGCAGGCTCTCCTGTATATAAGCAGAGCCCACGAAGGCTGGGTCTGAGGAGACAACAAAGAAAGCAGGGTTTAAATGTCAACCCACAACTATGGGTTCTGGGACAAACACAATTTACCATCACTAATTTGCACAGAACATGCACTGTAAGAGGCATTAATGTATTGTCTCTTGTTGGAAAATACTGGACACACTTAAAGACAACAATCATTTTTAACTGGAGACAGTTACAAAATATATATACAAATTGCATGCAGGCTCAAGTCTTCAGATATGGCATGTACATGTTCAGGGTGGACTGTTTATGAATGTAAAGTTCCTCTTATCTGCTATGTATACTAGTGTTCGGTCTGGACATTTAGCAGAGCCAGAGCCCTTACCTTGAAGCCAGTTCAAGGAGTTTTCTGTTTTCAGGGAGGTTCCATGGCCAAGGCTCTTGTAAATGATAGGTTCATTCCCCTGGAAATTACTGACCGTACCAGTGTACAGCTCACCCTCTACAATACAAGAAAAGGTGGAAAAAAGAGTAAGACATATATAAACAAAACTTCAACCAACAAGATCAGCCTCTAGCTTATCCACAATAAGACATTTTATCTACAACTCAGATGCTCTTCCCTGTACTTCTGGGAAGCATAAAAGAAATAAAAATGTTCATGCCATAAAGTTGTACTCTGCAGTTCGTATGTCTCGTGAGGAATTTTTTCTCTGACAGTGGCTGACTCCACAGTGACCCTACCGGCCATGATGGCGGTGGACTTGTACTCTGGGTTGAAAGGGCATCGGCTTCGTCCGTCCTCTGTCACAATGTCCCCCGTCTGGCTCCGTACCAGGGAGAAGTCTGCTGTGTTCTGAAAGACACACACAAGCACGCAGAGCTTTGAGGGGAACGTAGGGCTATAATCGACACTGACACTGACCGCTGCTGGATGGCCACATCCACAGCAGTGTCCTGAGTGGTGAACCGCAAGTGAGGGACGGGCCATCCCTCCACTCAGGTTTTCACATCCTTTGTTGCTATTTTGTATGATGGCCTTGTTTCTGCTCTATCTTGTCCACTGTAGCTGTCATTACAGTTTCATTTGGGCCTGATGACGTGGATGGCGGCCCACAATGAGGAGGGTCTGTAGGTTTCTCTCTGTGTGGGCTGAGGCTCACTTACGCTGATAAGATAGTACAGCTCCAAACTAGGAGGACAGGCCTGCTGAAATTCAGGGTCAGAAACAAGACAGCGTGTGCTCTGCCAAATGACTCTCTTTCTTGCCTCACGGTTGGGTCTCCTGAATCTAAGTGGAGCACAGGGGACACAGCGCTTGTTACGTAGGCCTGCAATCTCTGCCTGTCGATACATTTCCTAAATGGAAATATCAATGTTATGCCGCAGAGCCTAGGGGCCACATCTGTGCACAGATCTTTAAAGGTACAGCACGCTTCCTCTCAGATCTGTCCTTTCCTACGCATCTCAATCCAGCCTCAGGAGGAAAGTAGCGGCATCTTGACTGACAGAGGGAATCACATGGCTAATTAGAGCTCTCAACAGCAGGACCTGGTGGGGCTGCACTGTATGTAGGCAACAGCTGCCAAAATCAAAAACGCACTCACTATGTGCACACAGATGGGACTGAAGGCATACGTTCCGCACACGTATAGATGAGTGCTGTTCAGCCGCAGTAAGATCTTGACGTAGTTGAAACAGTCAATCTGCATTAAAGACACACAGAAAGAGAAAAGCATCAATAGGATTCATAGGTTTTGGATCATTCTTGTACAATCGGATCATCTAGAG
The DNA here is from genome assembly GCF_038355195.1 of Osmerus mordax. NCBI lineage: Eukaryota > Metazoa > Chordata > Actinopteri > Osmeriformes > Osmeridae > Osmerus > Osmerus mordax. The sequence goes on from NC_090053.1 coordinate 12,116,848, forward strand.
TTACTCAGAAATAGAGTGGATTGGCTCGTTGGTCTGCAATCCACAGACATTTCCACGTTACTCCAGGAATGAACAGCTTGTAAACAGCCTAGGGGATCTTTAGGCAGCTACGTGATGTGCCTGTGTGGCTGTCTTCAAGACTAAAGTGACTTAATCAAGATTACAGTCTATGTCACAATCAATTTAGTCATAAATGAATCATCCAGTTTAGTCACTAAATGATATTCCTCCAACACTGTACTGAGCTGAGCTGCAATTACCAGGTGAGTCAAGTTAGGGAGGGGGAGCAGGAGTATTTGAGAAGGACCTAGGCCATCACTGCTGAATGGAAATGTACTAGTTCCATGGAAACTTCTCAGGGCAAAGGGACGCCACTGAGTCTATTTTCGGTGTTTTGCAGAAGAAAATAAAAACCCTGGAAGCCCGGTCATGGAAGTGTAAACACTGCATGTTGAGTTCCTCAGCACAAGTGTGCTTCTGTACTCACTTGTAGGTTTTTGCCTTTGAAACCGCACTCATCTCTCTTGCTCTGTGGCGTGCTCCATGTCAGCTGTAGGAGAGCGAAGATATCATATGCATTCAAATTATACTTTTTATTTCTCCAGTTAAAAAACTTTCCAAGTCCTGAAATCAAACTGGGATCGAAACATTGGCAGACTCGTTAGTGCAGACTCACATTCCTTTGGAGCTCGGCTCTGCCGATATCAGTGAGGTTGAGAGCAAAGAGAACCTCTCTAGCTCCGACATAGAGCATGTTATCTTCCTTGCTGAGGAGGATAGAGGTGTAATTGAAGACGCCATCTGCAGAGAATCTTTTGGCTGACCTCTCCTTTGCATCTGCAAAGGAAGGAGACAAAAAGGGAGGTGGAGAAAGAGAAAGAGAGAGAAAAACAGTGAGAGAAGAAGAGCGAAGTGTCACAGAAATTTCCATCAAAAAAGTTGGACAAAGTTCTGATCCGAATGGCAGAGAACCATAAAAGATTCAGCGCAGAACTCGGAATACATTGGTTCACGAGTGTGTGTCTGTGTGTGAGATTGTCAAACTAGCCTGTGCAAGCACGCTCCAGTGTGCGTGTGTCTGTGTGTGGTCACAAAACATGATATGCAGCATGAAGACAGATGTTCTTTCTTAATCAGAGACACCGGCGTAGCATGTCATTACTCGCACAGTGCCTGCAAGCTGTTTGTCTGTTGCCATGGCAATGACACGCTGTCTGGCTTGGCTGTGCCGTTGTGCCCGAGGTGACTGCATGGCCACTGGACGAGCTAGAGTGTGACACACGCAATGGGCTTGCGCTCTCCAGCTGATAATGTTGAATCGCTCAGATCTTGCCTCAGGAATTCCAGACGAAGGCAGCAGCTGGTGGAGTAACTGTGTGTTCAGTCAACTGTGTGTGTGTGCGTGCATGGTACTAGAAACAATACCCCCCGAGTGCAGTCACACTCTCTCATCACCTCTGACGGCTGCAGACAGAGAGAAAAAAAGAGAAAAGAGATATAGAAAAACAGAGATAAAGAGACAAACTGAGAGAGAGAAGCCAGCAAAGAGAGAGGAAGAGGGAGAGAGAGAGAGAGATAGAGAGAGAGAGAGAGAGAGAGAGAGAGAGAGAGAGAGAGAGAGAGAAAGCATCCACTCTCTCATGCCACACTAAGACCCCTTTGAAACCCCTCACTCTAGCCTGCAGCCCAGTTACAAATCATGGAGTCTCTTTGCAAGCCTTCAACACTGGTGTCAAAGCCCTAAATTCAGCACACAGTTGCAGCCATGCTCAATGTCCTGTTAGCTGGCCTGGGCTTGACAGGCTTGTAGCTAAAAGGACATGCTGCCATGAAAACGTTATGCACATAAGCCTAGTCCTGAGGTTCTAAGGAAATGCCGGCCTGCCATGTATCAATTAAGTATGAGCCAAACCACTACAGAGGACAATTCCCAATCTCTGATGAGTGAACGCCACTGAAACTGAGCAGGTGGCTGTGTGGTTCTCCTGCTAACCTGACATTACCCCATCCCAGAGGGCAGAGGGTTGGCAGAAACAACTTCCCTTGGGTAAACACAATAAAAGCAGTGCATCACCACAGCAACAGGGGGCCTTGTTACCACAAAATCCATCTAAGAACCACAAGAGGACCTCCACTCCCCCTCCACACCCCTCCTCGTTCCCTCTTAAAGCTTTGGGCACATTTAACGGTGATTTACACAGGCAAAGACAAAGGCTAGCGCTTGAACCAAAACAAGGGCTTAGAAGGATTGGCGCAGAGCAGGAAATATACACGACGAGTCTCTGGAGTGCTCACTATCTCCACTGTCATGCTCAGACATCAGCGCTTGGGGAACACACCATGAGGCAGTTCATTGTGTATCATTAAAGAGATACGTGTGGGTTTTAAATAGTGGAAGGCTTTCCATTTATAATTTCAAGTAAACAATAATCACTCCCGTCTATACATTGTGTCTGGCTGCGAGGACTGTGCTGTGGGAGTACATTACAGTAAGACCTCTGAACACAGGTCTCTGACAAAATCCTGTTGTCTACAATACACAAGAAGGTAGGTTTAAAACATACTTTCAATGGTTATTGGTCCTAGAGAAATCCTGTATCACTGTTCAAGAGTTCAATTGAAAGGAGAGAAAAAAGAACTACTGTAAGATAAGCCAGTATCACTGATTTGATTGATCAAATATGCTTCTGGAAATATGTATGATATGAGGAAAGCCGTGAAAGTGATCTACATTTAAATTCTTTATGGAAAAGACTACCATGCAAAAAGAAAAAAAAAGAATTGACATTGAAGGGGAATTTTTGTTTAATCATCAAGAAGGTTAAACCTTTTTCTCCCTTTTTCCAGTAATCTGGTAAAGAGTACTACTGCACCATGGGACAGCAGTGAAACCCAACTGACCACAATGACCTCTGGCAAACGGATATGATTTAGCAATTAAAGACGAGCTCTGGGATTGCAAACCTCCACACTGGAATGAACGTTCTGTAGGTCAGAGACCGTTTTTTCTCATGTCAGCATTTCCGGGGCTGTGTGTCTGAGATCTGAACTTGCCCTATGCTCCTTTCCACACCGACCACAGCCTGGATTTTCATCTGGGCGTCTGAGGTTGACTGCCCGGGGGCCTTTCCATGACGGCGCAACCCAATAATGGGAAGAGGCTGGTCTGGTAAAGTGGAAGCACTCAGGAGAGAGGGTGAGAGAGACAGATAGAAAGAGAGTGCGAGAACGCAAGAGGAAAAAGAAAATAGAGCTGCAAATGTCTACTGGAGAGGGAGAGAGGGGGAGGGTGTTAGCGAGGGCAGGAAAGTGGGCACTGTGTAACAAGTTGAGAGCATCAACATATCATAACTAGTTTGCCCTCGCTTTGTTGAGCCCCCTCCCCCTCCAGCTGGCCCCTACAGGCTTGAGCATTAAGTGTCCTGCCACAGTGCTCCACAAAGGACAACTTATCAAAGGGGACATCACATTATTGAGGCCCACAATGTCAAAGACCAACAGGGGAAATCAAGCTAATAGATGCCACCGAATTGAACAGTAGCACACAGTGAAGACCCAAGCTATCTAAGAACCGTAACAAGTCTTTGTTTATCGTGCCGTCGTCTGACGATCTCCGTAGGAGCGTTGAGGAAACAGCCAAGGAGAGCAGCTTGGATACGACAGTCCAACTGCTTTAGCTGCTGTCAGAGCAGGGTTTGTTTCCAAACATTCATTCGGAGGGACATCCTAAACTGTATCACAGCTCCCAGAGTATGTTTCTCAGACAGGCTGAGGATCACATTCATCACAGTCCCTCTTTAACGTGCTGGCTGCTGCTGAAATAGAGAGGCGCCGCCTAACACACCTGTCAATCACACCTGCCAATCACACCTCTCCTTTCCTGTCTGTGGGTGACAGAAGTTCTCCTCTCACCGTATCGCCATTCCCAGGCCCCTGATCTCAGGCCGGGGGTAACTGAGAGAAGCCTTGTGTGGCTCACAGCACTTCCTGTGTGATCCCATTCCGCAGATACACAGGGGATTCTGGAGAACACACAATAAGAAGCAGTGAGGGGATGGCCTGGTCCTGGCAGCTGTAAGCAATGCTAGATCATTACCGTCATTATGCAATTAAATGCAATTTTTGTAAAATGACACTGCTAAATGGATTGTTGTATCCACCCTGCTTGGCTCGGTAATCTATTTAGGGGGAAATTAATTACTCTGTGGGCTTTTAGGGAACCCTCTTCAGTCTGTCGCAGTGGATTTCCCAACAGATCTGAGTCCAAAAAGGCACAAAGTTAATTACAGTCGTGGAACATCCTCTTTAAAGGCGGACGTGAAGTAATCTGTCCTTCAGTGTTGGAGATGAAAGTGCTTCAGTTTGGACTGTCGGGCATTCAACGAAGGCAGGCTAATTCAATCATCAACATCCTTGATGGTGGTCTGTATCAGTGTTCACAGCTGTGTGTTCGGAGGTTGGAAGTTTGTGTTAGAAACTAGTTGTTTTCGTTTACCTCAGGGATCCAGAACTACAGGGAAACACTGATGGCCTCTGAAAGGACCGTAAGTATCTCTGGGTCCCATCACTGGGCTCATTTGGCCAATGGAAACTACCCGACAACAGAGCAGTCATCAGGGAACGCTGAGAAATTTCCGGTAGGCTTGACAGTTGGCGTACGGACCTCTATTGTACGTTCTTTAGCGCACTCCTTCATTCTCCTCCCATCTTCTCCATTCCTACTCAGCCACCACTTCCGGTTTCATTAAGGACGCCGTCATGACATCTTGCCAAGTGTCACATACCACAGTGACAGTGACATGTACTCTCTGTTTAAAACTGCTTGAGCTGTGGGGTCCATACTGTGGAAAAAAATGGGATTTCCTGCGTACTTACATTATTCACTAATCAATAGAACTAGTCATTGGATATTAGTTAGTGTGTTCTCATGTGAGTTGGCTATTGATAAGAGTAGATTGTGTTTGTCAGGTTGAATAGATGTTCGGGGTCAGGAGAAAGTACTCTTGCGATGACGACAGGGATAGCTCCACCATGATCCATGATCTCTCTCTGCCCTGAGAGTGGTCATGGGCTGGGAGCTGTGAATCTCTTTCTCTGAGACTGTTGTAACGTCATTACTGCCTGACTGTCACTATCTATGTCTACATTATTGTGCCCTATAAAAGATGGTCCTCTGGCCTCCACAGCTGAAGGAGACATGAATGACACCTAAGCCTGGTGTTGTGTTGTCATTTATTGTTATAGGTCTGGTTCTCTTTCTCAATCTGCAGATTGATAATACTTATTACAATCCAGAACTCAACTGAACTTAGTCACTCCGTTAATGAAGAGACGGACAAAACACTTCATCAATCCACAGATGACTTGGAAACAAATCCCATGTCTCTTCTGAGATCAAGGGAGCGCTTCAGTGTCCTGATGGCACATCTTTAAGGGATGTCTGATGCCCCATTTCCAGCCGCCTGTCCGTAAACATGGCCTAGATTTGCCTCCAAGAAGGAACACGAGGATACTTACATGGCGAGAGCCCGCACAGGACAAAAGGGGATAAGCGGTAAGCGGGGCAAAACAAGCGTATCAGCTGCACAGACCTGGGCACAGCCTAGCACCGCAGATGTTAATCTAAGATGGAGCAAAGCCTATCACTCACACACACACAGTGTACACATCCCCTCCCGACACACACATACACACCTTCCCAACGAAAACATGGTGGAGCAGCGCAACTCCAAACACGTTAAGCTACGTAAGCTAACCGTGCCTTGTCATGAGTTGACAGCTTACAAGCTTTCCATAGTGGCCAAAGAAGAGATCTACTACAGGCTGGATCTATTGTCACTTTAACTGTAACCTGATAATCCAGCTCCGGTCACGTAAACGCCTTCTTGACATTTCTGTGATATCTGATAACAAGGGGTGACAAGTATTTTTATTCAGCGGTTACAGATGTGTAACTGTGCTTTTGAGTTGTCAGTATGTTGTAGGGGTGTGCAAGTCTGAGAAATAAACTATTTTACAGACATGAAAGTAATCCAGCCATTCAGAAAAAGAGGAGTTACTGCATCTGTGGATGCAGTAACTATGCGTCCTAAGAGAGTTATTCCGTGCGGTGGGGGAGAAAGGTTAATTGAATATTAGGCTAAACTACGGAAGATGAAGTCATGGTTGGAGAGACGCAGGAGGACAATAACACTGTGAGACAGGGACAGCCACAACAGACTAAACAGAACTCACCATCATAAAAGCATCGTGCTGTTCAATATCCCTGTAGGTCTTTCTGCTCCACCTGTACCAGACTGGCACCCCACCCACCCTTACTCTTGGGCTGGGTGGTGGAATCATCTTCCCACCTCCATCAGAGATACTGACTGTCTCTCCACCTTCAAGAAAAGGCTAAAGACGCACTTATTCCGGGAGTACACCAGCAATTGTGAAAGATTTGTTGGATCCGATGTTGGTTTTTCACAATGTATGCTTCATGTTTTGGCTACCCGCAATGTTTGGGGCTATCTCGTTGTTTATGATCATTGACCTATGCACTTTTTGTAAAGCTCTCTCTTGGAAGTTGCTTTGGATAAATACATGTAAATGTACTCCGCCCTTCCCATTTCATCTCTCATTTCTATTATGTCTCTATCAGCTTATGTATCTATCCGCACCACAGTGATGAATTAAGCCACTTTTTGTTCTTGCTAATCAGTGCTAATCAGCTACAAACTATGATGACTGATAGTGCTGTGGACAGTAGAGGGCCAGGGTAAAGGGGGGACAGACACGGAGACATCTGGAATGTATTAAGACTTCAAGCCAAGAGGAGGGATTCACCATTAGATTCATTAGGCAAGCTGTGAGCCCGCTGTTTGTTTAGGGAACTGCATGCCTGGTCTCCCACTTGTTAGCATGATAGCAACAAATGGTAGCGCAGACACCATGGTGATGCTGGGAATTCCTGCTGTTCTAAACATGACCTTTGTGAACAGAGGTTGGGAAAGCAGTTTGCTATTATGTGGTGACTGTGTTAAAGAATATATAAAGAATCTATTAAGTTAAGCAAAGTATCTGCCATCAAAAGCAATGAATGGATTCTCCCTGGGTATTCATTAGGGCAAGAGGTGCAACAACAGGTTTTAAAGGGAACAGGAGACACATTTAATAAGAGAAATAATCAAATTAAAGTTATTTAGAAAAGGAGAGGTATTTCAGCTGTAAACAACAGTGAAGCCTTCCCTAGGTAACATATAAACCAATTTCCATAACGAAGGAATGCTGTTCTTGTTCTTCCATCTACATCTTGACCCGGGTTCAACCATTACATGGTGTAGCACATTGTAAACCAGGCTTTGCTTGAGGACCTCTCCCTGACCCTGTCCTCCAGAGAGAGCAGAGCAGGAGCATCGCTAACATGTCATGACCTCATGTAGTCCCCTTGGTCTGAGTGCCTGTGGGGTTCTGGGCAGGCTTGTGTGACCACATGCTGTGTTTAGGGCCGGGCAGCGGGGAGATCGCCTCAACACCTTGGATGTCAGAGTGTGGATGGGATGAGGGGTGTTTTCACAGGGCCTGTCAACCGTGATTTATGACCCACTCCCTGGCGGATTGGAGAAAACACTGGTCTCATAAACACTGGTGAGTTTCCAGATCCACGTTTTCACTTTTCAGTATCAAATAAAAGATGAATACTGCTGTGACCTTTGGACACACAGGTAAAACATAACATGTCTAAAGTTTGTCATACAACACTCAAAATGGCATGCTGTTCTTTTGAAGAACACTGTCTGCAGTATGAAACAGCTCTAGATCTATGTCTATGAACTCGGCTTTTGGTTCAGTGGAGCATACCTAAGCATCTAGTCCAGAACCCTCCCATACCTATGCAGTCCACACGCACACATTACAATACAGTAAGAAGCACTGTATTTTGGCCTTAATGCAGTCCTGTAGGACAGGGATTGAGCACATTGTGATGCATGCGCTTGCTTTGCGGCTTATTAATTACCAAATTAATTACGATCATTCTTATCTGAACCGAGGGTAGGGCCTCTGTCTTCAACTGTGCCGTGACTGCATGCTTGCTGTTGGAGAGCGGGATGAACAGATCAACAAGCTAAGTGAGCCAACGTAAACCGCTTAAAGGTGTCCCTTTAAATAGCATGCTTGCACACTAAGCTCTCCGGCATGGTCTGCATTAAGTCTGGGAACAAAAGAGGAGGGGAAAGCAGATGTAGTCTCTCCTCCCTGAACTCATGATCCGTCCTGATAGGCGCGTAATGAGAACCAGACGAATGTTCACACCATAACACACACAAATCCCCATTCATTATTCATGGTAGATTAGCTTCTTCATTAAGGCAGAGGGGAGGAGGACGATGACGGGGGGGGGGGGGGGGGGGGGCAGAGAGGAGGCATGTCCAGGAAAATGTCGCTGTGGAGGAGCCACCATGAAGGAACGGTTTAACCATCTTCATGGATCCAAAGGCAGGAGAGCCAGCAGGCTCAGATATCCAGCCAGGACAGGAGGATGGGGGAGGGGCAGTCCAGACCTCAGTGCCTTGTAGCTGTGGGTCAAGCTTGTCGCCTTGTAATCACAGTACAATAAACATGGAGAGACACAGCCATGGAGAGGCAGGGGCGGACGCACCAGTGAGGATGCATCCATGCCAAGCCAAACTGTCAAGCCCCTAGCTATCTGCCTCCCCAGCATTATACACACAAGCTCTGGTTTCCCCACCAGGAAAATGGCTTGTCTACCAGTGGAAGCTACTATATAACAATGGAATCTGCTATACATTGGCCATAACTTTATAGGCCTCAGCTAACTCCATCTCCTCAGGTTCTGTGCTGGTCGTTGATGTCTATTATGTGTTTAAATGTCAATGGAACCAAACATTTGTGTTAGTTTTAGTGCTCCATTCAGCTTGTAAATGCTTATATGATCGTAACAGGGTAACTGCATGTTGTGAGACAGAGGGCTGTTACTAGCAAGACTCTCAAAGTATAAGAGCGCAAAGTCACTTTTAAACTGAACTGTCTACTCGGATTGTTAAAAGATGGCTAATAGGTTGACAGAGCATGAGCATTAACTTGCTCATAGGTCTGCATTTCCGAATTCCACTGACAATGTTTATGATTGATTCCAATCCATGGCACTATATAAAACAATACAGCAGGTTAGAGGGTTACAGCCAAGGGAGAAACTCTCTACATCCCACAACCTTTTCACTGAAAAAACTGAGTGGGCTGGTGAAATGTTGAGTTTGACATGCTTTATGTTTGCGTTCCAAGATTGTTGTCTCACCCCAAAAGCAATTTCTTTGTGTGTGTCAGAACACTGAGTGTGTGAGCATGAAGGGTCGGTCTTTTCTCTGGGAGACAAATGGCGAGTTCTATTGTGAAATGCTCTGTCTGAAACATGTTTTGTGGAGGCTGGCAGGTAAGAGAGATTACCTGGTGCTATAGAGTTCCTCACCAGCACAGGGGAGGCAGGCTGAGACAGGCAGAGCCCCATCCCCACCAACCTCCATGCTGGCTAACCTGCTTGAATCCCTGCCTGGCCTCACAGAACCAGGCAACCCACCAGAGGCTTAGCCTTAATCCAGATGCAGATATTTTGACAACGAAATCTCAGCAAACTCCTTCTCTTGAAACTCATATGTTTGTTATTAATGATGCCAAAGGATGAGTCACTGATCCAGGTACGGATCAGGGTAAGTTCACTTGCATCACCTGCATAATACAACCAAATTGAGGATGTATATATTCAAAATGATGATTCCGACAAATTATGTCACGGTGTAAACGGTGTCAACTAACCATTAGTGTTACCGTAACAGGCAAACAACAAAAGAGACCCCTGTATGCTAGTGGAGACTGTGATATGTTACCCTGAGCGAACAGCACAATGGCCTTGTTCATAAAGTAATTCCCTCTGACCTGTGGAAACTTGACAGAGCCACCCTGACGGAGCTGAAATTCATGGTTCGGGATTTAGCTAGCTTTACAGCCGTTAAGGTTTAGACAAACATAAATTGCATACTACAGTACTTGAAGTAGCCTAGTTCATTTTGCAGAGCCAGTCTGAACATTCATTCACTTTCTCGGGACACTGACTGATAAAATGTTATACAATCAATGAAGTCCAACATTGGGAACTGAAAGCCATCAATGTGTGTGCCTACATAGTTGATACAATTTAGAATTTAAGGCATAGGCTACGGTGCTTTGAACTGAGTAACAATCAATAATCATTGTAGACAAATTCTCTTACAGAGAGGGACTGCCCGTACATTTACATTTATTTAATTACATTTATTACACCCGAGGCAAGTAGGGTGAAGTGACTTGCCCAAGGACACAACGTCATTTTGAACAGCCAGGAATCGAAACAGCAACCTTCGGATTACTAGCCCAATTCCCTAACCGCTCAGCCACCTGACTCCACTCCTACGCTCGTAGCGAGAGTATCGCTGTACTAGACTGGCAGAAACATTGCAGCAGTGCTGCACTTACACAAACATGCTGCTTCACCTCTGTCTTGCTGAGAACACAGTGGCTGAGAGATCTGCTCTGGTCTGTCTGCTTATCAACACCTCATCCAACATCACTGTTTGTTTAAAGTACCCCACAAAGCCCTGGGTGAGCCCCAGGCACCTCCAGAGCTCTTAACGCCCCCAGAAGACCAAGGCGAGCCCCCCTACTACACTTATTTATAGTACCAGCCCCTGGGAGCCTGCTCTCTTACACTCTCGAGTAAATGGATGATCTGAGCACTCGGGTCAGTGAAGGGGGCACGGTGTCAGGGTAAACACACAGGCCTCTGTCTTTGTTTTGTTTTCCGAGGAATTCTGGTGTTTCTCACTGTGACCGGTCCTGACAGAGATGACGCACACAGCGGCTCGCAGGACTGAGGAGAAACATCTCCCTCAGGACTCGTAGCGTAACGACTCAGGAAGCTGATGACACTTACTGTAGGAGAAGCTGAGGCGAGGAGTGACATCGTGTTGGGGCGCAGCTGGGTGAACAAAGGCAGTCAGTAGGAGCGTCAGGGCCGGTACACAGAGTGAGGCCATACTTATTGTCCACATGGCTCCTCGATGCTGCCAGCCAACTCGCACGGTTTGCCTTTCAGGATTTTGGGGAATTCATGAAGAGTGTCTCTCCGTGTTTATTTTCCCTGCGTGTCGTTCTGGAGGTCTGCGTTCCCTGAAAGGGGGGGACCTGTGCGCTGTTGTGAAAGCGAAGTTGAAGGAAACTCCTCCTAGTGGTAGACAACACCAGGTGAGGAACAATGACCTTTGACCCCACTATGAGTCTCCCAGGACAGCCAGCCTTGTGAAATCAGCTTCGGTGCACACACCCCAGGTCTCTCCGCCGAGATCTGTAAACACACAAAAACAAAATTTGTTTGATATGGGTGTACAGTACACACTAACTCTCAGGGTTCCTCTCCTTATCGTGGAACGTTTCTTGGTAAAAACATTCCGTACACATACACGTTTCAGCTCCAACAAAGACTTTGGCTGCAAGGTCACAGACCAGAGTGCTCCTCGCTCTTTTGTTTCATTTTGGCTCGTGATACAAACAAGTACGTATGAGAGCATGTGGGCAATATTGTTTTTGTTGCCTGTGGCCATGTCTGCACGTCTGTGAATGGGCAGAGTGTCCTCTTTCCCTCGATGGAAACAAACATGACATCTGTCCTCTTAAAAGTCACATTAGTCTAGATCATATCTGACAGCGAGAGAGGAACACAGGCTGCCCTGACATTTCACAATATGTTCTAACCGACCAAAGGTTACTATGGCTCTACTACTATAAAGTCTCTTGAATGTGATCTTGTGATCATGCATGTGTATCATTATGGTAAGGACACACTTTACGATAAACGGCACATTTGCTTTGTGGTAGAGCAAGCATTGTACTGTGTGAGATAAAAAAAAAGTAATTTGATACCCTCAGGTTGTCACTAGTGGGTGCGTCACTAATGTAATAGGAGTAGGCCATGGTTCTTGGAGACATCAGTTGGTATCTTGTTCAGGACAATGAAAATCTGTCCCTTTCAGGTGAGGGCTAATATAAGAGACACTATTCTGGCATGGAAACTCACCAAATCTGTGACATGATTGAATGAATGAGCAGAAATACAAAATAACAAAAGTACAGTATTAGGAATGAACTGGTGCATTATCCTCCACCAGTGATTACTGACAGAAGACATATGGTAATGTGTTTGTTCATCGTGATTCGAATACTCTTGCAGTGCATCAAATTATTTTTGATTGTGTCTGCTGTCTATTATAACCCACTGAAAAACCTATTAAGGGAAATTAGAACAACTGAGGTTTGTGGTGGGGTAACTGAAAGGATCTAAAACCCATGGGAGAAATATGTGTGATTAAAGATGTTTGCACACAGCTTCACCAAGTCTCAAATCAATATGGATCTATAATAATAAATCTTCTTTGTGCTTGCCAAGACCAAAGTTCCCACATCTTAAACAATGAGACATTAGAACAATTTACCACAACAAAACCAAGAGACTTACTGTATAAAGGTGTTACGTGTTGCATATGCAAAGGGGCAGGCCTCTATACGTAGTGACAGAATTGAACTGGATACACACATCCCCACTGCATCTGCTCAGCTTAATGGGGTGGTTTCAATGACTGTCGCCCCAGGGGGAGGACCTTAAATACATCCAAGGCAGGGTCAGTTACGCTGGATAAGTCAATGCCAAATGCTCGTAGAACTATTTTTGACTTCTTTCTGGGGTCCAGTCAAATCAGTGCTCCTGATGCTAGTGGGGACACTAAGCATCCTGGGAAAGGGGTGTGGCCGAGAGGACTATAGGCTACACAAGGACCAGGAAATCCATGAATGAAACAAACGTGGTTACTTCACAGGGAGACAACTGCACAGCCATTTAAATCATAGTGCATGTGTTTAGGAATAACAGAGTGCAAACAGGGTGATGTGGAGTATCTCCTTTCTGAGAGAGCTACCTGTCACCATCCATACAGTACCACAATAAAAGGGTGCCTTTGTTATGCTATGACTGTGGTAGAGCACAATAAGAGGTGATAGAACTGTATCAATGTCAGAAACCCCCTAGGGTTCAGAAACCCCCCGCCCCTGTGTGTAACCTCACAAGGGGCCCTTTTACTGAATATACTAATCAGGATCAGGCTGGATGATAGACGATTAAAAATATCCAGACTATGGCCAAATCCCTGCCCACATTCAGAACCCAAACTGGCCAAGTTAAACCCAGTTTTCTGCTAAGCTTTGCGTGAATTGTGGCACGTGATATTCAGGGACTTTGGAGAGGAAGGCTTTCGCATTAGCTGTCACATCATTAGTCTCTCCTGTTGGTAGAGACTGGAAGCTAGGTCCCATTCTAGCAATGTGCATGGGAGGTTTTGTAAAGTTGTGTGACAGCCTGGCAAAAGCAGACTCCTTTATGTATCATGGAAGTTTGCTGAGGCACGCGGAGGGGCAAGGGGGGAAACCAGGGTGTTCGACAGCAAGATTTACAGGCAACTCCCAAACTGTTCTTTCTTCTTTATAAGTTTGCCTAAGAGTGATCTCCCCAATGCCTTACTATAACTTCAAAGACAACACGTAACGTAACCCTTTAATGGTTCTAAAAATGACCCTAACAATGAGATACAAACTATGTATTGGTAATGGTAACAGAGGGAAAGGGATGGAAAGGGAGGTGGGAGGGAAAGGGAGGTGACCATAAATCCTTCCTCCCTCACTGTTAAATTAAGTGTCTGTAAAACTCTGGGGGCAACTGGAGAACAGGCACTGGAGGAGAACAATTCATTCAAAACCGAACACAGACGTATGAAGAAGCTCAATGGAGACGTGTTACTGTGTTACTGTCGTTTTTTTACAGAGACATTAAATGTTAGTGGTTGAGTGACATGAGTTCATTCGAAATAGGGTGGTGCCTTCAGGCAAATTAGATTTAGGCCTTAAATACTATCAAATGTTGCCTAATACATTAGAGAAATTGATATTCCAGAATGTATGAATAGCCTTGTATCCTTCCCACACGCACAAGAGGAAATAAGACTTATATTTGAACAAACTGGGTAATTCCCTCTACTACTCTACTAACTCATCAGCAATTTCCTGGAATATATATCCTGGCCTAATACACAGCGTACAGTACATTGCTGCACTGCAAATTCTGTCAATGAATAGCAATAGATATGCGGTTCCGAGGCCAATAAAAAGCAGTACTTCTACAGCAACAGAAACAGGTGGTGTGACTATCAGGTTTGCCATTCGAGTGGAGAGGGAGGGAAAAGAGGGCGGGGGGTCAAGGTTTCTTGAATTCCACTCCATGTCTGTTGACTGGAAACGTGTTGACTGATAAATAAGACCTCTCTGGCATGTCTGTCATCCGTAAACACACCTGTACACCCAGGCAGTAACACCACTGGGCGGCCTCCACCACCTGCTTCCAGATGTGGTCTTCAGCCTGTGACCAACAACCCCCCGTGCCCTCATCACCAAACCCTAAAGGGGATGCTCTTGTGTGTATCAACAGTTGTGTAGTCGATGTGTCTGACTGTCTGGGGGGTCGGAAATGGGAGAGGGCAGCAGTGTGTACTGTGTGAACACAGCCTCACCAACCTCCTTGTGTAGAAGATCAGTACTGACTACACTTCTGAGGCAACACTTCAGGGCTCTTTCAGTACCAGTCACCGACGTCTACAGATACCAGGGAGCAAGAGAACAGTTATGTCCAGTGAGCCTCAGTATCGGGGTCAGAGTGATTCACAATAACAAAGCACTTTCCATAATTACCTAGCATGATTCATCGACACACGCGTTTTTGTTTTCTTTTGGAACGGGTATACAGACCCCTCCTCAGGTAACTTTGCAGCCAATCTCTGCGATGAGGTGACTAAAGTGCCATTGTTTGGCCCAATCCCCAGGCCCAGCTTAGAATAATTAATGGGTCATTCATCCCTGAGTGAACCATCCAGCGGTAATTATGACCATATGCTATTGCTAAGACATTTAATTGCCTAATTAAAGTCTTATTAACTACTGAACAGCGATAGGCGACATCTTGAACTTAAGGTTTGTGAGGATCGAATTCATCAAGCTCTCTCCACTACTGGCATTTTTGAAACATGGTCAGTAATTCTTAATTTCATCAGCACTGCTGATGAGATAAAAACCTTTACATTTGAGGCCATCAGCCACCGAGAGGGCATTGATAGATTCATGTAATATATGGCTGTGAAAGTGGACTATTTCATTTCAGGATATTTCATCACCTGTGTCTTTGAAACCAGCATGAGTTTCTAAATCACCCAGTGCTCAGAAGTGAAAATATTTGAAATGGTATTCCATTTCATTCCATTTCCCCTCTGCGTAAATTTCCATAACAGATGTGGAACCAGCACAAGCAACTTGCTGATGAAATGTATAGTAGCAGTGCTGCATCTGTATCCAGGCCTGCTATCGCTATCAGCTCTGTGGAGGGTGGAAGGACGCCAGCAGGGGATCCTCTTCACAGACAGCCTTGTGCATTAATCCCACAGATGCTGAGGGTGGGGGTAAAGGGGCTGGGGTGTGTGTTTGTGCTCAGATACCTGTGAGGGGAAAGCAAAGTGGAAGGACTTCTTTGAAGCGTTTCCCAGAAATAATCTGTATCTCAAAGCTTGATTAGATGTATGCATTGTTATAAAAGTGGAACAAAAAAACTGACCAAACCAATAACATTCATAGAGGTTTATCTTTCAGGGAGTGTGAACTAAGAGAGAGTAAATTGGCACTCCTCGCCTCTCCCCTTTTGCAGCCAAGATTTCTTTTTCCTGGCACTGGGGCCAAATCTCCCTGTCATGACACATCAGATCGAGTCTAAACCCAGATTAAAACCCTTTGTGTGTTGTCATGCATAACGTTCCAAAACAAAGTGGATTTATATGATGATATACTGAGCAAAACTATGGGCATCTTAGAGGGGGAGGATCCAGTTTTTTGTCATATCCACTCTTCAAGAACTGTATTCTAAGCTGTTCTACTTTTGAGAAGTGGCCTGTCGATTCTCTGGAAGTGGCCTGATTCTTTTATTCTGTGTGTTTCCTTCTGGTCACACCTAGTATTGTGGCAAGCAACACCTATACTTCCGTTTCAGTGAAACATAAAGATCCAGGGCTATTTGATATGTCATCCCTGTGTTCCATATTGTTTGAGAACAATGCTGTGAGTTTATTAACAGGTTACCCTGAGAGTTTACTCCATGGGCTAATAATTCAAGTTCACATGCATTTAGTACAATTCATATGCTCTTCCCTCAGTAAGCAATTGCATCAAACCTTCCCATAATTGCCCCTTTCAAGGAAATACCAAATTATAAATCATTGCATTTTTTCTTTTGTTAGATTTGATTATATATTCAACTGTATGAAAGCATGCTGTGGGTTATACATCACCTCTTGAGATGTCCATTAACAGCTGTTAGAAAAGTAAAAATCCTTCCATTATTTGGGCTATAAGATTCCTTAACAGGAGGGCTGGATTCACCAAAAATACCTCATATAGTCAACCTCTTCTAGAATGCTGCCAACAGGCCTAAATACTTACTACCGTTATGACCTTACAATCAGTTCAACTAGTAAAGTCTATATTAGAGGGTGTCCAACAAAATGCCAGTGAATACTGTATGAATATCAAGGCTTAATATGACACAGATTCAGTCATTCCTAAGGAAAATGAAACATTAAAAAGTATGCAGTCTGCATGCAGTACAATGACCCTTGAAAGGTGCCTCTGCAAAAACATCCACGGAGTGCTGTTTAAGAGATCTAACTGAGCAGTTTTTATGAGGAGTTATGCCGTCGCTGAGATACAGGTAAAGAGCTGATAAAGTCTTGGCTGTTGTAAGTAGGTCAGGCCTGTTTAAACACTTGCTCCTGTACTGCATGGCTTCAATTGTTTTAAATTATCCCACTTCTTTCCTTCTCTGTTTATTGTGTTTGAATTTTGACCCTGATAAAATGAGGCCTGATAACTCGTGTTATAACTTTCTCTATGGAAATACGCTGTATAACAGTTCAGTCCAAACTGAATGTGAAACTTTATCCAAAGTTTGACTTCAAAACACAATGATCTTGTATAGACAACATACAAACACTACATTGACCTGCAAAAACAACATTACAGATGTTTGGAACGAGACTCCCTTTAGGAATAGTAATACAACCTGCAGTCCAGCCACCTAATCTGAAGGGCATACACTTCATTCCTCAGCCTGTAACTAGTTGAAAGACAAGTAGGCTGGAGAATGCGTTCCCAACCTCACCTTTAAAATGGATTAGGATGGGATGCCACTCCTAAAAAAGCTGTAAACAAAGCAACGAGGCTGCTATCACTTGCTGTCCATAGAGAGAAGAGTTGCACGCATTCCAGTATCGTAGAGGCAAACACAGACTCTACTGGGCAGGGTGCTGAACCCATCCATCACTGTGTAAGGCTGATAAAGTGATCAGAATGTCGTCTCCTCCTATCGCCTTCCCTTTCACACCTTCCTCACACACCAGTTGGATGGGATCAAGGGGGACGAAGGAGAGGAGACCCCCCCCCCCCTCCTGCCCCCTTTTCTCTTCTCAATCCCTCTATCACCAACCTTAGGCTGTTACTGCCAGAAGTCTTTAATCCCTCATCCATCTCGGAACATGTTTTCCCCATGGCTCTGTTGTTTCTGGTGTCTACGAAAACACAGTAGCCAGACCGGCACGGCCATCAATCAGTTGCACCAAACTCCGCAGATCTCATAATATAGCATTTCAGATTGCAGATTACGGAGGTGCAGCTCTGCCGTGAAGCCACGTGTGATCTCCAAAGGAAACCCTGTGGAAACTGAAATCAAATCAAACGAAAACACTGGGGGGGAAACAGCATCACGGTACCTAATACAATACACAGCAGTTGTGGTGCTTGCTCTTGTTTGTAACAGAAAGAAGGAAATGTAGATGCACAGGTCTGTGGCTGACCAGAACTTGATTACTCTAGAGAATTTGCACACAGCTAAAATGTCAGAAGAGCTTCAGAATAGTGACTCCTGAGGGTGCAGACTGCTCTCCCTTTGTAGTCTGGCTGGACTCAGTACGATAATAATCTTCTTTGGGCTTCTGGATGCACAGAATTTCCAGAAGCACTTTCATGAAGAAATCCCAAAGTACGTTGCAGTACAAAGATTGTCATCCGATATTCTTCAGAAACCAGGTTCACATAATCCATTTAAGTAAGATATGCACATTTACAGGACCAATGCAACTGTAAAGATTCAACCCTCTGAGGTAGAGGCCTGTGGCTGTTCTGGATCTTCTGTCTTGCCCCTGGCTACTGGCTCAACATGTGTGGAGGGATGATATGGGGCCCCAGCTAACAGCTCCTTCTTGTTTTTATCTGGCAAACAGACAGACATTTTGAGTGGTCTGGATGGGGGTAGGGGTGGGTCCCATATGTGAGGTCTATGGGCGGGGTGTTTGCCCTCCACATTCAGTGACCTGTAGTGATTGTAGAGATCAATGACGGGCTGCACATTCCTGAGTATAAAGATTCAGAGGTTACCAAGGCGTCGGCATCCTAGTCATCCGAGCCATGTTGTGAATCCTTTGCAACACAGATATTTAGGGCAAATTCCAATCAATGGCATCCACCACCCTAGACAACCAGGTTTGACCATTGAGGGCAGCTTGGCTTGAAGTCCATCAGAGGGCAGGGTCTTATCACTCAAATGGTTATCCTGTTAGACATGCAATCCCAATAGATTTGTGGTTTACTATGTCTTCTATGTTAACTTGTGCGTTATCAATTAGTCAAGTATTTTATTTTCTCTTAACATTGTATATTAAAATGTTCCCTTGATCATTGACCTAATAGTTTGAAACTCTGATCGCTTGCTCTAGTTAACCAAACAGGCATAGGATGGGGATTAGCAATATATCAGATGACAGTGCAGCTGTAGAGGTATACAGGCAAATCTCCTGGGTCAGAGGGTGTGGGTGAATCCTCACTGTGCAGTAGGTGTGAAGTCACCATTTGGACTGCAGTAAATATCAGCCCTGATCTTGGTGTCAAAAAGCAAAATTTGGGTAGTTGATGGAGGCTCGCGGCACTGGACCTGCACCAGTTGGTTAATGAAGAACAGAGTGACCTTCTGCAATATGAACAGTCATATTGCACTCTTATTTTATTTTACATCTTATTTTATATTTTAGATCTTACATTGTATAGTATTGTTTTTGAATTATTTAGACTGTTGTACTTTTTTCTACTTTTTCTACTTAAGATCTTATATGTTTATCGTATGCACCATCCTGACAAAGTAAATTCCTTGTTTGTGTGAACTTATATGGCAAATAAAGCAAATTCTGATTCTGATTCAAGAGGCTCCTTGAAATTCTTCCAGCCATTGTTTGCTGTGAAAGGCCCACACAGGAGAGCGTGTTAGATTCAATCAGTCCTGACACGTCCACACAGAGGCCTGGGCCCTGAGACGGCCTGGATGCATAGAGGTGGGAGCTGATATCATGGAGAGATGAGAGTGAAATGATCTGTTCCAGGAAAGACTCAGTGATCTTAGAGCCCACAGAGCACAACATCCTTTGACAGCTTCACCTGGTTTCACAACTTTGGAGGTCAAGGCTTGTCTGCTGCGACGTCATCTCTCCAAACTGCTCGGATTGCATCAATGCCAGTGAGGAATGAGCGGAATAAGACACGACTAAGACAAACTATTTTGTCAATTCAACCAAAGTCAAATAAAATGTGGCAATGAGTTTTGGAAAAAAAGAAAAACACTGGGAGATATTATTGAAGTAAATCAATCACGAAGATTATATTGAGAGTAGTCAGTACTAGAGTAGCATCAGGTTTAAAAAGAGAATTAGTCAAACTCACAGCCTAATCCTAACATTTTGTCTACAAAAGTAAACTCAACTGTTTAAAGGTAGGGAAATGTATTTCAAGAAGACATACCTCAGACAATGAGCGTCTTTCTGTAGAAATGTAAGGACATTTCACAAACATTATCCCCTGAATATATTTCAGGTTATAGAAGCATAAACATTCCATACTAGACACTTCTGTTTCTCAGTAAAATAAAAGTTTTCTTTTAGTTTTGAAGACCGAATAAATTCATATGTGCTGAATGTAGGCCCGTAAACTGTTACGTTTACATACTCCAAGTCCAAATAAGTGTGGGAACAGTGTTAGTCAGGGTAAAGCAGAGCCTCATTGAGAGGCAGTATGAAGATATCTTAGTGACCTGAACCAATCAGACCATACGCCCTCTCTTCTGTCGACCATCGCCGGCAACAGTGAGGAGAAATGAGCATCAAAGTCAACAGTGTTAGTTCCTGTGAGCTGCTACCTGCATGCTAAGCAGCTTCAGCCTGCCAGATGTCTGCCCCAACACCATATCTGTATCAGTCTCCCAGTCTGCCCAGGTGCTGGTGGACACCTGCCAGAGGGGATGAGAGGATGCTGGGCCTGCCTCCCACACACTGCAGAAAGCCACAGCGATGGGATGTTTCATTTTTTGTGTTTTTTTATACAGAAGACGTTTTACACTGTGTCTTAATATATCCCATCTTCGATCCACTCGGATGAATTATTCAGCCTAGAGTGTACTGTCCGGGACTCTCACCGGAATCATGCCTGCGATGGGTTACACGCTTTCACGACAAGAAGCTTTTAGACTGTCGCTGTCTGACCATCAGAGCTCCACTTCAGCTTTGTCTCTCTCTGTTTAGAGTGTTTAATGTACTGTATACCGGTTGCAAAGCATTAGGCAAAGAGGTATCATGTTATCATGCTGTGAAACAGTTTAATATCTGTTTGCATGCAGAGACTGTAATAGATTATGGAGGTAAGAGACATTGTGTGCCAAGTTTTCCTAATTGTGTCAAGAGATGTTATGTGCTAATCTAATACAAGACTAACTGAAGTCATGGCCTGCCAGCATTACCATAAAAAGGGATTTTGGAGGTTTGGGCAAGGGGTAAAATATTTGGAGGGGTGTGTCCTAACCATCCAGCTAGATGTCAGGTAGAGGGCAGAGGGAGAAGAGGAGAGCAGAGAGCTGTACATGTCCTCTATTCATTAGACAGTAATACATAGAGGAAGACAGAGAGGAGAGAGGAGAGAGGAGGGGTTGGGGAGTAGGGTTGTACTGGGACCTGCACACTCCTCATCCACTCACTCACATATTCCTCTGTTTGGGCATTCCAGCTATGCGTGACATGCTCACATCCCAGCATCCCTTCCTGCCTGTTCTTCACTGTGCTCATCTCTCACTCCTAGTTCTGTGAACGGGACAGCTAAACACGTCACACTATACTCTCTGTTACCGTCAGTCAAGGTTATGAAAGTACAGTGTATTTCAGCCATGTAATATAAACACTTTATGCAGTTTTAATCAAAGGGTCCGGTTCCATAGAAACCCTATGAATCTAGTGTCTTGGTTCACTCAAATAAACCGGGGTTTGTTTACAGAGAGTTAGCATGCTCTGATCAGTGGGCAGCAGTAGTCTGTATGGGAGGGTCAGTAGCGCCTTTGGTGGACTAAAGAACCCAACCTGGAATGTTGAGAGATATGATATCACCACAGAAGGGAAGGAACAGCCCGCCAACGCTGACTATATTACTCGTCTCACTCTGGTGTCGCAAACGCCACACATACAAAAACACACAGACGCAGTTTCGACGTGTACCGCTGTGTTAATTTTTACCACACACATTTACAGAGAGAGAGAGGTACAGACATCCACATTCCGCCGGCCCTGTTTAAAATAGCAGTGTGTAATGCGTGTAACATGGACATGCCAGAAGAACAGGTGTTAAGTGGAGGGTGACTGACGCCGACCTCTGAAAAGACAATTTTGCAATTGCTGATGCGAGCGTCCACACATTCCACACGTCTTCTCCAAACGATTCCACACAGGTGAGCATACATGAACAATAAAGATCCACGCAACCCTAGACACCTAGTCCACAGGCGGAGTGTTTTATGCGCGTCTCCCAAAGGTTGAAAGGCCCGTCTGAGGGGGTCTAGGAGACAGGCGAGCAAATCCAGCTACCTGGCTAAGTTCCATGTCCACAGTCACTTCCCGCATCTCATCGCTGCTTGAACTGGGAAAAACACAAGAGGCTGCTGTGCTCCCAGAATGATTGTTTTTTTAGTTCCCATCAGTAAACTTACAGTAACAGGACTCCTTGAAGGCCCTAGTTGAACCATCGGGTTATAAGAGACTGGCCATTCTTCGGCCGATCTTCTTGACTTCCCACGTCGACAGTCAGCCAACTGCATCAAAGTCACTGGCATGAAGTGCCATATGATAGAAGGGATCTTTTCACAAACATCTTATCTAGAGACAGTGTTCTACTAATAAAACATGGAATACTACAGGGGTAGTGCAATGTGAGAGCTGAAGTTTGTTTACATTCCTTGTTTTACTACTGCGTTGACCTCATTTTGTGGTTAAATCCCACAACACAAGCCTGGGCTCAAACACAAACTCAGTTTGCACACAGGTAGTCACTAGTCACCTGTCAAAAAGATAAAAGAAGAAGAATCAGTGTAACACATACACAACCCAAAAAACGGATCCTGGGATATGATTGGAAACATATGTCTGAGTGTGGCTGGGGTATAGGGGATTATGCTAGGCAAGGATACTCCACTGTGATGTATCTCTTCTACGCCTTTTCTCTCTGGGAAATCACTAATCTGTAGCAGGTTGTCCAGGGCTGTAACAGTGTGGTGCATCAACCCATCAGGCCACAGGAGAACTGTTGTTCGTTCTTGCTTTGTGGCCCTTTCAGCTGCTTATGAGAGGAGCAGCACATCAAACGCATGGCCTGCCACAGTTCCAAGTGACAGCTGGGTGTTACAGAAGTAAATATCATTTAGGCCTACTTTAGGCCTGTTTAGGACAATGATGACCAAGCACGAATAAATACTTTTTTTCTATTACTCTGGACTTTGAACACTCCTATAAGACTCTACAGTATGCTGCATAATGACATTTCCATCTGTTTTGGGATGCTAGAAGTGACTTTCTGGTGGCTGGAGTTGTATTGATATAGCAGGCACCATCCTCTACCAACGAGCCAAACTCATTCTGACAGCGTCATACAGGCAGTTCCATTGTCATGGCCCTGGTACCCAGAATGCCATTGCCAGCTGTTGTTTTTGCGGATCAGACCCAAGAAAACACAGGGCCAAGGTCATCCGTACTGGACAAGCTTTCTCCAAGCAAATCAGAGTCCGACAAAATCAACAAGTGTCCTAATAGGCCCAGACTAGAAAACAAATTGCTCTCTTTGTAAAAAAAAAAAAAAAAAAAAAAAAAGAAATCCATCATTCCGCCCCTTCCAGAGTGAGAATAACTCCCTTTTGTTCTTCAAAGGCATGAATGCGCTTCTTTATTCCGATTCTGCAACAGTTTCTGTGTTTGTTATATGCTCGCGCTGTGTGTCTATTCAACCAGGTCCTTAGCTAGAAGGACTAGGCTACTGCTGCTCTCCTGTCCAGCTGTCCATTCCTATACTGCAGGATCCACCCACAAGATCACATGAGCTCGCCTTAGGAAGATGCCCCGAGTTCCTCATGCCACACGAGCCACACAATCATCGTGTTCCAGTCACTGTATATAGAGTGTTGTGCAGGCAGATGACAGTTTCATGATACAAATGGATGACATCTGATACAGATGATCATCTAAACCGCTTATCTGGGTTGTAACCCACCTGTCTCTGAGTGAACCTCACACTGAGGCCAAATTCAACTGTCAGGTGCTTGGAAACCCATATCTTTAGCAGAAAGGACGGCTTCAGAGCACAATAGCAGTTGGTCTGATTCTGCTCTCTGTCAAATTTATGTCTCAACCACTCCTCCTCTAACACAACGGCAGCCAAAAGGAGGACACTGTTGCTCAGCAGAGAGAGGTTTGAATCCCAGACTAACACCTGCAGCCTCTGGCCTGCAGTTGCTTTGCCAGCCCCACATCATCAAAACCTGACTTCCCATCATCCCAAGCCAGACCACCACAACCATCCTTCTCCACTTACCCACAACCTCCAAGAAAGCCCAGGCATAACCACAGCAACACAGTCTCGGCCGTAAATTTTGTTTCAGCTCTTTTCCCTCCTTTCAAAAAGCCAATTGTACATGCCTTCGGAGTTCATTGGAAGTTCTCGTGAAGGGAGAGGATATGTGTGCACTGGCTGCCACATTCACTCACTCCTATCTGCAGAGAGAGGCCCCATCCCCAGTCCATGCTTGCCTTGCCCTGAGTCCTGGCATGGCTGGAAAGAGCTGGAGCTGTAAGCCGTCAAATCCAGAAAGAAAACCGTGGCTTTCCTACAGATACTGACTCAACTGACACCCAACTTCAGCCTATTTTAAATACACCCTGGTGAAAAGCTGGTGTTTTCAGAAGAAATAAATAGCTGACCAGGCTTGATCAAAAAGACAACATGTCGTACCAGAACGGTCTCTTTAGCGATCCCTTTTGCCCTGCTATCACCTTGTGATAAAAACTTGGAGAGGAAGAGAGAGAGGCTGTCTCATGTCAGCACACACTCTGCCCTGTGTACTGGACAGAAAGACAGAGAGAGACAGAAGAGAAGAGAAGAGAAAGAGAAAGAGAGGGAGAGAGAGAAGAGAAAGAGAGAGCAGAGCAGAGCAGTACCAATAAACCGTAGCAGACACCCAGAGCTGCCCATAGGGCTTCCTGCTCCAGCAGCAAAATGATAGGACAGCAGTGTCGTCATCTCACTAGGTAACCAGAAGCCCAGGACACTCACATCAATGATTAACGCAGCCAGGGCAAAGCACAGTAAATGAGTGCACAAGAGCAGCCTATCTAGAGGTGTGTGTGTGGGGGCGGGGGGATTGTACTCACTCTCTCTCAGCACTGGACCACAGCTATCTTCAAAAATACAACAATTTCCTTCCTCTTGAGTCAGAAGAAGTTCCCTTGGGGAAGAGCAGGCGGATTATCCAACGTAGAGCAGGTACTGTTTAAAGCCCTGGCTGCCTGCTCTGTGTCTGCGTCCTCTCTCTCTCTCTCTCTCTCTCTCTCTCTCTCTCTCTCTCTCTCTCTGACTGTCTGACACGCTGTCGTAGTACAGACCTGCCTCCCTCTGGACACAGGCCCCTCCCCCTCACAGTCTGTCAGCGCGAGAGAGAGAGAAAGAGAGAGGGAGGGGGGCTGAGGGAGACAGACGAGAAGGCAGGATACACACCCACACAATCACCCTGACTCGGTTTTCATTTCTGTATCTATATACAGTATGTGTGTGGGGAATAACCAAAGTAGACTAGTATTTCCAGTTGACAACAATTTGACCATTTTGGAGTTTCATCAAGACTCTTCTATTTTCACTTTTGCATTTGAAATGAGTTCTGAAATGTCTATAAATGAAAAACGCTTTTGTGCACTTGGTTAGCACATTTAAATATTTTAGTTTCATAACTAAAACATTACTTGGACCTTTCTCGTGGCATCTTTCAATATAGCCAAACTTCAACTTCAAAGTTTAATCCTGATATCAAATGTATAATTTGAAGCACATAACTGTCTTATGGTAAATTGTATGGCTAACTTACCAATGGAAATTGGGAATACTAGGATAATTAGTTAAGTTAGGGTATTCATTGACAAGCAGCAGGCACTACGACCTTAGAAGTGGATTGTCTATGTTTGAGATGAAGAAAGAGAGTCTTGTGTCCTGAAGTAGGTTCTAAAATAATACACACTGCACAGGGAGCTTTCAGTTTAGTGTTCAGGGACACGAACAGTGACGCTAACAAGACTCTACGGAAATGTCATTCAGAACTAAGAGACCATTTCATATACTGAAAAGGGGCCACTGTCTTCATGTGAAACTAGAGACTATCCAATGCTAAACAGACCCAACTTGGATTGGCCCTCTGTTGCCAATGCCATTAGTAGACTTTACCATTCTTGAGAGGTGACCTCTGGAAATTTTGAGTACATCTGAAAACATATAAAAAACATATATATATATGTGTATATTTTAATTGTCAACTGAATCCTCTATAGCCGTTTTTAAACTTAAAGGTGCACTGGCTGCAGGAGAAATAAGAACATTTTCACCAATGAAAAATGTATTAAAAACTAATTTAAAAGCATTGGCATTAGCCAATATGAACACAGAGGTGTAAAATAGCAAGTCGTTGAGAGTCAGAACTGCCCGTTGCTAAAATAGCATGCTAATTATATACTTTGGGAACTGCTAAGGAGGCAGACGGAATGCCAGGTTTGGAAGCGTCAGGAGTTGGAATGCCAGCTCTGGGCATGTCGGTGAGAGGGTACAGAGCTGAGATGCCTTCTTGGTCACATGAGGACTACTACTGGAGCGGCAAGGCCACTTAGCAGACGTCTTGTTTACGGTCACTGGGAGCCGGCTGTGACGTTGGCCTGTCAGCTTTGTTGGGAAAGGAGACCTCAGCACAGCGCAGCACGCACCTCTGATAACACATGCCTGTCAGACTGCTGAGCTGGAGCACCTGTCGTAGCCTCGCAGACGCTCCAACGTAAACAGTCTACAGAACAGAAGGAAGTCTGGTGTAAGTCTAAATACGTGGATCAGGCTAGTCCACAGAAGTGGACCGGGGTGATTGGTGGTCTTTTTATTGCCTCGGAACCCCTTGATGAGCCGGTTTCCTAACCTCCTCCGAGGTTGCCTCTAGTTGGAGTCAGGTGGCTGAGCGGTTAGGGAAGCGGGCTAGTAATCAGAAGGTTGCCAGTTCGATTCCCGGCCGTGTCAAATGACGTTGTGTCCTTGGGCAAGGCACTTCACCCTACTTGCCTCGGGGGGAATGTCCCTGTACTTACTGTAAGTCGCTCTGGATAAGAGCGTCTGCTAAAATGACTAAATGTAAATGTAAATGTAGTTAGCAAAGCCTGCTGACAAAATACAGACAGGTAAACAAAAATAGTTATTCATCAACTGTTTCAAAAGATTTGAAAGGCAAATGTAAATTCTCTAGGACTCCTTGGCTCACGAGGTCCTGACACATGAAAACTGTCAAGACAAGTTGGTAGGGAACTATCAAATGCTTTCATTTTAGTGCAGTATCCACACTAATTTATTCGAGCATCCTCTAGTGTATTCCACACCCAGAAGGAAAGGCTGACAGGTCCATTCAAACAGATGGATTACAGACACTACACACATACAACCCTTTGCGATAAGGCTGCTTGTTCCACGTTGGCCTAATGGGGAAGATAGCAGGTTACCAGTTGAACTACTGGGGGTTAGCAGGTACAGTAGCAGTTCAGTGACATCACATCTGTCTCCGGGGCCTGTCATTTAATATTCCAGACCACATCCCCTCTCCTGGCTTTGGCTTTCAATGACACAATGTTAACACGTGTTATGTGGCAACGTGAAAGAACACAGATATTTTTATCATGATGTGATTGATGCGGCGTGAAGGTGTTACAGACAACTGTGGAGAACCCTCTCCCTGTCACATGGCTTCCCTCTCTCCATCTCACCTTTTCCTTGGCAGCAATAGATCATCAGACCAGTGTTATGTCACGGAGGCATCCGGGAAGGTAATATTCTGCCCCCGAATAGGGATGCATCCCTGCACAAGATCTTAGACTCGACATCTTGTTCATCGAATTTAAACAAATTGATTAAATCATAAATGTACGCACTGGAGCATGATTTATTTCGAAGAACATCCTCGATGAAGTTATAATGGCCCAATGATCATGCCCTCTGTAGGCTGAAAATGAAACTGCAGGCATTACCGCATTCTTTCACCTGACCTCCCACTCAGTGCCACTCAGTATCGGGAAGAAAATCTTAGTTTCACAATTAGAAAGCAGGACTAACTAGAATGGATGAGTCACCCACATCCGCAAATACAAATACCATAGTTCCCTCCTTTCAATAATTAGGATTTCCTGGGTCACTTG
Source organism: Osmerus mordax (assembly GCF_038355195.1). NCBI lineage: Eukaryota > Metazoa > Chordata > Actinopteri > Osmeriformes > Osmeridae > Osmerus > Osmerus mordax. The sequence goes on from NC_090053.1 coordinate 12,144,840, forward strand.
ATGGTTTGCTTCGACGCAAGTCTTCCACCTCACTTTTTCAACATCTCAGCAGTGGGACAGATAGAGCAACTAGGTAGACAATTGTCTTTGACAATAAAAAATAAAATAAAACATTTATTGGCTACAGCTGCCACTTACTGTACAATCAATTATTGCTCAATTGATAAATAAGATATTGGGGTAGATTTCCAGCTTCCAATGGTTGATGGTTTATATGCTTCTGTTGCAACAAAAGGGTTAGTGACTTGTGAGTTGTGCTTGTGAGTGACAATGTGTCACACTGCTTTAGGTAAGTGACTCATCAAAAGCCAGAAGCCTGACTGAATAGTCATTACCGATGTGGCTTAACACAGACTGTGTCACACAGGCAGGTGACAGGGGAATGTACAGGATGCTTAGTCCACTCCTACACTGCTTGTTGAAATTGCATTGAGCCATTCTGGATTTCTCTTCAGGATGAAACCCCCTAGCCTGGCTCTGCCCTCCCACGTACTTCTGCTAAATTTTCATTGTGCTTCTGTACTGCGTCTGGGCTTGAGGTATATTGGTCAGATGTCTCCGGTAAACTTTTTACCGGTCCAATCAGCGAACAGAGGGAGTGGCTGAGAACAATGTTGATGTTGTGCGCTAGTTTGAGTTGTAGTTACGTAATGGCGGCGGAGAAATATGCGAGCGAAGCCTTTTGGTCCGTTGTGGCAACGCTGCCGAATATCCAGAAGTTAAAGCCGGAGCAAGAACAATCTTTGATCCCCACGGGGTTCGTTTGATTTTCCAGCTAGCTAGAACGCTAGCGATTGGTTATGCCAGATCCAGAGTGGCTCTGGGTAGATCCAATAGTTTTAAACTTCAACAGAGTACCCGCCTTCAAGGAAGTTAACGCTTGTTAATGGATCGAGCCCAGACTCTACGTACAAATGCAATGTACGAGAGTCTGGTTAGGACCAAGCTATCCTCCCCCTGGATTGTGTCAACATTACCATGTGATATCAGTCAGGTGTCACAACTTCCTCACCAGTCACATTCTTCTTTCTATGCCCACATTCTCATAATGTAGAATTACAGTGGTCTTTCTGAGAGGTACTTTATGGGCTGAATGCCATCTGGCAAGTTGGACATGCCAATGGTTAGGGTAATCTGAATGAGTCAGTCTTGTGTCCTTTCATTACACTGCCTACTGCATGCCCCTCTCCTCTGTCGCCCAAACGCTATGTCACTCCAGTAAGTCACCAGTCTTAACAACGCTGCCGTTCTCATTCATCCGTCGTGTTCACCACAGCACGTTCTCTCTCTCTCCCCTCTCTCTTCTCTCTCTCTTCTCTTTCACTCTACTCTATCTTTCTCTCCCCCTTTCCTGTTCTCTCTCTCTCTCTCTCTCTCTCTCTCTCTCTCTCTCTGTGTGTGCTCTCTGGGAGTCAGGTGGCTGAGCGGTGAGGGAATCGGGCTAGTAATCCGAAGGTTGCCAGTTAGATTCCCGGTCATGCCAACTGATGTTGTGTCCTTGGGCAAGGCACTTCACCCTACTTGCCTCCGGGGAATGTCCCTGTACTTACTGTAAGTCGCTCTGGATAAGAGCGTCTGCTAAATGACTAAAATGTAAATGCTCTCTGTCTGTGTATGTATTTCCAGTGCCTCTGTTTCAGGCCACTGGCAGCAGTGAAGAAACACAACTGTTTGTTGACGTCTAAAGTCATCGGCCTCTAAAGGGTTCCTGCTCAATATTCGGAGGGTGTAGAGAAGGAGGAGGAAGCTCTCGTCTGCTCCTCAGGTGGCCCTCCACGTCCATATCAAAGGCAACAGCAGCTCCCTTTCATGTCCCGCTACTTTAACCCTGCTGACGGCATGTAACAGCATCGTGTGACATACCGCTTCTAACGTAGAGGGAAATTAATTTGCCTAAGCAAACTGTTCTCCTAGAGACATAAATGATTCCTAAACGTTCGAAGAACGCGTACAGAAGAGAGGTGGGATGGAGACATCCCATCCCAACTTCAAGGGTGTCATTTAGAATGTGAGTTGGGGCTGCTAGTGCTGGGTCTGGGGTTAGTTCTACAGCTGCTGGCTGCTGGCTGAATCTATGAAGAACCAGGAGAGGTGAAGGCTTGAGAGAGGGGCTGGGGAGACAGCTGTGTGCCACAGCCATTGGATGTCTCTCATACAGGCCAGGCCTCTGGGGGCCCTCGGATGCAACCCTAATAAATTCAGAATCATGATAATGACTGACCAACTTTCTCTTCTGAACAGACTCAAATGTTTAGCAACACTCTCCAAGAAGCTAATGCAGTTAGGAAATCTCATTTCATTCAAGATCTGCTTGTAAAATATCAATTAGACTCTTTTGGGGAACAAGAGAACTGAAAGGCTATTTACTTCTAGACAGCAACAGCGTACACAATTCTACAACATGTGAGACATTTTCTCAGCCTCTTAATTGGAAAGTATTTCCATAAGAGGTCTATTTATGGGTTAGCCACTTTCCCAAGAGCAGATTTACTCAAAACACCTGCTGCCGTGCTTCTATATTTAGTGAACAAGTCAAGTGTAATGAGCAAACATCTTCGTTTAGAAAACCTTCTCCTTCGAGGATGAGCAGGAGTAATCAACATGACGGTAGAGAGCCCAGCTCAATAGTGTCCCTCTCATATCGGCCTGGATTAGCTCGAGGATATTACCACCACAGGCGTATTCTGCTCTGTCAAAACTGCCAGGGAAAGCAATCTGAGCGAATATTTATCTGGCTGAAATAACTCTTTAATGGGCACTCAATTGGTTCACTCCCGGTTAACATCACTTTGCCCGTCAGGCAATAAAAATGAAGGTTAAAATGACAAGTAGGACTCTGGCTCTTAATTTGAGCTGTCTATTGCAGATATTGAGGTTATGGTCTTTTCTCTTGCAAGGCAAAAGACTGGGATCTGGCAATCGGCCCAAGGATATTGTGCATGGTGTCTGTTTTGTCTCAAGGAACCAATTACCTTCACTGTAAATATGACCTCTTCCCTATGGGGAAATCATAAAAGTGACCCCCCAAAAGAACCACATAATTTCACCTGACCAACCAAAGCCACTGGCTCCCTGCTGTCTTCTACACAAAGGACTCCAGCTTCAACATTTTCCTTCAGTTTAGTTTTAGGGTACAATTAATTATGATCAATTAACTCACCACCATATAAGGAAAATGATAGCACTAGTGCCTGCATTAGTGATGAGAGTCTGTATGATAAGCAATTAAAGGTATTTAATGTGTGATAAAACATGTATGAATGGGGTAAAGGTATTCTACACTGCTGATATAACAGGAAAAAAATGATGGATGAATTAGTTATGAATATGTCCACATGTAAAGCAGACAAGACATTAAATATTAACTTCGCTACTATGGTACTATAGCTTACACAGGGCAACATATAATTCCTACGCTAATTTTCAAAATGAGAAAGTCACTGACACCACTGTGCAAAACATTCTAATCATAGTTTTTCTGTGATACTGATGACGTAAGCACTTTGAGAGGGAGCTTCTTCCACTTTTAGAAGAAATCACTTGACCCAAATGAAGACAGAAATCTTGTTGCTGACTATCTCTCATGTACACGCCCTAATTCTATAGAATCAAAATAATTCACAGATTTTATACATTTAACATAAAACGACTGCGTTTAAGGATAAAACAAAGGTCAATCAAAGTAAATACCAACTAAGTGAGGGAAATTCAAGATTTGAGGCACATATTCAGTTATCTTGTCTTGTCTTGCTCTTTTCAAATGAAGCTGAGATAATTGAGCGGAAAAACAGCTTACTGTAATCCTCAATGAAATCTGCCATGGAGAAAGGGGCTCACCTTTACCAGAAGACATGCTGATTTAGGTCTAAAAACCAAAGTCCGTCTCATCTCAACCATGAAAACCAACACCTTACTATATGCACACACAGCAAGCCACGGGGAGGATTCAATCTATTGCCATAGCAGCCAGCGCTGCCACGTCGAGAAGCTTTCAACACCCAGACCCATTCACTGAGCAGTTTAGTGGACACCAAACCAGCCTAGTATTGCTCCAATCGCCTACCTTATCTTCCCCACTAGTAACAATGCATTTCCTTTGTCGTGTACCAGATGAATTACCTTCAGCAGAAGACAAGGTCTTGCAGAAGCTCGGTAGCAGAAGCTCGGTAGCAGCAGCTCTCGCGGTCGGCTGGTGACAGGAGGAACAGAAGCTCTGCAGGGATCCCCAGAGGTGCTCAGGGCTGCAGCTGAACCAGCACACAGCCACACACACACACGCACAGGCAGACACAGACACAGCCACTACCACCAGCACCGGCAGCAGAAGCTAGTGAATAGGGGAGGGGTGGAAATCAAAAGCAGGAGAGCGGGGTTGCTCTATCAGCAGCAAGGCGCATTACATCATAGCTTGATCCTGTGGAAGGCTGGGGGAGCAGGAGAGGGCTGCGGGGAGGAGGTCCCTGCAAGACTATTCTCCACCCCTCACCAGTCTCCACCCCTGGCAGGCTCTCCGCACGACATTGTTAATTGCCGGTTGGCTTAATTACAAAAGGCTGATCATTCCAAAACGATCCCATAATCAACACTGTGGTACAGCTGTATGCTATGGTATTAGCAACAATTCTGCTGTAGCCGTTTTTGCTCATAACTGTCTAAATTACTATGAACATTTGAACTGTGTATCTAGACAGTCCATATTGCAAGACTGTGTGTACTGTAGGTGTGCGGATGTATGTCTTTTCCTACAGTACACAAAGTCTTGCAGTCCACAGTGTGAGCATGGCGCTTGCAATGAATGCTGCTATTCAGCCCTATGGAAAGATTATTGAAGACTCCTTTCCATCAATGTAGAATTGAAACAATTGTATTGATTGTCAACATCTGCTCTAAGCTGATTGCATTTAAGGCAACCTGTCACATCGAATTGTGGTCAATATGCTCAAGCTGGCGAGAAAACTGCATTGTGAACAGTCCTGGGTGTGTGTTTCTGAGGCTCAGAGCGGATGTGGCTGGACCGTCTGGCTGGGGAGACTGGGACCCACGATGGTTCTGCCCTTCCCAGTCATCAGCTGTTAACACCCCTACACACACACTCACACACACCAAAAACTGCATGCTGATGATAACTTTTCCCACGACAGATTAAGTCCAAGATGGCATGAGCTTCGTGACACGATGCATACAGACATGCAGGCCCAAAGCACACACACACCAAGCCATGGGGGGAGATGAAGAGTTCCTGACACGGCACGTTTGGTAAACTGTAGAAAATAGCCATCTTTCCTCCCCCCAGCTGGAGACAGCTGTTACTGGCAGACAGCACACTTCAGTCGACCTGCTATTATTACCTGGAGATTACAGGAAGTATTGACACCCCTTGAACTTCTCTCTCTTTGCTTGTGTCATATTGATTCACGGAGACAACTGAAAAGAACCGAATCAATTGGCATTTTGGAGTGAAAGAAAATGGGGACCTTGGTGTGAAAAGCACTGCTTCCCCCTCTCTGCTGTCCCTGTTTCACTCGCCTGGAAAAAGAGACAAGCCACCAGCCTCCAAACTGTCACTGTGTGATCAAGTTATTGTGCTGTTCCAAATTGAACCAAATCCATCGGGTTACAGCCTTAGAACCCCCCTCGCCCTCTCAACACACATCTACACAACAGACCTACAAGAGACATCCCAGTGACTTGACTCAACTAGACTGATTCAAGTACACGAACTGTTGCATCTTTGTTTGAAAGACACAGTTGTCTCATTGTATTCACAATGGGGTCAAATGGAAGGTTGTCTATCTCTCCAGTGTTGATGAGATGGCAGCCAGTGTCAGAGATAAGTTCAACGATGAAATATGACCAGATGCTTTGAAAGGAGTCCCTGAATGGTCTCAAAGCAGTGACTTTACTTAATGTCTGCAGTTTGAGAAATTATTGAAATGTCTGTGAATCTTACAAATGTATTTCACAATCAGCTCAGTGACATAGACTTTCCCAAGGAAAAGAAAAGCTAGGACAGCCACCATGCTATTTCATTAGACATACCGGTCATCATCACAAACAGAAAATGGCATGGTAAAATGCATGGTTACAAACCTGAAACTAGTGTTAGAAGTCACAGAACTATCCATATTCTTCCAACAGATTTATCTACCCCTGTTTTATCTGTTAATACCCCACAGATGAAACTGGCCCTTATAAATGTTAGATCACTAAATAACAAAACATTTCTAGTTAATGATCTGGTCAAAGAAAACAACTTAGACTGCATCTGTCTAACAGAAACTTGGCTAAACAATGACACGGCAACAGCAGAAAATGCCAGAAATTCCAGAGTTCTTTTCTCCACCATTGACCAGCTGCTAAACACTGTCCCTGCCCCATCTCCATCCTCAGCAGTTAAATGTGAACAGCTTGCTTTGTTCTTCAAGAACAAAATAACTTTGATCAGAGCTAGTATTATTAATAGTGGGGTCGAAACTGACATCAGTAGATTCTGCAACGTAACTATGAGCACATTTACCTGTATCACACTTAGTGAACTTTCCAAAATTGTCAACGAATCTAACTCCACAACCTCGGATATTGATCCTATACCCACAACATTCTTTAAGCGAGTGTTTGATAGTGTCTCAGGTCCGGTGCTAGAGATTATAAACACATCCCTTAGAACTGGTGTCTTCCCAGATGTACTGGAAAAGATAGTTTTGGAATGACCCAAATTGGATAACAGTCTACTTGCAAATTACAGACCAATATCAAACCTTCCATTTATTAGTAAAGTACTGGAAAAGATAGTTTTAGTCCAATTAAATTATTTTCTTGAAGAAAATAACATCCTGGAAGTCTCGCAGTCAGGTTTCAGGAAATATCACAGTACTGAAACTGCTCTCACCAAAATAATTAGCGACCTCAGACTAAACTCTGATGCAAATAAAGTCTCTATCCTTATCCTGTTAGATCTCAGTGCAGCATTTGATACCATTGATCACGACATCCTAATCAATAGACTGGAAAAGCTTATTGGGTTCACGGATAATGTATTGAACTGGGTGAAATCATATATCACAGGAAGGAAGTTTTATGTTAGTTTAGGTAACCATAGGTCCAAGAAACATGAGAACTGCTACGGGGTTGCTCAAGGAAGCTGCTTAGGTCCATTACTTTTTTCTCTTTATATGTTACCACTCGGCGACATGATCAGAGAACATAACATAGATTTCCATAGCTATGCGGATGACACACAACTATATATATCCACTGAACCCAACGATGCAACGGCCATCAATTCCATTACCAACTGCCTGTTGGAAATAAACAAATGGATGAATGATAACTTTCTTAAATTAAATGAAGACAAAACCTAAGTCCTACTATGTGGCCCCAAATCCAAAAGAGAGATGCTTATTAAGAATCTTGGAGGCTTAACCCCCTGTCTTAAACCAGAGGTGACGAGTCTCGGTGTAATCCTGGAATTTCAACCCTCACATTAATACGTAAAGTGACCAAAACAGCTTTCTTTCACCTGAGGAATATAGCAAAGGTACGACCATTCATAAACCAAAATGATGCAGAGAAGTTAATTCATGCTTTTATATCCAGCCGGCTGGACTACTGTAACACACTTTTCACTGGTCTTCCCAAGAAAACCACTGAAAGACTACAGCTCATTCAAAATTCTGCAGCTAGATTATTAACCAAAACTAAAAGGAGAGAACACATTAGTCCTGTCCTAGCTACTTTACACTGGCTCCCTGTTACCTTCAGAATTTAAGGTCCTTTTCCTCAAATACAAAGCTCTACATGGACAAGGACCTAGCTACATTGCTAACTCCCTTATAAACTACACACCAGCTAGAACACTGCGATCATCAAATGCAGGCCTATTAGAGGTCACCAGAAGCAGTCACAAGAAGATTGGTGATTCGGCCTTTGTCAATTACGCCCCAAAACTATGGAACAAATTACCCATAAATATTAGGGAAGCAAACACTCTAGACATTTTTAAAAGACAGCTTAAAACCTACCTTTTTACCAAAGCATCTAAGTAATTTTATCTCAAAAGTGTTTTCCTACTTTTATTAGTTATATTATTGTAGAATCTTGGTTTAGTAAATTTGGGTCATTATTTGACTAGCGTAGAAGAACTCTGGTCGCGTGAAGTATTTAAACAAATATGTAAAACAATCTGTATTCTTGATCTGAGGCAAATGATCCGTTAACAGAGAATACGGCCCATACTCTTGACCTGGGGAAAGGATCTGTTAACAGAGTGTATGGTTTTATATATACAGACCAGGGGTGAACCAAATGTATGTGTGTTACTTGTAATCCTACTTTTATTAGTTATATTATTGTAGAATCTTGGTTTAGTAAATTTGGGTCATTATTTGACTTGCTAATTTTACTTTGTCTAGCGCAGAGTTGGCGAACTCTGATAGCGTACAAGAACTCTGGTTGCGTGAAGTATTTAAACAAATATGTTAAACAATCTGTATTCTTGATCTGAGGCAAAGGATCTGTTAACAGAGAATACGGCCCATACTCTTAACCTGGGGAAAGGATCTGTTAACAGAGTGTATGGTTTTATATATACAGACCAGGGATGAACCAAATGTATGTGTGTTACTTGTAATCCTACTTTTATTAGTTATATTAGTGTAGAATCTTGGTTTAGTAAATTTGGGTCATTATTTGACTTGCTATTTTTACTTTGTCTAGGTCAGAGTTGGCGAACTCTGATAGCGTACAAGAACTCTGGTCGCGTGAAGTATTTAAACAAATATGTAAAACAATCTGTATTCTTGATCTGAGGCAAAGGATCTGTTAACAGAGAATACGGCCCATACTCTTTACCTGGGGAAAGGATCTGTTAACAGAGTGTATGGTTTTATATATACAGACCAGGGGTGAACCAAATGTATATGTTACTTTTAAGATGCATGTTTAAAGTTGTTTTCTCTCTTGAACAGAGATCTTATTGGGATTTTTATTTTTGTTTGAATTGTTTATCACTTGTATTATTGTTTTTATTGATTTTATGTAAAGCACCTTGAGCTACAATTCTTGTATGAAATGTGCTATATAAATAAAGTCTTACTTACTTACTTACTTATTTACTTACAATGGTAGGCTTAAGCTTTCCAATAGTTAAAACCAGGTGTTCTTTCTTGACTGATATTTTGACAAAGATGGAATACATATCTGGCATCAGATATGACCTTGCAGATGTGACCTTCAGATTTGACCAACAATAACAGGATCTGAGTGATAATACGCCCAAACAGAACCACAATATAAATGGTGCACTGTGTTGCATTGTGTCTGAACTGTAATATTTTAATAAGTATGACCGGTTACAGAGCAATTCAAGCAAGTCTTTTCAATGTGTCTTTCTCTCTCACATTCCAACCGTGCTGAGTGTTGTAGGCCGACTGGAATGCTGAACTGGTCTCGGACAAGAGGACTGTATGTCATCCAGTGTGTGACACTCACTATTCTTTCGATGACATGGCCCGGGGAAGGGGGTCCCCCTGATGTAAACAGCACCCCAGATGGAGCTGACCCCTGCTACCAAAAATTGGTTGAACCCTTGTAACCGCAGGGGACAGCGACCTTGAAATATTATTGCTACAACACATAGTGTCCTATTTCCCACTGCAATGAAAACCACTTACTCAACGAATTGCGCGGTAACAAAGTTGCATGACATTTGTTGCGCTGTAAGAAGAACATTGAAAACAATGACAGCATTGAAGTAGAGGGGATGGTCTTGAGGAGATCCAAACCCAGGCAGAAAATATCACTTTCAAAATGAAACACAAATAGTCCTTTTTATGGCTTCATTTTCATTTACAGTGTTAAAGGACAAGTAAGACAGAAAGCAAACAGCAAAATTGTAGCATCTTAGGATTCTGTTAGGGTAGAGGTTTAGTAACAAAAAACAAAATGCAGCTATTGAGCATTAGCTAATTTAAAAAATGAAAATACAGATCCCATAGTGGATTGGATATCAGTGAATTACTCCGATTTCACACATGGGGTGAAAAATGGCCAGGTCACTGAGCAGCGCAGTGCTGATAGATCACACTTAGCAGTAGCATCCTAGCTCTTAGCCCCAGAGAGCACTTCCCTAATTAAAAAGGTCAAAGGTGACTGGTTGGCCCCTTCTGTCAACGCTGAACAGAGGCAAAAACAATCAACCATCATGACATGCCCACTTTCAACATCCCCTCTCACACAAGAGGATGTGGAGGCGACAAGATCATTAGTGTAGTGATATCTGGGCCCTCACATGCATCAATCATTTGAGATAAGCCCACCACATCAATGGTGACATGGTTAACACAATGCATGCACATGCTTACTACACTTTTAAAAAGGTTTCCGGCCAGACAGTCAATGAGATCTTCTCAGAAGGATAGGATCACACATCAAAAACATGACTTTTTTGGTGTCCTTACCATCCCCTCTTTATTTTTCCATAGTACACGGCTGTCTTGCAATGACATTAGTACACTAACTAAAAGATGGCCCGCAGTGTTAGAATACATTCCCAGTTCAGATTAGGGTTTCAGCCCTAAGCAAGGCCTTCCCAGCAAGGCTTGACCTAATGCTGACTGTAGACTTCCCCAGTCTGGTTTCCTCTTCTTTCAATGCTCTGGTGATGTATTTGAACAAATATAACAGTAAAAAAAAAATACCACAAAGAAAATTCAAATTTGGTTCTATATCTGGAACTGTACAGAACATTAAATATTCTAAACATTTGACCTTCCTTGCTAGATAAGAAGAAGTATCTCTACGTCGGCCCCCTCTGAGATGACACGGAGAGGGATAGGCTGCAGTAACTTCAACAGATATGGCGTCATTGTCCGTTGTCCTTCAGTCTCAGATGGCTTTGTGCTCGGCCCAGGGCAAAAACGTAATATCTTGTCTCTACACAGATTTTCGATTTAACATTAAAGTGTGGTTCTCTTCTTCCGAACTGCTATAAAATAAAGCCTGACAACAAGCAGATGTCGTCAGCTACCAATTCAGCTTTTGTCACTCAATACTGTGAAGGTTTGACATCTAAGTTAGTAGATAGGCACGAGACATTCAATAGGACATCAAGGCTCTAAACCCTTCTTTCATGTTTTGAGCTCAACAGAAGACAGGGTGGGCCATGCATTTGGCGCTGTCAGTAAGAGGCAGAGGAGCCACAGTTGCGGCTTGGAATGGTGACCTTAATCCCTGGCGTGAGCAACACTTCAGGCCAGGAGATAACAGAGCCCCACCCCTGGCACCGTGTCAGAGAAGCCCCCTTACCCTTGCCTGAATCTGGGGGACACCAGCGGAGGGCGGTGGGGCTGGCTGTGACCTCTAGGTCCTCAGAGCACAGTTGTGATCTGTTGGACTGGGACAGCTGCCCTGAAGGGGATCTGCACAGCATAGCTTCTCCGACAATGCCTGTCATATACCGCTGAGCACTGCCCTGGCTGGGACGCACCAGAGACACATCGGCTGTCTCAGAGATGAAAAGGGTGGAGCTGAACGCATGACACACGACACACGCTGTCCGGCTGTTTTTAGTAATGGACCAAACTGAAACTTCAGGATGCACAAACTTCAGGATGTACAAACTGAAAATGATAATTGTATTAACATTATACTTTTTAAGAATTGGGGTGCTGTTTTTCATATTTTAATGTAAGTAAGTACCGTATTTTACGGAAAGTAAGCCGCGGCTTGTAGCCTACTCCGATTTTACAGTTTTATTGTGCTTGTGCGGCTTATATTTCGACGTGGCTTATAGTCCTGTTTTAGAACAAAAAAGTGGCTTCTCTCAAGATCTCTACTGACCGTGCGGCTAATTTTATGCTCAACACTTGGACGGGGGCTTATTACTTGAAAGAGGAATTATTTACTGTTTTCTCAGTTACACAATTAGGGCTTGGAAATACAGTGACTTGCTATAGTAGGCAAATGGCTAGTAGAACATAACATTTCATAATAATTTCAGTTAATCAAACAGCTGCAAACCCAGTGAAATGTTATAGGCTAGGCTAGCTAGCAAAATAACGCTAGCATCGCTAACAACATTACCAGAATCAGAATGGGGGGATTTATTCGCCATGAAAGTTTGCACAGACAAGGAATTTGCTTTGGCAGGAAGGTGCATACAATAAACATATAGGGACCTAAAATTAAAATTATGTGGACTATCTATACTAAGGGTACATAAACTAGCAGTACTAAGTGGAATTAGAATTAAATAAAATATACAATAAAATAAAATATAAGTTGCCTTAATTTACAATATAAAAATACAAAAATAGAAATATTACAAAAAATACAAAATTACTAATTCAACTTTGGTAGTCTAACCGAGCTCTTTGTAAGTTTGTTTTAGATATAATTGTATATGATAGTGTGGACAATTAGACAGGGGCGCAGTCTCTTTTCATAACTTGTATTTTACCACTGCTCTTCTTGACATCGCCATTCGAACAGCCCTCACTGATTTCACGTAATGCTTTCAGCATCAAGCCTACGGCAACTCCCGAAGGACAAAACACCCTTGTCCGTTGTCACATAGAAAGGTCTGCTACAGTAGGCTATCCTCAGGATTTGCAAGCTAGCTAAACTTATAATATATGTAAATAATTGTGTAGACATAACAATGGATTCTGCCACTAAATGAGTGACTTGGATTTATTTCTGGACATACTATCCACAACCGAAGTGTGTTACACAAAGATCTTCTATTCGTGCATTGCTCTTGGTACCCAGAATGCCCTGCGGCAAGCTGAAAAGCTACTAAGTTAAGGGCATTAGCTTAGTTAAATAAGCATTGTTTGGAGTTCTGTTGTTGTTTTCGTTCTGTTTTGATATGTGTAATGCTATTGTCTATAGTTTAAATTTGAGTGTTCACCCTGATTGGGAACGTTGTCTAGTTGGGCCGCTATCCAAGCTGTCCGAAAATTTAGCATTAATCTATTTGTGATACTTTGTCATCATTAAGTCATGCAACGGTACCATTGTTTGCTTTCAAAGTGCGGTATATACTCCAGTGCGGCTTAAACTCTGACTTACAAACAGAAAGTGCTCATTCTGGGGGGGTGCGGCTTGTACACTATGCGGCCTATTTACTAATGATGGGAAGTTCGGATAATTTTACTGATTCGGTTCTTTGAATCTCGTACAGTAAAATGAACAAAGCGAGCGAATGGTGCGTTTCTTCTAGCTACCACTACAGAGCCTATGCAGGTCACATGAAAAATTATCCAAAGACTCGTACCCGAAGACCGAGTCGGGAAATGAACGAATAAGTTCTGTTTACTTGGACGAGCCTATGCAACAGTCCCGATGCGCGGCCATGAGAAAATGAACAAATCACTCTTTGAGAGGACTCGTTACTCCCGAGTCCTTGTAAGGATTCGTTCAAAATGAACGAATCGTTCACGAACGACACATCACTACTATTTACCGTAAAATACAGTATAGTAAATTTGCCTTTCATAACCAGGGTTAGAAGGTGCTGTACAATAAGAACATTGAATATAAAATAGAACTGGGAGAAGAAGTAAAGCTTAAAAATGTAAAATACAATGTAAAGCATAGAATCATAAAATAATGAAATACAATACAAACAGTAAAACTATACAGAAGGTAAACACACATTACAAAACAAAGTGATTACGGAACAAATGAGTTATTAAAACAACAAGCAACAACTGAGTAAGCTTGGTCACCTGGTTTTGAGCCTAGCTTTCGGGACCACCAGAAGGCCATGGTCAGAAGATCTAAGAGATCTCGATAAGGCCAAGGGGCATAAATATATATAAAGTAGGGCTAGTCCATGTAGTGTCTTATATGTGATTCAAATTATTCTTAAATCAATTCTGCAGTCAATGGGTGACTAGTAAAGGGCAGCCAGCACAAGTGTCCTATGTGCCCTACTTCGTGTCTTGGTTAAAAGTCTGTTCTGTTTTGTCAGGGTTAAGCTGAAGGAAGTTGTTTAACATCCAGTCCTTGATAGCTGTTAAGCAGTCTTGCAAGGTGGAGAGCTTACTAGGGTTGTTCAATTTAAAAGAGAGGTACAGTTGTGTGTTGTCAGCATAACAATGATAAATATAGCTGCAAGCAGCGATGCGGGTTCCTCCGCAAAATGGCAAAATATTATAAACATGTACACTGTATAAGATCGGGAGTTGGACAACAAGGGAGCAAAACTACTTCATGTTTGGCCAACAACAGGCTGAATGGGGATTTGAACTCATGAGCATAAGGTCACAAATCAGTCTCTCTATCCTCTCTGCTACACACCAACTGCTGTGATTGTATGAAGAGAAAGGGCAGAGTATTAGCTTTGGTCAGCTTTGGGACAAAGGTTAAGAAACGGTTGACATTTCAAGGTGAAATTGCATGAAATTGTGCATGGTATTTCAGAATTATGTCATCCTGTTTAACTAAACAGATAATCAAAATTATGACAGGCCAAAAGACAATGGCTGGAATCCAACCAACTACCTTACTTTACAGGTCACCATGCCAGCCCATTGAGCTATTCTCAGTGTTGAATATTGTCATGTTCAGTTACTGTATAAAAAAGTAAGCTGTTTCTCCTGTGGTAAGCGTTGTTAGATTCATCCAACGTTGAAACAGCTTTAATTCAATCATATTTTGACATACCAAGGTGAAATTGTTTGTGGTACTTCAGAAAGATGTCATCCTGTTGAACTAAACAGATAATCAAAACTATGACAGGCCAAACGACTATGGCTGGATTCCAACCTACGACCTTATACTTTACAGGTCAACATCCCAGCCCATTGAGCTATTCTCAGTGTTGAATATTGTCATGTTCAGTTACTGTATAAAAAAGTAAGCTGTTTCTCCTGTGGTAAGCGTTGTTTGATTCAGCCTAAGTTGAAACTGCTTGTACATTTCCTATAAAAACGGACAACGGGATGACTGGTTGCTGCTGTAAAGAATAACTTTCTCATCGTTTTTTTAAACAGGTTGTTTGGAGTGCCATAACTTGTCATGGAAGGGAATTTTAAATCATGCCTAGCATTAGTGGGAATGTGTCCTGGCTTAGGTTACTGAAATGAATTTGTGCAACAGGCAAGGGATCCACCTGAACAATCAATTTACTTCATTAGAGTTATCTCTACCATGCGTAGACTACAAGTAGTTAGATACTGTGGTGAACCTGGCTTGTTTTGCAGTGGTTTACACAGTCTCGCTAAACAGATGATCAGAGTGTTGTGATGGGCTCAAATAAACACGCATTGCTATGTTTTTACAACCGGAGGATTGATCGGAAGACTAGAAACCGTTTTGTCAGAATAAAAAATTAAAAACTATGCCTCTGACTGGTTTTGAACCTACAACCCTTTGCTTACCAGCACAACATCTCAGCCAATTGAGACATTCCCAGACAGTGCTTACACAAAACTGGATAATAAAAAAAGCTGTTTCTCCAATGGCGAGCATTGTCAGATTTGGTCGAAGTTCAAACAGCTGTAATTCAGTCATATTTCAACATATCAAGGTGAAACTTTGCATGTGACTTCAGGGGCATGTCACCTTAAAGCCTATTAGGTTTGAACCATCCTTCAAAAATACATTTGATTTAGTGACACAAACATATTGAGGCAATGTGGACATTTACATAAATACACCCATTTCAGCCATTTTGTACTTGAAAAATGAAAAATGAAAAATGAGGCATGCACACCAAGTTTCAGAAGAATTGGAGCAATGGGGTGGAAATGCCATCACTTTGAAAATCGTACTTTTGGGCGTGGCCTGTGGCGCCCCCTATGGTCCGATGTGGCCCATATTTGGTGTGGGGGTACCCACTTGGATGTAGTATCAATGTGCCAAATTAGAAAATTTATGACCAGGGACTTTTTGAGATATTGGGGCGCAAGGAGAAGAAAAAATAAATAAATAAGAAGAAGAATACCAACAATAACAATAGGTTCCCTCCTACCGGATGAACCTAATAATAAGAATACCAACAATAACAATAGGTTCCCTCCTACCGGAGGAACCCTAATAAGAATACCAACAATAACAATAGGTTCTCTCCTACCGGAGGAACCCTAATAAATACACTGTAATTCATAGTTAGTCTACCAATTAAATAGCCTAGACTTACTACTACTTGAATTAGTTCAACAAAGATAAAACGGCTGTGAACAACAGCCAAATAATCTTTATATTGAATCTGCCACAGCAGACTACCACAGAATTCCAGGTGGTATCTGCCCTTGCTGACAACCTGACCAATTTTACAACTCATCCATGGGTCTGTGTGTCTTTTGTCTTTAGATATCCAATCGATATACATGTCTATCAAATCAAATGTTATTTGTATAGCCATTTTTACAAGCAATGTCACAGAGGACGGCATTTGGCCCGGGTTTCCATGACCACGGATCCGGTGAGTCTACTACTGTCTGGCAACCACAGGGAGGACATAGTATTTTATTTGATTGACTCTACATTTGCTCCAATAGTGCTTGGCCATCCATGGCTGGTGAAGCACAATCCCCACATTAACTGGTCTTTGAATACAGTGATAGGGTGGAGCCTTTTCTGTCATGAACACTGTCTGGGCTCGGCCCAGTCACCTGTTTCTCTGCTCACGTCTACCCAAGATGAGCCCCAGGATGTGTCTGCTGTTCCTTTGGAGTACCACAACCTCTCCATGGTGTTCAGCAAGATCCGAGCCACCTCTCTACCTCCTCACCGTCCGTATGACTGTGCGATCGATCTGCGGCCAGACACATCCCCCCCTCGAGGTCGCCTATATTTCCTATCTGTTCCGGAACGTGAGGCCATGGAGAAGTATATAAAGGAATCCCTGGCAGCCGGCCTCATTCGCCCCTCAACGTCCCCGGCAGGGGCGGGGTTCTTCTTTGTGGCTAAGAAAGATGGCTCCTTACGTCCCTGCATCGATTTCCGGGCCTCAATGCAATCACTGTGAGGAACAGGTACCCCTTACCGTTAATGTCCTTGCCGTGATCTTCACGAAGTTGGACCTCCGCAATGCATACCATCTGGTCTGTGTTAGGGAGGGTGATGAGTGGAAGACGGCCTTCAACACGCACACAGGGCACTTTGAGTACTGCGTCATGCCTTTTGGCCTCACCAACGACCCAGCGGTTTTACAGACTCTGGTGAACGATGTGCTCCGTGACATGGTCAACATTTGTGTTTGTCTATTTGGATGACATTTTGATATTTTCTAAATATGTCCAGGAACACGTCCGGCATGTCTGCCTGGTTCTGCAGCGGCTACTTGAGAACCGGCTCTATGTCAAGGCAGAGAAATGTACATTTCACGCTCAGTCGGTCCCGTTCCTGGGGTACGTCATTTCAAAAACAGGACTCGAAAATGGACCCCGCCAATGTGAGAGCGGTTGCTCAGTGGCCAGTCCCGGACTCATGTAAGGCCCTCCAACGCTTTCCCGGCTTTTCCAATTTTTATCGTTGTTTTGTGAGGAACCACAGTCAAGTGGCGGCACCCCTGACTGTGCTCACCTCCACCAAGGTTCGCTTTGGGTGGTCTGGCCCAGCCCTTGCAGCATTCAACGACCTGAAGGCCCTCTTCACCTCAGCTCCCATCCTGGTCCATCCTGCTCCCGGCCCTCAGTTCATTGTGGAGGTGGATGCGTCGGAGCAGTCTTGTCCCAACGATTCCTGGAGGATGGGAAGGTTCATCCCTGTGCCTTATTCTCCCACCGTCTCTCCCCAATGGAGAGAAGTATGACATCGGAAACTGGGAGCTCTTGGCGGTCAAGCTGGCATTGGAGGAGTGGCGGGATTGGTTGGAGGGGTCGGAGGTCCCTTTCGGGGTTTGGACCGACCACAAGAATCTGGAATATCTCAGGACGGCGAAGCGGCTTAATTCCCGGATTTAAGCACAGTGGTCCCTGTTTTTTGAGCGTTTAAACTTCAAGCTCTCCTACCGCCCAGGGGCTAAAAACATCAAGCCAGATGCCCTTTCTCATCAATTCAGCGGTAAAGTCGGCGGTACGTCCAAACCCATTTTGCCTGTGGGGTGTTTGGTGGCCCCAGTTGTATGGGATGTGGAGTCCCAGGTCAGGGGAGCCCTAAGGGGTGTTGATGTGCCTGCAGAGTGCCCTAAGGGTTGTCTTTTTGTGCCAGCAGCTATCCGCTCACCAGTCCTTCAATGGTGTCGTTCCTCCAGACTGTTCTGCCACCCTGGGATACGGACGACATTAGCGGTGGTTCGACAGCGGTTCTGGTGGCCCTCGATGACCAAAGACGTTCAGAAATTTGTCTTGGCCTGCTCTCCAACTGTTTGGGGCTATCTCGTTGTTATGATTAGTGACCTATGCACTTTTGTAAAACTCTCTCTTGGAAGTCGCTTTGGATAAAAGCTTACTGCGGCCTTTACCCGTCCCCGGAAGATCTTGGTCTCACATCGCCCTGGATTTTGTGACTGGACTTCCACCCTCCAGAGGCAACACTGTCATCTTGACTTTGGTGGACCGGTTCTCCAAGGCTGCTCATTTTATCTCCTTGACCAGGCTTCCCACTGCTAAAGGGACGGATAAAGTCATTGTGGACCAGGTCTTTCTGATTCAAGGCCTTCCAACAGATCTGGTGTCGGATTGAGGGCCTCAATTCGTGTCTCGTTGTTGGAGGGAGTTCTGCCGTCTCTTAGGGCATCGGTAAGCCTTTAGTCGGGGTTCCATCCTCAAACCAATGGACGAGCGGAACGGGCAAACCAGGACCTGGAGAGGTTGTTGCGTTGTCTGGCCTTGATCAATCCTTCTTCTTGGAGTCAACAGCTGACGTGGGTGGAATATGCCCACAATACCCTGCCAGTCTCAGCCACAGGCCTGTCACCCTTTCAGTGCTGTTTGGGATACCAGCCCTCCCCTTTTCCCATCCCAGGAACCCGACACCTTGGTTCCCTCCACTCAGGCCTCTTTGTTGGTCCCTTCCCAGGACATCCTGGACCGTTCCTTGATATCTGTGTTCCATCGAGGGCAGCCGCCTCCCATCAGGAGCACCAGGAGTCGTTCCTAGGCCGGGGGGTACTGTCATGACTGTCTTTCTGTTCCCCTCCCCTTGTGGGTGTGTCTGTGTTTGTCTGTCAGATTTAATGTCAGCTCGTTTGTCTTCGGTCATTACCACCACCTGTCTTGTGTTAACCCACTGATCAGTGGCGCCTTAATGCACGGGCTTACCTGGGCTTAAGCCCGGGGCCTCGACCAATCAGGGGCCTCTTAATAATAATACAAAATAATAATGATGATAAACGTCCGTATTCGTGGTGTCATTACTCTGCTCTACAGTGGCATCTGGTGGTGTATGTGGAGGGAGGGGAGCCCCCCCCTCCCCCTTATCTAAACAAAATGTAACAAAATGTAACAAAAACTAAAGAGGGTACAATTTGTAGGGTGTGCTTGCTTGCGTCGGTTGCAGATGGGTCCATTTAATAGGAAACAAGCTGAACCACCTTTGAGACAAGCTATTCTAACAACATTGTCACCGGCAGTATTTTTCAGATGGAATCGCGATTCAAACGTTACCATCTGCTAACTGAAAATTAGCCCTCAAACGCGACTTTTTAGTCTCAGTCTAGAGCCCTGCGTGGAGAAGCTGAATTATGCTACGAGCAAGCTAGCCTAGCTGCTGTTTCTAGCCAAACTTCACTGAGGGGATTGTTTGAATGCGCCAGAAATTAAAAACGTTTCTTTTGACATAAAGTTTAGGCTGTGGCATTGAATACAGGGACGCACCACACAAGCTTGAGTTTAAATACATAATTTATTGTGACATTACTTACTGTATATGCAAGTCTTGAATTGCTTAAATGTATAATGCTGCTATTACACCACGGCACGATACTTGCTGTGCAACAGCAATGCACGTTGTATCCATGCGTCGTTGCTAACGTGTGCTGACGTTGTGACGTAGGCTAGCACTGAGTTCCCTTCGTTGACACAAGGCACTTTTTGCCACAAAAACTGAATTTCAGCCTAAACCTTGCAACAGAATGTAAATAACAATACAAGCAACTCGTGCGATTGTGCGATTAGCGTGTGAGGGGCCTCAAAAAATGAAAAAAAAGTCCATAGCCCAGGGGCCTCAAGTGCTATTAAGATGCCCCTGCCACTGATTACCCTGTCTATTTCTTTCTGTGTGCAGGTCCCTGTCAGATTGTCGCATGTTTGCGACCTGTCAGATAAAAACGATCGAAACCACTGGAGTGCCGTACCAGAGATCCTAACATAGTTCTCCATACGTTCCAGGAGAATTTGATGATCCACAGTGTCAAATGCTGCACTTAAGTCCAGGAGAACCAGGACAGAAATAGAGCCTGTATCAGAGGCCAATAGTAGATTATTGACTATCTTGGCTGTTTCAGTGCTGTGGTTATGACTAAATCCGGACTGGAGGGGTTGTACCACAACATTTTCAAGAATCTTTTAGAGAAATGGAAGATTTGAAATTGGCCTGTAGACATCCGGGATCCAGGTTTTGTTTTTGCTTGTTTAAAGTTGTCAGGGACTTGGCCAGTTACAATAGATTCATAAAAAATACCATGGGTGGTTTCATGCATAGGGAGGAGTTCCTTTACGAAGTTTGGCAGGTAGGGGGTCGAGAAGACTGGTAGGTTTTGATGAATCTATTAGTTTTAGGAACGCTTCCATAGATATAGGGTTGAAGTGGGTGAGAGCCTCAACATGCAGCGTGCTTGGTAAGGAGGAAGGGTTCATGGTAATTTGTCTAGGGCTAGTCTGTCGTGTGTCCATGATAGCATAGATTTTGTGGTTGAAGAATTCTAGAAAGTCAGTAATCACAATTTCCCGTGTGAGAACTAGATCTAATGTATGTGAGTGAAGATGGGTAGGTTTGGAGACCACTTGGGTGAAGCTTTTGAAATCAATAAGAGCAGTGAAGGTCTTGCTTAATGGATCTGTCGGGTCATCCACATGAATGTTGAAGTCTGCCATAATTAGGATATTATCAGTGTACTTCACAAAATCAGCAAGATAATCAGCCACAGAGTGGCTATACAAAATGAGGGGTGGGGGGCAGGAGTAGTAGGGTTTTTCCTCTTTAATGGAGGTTTCATGCAAATTATTTTTAAATGTTTTTAAGGTGTTCACAGATTTCAGGCTGAGGTTGAATCTGGAATCATAAATCATAGCATCACTTAGAGGCACGAGGAATGTGTGAGTATGCAAAATCCGGGGCAGACACTTCATTCAGAGGGGTATATCCGTCAGGTTTTAGCCAGGTCCAATCAGGTCCAGACTGCATTCAGACATCAGGTCATTAATCAAAACAGCCTTTGTGGATAGGGATCTGATATTTAGGAGTCCAAAATTCCAGCATGAGTTTTTAGCAGCTTTAGTCTTAGGAGATAATTCCTCTGAAACAGTGGCGCTGTTAGGAGCAAACTTAGTAGTATGGGCAACGAGGGAACAAGGCTGAATACGTATTAGATTAGTATAATTCCTAACAATTGAAGGCAGAGATTATTTGGAATGAGAGCGAGGGACCGACTGTATTAATCATCCATAAGTATCACATCCAGTTTCTCCTCCAGGTTTGCTCTGGGCAAAAACTACAGATGTCCCTGGTGTAACTGGTTGTTTGCAAAAGCAAAAACTCACATTTGAAAGTGTACTGCTGCTGGACAAGAAAGCAGTCCTAGTTTCAGGCTTGAGTAAACAAGATATTATTGTGATACTAAACATGATCTAGTTTGCTGGAAGAGAGAATTGCTTAATACACATCCACTTAAAACAAGAACGAGCAGAACTCTCCACTTTTGTGATCTTACGATATATACACGATTCATCTTCATCAAGCAGCCACAGAAAAGCCCTTACACTATTTGCAGATGTGCAAAGCTCACATACATCAAAGGTGCTTTCTGAAGCCAACTTCAGAACACAGCATGCTATTGTAAATTAATATTTTACATGAATAATTTTTTTACCTATACTTAATATTTACCCCTCCACCCACTATAATACTGTTGGGAGGATGGGAGACACCCCTGCCCCCACCTCTCATATGCTAAAGACATTGCTGGACGGTGTTTGCTTGATGGATCTCACACCTCATTGTGTGACTTAGTGTTGCATTCTAGTCAAATGTTGATAAGTAAGGGTCAAGATGTGGTCTGATTGGTTGTTAGGTAATAGATGGTTATAAAGGGAATTGTGAAGCATTGTTCTCTAGATACTTGATCTCCTGAAGGCTTCTCTTCAGCTCTGGCTTCTCCTACTCCTTCTCTCGCTCACCTCTTTCTCTCTCCGATTTACAATAATCATGGTGAGTAGGTAAGATTTAAAACCTTAATTTTGTAACATGTTTGCCTTGTACTTTATTTAATTTATTTGCAATGTTACATTACATTTAGTCATTTAGCAGATGCTCTTATCCAGAGCGACTTACAGTAAGTACAGGAACATTCCCCCCGAGGCAAGTAGGGTGAAGTGCCTTGCCCAAGGACACAACGTCATTTTGCACAGCTGGGAATCGAACCAGTGCCCTTCTGATTACTAGCCCGATTCTCTAACCGCTCAGCCACCTGACTGCCATGTTATTACATTTCAATTTCATGTAACTTTATTTTGACCATTCTTGCTCTAATTTAACTACTTCAATTAACTATAATTCCAGCATATTTGGTTCATATTAATACACTGTGCAGTTTACCTCTTTATTTAGACCTAAGGGAATAGTTTTGGTTGTTTGACCAATATACAAACTCCTACAATACCATTTTCAAAAAGAATCTCATACCATTCAGCTACATACATGGATGTCAATCATCACCCTGCACATGAAAATGTAACAATAATTCATGGTGTTTGTAGTAAAGGTGTCCCAAAACATAATCTTATTATTTTGCTGTTAGTCCATATGAGCCCATGAAGGTGAGAGCATGCAGCCTCTCCTATCTAAGCATAGCAAATTCAGGTAACCACACGTCCTCCACCACCTCACACTGCGGTGTCCTGTTCTATGTTACCAAGGCAACACAGTAGTAATGTTCACAGTCCATTCAGACAGCACTTTCGTCCCCCTAAGGAACATTAGGCGTGTCACATTCTGAGGTAAAAAGAAGTCCCATTACCACAAACATTGTCAATGACCACAATGAGACCTGGAAGTGCCCCGTATTACTTCCTGGAGGACTTCAAACAAACCATGACATAGAATGGTGTACCTCCAAGGGTTTACAAACACTTTTCATAATGTGAGAGGGAGGACAGTTCCTACAAACAGTGTCCTGCCAAAGGCAACATGATACTCCTCTTTTAATGCAAGCTACATCATGTGGAGCTTTTCCCCTTTTAACATGGGCGTTTTGCATACAGCATGTCCCTCACATTTAATTGAAATGTTGTTGCTCAATCGCATATAAAAAAAAACCATTCTGATTCTGATTCTGATTCTGATATTGTACTTTTCTGCCATAACTGTCTTTTTTCTGATGGCGAGTGTTTCTCTGTACTGTCAGGGTGCTTTACCTGGTTTCACCTTGTCTCTCTCCAGATTAGGAAGGAACAAAATTTGATGAGTACAGCTGTTCCCCCGGCAAGATTAAACCTTCTCACTCTGTATTCAGATCCAGCCCTCTCTTGTACGTCTCCATGACACCCCCCTCCCAAACTGCACATTATTCTGTTTTTCTGTCTCAGTCTGAGCAAGGTGGGCTATTTGTGTGCTGGTAATTTGAGGGCCTGAGATAAAGAGCAGGTATGTCAGGGCGTGCTGGGCTATGTACACAATGCCAGCCTCTTTATTTGCTCACACGCCTGTCTGCCCGACGCAGTTCTAATGACAAGCTGTGCTACAGATCTGCCTCCTCAATGTGACCTGGCTCATCAGAGACACTCCGATGCTCAGAAGGCATGTGTGTGCCTGTTCAGGAGTGATTCCCCTCAAGGTAAATCAGACATACCCATATAAATGGAAATTGATTCATTTAGCACTTTTTCCAAACCTGCAACCTCTAGATTTGAAGTCAAATGCTCTCCCACTGAGCTATACTATACCCAATAGCTTCCCTTGTAGAACTGTTCAGTTATTTGCTGATGATAACAGCAGGTGTCTGCACAGCCGCTGCAGACAGTCAGCCCCTGCGTCCATGTATCCATCCACAGGAGAGCAGAGAGCAGGGAGAGAGCAGAGAGCAAGGATAGATCAGAAAGAGCAGGGAGAGAGCAGACAGAAAGGAGAGATCAGAGCAGAGGGAGAGGAGGGAGAGAGCCGATAGAGCAGAGAGCATGGAGAGAGCAGGATGAGAGAAGAAAGAGAGCAGGGAGAGAGCAGAACAGAGAGAGAGCAGCGAGAGAGCAGCCAGAGAGCAGTGCTTCACTACCCCCTCCTTTGTGAACAAAGCACACTGCTCTGGCATGCTGAGTGACATCTTCATGCGCAGTGCTCAAAACGGTCCGCCAATCAGTCTGGTACATAATCACACTTTTCACAGACTGAACTTTACTACAAGATCATTAACTACTACAGCAACAATTAAACTGCATCCCATTTCATGGGCCCATATCCATTTCAAGAGGGACATTGTACCCATTTCATTTGCTGTTAACATAATTAGGATATGTGAATTGTATAACAAAACAAACACACATTTTAGACAAACGGCATGCAGTTTGAGAGAAAGAAAAAGTAAACAACAATTACACAGATGGCAATGCCTTGCACATGTGAAGATGATTAAATCAGATTCTGATGATTAAGAAATTCTGAAATAAAGTTTATAGCGCCAAACCAATCATGCTGCAGCTGTACAATCCCCAACAATTGAACCCAAGAGAGATATCTGTTAATTACAGTATGAAATCATACCAATTTACGTTACATTTAGTCATTTAGCAGACGCTCTTATCCAGAGCGACTTACAGTAAGTACAGGGACATTCCCCCGAGGCAAGTAGGGTGAAGTGTCTTGCCCAAGGACACAGCGTCAGTTGGCATGACCGGGAATCGAACTGGCAACGTTCAGATTACTAGCCCGCTTCCCTAACCGCTCAGCCACCTGACTCACCAATGCACTGGGTAATGAGACCAAGTAAACAGATAAAATATTGGTTTAGAGACTTGAGGAATGTCTAGCAGCAGAAAGAAATGATGCTACAGAAATACTCCAGAGACGAACTTCATAGGCATGCAAACACAGTTGCTTCAGGTTAGCTGAAAACTGTCAGACTTCACACGGTGCCTCGTCTCACTTCGTTATACGAGAGCTGCTTCGTCATCGTCGTCCAATCTTTCCTCTTGAAATATTAAGTACACGCATTATGTGGTGTACAGAAACAGCGAAGTAGGCTCTCCACCAGGACATAGTCACTCAGCATTAGAAACCCTGGGAACCATGGTGGGCTTGTGAAAATGCTGTGCATTACTGGGTTCTCATATAAGCTGTTCAGTGCCACGCTGGGCTATCCTGATCTGAACCACTCAAACTGTAAGGTACCGACTGCACTCCTCATACCAAGCTCGGAATTTTGTGAGGCATACGTAACTCTGAGAGCTCGACCAAGGGAGAATGGTATGGAAAAGCCCATTTAGACATCCAAAATAGAACATTCTACGCACTTCCGTCGTCAAGTTGAGAACATCTCTGAGAATAAAGCAAAGTGGAGCTTTCACCAATTTCATTAACGATATCAGTATACCATTTTCATGAGAGCAGCATTTGGGTTTCCATTTGAGACCGATGTTTCAACTAAACAACTGTCTACACCAGTGGTCTACAACCCTGGTCCTCAGGACCCACTGTCCTGTATGTTCTAGAATCTAGATGTTTCCCTGCTCCAACACACCGGCTTCAAACTAATGGGTCATTATCAACCTCTGCAGAAGCATGTTAACGACTATTAATTTGAGTAGGGAGTGTTGGAGCAGGACATCTAGAACATACAGGACAGTGGGCCCTAAGGACCAGGTTTGAACATCACTGGTCCAAACCATTAATTCATAACCTTTACGGTTATCAAATATATGTCAGCAATATGCTTGTAGAGTTTTGCAGCACAACAGCAACACAGCACAATCCTTTGACTTAAAGGTGACATGACATGAAAACTTCACTTTAGGAGGTTATTTAACATTAATATGAGTTCCCCTAGCATGCCTTTGGTCCCCCAGTGGCTAGAATTTTCGATAGGTGTAAACCAAGCCCTGGGTGTTCTTATCCGCCTTTGAGAAAATGAAGGCTCAATTGCTCTGTTTGAAAATCTCCTCTTTGTGATGTCACAAGGAGGAAGGTTACCTCCCCTCTCTCTGCTTTGCCCGCCCAGAGTATCTGGCCCGCCCATAAGAAACTGAGCTATGACCGTGCAAGTGTTTTTATCCTCGAGAGACATCATGGCTTGCAAACGAACGAAGCATTACATTTGCTCAGTTTGGATGTACAAAGGAAAACCTGTGGAGTCAGGTGGCTGAGCGGTTAGGGAGGGCTAGTAATCTGAAGGTTACCGGTTCGATTCCCGGCTCTGCCTAATGACGTTGTGTCCTTGGGCAAGGCACTTCACCCTACTTGCCTCGGGGGGAATGTCCCTGTACTTACTGTAAGTCGCTCTGGATAAGAGCGTCTGCTAAATGACTAAATGTAAATGTAAAACAAAAATTCAGTTCCTTCATCCCAGCCTATGAAGACCCAGTGTCTTAATTTTATTTTCTCTTACGAAAATAGTAAAAATAGTTTGCTTAGTAAATATCACATGTAAATGGTGGATAGAAAGCATTCAGTCATAGTTCTCACAGTAACACCATTTCCTGAAGGCAAAATGACTGAGGAGAGTCTTCTGCCTTCTTTGTTAGGCTGTCGCTCATGATTCCACGCCCCTCTGAGTTGAAGCCACGCCCCCTATGCAAAATCAGGGCCAAAAGTCTTAAACTGATCTGAAAGTGAAAAACTGATCTGAAACTGGAAAAAAAGATTTGAAGCTGTAAAAAAAATATGTTTTGAATTTGAAAACATGAGATGTGGAACTGAAAACAAATATAAAAGTGAAAAATGAAAAATAATAATTTATTAAAAATAATTCCAGAATTTAATCTAAATTGTATTCAAACTTAAATAAAAATTGGTACACTTATTTTTATCTTGAATACATGGTTTTATTTTTCAAGTTTTAGACCAAAACTTAAATTTTCAATTTCAAGCTTTCATTTTTCATATATATATATAAAATTAACAAATTTGGCTCTGATTTAGCTCCATAGAAGCCTACCTGAGCGAGTTGGCTGAATGGACGGACATGTTACCGGGTTGCGAAAATATTTCAAATATGCATACCGGTCCGTAGTCCAAAGAAGGTTGGGAACCCCTGCTCTAAAGTTCAGATTCTACAAAATAGTATGATGAATGGCAACACCATCATCTACTTTTCAAGATGTCCTCGCACGGGAAACACGACCTGGGGACATAATGAGTTTCGTCTCCATCAAGAAAAGCATTTGTGCTCAGTCAGCTGGGATCTGGTCAAAGACAGTACTGAATGTGTGGTACATCTGTCTGTGGTCCTGTGCCAGGCCTGATAACACAGACTGGAGGACACACCGGAGAGTCTCTCCCAGCCAGCTCAACCACACAGCCCTCATTCTACTGCCTCGCCCATGATCCTTACAGGTCACTCCTCTCTGCAAACCTCTAAACTTAGCTCACCCCAGAAAAAACAGAGCTGGGGCGGATCAGTAGCCACTGCTCGCAGCTGGGTCGCGTGGCCATCACTCAAAGGCCTCTGGGAAATGTGACAACTGCTATCATTCCCAGGCAACACAGGGGGTACTGGACATAATTGTAGCAACAGTTCTAATCCCTACGACAGAGGAATACCAATGCTATACGTTAGGCTTAGCTACCCATGAGAAATCTTAATATGCTACAGGAAGATTGCATATTACAGCAGTATAATAGAGGAAATACTATGGATTGCAATCAAATTACAAAAAAAACTCAAAAGGTTGATCCTTTTCACAGATGGCAAACGTGAATCCCTCATTACAGTTATAATATTACAATGTTTAAAGGTACAGTAGATTTCGGTTTTGTCCCCTATAAAAATTATGTATAATCTAAAGAGCCCCTCTGAAAATTGTTTGGCAACACAAACATATCAATTCCTATTACTTTTCAGCCAATCACCTTTGGCAAGGTGGGCCATCCTCCTTGACTTATTTTGGGAAGCAACTGTCAATCAAACTCAAGCTGGAGGAACGCTCAGAAGTTCAGACAAGAATTGGAGGTGCTGTTTCTCATATTTGAATTAACTTTTTTAACATTACTTACTGCAGCTTTAAGGATGGCACAGTCCAAATGCCCCTACAATGTTGTTAAAATTCTTTAATCTCATCAATTGTCCTTCCAGAAACAGACAGTCCCTCTCCCTAATGTTTATGTGGCCTCCTCTACGGACCCAATGACAGATGGTCCCTCTGTCACATTTGGTGGTAGTGAGTCTGGAAGACAGAGACCCTGGGCTTGTCATCTGAGGACCTCTGACTAGCAGAGGAACAGGCCTGTGCTGCGAGTGGAGGCTCGATATTGATCCTGTAGTTCTGATTAATGAGGAGGAACTAGTCCAGCTGCAGGCTATGTCATTGGTCTGAGTGGAGGGCAGAGCTATTGCTGCCTTTCTGTGTTGACATAATCTTAGCAAGATATACTGGACAGACGCGTGTTCTTAACAAACAACAAATGCAGTCTGACACCTTTTCTGTTTGAATGGCGAGACTGTGTACATTAAACACTCAGGTAGACCTAGACACTAACCTTCCATAATTGCTGTTTGTTCCTAAAGAGAGTAATGGGAGAATAATCCAGAAATACATGACTGTGACCTCGGTGTACAAGGAAGATGAGTGTGGGATGAGGATGTGGTAGACATGGCATATCCATTCCCTATGGCTACGTGTGGTTGAAGACAACAGAGCAAAGACAAAGTCTGATCTGTTCACCCATACCATCAGACATGTGGTTTCATTCAAAGGATTGAGAGCACTGAGAGTGGATTCTGGAAGCCAAATAAAGTCCCTTGTCTTCCACATTAGACATAGCTGCAAAAAAGTATACAGACCTTGATATGACCCCTCTCAGTGGTTTCTAAAACAGAGACATCCACTTGGGGACAGGACTTGGCCTGCAACATATTAGTCGATCAAAGAACTGGATAAGAGTTGGGTTAGTTTCAGCAAGGACAGAAAGACTTGTGAGGATGCCTTCAAACATCCGCATCGAGAATTGATGTCTCATTGTGAGGTCTTCTATAAGATGAGAGGCCAAGAGTGAATCATTAGCAGACATATTGTGATGGACCAACCTTCTACAAAACAGTACAGTATTTTTCAAAATATTTGTACATAACGCTGGTAACATTCCATCTAAAACAATGCCTCATAGGGTGCCCAGGTGGCTCACCAGGTAGGGCTTATACCACTGAAGCTGAGACCATAATGCAGGCGATCGGGTTCGATTCAGCCTGGGCCATTTCTTGCATGTCTTCCCCTCTCTCCTCCCGTCTCTCAACATAAGGCCCAAAAAATATCTTTAAAACAATGACTCATTCTGTATCCCTTCAGCTGCAAGGCCTTTCCTACAAACACTGACGCACAACACATTTAGGCACAGTAGTAAAAATAAGTCTTGGTTCTAAAACGGACGTGAGATGACAAAACAGCACAGAGATGTCAAAACCTTGCCTTGAAGACTATGATCCAACACCCCGTCGGTTTATTTTCTGTCCATCTGACAGACACATGCCTCATGTCGTCATCGCCTCCTGCCCTCCCCCCCTCCAGTGTTTACTGAAATGGCTCAATGAGGCATCATAGAGCAGATTTATTTTGACAGTGCAGGACTCAGTTGTGAAGACTGTCAGAGGGAGCCTGCAGAGATGATTTCTGCGGATTTCTTTTTATAAGTCAAGCTCCCTCATCCTCACGCTTGCTTGGGCCCCTACGGGTCCAATAACGCTGTTTTGCACGGAATAATTACACATCCATGCATGGACGCCTACAGCATGCAAATCTAAAATACCCTTTGTGTTCAAAATCTGCCTGCAAATCTGCTCCCCTTCTTCAATTACAGCCCTTTTATTATTGCTTTCATCTGAGTCTTTACTTTCTTGAGAATAAAAACTCAGCTATTGCACATGTATTGTAGGATGGAAGACATATAGAGGTTTCAAGGATTCTATAGCAACTTTTACAGACACACCACATTCTCAACACCTCGACATTCACTGCCTGCACCCAGATCATGGAACAATGTCGTCCATAGAGACAGAGACACAATGCTACGTCATGGTGCTTATGGTGGGAAGGTCAGATGTGGTTGAGTTTTCTCCTGGTGGAGGGAGAGATCAGGTCCCATAGTGAAGGGTGTGGGCCTTTCAATTTACACACACAAAAAAACAATTATAAGACAATTTGAGTGCAGGAAAAGGACAATAACAAGCTAAGCCATTGCACATGTATTGTAGGATGGAAGACATAGAGGTTTCAATAATTCTATAGCAACTTTTACAGACACACCACATTCTCAATACATTGACATTCACTGCCTGCACCCAGATCATGGAACAATGTCGTCCATAGAGACAGAGACACAATGCTACGTCATGGTGTTTATGGTGGGAAGGTCAGATGTGGTTGAGTTTTCTCCTGCTGGAGGGAGAGATCAGGAAGGTATTCCAGAAAGCGGGTTTAGTGAAAACTTTGAGTTGGTTAACTCTGAAATGAGGCATACTCCGGGTTTTCCGTTCCAGAAAGAGAGGTAACGAAAACCTTTGGTCAGTGTCCATGGTAACTTACTCTGTGAACCTAGCCTACTCACTAGCAGGTTTTCCATGACAAACTCTGCGTTTCTACCTATCCCCTCCCACACTTTCTGAGCCTGATACAGTTGGCAGACATGGGGTGTCCTTTCCTGGTTCATTCATGTAATTCGCTTAGTTATACGCCGGGAGAGGATTTTAAGACTGCGATTTGATGTGCTTTAATTCCCTGATGAATACCTAAGTTAACCTTACCGTTTCCCGTCACACTCCATAATTTATTTTTGCAACATTCTCAGCCCTTACGTCGCAAATGTTACACACCATGGACGTGCACTCAGAACCGACCAAATGCTTTTTGGCACTGAAATAAAGACAAATCATTGAAATTGTATTTGTTCTTCTTCATTGCCTACAAACAGAATCCAACAATTAGTATTTTTATCGGCTATTGTTCCTACAATTTACATGATTCAACTGTGATCATGTACCGTCCTGTAACTGGTGTTCCAGCAAATCTATTTAAAGATTGTAGGGGGTCAATATACAACCAAAATTAATTCCCCTATGGTTTGAAGGAAGATGGGAAACTGAACAGTGTATTAACATTAACCAAATAATGCCAATACCAATTGAATTACAGTTATTTGACTATGGGTTAAATCAGAGAAAGCATGGTCCACAGTTCCACATGCAGAATTCACCAGCCATTAAATGAACATCTCACTGTATACAGCATCCATGCTCTGTTCAACAGGATCAGAATGTGCAAATCGTTTTTCTATTCCTTATTCTCATAATGTCTGTGTAACTGACAATTCCACACCGGCCTGTAAATAAAAGTACATGGGGAGAGAACTACCAGTAGCTAGCCTACCATACATAAGCTTCTCTGCATCCATTTCTGTGGCAGCAGTCAAGTCTCTTCATCATCTTAATCATCATCATCATCCTTTGATGAAAAACATTCTGTTGGGGGTAACTGCTACTACAAGTTGAAATAGGCACCAACTGATATTTACTTTGTATCATGTTGAATATGATTAAAACCAAGGTGACGTAGAGGTACAATCACGAGCTTATAGGCCCAAGCAAAATAAGCCTTACCTGTTCATGTGTGGTTAAATGTTCAATGTATGGACTGGCTACTGCATTCAAATGTATGCATTGACTCGGCAGCAATTCTCTCCCACGCCAATTGTCTCTACACTGCTGCTGCCGTGTTGCTTTTTTCCGGAATATGTGCTCAGATTGACCAGAAACAAATAATAAAACTTATATCTGAAGTGTGGTGAAGTAGGACAAAGGTTTTTGTCGCCGGGTGCCTTGGTGGATCCTAGTATCGGAGCTCCATTGATGTTGGCTTTCAATAGTTCTCATGCCCGCGCTTAACTCAAAGTGGACGTACTCCGAGTTGATTTAACAAATTCAAATCAGCTTTTCTGGAACCGAAGAGTCAGAGTTTCCCATTTTAGAGTAGATCAACTCAGAGTTCAGGTTAGGCTCACAGTTTGTTAAACCCCGCTACCTGGAATACCCCCCAGGTCCCATAGTGAAGGAGTGGGCCTTTCAATTTACGAACACAAAAAAACTATTATATACAAGACAATTTGAGTGCAGGAAAAGGACAATAATGACCTAAGCCTCCCCCACGGAGACAACACAGGACAGTACAATAACGTATAATACTGTACAGAAGTCTTAGGCACCCTTTATTTACACTAATATAAATATAGTATAATATATATATATATATTATATTACTTTTATATTTCTTTTTTTGTCTTCTGTATTTGTGCTGCAGTATAAAAGTTCAATGTTGAGAATATTTTTGCTTGGCTTTTTTAATATTTGTATTTGTGCCTAAGACTTTTGCACAGTACTGTACATAGGTTGGGTGTGCGCTTACACACCATAAGAATGCCAAAGATGAGAAAGTCAAAGATGAGCTTTTAATATGGAAACTTGAGACAATGGATGTTGTGACACTATTCAACATCAGTCATAGTATTTGTTCATAGTCATTTCTGTTTCTATAGAAAGTGCTGTGCATCTAGTGCACGAAGGAGAAGACGTTTGTTGAAATTTGCAAGCTTTGATTATACCACAGCAAGGAGGTAGTTAGTTAACTCATACAGTATGTACTTGCATCGTGACAGTACGGATAACATAACAATGTCTACACATCGGAAACAAACTTGTCCGGATTTCTTTTTTTTTTACAAACTAGGTCAGTCTACCTTACTAATCTTAGACATGCTTAAAGATCCTGTAAAGTGGAATTAGTTGTTTACTTGAGTTTCAAGTTCACCACACCACAGAATAATGTATTATTAACTACCCATCCAAACTCGAATGAAAAAAAACACAGACAAGTATGTTAGGCTTTGAAATCTTAATAAAATCAGCAGTCTTCTCTGTTTGAGACTGGGGGGGCGTGTCGCCTGAAGGAGCTGAAGATCGGCCCCCTCGCTGGAAGGCGCCGCCTCTTTCAAGTAAGCTACCTACGACCCAGATAATGAACGCTACGTCAAGCCGAACAAAACAGTATAGAATTAGAATGTATTTGTTCAATGAGTGAAACATACAGATGCATATAAGTGAAATATTCCCCTGAGCTGTAACACAGGAGTAAACATTTACAGCAGAGACAGCAGACAGTGAGCTCTCCAACTACTTCTAGCACATTAGCTAGGTTACCGTTTCACCAAAATACCATTATTCTACACCGAGTAGCCTAATATCAAGTTAGCGGTTTGCACTAATTATAGCAGAGATACCTCTGGAAAAGTTATTTATTATAATTATAACAAGCACACAGAACTGAGTGATGAACTGCTGGCGGCGGTGGATGGTCCGGGTGCGATCGGAGGATGAACGGCCGGGGGGGCGATGCTCGGTACGGTTCCGCGCTGCAAGAGAAGCCGTGTGTTGGTGAACCCCGTCTGTCAGGGGCGGATCTAGAAAAATATTCATGGGGTGGCAAGAGGGTGGCAGGAGATTTTGAGGGGTGGCATCCCGTGGCAAATGTGTGTGAGATCAAAATGAAAAAACTAAAGGCTGTGCAACATGTATGCATAGTCAGTGAACACTGAAATGAATTTGAGGATCATAGGTTACATGACCAAAAAGCTATTGAAGTTTGAAGATTTATTTTGAATAAAATATTTTTTAATAACCTGAGATGAAAATTAACAAAATAAAGGCTTTGCAGCATGAATGCATACATCTTCAACAGTTTAACATTATTTTGACGCTCCTAGTTCATGTTGTTGAAAAGCTATTGACTTTTGAAATGTGTAATTTGTTGACGGTCCCTAAACGTACGCGTTGTTTAGGCAGCCAAAAGCATTGGCTAAGCGGCCGGTCGTAGCAGTGCTAAACACCGGTTAAAATAACACAATACTGGGCGTCTGAATATCTGTTGAATATCAAACTTCAAACTAACTTTACCACAGTCATCTTTGTTGTTGCTTTGTTGCCCAAAGAATTCACGAGTTAATGTTATTAACCTCAATTCAAGAGGAAAAGTAACATTGCAACTCCGTATAGCCCTGCACTTTTGTAATTACTCTTAGTCATTAATAGATAATTGCTTAACACCTCATTCCTCCGGTGTGGTCTGCTGTCCGTGCCGACGATTTCTTCCTTGAGTTGAAGCCTTCTATGGTCAGTTTGCGCCTTCCTTGTGTTCAAATGAAAGCAACTTCGGTGGCGGTGTGGGGAGGGTGGATGGAGTCGTTTTCGTGCTGCATTTACTTGCATTCGGATATTAGAAATTCGCTCTCGCAAATGTCCGATGAGCCACAACTTTTCTTTGTTTTCAGCTGGGGTGGCAAGGCTATTTTTAGGGTGGCATTTGCCACCCCATGCCACCCCGGTAGATCCGCCCCTGCCGTCTGTATCTGGTCCATGTTAAAACTGTCCGCCGTGAAATGGTCAGTGGCGCAGAGGCGGCTGTTGGAGTTTATCCGAAGCTTTCCATGAGCGTGGGTCGTCACAAAATCTATCCACCTATTTTTCCTTTCATTATCAACGGGGAACTTAAATGGCGTTGCAGCGCAGCTGGAGTTCTTGCATCCAGGGAAGATTCAGTTGCGGGTGGTGGGAGACATCCTGAAGCTAGCTAGCTAGCTGATGTAAGCTACAATAACAGTACAGCAGGAGGAGCCATTCAGTGATCTGACGTAGATGGGGCGAAATGAAGTAGATAGGGCATTTTTTGGCTCCGCCCATTAAAACCTGATCTGAAAACGGAAGAGAAACTGTTCTTCGGTCTAACTCCACATTTCAGTGCGACAAGGTTTTAGCGCTTTGCACATACTTTCAGGAACTCATTTCACACGTATATAATGTACTTAGAAGCAAAACATGGAATTTACTTTACAGGATCTTTAAAACCTCAGTAACCTTACTAATAACAGCTGCATTGGCCTAGTTTTAACACACTTGTGATCCGAGTTCTTGACCATCTTTAACGCTAGGGCCATCTAATACAAAATGGCTTACTCAACACTGTCATTCACTCATAATTAAACAGAGATCAAAATCCCCCAGAGTATGCAATCAGCCTTTCTGTTCCAGCTTCTTGTTCATGCCTGTATGTAGTGCAGTAGCAAGGAGAAGCCATGCAGCTGCTTGAGACAGAACTCAAAATGTCCCAGTGGTTTATTTGCAGCAGTAGATTATGATTGTAAAATATTGACTTTGAGTTACAGTAGATGAGAGACAAGGAGACAGTTGATCACACAGGACATATTTAATGATAAACAAAAGGAAGTTAAAAATACAGTAAGTAATTCATAGGTAGCTAGTATCCCTTGGAATGACAGAATTCAGCCACAAGAGTGAATTAACCCAGAATCTTAACTTGACAAATAGCCCAACACTGGTTGGATGAGTATCATTGACCTAAAAGGCCTTTGTGGAGGAGCTTTGTGAACAAGACCAAAGAACACCAGCAGCTAGGAAAGATTCTGCCTCTGATCATTAAGAGTAGTATACCCACTTACTGACAGAGACACTCTCTGATCAAACAGAGAGGTTTCTGACCATACCGCTACCACTAACAGCCATGCCTCAGACTAAAGACTAGGATTTTGACATCCTGTCCAAGGTACAGTCATTCTGTACCTCTTTCACAATTGCACACAATTATTTTATCTTTGTTCTCAAGAACTGGTGGTTTCTATTACCTACAGTATATCTATCAGCTATAATATTTATATATATACCAATATTTTGACTGAGACTGCCATGCAGGAACAAAAAGTACATTTGCATTCTAAAAGTAGTTATTTCTTAACTTACAAAGGATTACAACAGTCTTTCATCTCTTTGTAAGATTTATATAATAGAAAACGAACTCTTTGCTACAGAGTGACTGATCTGATTTGGGGTAACATTCAGATTATTAGACTACTTCATTCATGACATCACTCCATTTCTCTGAAAGAAACCTACTGTTAAAAATGGTAGCCTATTCGTCTCTGTGTGACTCAAGGAGACTGAATCACATCTTTTTATTGTCTATTGGTCATGGTTGGGGGCTTAGCTGCCTGTGGAAATGGAGCACTAACTATACAGTAGGCACACAAGAATGTTGCTGCTGATTAGAAATATACCATATGGAAGATAATGGGATGAATGTAGATAAAAATCAGTTGCTGCGTAATTGGGATTTCATAGGGCACTTTCATAATCTTTTTAGATCCCCAAGACTATTTTGACTGTAGACAATGCACGCACATACACACACTATCTATCGTTCATTGACCATACCTCTGTGAACTGGTTTTGACTAATGACTAATGTCATAAGGGATTTACTCATACTATAACACAGTATATTGCAATGTCTGAATTTCCATTAATAGGTACATGATTGTTTATCAACAAGATGCATCACTAATTATCTGAAACTTGCCATAATTGGTTGTGAATAGACAATAAAGGTTGTTAGGAAACATATTTCAGAGATCGATCTTCCGTTTCAAAGGGATAGGCCAACATCCTCAAACTCATGCTGCTTGCAGCTCAGGCTAAATTGGGTCTCTAAATTGATACAACCTAGACATGCCCTTCTTGGATATACAGCAACTGTTTTTCTACATTCAACAACAACAATCCTTGGGTATGTTTTTTCCTAAAAGACTGAACTTTCTTTAGCATTTCAATGTCCTCTGTTTATTATGCATAGTTGGTATTTTGAAAACCATTTAAATACTAAGGATGTGGGGCACTAAGTATTGTGTAAATGGGGTATGATCTTATATACAGTAGGTATTAGATCTCTGTTTAATAAGTATATTACTTTGTCTTACCTTTAGAATTGATACTGGGGTTTATTGAAATGTTTAATAAATTCATTGAAGATATGATAACTCACTAATCTAAAATTAGGCACAGAGTAAGAATAAATTTGCATGTAACTTCACAATCATGTAAATGACCAGTGCCACTGTGGCTACAATGAGCATTCCAAATTGTTTATACTAACAAGCTCACACTGCACACATACTTTTTTCATCCTGAAAAAAACTTTTCAGGATCAAGGTCTTTACCTTGGTGCAGGTAAAGATAGACTTCACACAATGTATGCCCACGGTGTTTGAGTATGCTTTGCATTACCCATATTTGATGCTCGCTTTGGGTACATGAGATGGACCATTTCATAGAAACATGGCTAGTCCACAAAGTGCAACTGAAGTATCAATGATTTTTTGTTTTTTTTGCAAGACTAGTGTATGTAAAAAGATGATTAATCCTGTAATAATTTTAACATTCTCTTCCAAAGCTTTTTACATTGAAAAGAGAACTAGAATGATTACAGTTGTTATTCTGGAGAGGTTTTCTTCAGACTGTCAGGTGGTCTTTCAGAAATGCTATGTCTATTAAATCACCATGGAAACCTCTCAGAGAATCTACTGGAAACATTTAAATGAACAGCTATTCTTTCTCTCTCCATCCCAGAGGGCCTAGGGCTTTTCTGAAGACTTTCTGACAAAGTCAACAAACACTGGTGGATAGAATACCTGATGTGTGCCGCTGCTCGAGAAGACATTAAGCAACCACTAAATATTTATCATACACAAAACTATTTGTTTAGTTGTATATTCAAGACTACACCTTCCATTTTTTTGAAGCATTGGTGCAATGAAAAGCTGAAACACCAATCGTCAAAGCACTCCTCCTTGTAAACCTTTTTAAGAAGGTGTTATAATGTATATTATTATATTAGGAATATCTGCGACTGTAGATATCTTAACTGACTGCAGTGATCCACATAATTTCTATAGGTAAAGGCTTTACAAAAATCTATCTTTTGAGACAACATCAGAGAAATCAAAATATCCCTACCACCCCTGTAGCATGGATTAGTGGATGGATATCTGTAGCCTGGTAGCATGGGGGGCTGGTGTGGGAGGATTAAAGTACTGACATCCTTCCGCCACACACACTCCCCCTTTCTCTCACACAGAAACACACATACACCCTATATCAAAAAGCTCTTCCTGAGGCTTTTCAAAGACTAACAGGTGCTAGATAAATTCAGGTGAGTAAAACAAAAGCTCAGTGTGTTTTACTCAAAACCAATGCAAAGTAAGAGCTTGGCCATTCTGAAATGACAGACCTCAACATAGCACTAAATACAGATGAGAGTGGTTATCAGGGCGTGATGACAGAAGGGGTACTGGTGTCAATAACCTGTTCTTGACAAAACTGTTTTCTAAATGGCCAAAAATTGCTGAGTCTAAACTGGTACAGACCCATCCCAATGTAACCAGTTATAATTGCTGTAAATAAGTGCTTTTGTCAAGAGAATTTATGGGAGTGTACTAGGTTAAAATGAAGGTGGAAAGGGTAAGATGTAAGGCTTTTTGATTCTAGGCTACTGTAGCAGTAAACCTTATATTGGGGGGAAATGCAGCTGCTATGCTGGCTGGCCTGACTGTGTTACATTACTCTGCACTGAAATAAAAACACAACATACTCTTTTAACTCAACATGGTATAAATATTCAATATTCTACTATGTGGGCTAGCCTACTACCCTTGAGTGTGTACTCGAAGCAAACCTCTCAGTTCTAAATATTGATGGGTTTCACCCTGTAGGCAGTGTGGAGGTAAACAACAGTCATGTCTAGGACACATCTGCATCTGCACAGCTTCTAGCTGCAGGCTATGACATCACACAGAGCCCCCCAACCACCAGACTACTTTATTATGACTGACCTGTACCCCGAGGGAATGTCAATAATATTGTTTTAAACATGCAAAATCTACATAAGTCAATATAAGTATTTGGTATAAGTGTGCATATATGCCTACTGTGGCTTGCCGTGGTCAGACATGAGTATGTTTTGATGCATAAAACAGTAGTACAGAAGTCTACAGTATGTTATGTCCCTTCTTCCTTGTCCTGCTGCATCATGCCACTGAGGCTAGGCAGAGGCGTGTCATGTGATCTGAGGGAGACCAATGCATTCTCTTCTTCTAAACCTCCTCATCTGTTCAATGTCAGTCTCACTAGGGTCTCCTGTAATACCGATGCCTTCTCACACCCATTTATCATGAAACACATATATCTGTTCTCTATCCTGTCAGCTTTGTAGATACAGCTAAGGCAGACCTTAATGTTCTCCCTTTGGACTCTGGATGAATCGGTTTAAACAGTGTAGATGTGAAGTCATAACTTGACTTAACAGTGCAATCCTCCTATCTGGTTCCCTTTAAAAGTATTATGGCTACGCAAATGTGGTACAAATGTTAGTTTTTTTGTATACTTCTGTTTCTTAAATGTGTCCCTCACCCA
Source organism: Osmerus mordax (assembly GCF_038355195.1). Taxonomy (NCBI): domain Eukaryota; kingdom Metazoa; phylum Chordata; class Actinopteri; order Osmeriformes; family Osmeridae; genus Osmerus; species Osmerus mordax. The sequence goes on from NC_090053.1 coordinate 12,184,449, forward strand.
TAAACTACTTGCTTCTTGATTGGAGACACTTGGAAACAAGTGCACTCAAACAGGGCAGAGAGTTCCCTCTGGTGGACTTGACTATAATACTACAATATTCAAGTATTCTGCTTAGTCCAACACACTAGCACAATTTTAGCAGCAATGCATGAAAGTATGTTATGCCTGCTTAGCATAAAAAGAACAATCATGTGGGCCACTGATATTTTCACTAATGCTAAAACGGCTGTTTCAGATTGTCTTCTCTAAACACTGACGCTGTATATCACAAATGTGATTACAATGGACGTGCATGCTTCATCACAACAAATAACATGGAAACATTAATTTCTGTGATCGTCATTCAACACTCTAGTCTACACTCTTAAGACTTGCATTAACCTCATAGGCTCTCGATTGTGTTCTCTGTGCGATCAGGCCGACAGGAAGGACCTCCAGCGCCATCTCGTGGAGATGCCCTTAATGCACCTAGAGGTAAGTGGACAAAAGAGCAGTCAATGAAATTCTTTTGTAAGCATGACTACTTTGAAAGTGCACAGAATCTGGTGATTTTACACGAAAATTCAACTTCTGATCTAACTATGAACCGGCAACGTGACTTTTAAATCTAACTGGTTTAGCCGAGCCATCTCTGCTCGTCTCTTTTCACATCATAGAGCCATTTGCACAACACTGCCGGGGCCATCAACCCCTCCCCCCCAAAATACTAAGATATTGTTTGATTACTAATAGAACATCTAACTTGTTAAACTTATTTGACTAGTTCATTGAGAAACAGCTTGTTTGGGGGAAGCCAGTGTCGCGAAGGGTTCTTTTAATACAACATTTAAATCATATGGCTACCTAAAAAAGAGCTGGTGCAAAAACAAAAGTTAAAGCCAAAGTAAGTCTTCTAGTGCATGACATAACATGGCTATTCCTTCACATCAGCATCAATAAAACGACATATCTATGTGTACTCAAGCTAGAGTGAGGCCTATGTTCATGTGTGTATTTTGCCACACAAACTTGCTTATACATTTACAAAAAGTAAAAGTACTCATGTAACAAGCATAGCGAGCAATTTAATAGTTCGGTAAAGTTGGAAATAAAGTAACTGTCTCCATGGCAAATTACAGCTAAACTAGCTACTAGCTATCTAACTAGTGAGCTACCTTACTGATCACATTACACAGTTAAACAGACATACTCTGATTACTTATTCGATACCTATTGGTATGTATTTTGGCTGGTGGCCGCGACCTACTCTTTTCGGATCTTCTTTTCTCATGTTTAGGCCTAGCAACACCCAAAGGTGGGATGGATCAAACAACCAGTCCTGTGCAGTTACTTGTAATGTCCATTCAGAGATAAGCATGACTGATGTGATCAGCCTTTTACAGCTGGTATAAATAAAGGACAGTGGGTTTTCCAACCTATATATTTCTCTTCCACATTTGCTGGCAGGTCAGTGCACATGACTGTACTGCAGAATGCATAGAGCCATTTCACATCAAAAATAAGGATCTCACTACAGGGTCAAAACATTGGATGGCAATGCCTTCTTGTATTAGATTGTATTTCAATGTTTGCTAAACACTATGATAATTAGCCTAAATAAGAATAACCTGCAGTATAACCGTTTTTGTCAAAGAAACATAATCTGTGTGTGATTTGAAGGACAGGTTACTAGTTTAATAAAGGGAAAGCTTTAGTGTGAATAGTTGTTAAGCATGTTACATGTCTCCCTCTCATTACTCAAACCTTCATAATAGCCTGGACAATTATTATTGTCCGTCACGTGCAACTTTGCCAGAGTAGAGCTGGAAGGTCAGTGTTTTCAATTACAGATTGCATTGCTGATATCCAGTATCAGATTCTTGATCATGACATCATCTGTGCCTGTAGACAGAGTTAACCTCCTGGAGGCCACACTGGCTGAGGAGTGAATATGGTTACTAGGACTGTCAAATAGAAGGAAGATGGACTCATATGATTACATCCATCACTCATAAATGTACAGTATATTTCCCCTGCACAGGTTGACTGTATGGCAATATCTATCCAAAGCTAAACATTTTGTCAGAATGTGAATGACATTCAACTCTGTTTTTACATGTTTGTATTGGTTTTGGTGGCAACTGGCAATATTGGCTATTATAAGTATATAAATTTGTTTGTCAGATCTTCAATGTGTTATTTCACATCATCCGCTCTGTTAAGAGCATCTTTCCTTTTGACAGCACCATCTTGCTAACTGGACTCTATTTCTGCACATCTCCTTTGTAATTTGTTCCTCCTTCCCTAACCCTTTTTTTTTCTTCTTCGAAATGCATTTCCACTGAAACATGTCTATCTTTCAGAACATTCAAGACTTTTTTTCTATTTCGCTTTGCTTTGCTCTGTCTCTTTTTCTGTCTCCCCACCCTCCCTCTGTCCTTCTTTCTCTCTTTTCTTTCTCTATAGCTGCTTTTCATTCCTGTTTTCTTTCATTGTTTTTCTTTTCTCCCTCGCCTTGGGACCCCATTTTTTCTCTTCCTCTATTCAGGTTTTCTTTATTCTCTTTTCTGAATAGTTGTGGTACTTTAAGAGGAAGGGGAAGGAGAGGGAGAGGGGAGGGAGGTTAGTTTCAGTCAAAGCTGCAGCACAAAACTTCCTCCCACACCACATGCAGTGTCTCTTGGAATGAGTTTATCACTGACTGGAAGGCACACTCCCCCTCTCATGTACACCAACTTGGTTGACGGATCTAGTTAAAGTAAATGGGTTTCATAAGACAATAAAACCTCACCTATTTGAACGTGCAATGTATTGGTGATGAATCTTCCCAAACATCAACGTGGCATATTGCTCAGAGCCGGTATGTCCCAGTGCCTAGTTCTGGCTAAGTGGTGTTGGGTTCAGTGTCGCAGGTTGATGTGTGACGGGGCGGTGTGTTAAACTGCCACAGTTTTGGGTGAATGTTGAATCTCCCAGCAGAGACTCGTAGAGGGAGGCATGCATGCTTTACAAGAACATCTTCATCACTGTAGAAAGATGACAGGATGCAGGAATCACTGCCACAGAGAAGAGCACTACCTCCTCATAGGCATCAGTCTCAATGGGACTCCACTCAAATGACACATCTGGGATTGCACTCCGACTCAATATCTGCAAACAAAACAAAATTACAAGCACAATAAATTCCTCTTCAGAGAGATGTAATATGATGAAAATAACATACGGAGGGGGACTAGTAAACCAAACCAATGTTCTCTACGAAAGATCTTGCTAGAAACCATTGCATGCTCATAATTATTGAGGAATGAGTGACACCAGACATTTCTGTATTACATCCACGCACATTGTTGGCTCAGACAATTTAATGCACACCTCCTTGGCATTGGAAAGTGTGTTGGATAAATTGGAAATGATTAAAAATGCAGAATTGACAGGGAAACCGATAAAACTTTCTCTCCATAAGTAAGAACCGAAAACCAGCATGATGGAATGGCAGGCTTGAAGGGGAGAGAAAGGTGAAAGACAGATGAAAGTGAAGAGAGATAAAAGCCGGAGTGAGGAGGGTGTGGGATAAAGCAGGAGGAAGGGAGGCAGAGATGAAAGCAAAATGAGAAAGATAAGAACAGAGTGAGAGAGACAGAGAGGGAAACGGAGGAAGAGATAGATAGTGTACAGAGCAGAGAGAGGGGTAACCATGGAAACAGGAGGAAGGTACAAAAGAAGAGATAGACAAAGGGTTTGATTTAAAAGAATGAAACTTGGACGAAAGAAAAGTAATTCGGACTGAAATCTGTTACTGGGAGGTGAAGGGATAACATAGGAAAGTGAGGACCATAGAGAGGGCCATCAGCTTCGTCCCTATGCTCTCTGTTTAGAGACCAGTGTGAATCTGGTTGGTTCTTCCCAATATACAGCGCTGCAGAGACCTCTAGTGTTAATAGGTTTCACTGGTTCATTGTGGGCCTAACCTTGAGTAAAGCTGGAGCCCTGGTACAATGTAGGGCATGGGCCACAATGACATCATACTGTCTGCACCTTCCAAAGGTGGACCGAGAGGTTAGGTCCTCCACGCATAATGACAGGAAGATATAGCGATTAGCCAACACTGTACTTTGATTATGATGGATACCTTTAATATAAAGTATGGAGTGACAGACTTGCATGTCTTTAGAAGGGAGCACACCACTGTGGTCATTTAATATCCAGGCTAGGATTGCTATGAAACTGCAATTTGAGTAAAAAATAAAGATCTTCCTTAGTGCCACATTGTGTTAACTGACTTATTGAATGAACTTGAGGTGTGTGAGGTGGGCTCTTGTTTGGACTGTCATTCTCCTCGGACAAATACCGTGTATATATACATTAAGATTCATATTTGTATATCTATATAGAGTTACTGGCAGACAGAGGGTTTTTATTCTGTGGTTTTTGAGTCTCTTGTGGCTCTCCCTCTTTCTCCCTTCCCCCTCTCTGTTTTTTTCCTCTCTCTGTCTTTCTCTCTCGTCCTCTGTCTCTGTTTCTCTCTCTCACTCACTCACTCACTCCCCCTCCCTCCCCCCCTCTCTCTTGATCTCTCTCTCCTCACTCTCTCTCCACTCTCGCTCTTTCTCTTGCTCTCACATGCCCCCCTCTTTCTCTTGCTCTCTCATGCTCTCTCTCCCTCTCTCTCCTCTTTCTCTCTTTCCTTCCATAGCTCTCTGTCTCACTCCCTCGCCCCCCTCTCTGTTCCTTTTATATCCTCCTTGCTGAATGCTCTTCTCCTCTCCTCCCTCAACTCTGTCTTTTCTCCTTTATATTCAGTCTTTTTTTCAAGCTCTCCCCACACTCTTTTCTCCAATGTTGTCTCCAAGCAGAGCTATTTCATTGCTAATATTCTGTCTTTCCATTTAGTACCCCAGAACTGAATGAGGGGAGTAATCTTTTATTTAGGATTTTGGCTTTGCCCATCTCTGCATCCTGTCTCCCTGTGTCTGTGAGAATGATTTGCGGAAAGAATATAACACTCATTGGTTGAAAGCAAAAAAATATATATATACTGAAATGGTCATTATTGAATCAGTTTTGCTGGGATTTCGGCAAATGCATGTTTGTTTGCATAACTAAATGTAGCCAGTGAGTCACCTACAGGCCAACTTAGTCTGAGTGGAGAATTCACGTCCGTCTGTCACTAGCAGCTCTGCAGTGTCTCTATACTTAATGGTGATGCCATTAGCAAGGCAATAATGAACTCTTCCCGTGGCCACCTGTCCATGTGTCTCTCCCTGGCTGGGCCTGACCTGAGTGGAGACAAGCACCCAGCCAGGGTGTGGCTCCTGGTAGACAGTTCGAAATGCTCCGTCAACGTCGCTTAGACTCAAGCTGTGCAATTGTCTCTGCTTATGAAAAAGCATGCTGTGTTTTTTGGCGGGGAGGGTGTGGGGTTGGGGGGGGATTTTAATTGTGGCAGCTAATCATGCTTGAGGCACACTATTATATCGGTATGCCATGCAGAGGTGAAGGGATCTCACTGGTAGTGGAGCTGATGGCCGTGGGTGAGGGTCCAGATTGGTACTTCTCATACTGGGTTTGAGGTGGGAGGCATGGGGAGAGATATCAGCAGTATTACCCACAGTGAACTGTACACAAGCCCAGGATATAGGCCATCAAAAGCACACAGTGTTTTTCTGCCTGTATGGTTTCTCCCCCTTATTACCTTGTTGACTTGGAATATCCTGGTTTAGGCCTAGATAGTGTTCTGGTGCTGTTCCTTTTATGCAGCTGGAAATCAGACTTGCTTCTCATGCCCTTTTTGGAAGATGGTAGGTAGGCATGTAAAATGTATTCTACGATCTATGTTGATTATAGCATAGTGGTGTCACCGTGCTGAATGAAGATATCTGGAGCACTGACTGTAGCTTAGGGAGACAGGAGTATATATGGTGAAGGACTAACTTGAAGCTAGAGGACTTGTTTCCACTTCAGCTTTGTCATAGCCATGTTTGTCCAAGTGTACTGCAGAGAGACTGGATGTTTTCTGTGTAGTCGGTGCATGGTGCACACACACACACACATACACAGCCTCTCCTTTACACACACATACACAGCCCTCCCCCCCCCACACACACACACACACGCACACACATTCCCCCCCTTCTTTATTACAAGTCACCTCCTATAAGGTAAAGCTAACCAATGTTTGCTATCTCACTCTCTCACTCACACTTACTCTCCCTGTCTTTCTTTCTGTCTCCCTCCCTCTGGAGGTTATAAAATCTGACCCATATCTATATCCCCTCTCCCAGATTACAGCACATTAAGAGCCCGCTGGTTTGAAAGTGTAAAGGGACATGGTTAGAGTCAGTTACACGTTAGACCTGTGTTTCTGAGGCGCAGGGTCTCAGAGAGAACTGAAAGTGTGTGTGTGGGTGTCAGAGAATGTCTGGCCTCTTTCCTATTATTGTACTGTACACAGACACACACACACACACAGTTAGTTGAAATCCCAGCATTTTTACCATCGAGAGATGAGTCGTGGCTCACTTCCCTCTGTCTGTCTCACTTTGCGTGTAGAAACCTGTGAGAACACATACACACTCACACACGCACACACTCACACACACACACACACACACAGAGGTTGTCTTTTATTATTCATTGTATGTAAACAACTCCTTGCATGTTCACCGTTGCCCCCAGATGTCCAAGCAGGACAGACAAGTGGACAGGTCCTGGTGTTTAGACCAAGCCGGTCTGGATAGACACCATACAGTGTGTTCCTCTTCGCAAACTTTAGTTTTCTCGTTCTTCTTCATTCTCCCCACAGGCTGGTTGTGTGTTGTTTTATGTACGTGTCCCTTGTTGTTTCTTCCATGTGGTTTCTTTGTCTTTCTGCCTCTTATCTCTTTGTTTCTTCCCCTGCTCTCCTTCTATTTTCTCTCCCATTCTCTCCCCTCGACTTCCTGCTATCTCTCCCCCTCACTCACACCCTCACTCAATCTCTCCTTCTCCCCCTCCCTCTCGCTCGTTCTCACTCCCTATCTCTCCCTCCCTCCCTCCTCCGCTCCCCTCCCCTCACCACCTCTCTCTCTACCTCTCTCTCTCTCTCTCTCTGACTTTCTCATTCTCACAGCACTCCCAGTCGCTGATGATTGATCAAGGTTTTCAAGGTTTGCCCTTTCCTGTTATTTAGTGGAAACTGTTTAGGCATAGCATGTTACCATACAGCCAGGATCAGGATCAGGATTGACATGTGTCCATCTACAGCAAATAGGCTGCTGAACGCGTATGGGATGTTGTGACACAGGAGGACTTTGTCATGGATTTGGAGCTAGTGTTGGGGAGAGTTCAAGGTGGGCATGGGTCATGAGGGCATACCTGGTTCATTACCCAGATCAGGTCTAACCAACGACTAGCTGAACACACATACCCTTTAATTAGTCCGCAGGTACTGTGCCGCACTGTGTCTAAACACAGCCTGAAAGAAATCTGGAAGTTCAATAGTTAATGTCTTCCCTTGCTGTTTTTCCTTTTCCTCAGTCTCTCTCCCTTCACTCCCTCCCTCTCTCTATCTCCTTTCCTCTCTCCATTCCCCTTGCTCTCACCCCCCACCCCCCCACCCCCCCACCCCTTCTTCATTCTGCACTCCCCCTCTCTCTCTCTTGCTGATGGACTCTTCTTTTTATTTTCACACTCCACCATCCCCCTTTTTTCTTCTCTCTTTTTCTCTCTCCTTCTTTCCTCTAACCCTCCCTCCCCCTCTCCCTCTTTCACTGCATTTTCTTTCAGCCCTCCCTCTATCTCTCTTCCCATCCCCACCCCCTCGTGAGCACTCCCCCTCCCTCCTCTCTTTCTTTCTCTTCTCTCATTCTTTCTTTCTCTTTCTTTCTTTTACCACATCCTTTCTTATGCTTTAGCACTCCCTCCCCCATCTCTCCTTTCCCCTCTTCCTCCTTTTTGCTGCATTCTCCTCTTCCCTCCCCCTCCCCCATCCCTCTTTCCTCACTCTCTTTTTCTTTCTCTCTCTGTCTCTCTCACCCCCCTTCCTGCCTCCTCGCTGCCTCACTCCCCCTCCCTCTTTCTTCCTTATTCTCTCTCCCCCACGTCTGTCTCCCTCCCTCCCTCCTGTTCCTAACTGCTTTTCTCTCCTTTCTTCTTCTCTTTCTTTTGTCACTCATTTTTATTGGAACTCAGACATGTTTCACTTCAGACAGTCTTGCTGTTTAATTAAATAAAATTAAGGAATTAAGCCAGCAAACGACATGTTGTCCAGAAGTTTTAGCATATTTCAGACACTATCTGTATGACAGTTAGCCAGTTACAGACACACCTCCACCCAAACTGAATGTGTTTGTGTGTGCGCGATGTTTTTTTGTGCGTGTTTGCGCACACTTGCGTTTGTGTGTGTGTGTCTGTGCGTGCACACAGAGGAGCTTCAGATTAGATTTTAGACTTGTTTGTTTTTCAGTACATGCTTGTAGAAGGAATTGCAAAGTATAAGTGATTAAAAGAAGATAGTGCCTGTGTTTCTATGTGCCTTAAAGAGAAATGTGTGTTGAAGGGTCATGGTGAATTGTATGTGGTGAGAAAGAGAGATAAGGTGTGTGTATGTGTGTGTGTGTGCGAGAGAGAGAGAGAGAGAGAGAGAGAGAGAGAGAGAGAGAGAGAAGATAGTGTGTGAGACAGAGGAGAGAGAAAGAGAAGTGAGAGAGGAGGGAGGAGAGAGAGAGAGAGAGAGAGAGAGAGAGAGAGAGAGAGAGAGAGAGAGAGAGAGAGAGAGAGAGAGAGAGAGAGAGAGAGAGAGAGAGAGAGAGAGAGAGAGAAGAAATGGGGTGATAGTGTGTGTGTGTGTTGTGGTGGAAGGGGTGGTGCAGCGGGGGGAGGGGGGCAGGCACAGTCAGTTCTGATAACAGCAACAGTAGGAGGAGGATGAGCCGTGGGACCGCCCCACTCTCCCACAGATATAAATAGGAGCTGGATTTTTTTACTCCACTCATTTCTCCTGAAGGATGAGATCCCTGAAACACCTCAAACATCACACCAGGAACAATGTGGTGAGTTTGTTGCCTCGAGACTCTTGACTGTGTTTACAATTGCAATTAAGAGAGTAATTTATTGGATGATTCTTAGGTGTTGTTTTCTCTTATGTAAAGGTAGAAAGACTACTTTTCACGTTAAAAAGAGTATTTCAGCAAGAACATCTTTTACAGATAAGAGTAGACGTGTAACTAGTCTCGTCTGGTCACACCTCTGGTATTTTCTTATAATTGTTTGGTGTTTTGTTCAAAACAGTTTTTTTCCACATACAACTTTAAATGTGAAGCCATGGACTTGCAATTACTATCCTACCTTTCTGTGTCCCTCTCATTGGTCTTTCTCTTTCATTTTGTCTGCCTTTCATTTTGTCGTGTTTTTTCCCTCTTCCCCCTTTCTACTTCCCCTCCTTTCTCTCTCTCACTCACTCTGTCTCTCTCTGTCTCTCCTATTCCCCCACACCCCTCCCTCTCCCTTTCCTTTCTCTCTCTCTTCCCTTCTCTCTCACATGCTCACTCAATCTCTCCCCTCCCCTCCCCTCCCCTCCCCACTCTTTCTTTATCTTTCAGCCCCTCCATCTCATTTCTCTCTCTCCCTCCCTCCACTCCTCCCCCGCCCACATCTCTTTCTCCTTCTTTCTGTCTCCCTCCCTCTCTTTCACACACACACACACGCGCGCACACACACACTCAATCTCTCACAGACACACATACACTCTCAAACACACACACACATTCGCATACACACTCACTCTTTCTGTATTTCTCTCTCACAAATACACAGTCTGTCTCTGTCTGACTACTTTAAAAGCAGTAATTATAAATGACGTGGTTATCAGGGCATCCAGGTCTACTCTCCCCCCCCCCCCATACAAATACGCACACACACACACACTCCTACCCCTCCCTTCTTTCCTCCTCTATCTCTCCCTCCCTTTTCCTCTATCTCCATCCTCGCTCCCTGTCTCACTCCTCAGTATTGTATTATGAAAGGTTGCAGGCAAGCACAGGCTCTATGGTGTATAAAGAAGAGACAGGAGTCTTGGCTTCCTCATATATTTTCCCTTCAGCCAGGTTTTCTTGTGTGGAGTGACCTGGAAGCACAAGGGTACACTATTTACCTCTCGTTTATCACGAGGATGCAGCTCACTAGTTCTTCACTCTCATTCCATTGTTTTTCCTTTTCAAACATTTAGTGGACACATGCCCTTCCTAGGTTTGAGTTCAGTTCGACATGCTCCTCCTTATGAATGGGGCTGATAGGCCCAGCGATGAGCCCAACATGGTCACTAGAGCTGCCCCAGACCCCACAGGAAGTCCTGTGGACAGTCCACGGAAGTCCACTTCCTTGTTTGGACCCGCATCCCTTTCTGTGTTCCATATTATTCTACAGCCCGTCGAGGAAGGAAGCAGGGCGCTAGCTAGCAGAGATCTGACTTATCTCCTCAATCTAATGTTCTCTGGTGGATTCAGAGCAAAGAAGGAAGGCGTTGTCAGAATGCAGCTCTCGCTGGCTACCCCTGGAAAACCTTCTTCTATCATCGGGAGTTGAATAGGAAGGAGTCGGATATAATATTGTGTGCAAATACTTCAAATATTACCAGACTTAAAAGTAGATTTTTTTTCTAATCCACCCTGCCTGCTTTTGACTACAGAAATGTATCATGTATAGAAAAGTTTTTGTAAATTGTAAGCTTTTTATCTATTTATTTATTAATTACAGAATCGTAATTACAAAAGTGGCATGTGTTTACTTGCTTGTTTAATTATTATTTTAGGTATTTGTAAGTCGTATATGATGACCCGTGATTTGTTCTCATATCAGGAGGAGGAGAGTGGCCGTCTGGTGCAGTGTTACCCCAAGGTGATGGAGGGCCAGGTGGATGCGGGGACCCAGACAGATCCTGTGGTTGTGCTGTCCCTGGCCCAAGCTGCCGTGCTGGGCCTCATCTCTCAGAACGAGATTTTTGGAGCCACCATCGCCCCCAATGGCTTCTACATGGGAGAGCCCAGGGAGGGGCCCCCTGCCCATCCCGAAGGGGTGGAGTACGAGTGCGCTGACCAGCTGATCGGGGCCAACGGGGACTACCTGGCCGAACCTGGGGGGGAGCAAGAGAGCCAGCCTCACGGCAGTGAGAGGAGGAGGCCTGGGCCCCGAGGGAGGACCAAGAGGGCCAGGAGGGAAGGGGATTCAGGGGAGCCCTCTCACAGGCCCCCTAGCCCACGCACCCCTCAGGTGAAAGGGGAGCGTTTGGACTCGGCCAGCCTCCCTCCCTGCGTTCACATGGTGAACGGCCGCAGCCCGAGCAAACAGGAGGAAGCCCTCCCCCACAGGGGGCCGGTGAAAGAGGAGCAGGCCTGTGGGAGCTGCCCGGTGTGTGTCAAGGAGACATCCAGCCAGCCGAAGGACTCAAGGCCAGAGGAGAGGAGGGAGACGAGGAGAGCGGAGCGGGGGGGCCAGGAGCTGGCGGTGGATGAGGATGACGGGGAGGAGGAAGCATTGAACCTCAAGACCGGTAGGGACAGCGAGAGTCCCCCCATGAGTCGCTACTACGAGTCCAGCGAGGTGGCTTACGAGGCTGCCGACATCGCCTTGCCGGGGGACTACGAGGAGGGGGCCCAGGCCATGCTGTGGGCCGACCCGGAGGGCCACTTGGCCCGGCGCATGCAGATCGACCGCCTGGACATCAACGTGCAAATCGACGAGTCCTACTGCGTGGACGTGGGCGAGGGCCTGAAGCGCTGGAAGTGTCGCATGTGCGAGAAGTCGTACACGTCCAAGTACAACCTGGTCACCCACATCCTGGGCCACAACGGCATCAAGCCCCACGAGTGCCTGCACTGTGGCAAGCTGTTCAAGCAGCCCAGCCACCTCCAGACCCACCTGCTCACCCACCAGGGCACCAGGCCCCACAAGTGCACCGTCTGCAAGAAGGCCTTCACCCAGACCAGCCACCTGAAGAGGCACATGCTGCAGCACTCGGACGTCAAGCCCTACAGCTGCCGCTTCTGCGGCCGCGGCTTCGCCTACCCCAGCGAGCTGCGCACGCATGAGAGCAAGCACGAGAACGGCCACTGCCACGTCTGCTCGCAGTGCGGCATGGAGTTCCCTACGTACGCCCACCTCAAGCGCCACCAGACCAGCCACCAGGGGCCCGCCACCTTTCAGTGCCCTGAGTGCCACAAGTCGTTCGCCTATCGCAGCCAGCTGCAGAACCACCTGATGAAGCACCAGAACGTGCGGCCCTACGTGTGCCCAGAGTGCGGCATGGAGTTTGTTCAGATCCACCACCTCCGACAGCACGCCCTCACTCACAAGGTACTGACCGTGCAGGCTCCCGAACTCCAGGTACTTGAACCCCACTGGTTCTCAGACCATGATATTATACCTTTCCCTGACTGCGTTCGAGACAAACCCCTAGCTTAGAGCAAGCCAAAGTCAGACCGGGTTAAGCACAGCCAAAGATTGTCAGACCTAAAGAACGACCAGTCTCAAAATAATTGTTCACAGTTTACTGTAGTTGAAAATTTGACCTTGTATCCAGCCAAAACCTGTCATTACGCAAACATAGTCTTCAAAGTCCTTGTGTCTTTGTGTTAGGTTCACCCTGTGTGCATGTGCTTTGTGTTGTAAGGTGTGTCACCCATGTGTGTATGGCAACAGATACTTCCCTTTATGACTGCTGGTTAATCCCAGTCCTAGAGCCCTGGTCTCAATTCAAGAGTCAGATTAGCCATGGTAAATACACATTGGCCTTACAGCTTTACTGTCCTCTGTCACGTTTAATCTATTCACTCCACTGTGACTTGTTCTCTCAGTAAGATGAAGTGTTCACATCAAATGTCGATCTGTGTTCACGTATAAATATGATAGTTAGACAGCGTCTCTCTCATAGAGCCAACACATGGTGGAGCCAGTGTGTAAGAGTCCAACAACGCGCCGTAGATGAGGTTTTCCAGATTTCTGCAGTTTGTGTGTGCAAAGTTTGCAGAGTTTTTGGTTCCCTTTTGAAGCAACCTGTGACGACTCAAAAATGCTTCCTTAGACCGAGGTGAATTCAAACGTGGGCCCACCTTGTTCCCTTAGGGCATGAAGGAGTTCAAATGTGATGTGTGCGCCCGCGAGTTCACCCTCTCCGCCAACCTGAAGAGGCACATGCTCATCCACACCAGTATCAGGCCCTTCCAGTGCCACGTCTGCTTCAAGACCTTCGTCCAGAAGCAAACCCTCAAGACGCACATGATCGTCCACCTGCCCGTCAAGCCCTTCAAATGCAAGGTAAGCCACCGACGCCGCTAGAACTTTCCTTGGGTCCTGCTGTGACAGAGTGGTGGGGGTTGACCTGTGTTGTCCTCTTGGTTCCCTCCAGGTGTGCGGGAAGTCTTTCAACCGAATGTACAACCTCCTGGGCCACATGCACCTCCATGCTGGCAGCAAGCCCTTCAAGTGTCCTTACTGCACCAGCAAGTTCAACCTGAAGGGCAACCTGAGCCGACACATGAAGGTTAAACACGGCATACTGGACGCCTCCATAGAGGAACAAGGTAGCTATTTCGATTCTAGAACTCTCTATACACCTCTCCACCCAGTAAATCATAAAGAATGTATTTCATTTGTAGTCCTTGATACGCATTTTCTTCTGGCAATACTAGACAGAGCAACACAAGACGTGCCTCCCACCACACATTTGCATATTCCCTTGACAGCTATGTTGTATTAATTGTCACTTAGCCAGTCCCTAATGCACTTTGACTCAGCATGTACTGTAATCTGCTGGCCAAGTGTTTTGGTGCTTTCTCAGGCACTCCCTCCCCGTGTGTTTAGTAAATATAGCAATGCCTGGATTAGACATGCCTGTCTCTATCAGTGGAGAGTGATATGGAGGCCACGGAGGAGGAGCCCTCCGCTGTCTTTAATGAGACTGGGTGTCAGTGGTAGCTGTGGTGTGTTTGTGTGTGTCAGAGGACAGGGTGGGCTCATATTTTCTGTCCCTGCGTTTCCTTCCTCAGAAACCCCTGCAGACATGGAGGGTCAGGAAGACTACGAAGAGGAGAGCTTTGAATTCAGCGAGCGAGAGAACCTGGCAAGCAACAATACGCCAGACATCGCTAAACTGTCTGAAATTGAGTATTACAGCAGCTATGGAAAGGGTGCAGGGCGGTACAACACTGCATGAATTATTTAAAGAGACTACAAATTGCATAAAAGTGTGAACTAATAAAAGGGTAGCGCCATAAACTGCTACTGACCTAGGCACAATGGGCTTTTACTTTCTGTAAGGGCATTGGGTTAACATGGCAGGATATGAACATTCATATGCACTGGAATCTTTATTCTCGTGTTCTAAAGTTTGTAGACTGCCCTCCCAACCCTCCTTTGTATTTACGACAGCAACTTTGTGAATCTACTGAAACATTATTATTTAGTCAAATTAGCAGTTTCACAATGTCAACACTGGGGACTATACAACACACCCCAAGAGCTGTACCAGGGAAATGCATATAGAGTTAATATGATCTAATGCACTTACTCATTCAGAGATCTCCATCACTTTTAACCCTTGTGTTATCTTCGGGTCATTCTGACCCATCAGTCATTGTGACCCACCGTCGTATTGCGACAAATTTACCTCCTACAAAAACAAAGTGAAGCATTTTCTTTTAACTGTCGGGCTGTCTCAGACCCCCCACATTGCAATGGTTAAAAGAAAATTATTTTTATTTGTTTTTGTATTGGGTAAACACAACGGTGGTTCGTTATGAACCTTTGGGTCATGTGACCCGAAGGCAGCACAAGGGTTAAGAAAGTCAGCTGGCTTATTAGTAATGTATTAAAGGCTGTGGACACAAAAGTGAGCGGGTTTACTCTGTTCATGTAATTTACCAAAGCCTCAGTTCCAGCAGGTCATAATTCCAGGCAAACAATTTCCTCTCTGTATCAGATTCATACTGTGACTTGTTAAAGCTACATCTCATTGACTCTAAAAACTACTTACATAGGATTTGTTTATATTTAATTTCACTTGAGTATATTCCTCAAATGATAAAACTGTCTGATTCTGTACTATGATTGATGAATGGCACTGAAAAAAACAGTTTATTCCTCTCTGTTTGGCACTGAATGAGTTTGTGACAAATTGATCTGAAGTTCCTGCACTGGCAAGGAACACGTGTATCAGTGATCACCAGTTGGCGAAGGCAATTTTACTATCCAAAACCCAACAGGAAGGTACAAAATACAACTCACCACAAGGTTTGCAATTCAGCTGTCCTGTTATTGCAGCCACTTTACCAAAGAATATATAATTCAGTCGCAATGCTCCGGCCCAAGGTGGTATCAGTCCTTGTGGCCCTCATCTTGATCTTGTTTCCAGCAAAACTGGAACGTTTCGATTTAATGTAGCCCAATAGCAGACCTCATGTAATTACATTTAGGGTTTCTTCTCTTCACCCTCAGATGTTTCCAAAAGATTATTCCAGAGCAGCCTGCTGCAGCTTTTTCTAAAAACTTCACAATTCATGTCCTGCCCAGGCTTCAGTGGGACAGACCGGAACATCTTTCAAAAACAATGTAAACTCTGCATGCTTATTGCAGTTTGGGTTTTCATGGATGAATCTCAAAAGGAATTGTCCCCAAAACTTTGGACAGAAATATTAAGTGCCCCTGTGTGTCTGTGAGAGCACGCCATCCATCACGCTCCACGCTGGTCCAAAGTGATGAACGACAACCTCCCAACATGTGACAGGGCCATGGACCCAGCAGAAAATGATTTGGGATATTCACAATATATTTCTTTTCCCAGTGCTTAGGCTTTCAAATGTATAACCTGCAAACAAGGTATCCTACAATGTTGATATAGTGCATTTATTATCCAACATGCTAATTTGTGAATTCTCCAGTGTCTGTTCATTCCATCACTGTTGTAGTGCTGAAACAAAGGGGGACTAAAACCATCTTGAAATTTGAATGGCTTTCTGTATTGTTACACATTGATGTGGATATGCTGTCGATAGAGCTGTATGTAAAATGTTGTGTACCAGACAATACTGTAAAATAATAAATTTATTTACCTTTACACGTTTGCGTTTTCTTTATGGTCTGAGAGAAGTTTGGAGTCTGAACACTCAAAGGATTAAACCAGGCAGATTTATTAGCAAGTATTTTTGACATGGCCATCACTCCCAACTTATGGTACAGTATTTGATAGTACTTCACAATACAAAAATAGAACGTCAGAGGTGAGGACATGGTAAAAGGAGAAGGAGTCATTAGATATAATAGCTCAAGACGGTGCAGGAACCTACAGTAAGGGCACAGTACATCATTCTCTACACAATACTTCTTCCTTTGACAGTATGCGTGTGGATATCTTGACCTATTAAGTTACAAATGAGGTACAAAAACATTAAATGACAACAATGTCACTTTCAAGCTAGCTGTACTTCAATCTTTCACTTGCCGAGAGCTTTGTCCAGGTTGTTCTTGATGGCATCCAGGAAGTCAGTGGTGTTGACGTAATGCTCGTTCAGCTTGCAGCTGCAAAGGCAAGACAGAATGTTACCAACTAATCCACAATATGCATGTCCAGGGGCTGCTCAAAGTCATCTAGTTGTCTGTCACAGCCACCCAACCACCCTTCCTGGATATATAGAACCCCTGCGACAAAATGGGATTGCAGTAAAGAATGAATCGGTTGTATATGTTATGATGATGAGCTTACTTGGCCAGGCCGTGGATGCAGCCAGCGAGGTCTTTAGTCATGACGCCACTTTCCACGGTCTCGACACACACTCTCTCCAGAGTCTGGGAGAACCTGCGGGTCATACGTTTTGGTGTCAGGTAGAATTTGGTGTTGGCAATCAAACCCAGCGTTAGCATCCACTATTGAAATAAAACATATGCAGATTAAAATGTAGTGATTTTAATACTTGATGAGGTCTGGGTTCCCATCAAGCTTTCCCCTGTGCTCCAGCCCTCTGGTCCAGGCGAAGATGCTGGCGATGGGATTGGTGCTGGTCGGCCTTCCCTACAGACAGAGGTAGTGTGAAGGAGTTTACATGTGTGCACTTTAAAATATACTTGTTTCCCCCCTTTAATCTTAACCCTTTGAGGTAAATCACAAACAAGTAAATTATTCAACCCTGAGATCACCATAGCAACGTTGTCACTTTCACCACCAGATGGCACTCTTCACGCACAACTAACAAGTAGACCATTTGCAGGTCACTGTGAACGGACTCAGACTGCCATGTAACATGTTGAGAAATTAAAACATTACAATTTTTGAAACGGTCATGGGACCTAAAAAACAACACAACAGGATGAGCCAAACCTTCTGGTGCTCGCGATAGTGTCTGGTCACGGTTCCATGGGCTGCCTCTGCCTCAATAGTCTTTCCATCAGGACACACCAGCACTGAGGTCATCAGTCCCAGAGAGCCGAAGCCTGTGAAGCAAAACAGGAGGTCAACCACCCAAAGTCATGTTAGCCACATGGCTAACATATAAACATGTTAGCCATGTGGCTGGGTGTCGGTTTGCATGTCTCACCTTGAGCCAGGATGTCAGACTGGACATCCCCGTCGTAGTTCTTGCAGGCCCACACAAAGGCTCCAGTGGACTTCAGCACCTGGGCCACCATGTCATCAATAAGCCTGTGCTCGTACCAGATCTTCAGGTTGTCAAACTCGGGTTTGTAGTTCCTGTTGGCACAGGAGGACATTGAACAACACTGGGGTATCATGCTTGTTTGAGACCAAGCTTTATAAGTTTTTACACCTTTCAGGTTGAGGAAGTAAAAAAAAAATGATGACTCACTTCTCAAAAACATCCTGGAATATATCCTTGAAGCGGCCATCGTAGGCCTTCAGAATAGTGTTCTTGGTGCTCAAGTAGAGAGGCCACTTCTTGCCAATAGCATACTGGAAGCAGCTGTGAGCAAAGCCTGTAATAGACTAAGGCAACAAAAAGAGCATGACAGCAAGAATCATGACAGGTTGAGGTCAAACAATCCATTCAGAGGTTAAAAACAGTCTCGCTATTGGCCTGATTAGTACCGCACCCCCCCCCCACACACACACACACACCTCCCCCCCACCTCCCTTACCCCTGGGACATCCAGAAGTACTTCACACTTTCATTTCCCCCTTGACAAGCTGAAAGTCCACTGCACCTGACGTTTGATGTAAAACCAAACAAACCGGTGTTCTGAATAGTCAACAAACGGCTTGAAATCAAGTTCATGGGAGGTTACTCCATGGCTAACAGCATGGGTTTCAGAAACGGTGGACCAATGCACGGTGAGACTGCATGTTTGTATAAAACTTACAGTAACGCATTTAGAACGTTGCATTTTTTTTCACTAAGAATAAGAAATAAAGCGTAATGATATTTCAAATAAGTATATCGATTTCTCTAAATAAAGCTCAATACCTTCTTTAACCTGTTTGTATAACTCACCTCATCTGTGTTGTACATGCCCATTCCACAGCCACCAGCAGGGAAGTCAAACACTTCCCACTCCTTGCCTGTGCTGCCATCAGCAGGAGAGAAGATCATCTTGAACTTGCCTGGTTGGTCCACAACAAAGTCTGTTGCTCTGTACTGTAAGACAAACAATACACAATGTCAAAAATAAACAAAACACTTCAATTAGAAGTGTTTCTGCAATTCAAAAATAACTGATCTGACCTGATCACCAAAAGCATGTCTGCCAATGGTGATGGGCTGTGTCCAACCGGGAACAAGCCTGGGAATGTTCTTGCAGATGATTGGCTCACGGAAGACGGTGCCGCCCAGAATGTTTCTGATCGTTCCGTTGGGGCTCTTCCACATCTTCTTCAGGCTAAATTCTGGTGGAAAACACAAGTTATCAGAACAAACATCTACACTCAACAAATACAGTCACAGGGTCTCAAGAGCGATTACCCTTCATAGTAACCATGTCTTATGTCTGAAGTAACTATGTTCTATCTCCAAGAGGAACCAATATTATCTTTATTAAAGTTAGTTTAACATTTACTATAATAAGACATTTCCTTTTTTTCCAACAGACATTTTTTGATAATTACTTTACAGAGCCGGTATTTGGTCCGATCAGTTATATAACTAGTACATGGTATACAGTAATCAATAAATGTACACTGTATTTAATGTAGGCCTACTGTAATTCTGACATACATTTATCTAATCTGATCTGATTCATTGAATCAGATCGATTACCTTTATTGTTATTCCACTGCTTCACAAACTGACTTGTCAATGTCTGATGTCATGCCGATCAAATACCTACAACCCTGTCTTCATCAGGGGTAATAGTGGCACACTTGACTGCTACGTGGTATTTCTTAGTGGCAATGGCAGAGTCAATGGTGACTTGGTCATCAGTCTGGTCACGGTATGGAAGACCCAGGTCATAGTACTTCAGCTCCACATCCACGTTGGACAGGATGAGCTACAGGTCAAGAACACACAGATGAGTGAACGCCTCCTAAAAATGGCAACAGCTGTGTTGCCCTTGTCAATGGAATCATGTCCTTCCTAGGTAGCTTCAGCAATAACAAAATTCCAGACAGTTTACATTTTTGAATGCTATGCGAGTGTCTTATAATCAAACACTACTGAAATGAATGCCAGTCTGAGCATCAAAACGTACCATATCACCAATGTTATTGAAAGAAAAAAAAAAATTCTAAATGTAAAAAAAAGGTTTCACAAACATTTCTTGTTACATGTTATTAAATATTGTTGATGTAAATACCACAACAGTTGCGACCATGATTTTCCATGTTTTAAACCAGCGCCAACACACCATCTGCTCTCCCCCAGAGGCAATCAGCCAGTGAGTGAGTGAAACCTTGCTAACCCCTCCCCCGCGTCACAGACATAATCTACCAGCACACACTCTCTCCTTCTCACACACACACACACACACACACACACTCTCCATGTCAGTCAGTGCTATAAAAATAGAACAGTCAAATAGCAGTGGTCTGTCTCTGCTTCAGGGGAGGATAGACACTCATGTCTGCGTGTTCCAACACTGGACCCCAGGGTTAGCACCTTCTCTTTGATGAACTCCCAGATGATCCTGGTCATCTCATCTCCGTCCATCTCTACCACTGGCTGGGACACCTTGATACGCTTGTCTGCATCTGTTCACAACCAAAACAACACATCAGTTTGCAATCCTGCCACCCATGCCTTACACAGCAGTGAAAAGTAAAGTCCGAAATAATAGTATGGCTTATTTTGGGTAAAAAGAAGTCTAAAACTAAAGTAAATCATGGCTAACAACAATGAAGTGCCCTATAACATTTTGGTTAGCGGCTACATTGTGGGACTGCACATGTGGTAAAAATAAATAGCACTAGCAGAGTCTCTGATGGTCAAACACCTAAAATAAAAACGATTGGAACAAGCTACATGAATAGACTGTGCATTACAAAACAGTCTCTAAATAAAGGGTATAGGTGTGATGATGTTCCATGTGTCCTCTGGCACAAATACCACACTACTGTCTTCATACTGGGCTGTTACATCATGAAACATTGCCACAAAGACATTCTCAAATGATTTTACTGAGATGCCACTCTACTTCACTCTAGGAGACTAAATGGATTGACCATCCTGGACGGGAGTTCAGGGGAGGTTGAACAGAATCAGGTGACTAGTTGGATGTTCTTGCCAATGCTCCCACTGCTAACATACAAAAAGTGTTTATATTTCAGAGGCCAAACAAAATGGCGTCAATAAGACTGCCAACTGGGCCCATCTAAAACTGATCCGCATGCTTCATGATATAACCTACAGAACAAGGATACACGTGGCATGAGCAGACATTTTAGCTAATCTGTAACTTGAGTACTAGGACCTTGGCAACACCTGCGAAAACAGACAGTTGCTGAACTCTCTATAAAGTCATGACTGGACCATGTCAGAGGACTATCGTCCTAGCCTTTCCAAATGCAGGTGTTGAGCAGCAGTTTTCACAATATGTAGTGTTTGCAAGCAGAGAGATAAGAAAACACTGCCCTTTGTTAGAAAATGTACCGAGGGAAAAAATCCTGTATTTTGAGCAGACTCAAGGTATGCAGTGTACACACTGACACTGAAGTGTGGACAAAATGAGACATGTCCCCCCTCCCATCTGCCATTCTGCATGACACACTTGTGCCCCGCTGTGCATCATGGGTAAAGCAGATGATTTGGTTGAATCACAGAATACCCTAGATCTGAATAGGCAAGAGATTCACCAATGAGGGGATG
Source organism: Osmerus mordax (assembly GCF_038355195.1). Lineage (NCBI taxonomy): Eukaryota > Metazoa > Chordata > Actinopteri > Osmeriformes > Osmeridae > Osmerus > Osmerus mordax. Next base: position 12,205,703 of record NC_090053.1, read on the forward strand.
GGGGCTGGCTTCATAGTATTATGTAACCCTAATTTCAACAACAAACTAGATTCCAGACCTGCATTGAAAACAGATATCAGCAAAGTGGGAGGACTTTTGTATTCATATTTTTTTTGTTTAACCTGTCAGTTGGACGTTTTAAGTTCCTGTCAGGTACTCAGTTTACATAAAGAAAATGCATAGAGCAAAAGTCATAGTTTTTTTTTTTACTGCTTGTTCGCTCAACTGAATACCTTCTAAAAAACATGCACGATGCATAGGGTGAGATGCATGGATTGACCCTCTCACTCACTAACCAGGTGTAGCTGGTGAATTTTTTTAATCTAAACTTGAGTGACATCAACAGAGCACCAATTACCCATGTCCTGGGTTTAGTATAAATGTGACCCACTCAGAAGAAGAGGAAACCCCTAGTTATTGGTCTGAAAGGTGTGTAACATTCACCTATGCTCAGCAGTCACAGATTATGTTTACATTGCCTTAAAAAAGGTCATCAGATATAGTACACAGCTCCAGAAGATGACTATCCTTTTGGGAGATCTATCACATTGATAACATTTTCTGCATAGTCTCTTCATTTATGGACTTCATAAAGACAAATTGTACAGTGGACTACCTTTGATTAAAATAAGCCTACTTCTCTAAACAAACTTGTGAAGAGCAGTACATTTAAAGAAGAAATTATGCTGGAAGGTAATAATAGGACATTTCATCAATACATAATCTCCATTAAAATCTACACCCCACTATTAAATTAACTGTCATTTAGCAGACGCTCTTCTCCAGAGCGACTTACAGTAAGTACTGGGACATTCCTCCGAGGCAAGTAGGGTGAAGTGCCTTGCCCAAGGACACAACGTCATTTGCACGGCCGGGAATCGAACCGGAAACCTTCTGATTACTATCCCGATTCCCTAACTGCTCAGCCACCTGACTCACTCACTCTCACTATTCACTGCGATGTATTAAAAGCTGTAATTACCGACAATAAAAAAATGAGCATTCAGTGTGACTGGAATAAGAGAGAACAAACCTTTCAATTCACCATTTATGAACAACTTGTTTCTTAAATTGCTGCAGAAGACGAACAATGCAGTGGGACACCAGTTCACAAGTCATTCATTTGTATGATTCCTAAATAGGGAGCATTTTGTTGTTCTTTTTAAGTAATACTCATCTTATCCATTGTCAGTCCTTGGTCTTCAAAGCAACACTCAAGGTTACAGTGTGTGGCTTTGCTTTTCAACTACATGGACCATTAAACTACAAAAGGATATCAAGTCCAAATGGATAGACAGGGGGTTGTTTTAACAGTAGCAAAGCCTTTAATCTGTTCAGAGCCTGTTTAGTTAAGGCTCACAGATACCCAGCTGGATGGTACCAAATACAAAAGTGAGTTGAGGTGACTTTCATATATTATTGGCACATCACAATTCGGAAATAGCCCTGTGCTGAGTTCTCCATGAGGCAACTCTGCGAACAAGGTGCCCTTCAGCTGTCAGAGGGCACAAAGTTGCATAGAGGGCGAGTGCTCTCTGGGATAACAGATTAATCTGACCAAAACTAGGAATTGCACTTCCCCTGATCAATAAAGTATTATAAATTGAGCAGATCATGCATTTCTGCAAGAAATGCTCATCTTTGAGTCTTTCCACAGTCGTAACATTAGGCTTATTAGTATTAAAACATCAGTGCATTGCCGTTTCAACACTAGAGAGGTATATACAAACACAAAAGATTGCATCGCAAATCAGCAGTCAGAATGGCCTACAATCTGAAAAAGCTAAAACACTTGTGGCGGCCATTGTTGTCGAAGTCACAGTCTCGTCATTTTAGCGAGTCAGTCTGGGAACTGACCTTGGAAAAGTTACATTATCAATTTACCATCAATAAAACTGCTTTAAATGCACCAGAAAAGTGTGAACTGTTTCGGCTTGAAAACTGGGGGATGTTGCTTGTTTTCCATGATGATCTTAGCGTTTACTGTGGGTCAAATCAGACATTCATACATTTTCGTACTTTTGTTTGTTGCACATCCCCAATCAAATAACCGATGGTCGTGCTTTGCGGGTTTAAAACGAATGAAGGGAAACGTTATGGATTTATTACTCATACGTTTGTGTATGGATGCCGTAAAATTGTGGGAGACAAAGACGATTCGCTCGGTATACCCTACTACTAGCTGCCTAGCTTGCTAGCTACCATATCACCATCAGTGTTTCTGAGTGGTCTGAAGAAGTAGCTACTTACCGTTAGTTTGCTACATCTAGTTCTGTCGCTGGTAGAACCTTACAATTGCTATAATCTGTCTGCTGTTTACAAACAACATACAGTTAGCAATGTAGCTACATTTTAAGTGTGTGAAAAGTATCTAACTTTCTTAATTCTGCTAGTTATACTCAGCAATATTTACGATTCTGAGTTATCCTCATCAAGAATGACATTTTATGGTGCGTTTACTTGGTTTTAAGGCAAAAAGCAGTCTAAACAAACTGAACCTGTGCTCCAAGTCAGTATATGGATTGCATGAAACTTACAGTTCCTCTGTTGCAAACTCTGGATGGTCGCTGGTGCGAGCACTGCAGGGTTTTTGGAAAGAGTAACAGCAGACCTCGAGAAAGAGCTGAGGACCTTCAAGTATCCAGCCATGTCTTGCCCAAGTCAGTTGCAGCTGATGTCCGATAAACCTAAAAGCGAAAAGGAGCGATATGGTGCACCAAGCAATGCAATATACACAGCACCTCCCCCGCCCCCCCTACGTCAAAAAATCTGAGCAGACTTGGCTATTTTACTGGGCAAGCGCGCTTGACTCGATAGAAAGGTCGGGAGTGTCATTTCTTTTGCTAAGTTGAAAAAGGGTATAATGTCCATTCGGTGGTAAATTACTTGATTACTTTTCCTATTTCCTATATAAACCCCATTATGAGATTGCATAGGTCAGTGATCTTTAATTTTAATTGTATGAAATAGGAATTGTGCACAGAAATAGGCCTACGTTAAGGTAACTCCCAACTTTATTGAAAAACGGATTTATTATAAAGTAAAGAAGGACTGCTTAAATATTCATCTCACGTTACTTTTTCTACTGACTGGCTCTAATTTTAGCTGGGGAGGGATACCATACTGGGAGAAAGAATGGGAAGTGCGCAGTCATGTGAGAGTGAAGTTTGGAGGTGAGCCAACAGGCCTCAGCCCAGACCAGGCAGGTCACCTCCCAAGTATGATGTGAGAAGTCAGACATTAAAGGTCATCAGTAGTGCACAGACTTTTTCATCGAAATAAATCCAGGATTTAGCTTTTGCAGATAATATCACTCAACCATTTACATATAGGCCTTTTCTCTGATTTAAATGACACTGTGCAGTAGGCTATTAAATTACATTGTCATAAAATTATATGGAATGCAAATTGGCTGTAGTGTGCAGAATATGGACACATTTCCCACCTTTTATGTAATTTTTCTTTTGACAGAATTTGTCAGGTTAAAGGTGTAACGTCGTAAAAAAGTTTTAACTTAGAGACAGACCCCAATAGCTCACAATCTCAAGTTTCAACCAGCAGAATTTGAGGTCAGAGGTCACAACTGTATCTTATACCTTTGACCAACAGTTTACTTTTCTCTGTGCTAAACTGTCGTCTGTAGCAAGAGCATGTGATGGTGATATGATGGTGACACATTAAAATCCCTCTTCAAAGGATCAGTTTAAAGCAGGTCCAGAATTATATTCTGTTCAAATTTAAATAGTTTGTTCCCCTAGAAGCACATACTAATTTATTAGGTGAAAAAAAGTGATAGACTTTTAGAGAGTCTATCACTAGTGCGATAGGGCTTTGGTAACTTCCAATCTTGGTAAACATAGACAGCCTATACGCCTCAAGCGACTTTTACACCAATTGCTCACAATGCCATCTTCTGGAATAAAAGTCCAACTGCATTTAATAACATGAGTGGTTGTACATTGCCCTCTATTGGATGAAGTTTGGAGAAATTGCTTCTTGTATGATTTTAGATTATCAAAACATTTCGCTATCGTTGGCCTAGTGATCATCGAACAACCCACTATATTGCCTAGCTAACAAAGAAAATATGTAGCCTGCGAATATCTACACATAGCCTACCACCACCAACATCTACTCAAAAATGTTACATAACATCATTATAAAATGTATTTGATTAAAAGCCAAACTATTAAGTTATAGTTATAACTGTTAAGAGGGATGGACACTACTTTAATGGTAGTACATCCACAGATCTAAACATTGACGCAATATAGGACGTCATCACGTAATAGCGACATTTCAGCGAGCCAATACAAGTGACTTCTGGTGAGATCTTTTTTTTTCTTTTTCACTCAGTTAAGTGACTTTTCACCTTCGTTATCGACAAAAAATCTGACCAAGCGACTAGGCTAGTAGGCTACGTAAGAGACTGCGATAGGATTGCAATATTCTGGTTGGTTTGACCTCAGCGGAAGCATACTGCTTAAAGTGACATTGGACGGGTAGGCTGTGTGTACAGTAGCCTGTATACCTTGTGTAACAAGTCTGGCATTGTTTCTTGTTCGCACTGTAAAGTTACTGCTTCTCCTACTCTTAAAAACTGAGATTGTGAGAATGGATTTATTCAGTCGATGAAGCAACAACGTAAGCGGCCTGAGAATCATCTGCATCTACAGAGAATCGAATTTTAAAGCTATGCAGTACGGGAAATCTTTGACGATCTTTGTTCGACGATATCCCAAAACGATTGCTTTAGTTACAATTACAGGTAAGCTAATATTATTGTTATTTTTGGACAGATATAAATTGAAGATATGACAAATAGAATGTTTGGTAGGGGTAGTAGCCTACAAATCTCCAACTATACAAACGTGTGCGTACTCTTTGACAGGAGTGGGACTATTTGCTGTCCGAAGATGGATGTCAGGTGGGGTGTGTCGGAGCAAAGCTCGACTGGATGGGAAGACTGTCCTGATCACTGGAGCCAACACGGGGATTGGCAAAGAAACAGCAGTTGATTTGGCTAGCAGGGGTGAGCACTAGCAGAGTAGACAGGCTCCCTGTCTCTCTCCCTATTAAACATTCTCTGGCACTAACAACAAGCATCTGAATACGTTCTAAAATTGCTGGGCTCACTGTGATTCATGTACCATAGGGGCAAGGGTCATTCTGGCTTGCAGAGACATGACAAGAGCAAACCAAGCTGCAGAAGACATTAGGCAGAGGAGTGGGAACGGGAATGTGATTGTCAAAAAGTTGGACTTGGCATCACTGCAGTCAGTGCGACAGCTAGCCGAAGACATCCTAGCAAGTGAAGAGAGACTAGATATCCTCATCAACAACGCAGGTGAAAACTCTTTAAGACCTAATAAATAAAATGCCACAGCAACTGAACATTTTTCAATTGTGACTTATAACTGTTACTTTGGTTTGGTGGTTTTGTTTATAGGTGTCATGAGTTGTCCAAAATGGCAAACTGAAGATGGCTTTGAGATGCAGTTTGGTGTGAATCACTTGGGCCACTTCTTGATGACAAACTGCCTTTTGGATCTACTAAAGAAATCAGCTCCAAGTCGCATTGTCAATGTCTCCAGTTTAGCTCACGAGAAAGGTATTGTCTTTTGTCTTATTCGCTGTGTCATTGTTCAGTTGGAACAAGATGTGTTTGTGATTATCCAACAGGAATTTAAAGATCCCTTATAAATTATATATTATAATATTATTCCAGAGATCATACACTGCAACTTTATTTTTGACAGGTGAAATCCATTTTGATGACATAAACTTAGATAAGGATTATAGTCCCTGGAAAAGCTACCGGCAAAGTAAACTGGCAAATGTTCTCTTCACAAGGGAGCTGGCCAAACGACTTAAAGGTAATTTCATTCTAATCTAAATCTAGTTATGTGTCGGTGGTGACAGGCATGCATGATAACTGAAACTTAGATCAAGTCTACCTAACTGAATAATTGTGTGATACTTTTCCATAGACATAGTTTGAACCCAGTTTGGGATTTGAAATAACTTGTGATTCACAGAAAAAGGGCATGATATCTCCTGCATACAGGCACCAGAGTCACCACCTACTGCCTCCACCCGGGCATCATCCACACTGAACTGGGCCGGCACTTCTGGCCCACCATGCCCCTGTGGAAGAGAGTGGTGTACCAGCCTCTGATGCTGCTGATCAAGTCCCCAACGGAGGGAGCCCAGACCTCCATCTACTGTGCCATAGAGGAGAGCCTGAACAACCAGAGTGGACTCTACTACAGGTCAGACACCATAATTCTGTGGTCCTTACCTTTGTATGTATGACATTGACATTCCCAAGCGGAATCATTTTAAAATAAAGTTTTCGTAGGTCTACTGTATGTTGTCAGTATCACTGAAATCTTCTTTTTCTTCGGGCTGTAGTGACTGTGTCCCTAAAGCAGTGGCCCCACAAGGCCAGGATGATGAAGCTGCTAAGAAGCTGTGGGAGTTGAGTGCTTCCATGGTTGGTCTGCTATGATGAATGGGGAGGGACCCAGCATAGTCAATAGAGCAGTCACCCGATCAAATGTCAATTGAACGGGAAAATATGTCCAAACTTTTGACTGGTACTGTAGTCAGCTCATATTATCAAGTACATTGCTTTTACCTTGTGCTTGTGTTCAAGAAGTAGGACGTATCTGATAAATGTTTTAGAGACATTTATTCAGAATATACAGCGAACTACATACAAAAATACTATGCATCATATTATGTTAATCATGAGCCTTTTAGACAGAAGAAATGTCTCACAGTTAAATTACATGGAAGCAATATTATTAACCTTAACTTTGATTGATTGCCATAAAGTGTAAAATGCTATTCTAACTGACAAAGATCACCAATGTCTGTATTGAAGTTTGTATTGAACAAGAATTATGCTGTTCTGTCATGGAACGGGAATACATCATACTGAACTACATGTGCTTTATTTTACTGTACAAAAGGTTTTAACCTTCGAAGCAACAATATCTTTTTCTTTTAATTTTTAATCTCAACATTCAAAGGTGCTGTTTCATATAACTGTACTTGTTATCTGTTACTTAAGGCATACCATTCAGACATGTTTTGTGTATACTCATTAGGTACTACATGGTTTGTATATACTCATTAGGTACTACATTGTTTGTGTATACTCATTAGGTACTACATGGTTTGTGTATAGCTTTGATCATAATGGGCATTGAACCATCAGCACTGAAACACTACACCTTTTGGTTGCATAATGAATGACTATGAATGCTAAATACAACTTCTATATTCCCTATGTTTCTCTTTTCCTGAAGGCACTGTTTACAAGTTTGCTACGAACAGTCAAAACCGATGTCTTACTCAACCTACAGCACATACAAAAGACAAGGACATTTTCCTTTCATTACTAAGTCCATTTCCCATGTTGTACTAATGACATACAGTATGCACAGCCAGAGGGCCTGCTGGCTACAAAGGAGCCATCTGTCTGTCTTCCACATACTGCAGGTGTTAATGAATTAACAAAGAGGAATGGGTCAGATCCTGATGATTATATTTAGAATTATTTGTTATGGTGTTCATTTTCTTCATGAAAAATAAATTAATAATCTGTTTCTAAAATACGGGAAATTCAAATAATGGTTGCTGATATTTCATGATGTATTGCTCAGTTTAAATCTGAATTGGTGGTAAATGATTGATAATTAAACAACATCCATAACCATTTCAAATTGAATTTTGCCATCAGGATCAGAAAACTCAGGCGTAAATGCAACACATAAACACAGAGTGCTATCACTGCTGGGCCACTTCCTCAAAAGTAGAAAGTTGTTTCATTTGCTCCACTTGCATAGAGTGCCTTCTAATAAGTTTCTTCTTGGTCTTGAGGTTGCCTCTCTTTGGTGAGGTTGGTGCTACTGGAGCTATTGATCTAAATCCTGTAGCCAGAGGAGATGAGGGCTTGCTGCTGGCCCCAATGTCAGGGATGGGAGGGTTAGGGTTCACGTTGAGAGGGGGCAGGTGGCCAGGACGGGTATGGGAAATGTAATCCAGCAGCAGAGTCCCTGAGCCCCGCCTCTCCAGGAGGCCAGGGGCACGGCGGCGGGCTGTGCTGGGAGAGGAGGTGCTCGCGTTGCTGTCCAGAGACTCCCTGGAGCTGGTCAGCAGGGCCAGAGGAGACGTGTTGAGTTTCCTCCGCTCAAGGGGAACTTTTGGAGAGTCTACCATGCCAGAGTCAAAATACAGCTGTGAGTCAGAGTCATAGTGATCAGTGCCCAGTCTTCTTCTGTGGACTGTGTCTCTCAGACTAGCAGGTCCACTGGTGTTACTGCCGTCATGCTCCGTTGGGATTGTGCTGCGTCGTGCCAGGGGCTGGTGCTGGCTCAAAGAGCGCTCATACGCCGCTTTGGAAGTTGGAGGGACCGACAATGAAGAAGTCATCTTGGTGGGCTGGTCACTGACCAGAGGGAAAAGCCCCTCCTTGCCATCTACACTGTTTTGTCTAGACAGAGTTGACCTCTTGGACAGAGACAGTCCGTTGATGCCTGTGACCACGTCCTCGTCCGAGGGGGACCTTTTGCTCTCCTCGTGAGCTGCGGCTGCGAGAACGGATGGAGCAATCAGCCCCCAGGGCTCGGACTGCAGGCGCTTCAGCTGGGGCAGGCGAGCCCGTTTGGGGTTGGCCGGGCGTCGGGTGGGTGAGGTGGGCCCGTTGGGAAGCTTCGTGGCTGTGCTAGAGGCTGTTTTCAATTTTGTCTGAAAACTGAAGATAGTGTTTTGCTGCTCAGGCAAGGTAGGTGTGGGGGAGGCTCTCAGGTCAATATCAGAGGGAGAGGTGCAGAACGTGGGGGTGCCGCGCTCGTCCATCTCTGGGGAGGGGGGCACGTTGAGGTACTGTTTTGTGGTTTTGGTCCCTGATGGTGACTTGTCGGTTGTGATGATGATGACCTCTTTACCCTTTGCTTTGCATGCGTCCAGAAGATGCTTGAGGGTCTCCTTATCATCTGCGTTGATAGCATAGACAAGAGCAGACGCCCCACTCCTGTCCTCCAGGCTGGGGTCCGCCCCGTTTGTGAGTAGATGGGCGACCACCTCGTGTCCCGCCCTCTGGATGCAGGCATGCATCAGAGCTGTCCTGCCCGCCTTGTCCTGTATATTGGGGTCCGCTTTGTTGTCCAACAGGTAATTGACCAACTTTGCCTTGCTCACGCTTTGCTGGTCGCTGTGTTTCGACATACAGGCCACCATAAGCGGGGTCTCTCCGCGTTCGTTGCTCTCGTTGATGTATGCGCCCCCCTCCAGCAGGAGCCTGGTGAGTCTCAGGCGTCGGAGCCATACCGCCTTCAGGAGAGAATTCCCGTCTGTTCGAAGCTCCAGAATGTCTGCCATCGCCCCGGACAACCACAGATATATCCCTCAGTATTAAAAGGCAGTCAAAACCTCCGGCCCTGAGAACAAAAGCATTTCATCATAAGGTTTACTCACTGCTAAGCATATCACATGTCAGCAACCTTACTGTGTCTACATATTGTTTGTCCCTCTCATTAATTCATCAGTGATCGCCAACTCCTCACTGCCACAAGGAAACAGAGACTTTAGGCGTATGTACAATTTGCCACTAGGTGGCAGCCTGTGTGCAGAAAACTTGTTTTTTTACACAGTAGTTGGGTCTTTGATGAGAAGTATGAAGTCGCTACGATGATGAAGTCGCCATACGTTTTTATCTCTGTGGTGAAAGATTTGAATGAAGAGGTAAAGAACAATAGCCAGTATCCAAGACTTTCCATTCTCAGTTCACGAAATTTCTTGTAAAACAATGACACAAAATTATTTTGCTTTGATTACTGTCCTGTTATTTAGGAACTGGTGTAGATTAACTGTACTGTTGCTTACTGGAAATCAGGTATGTAAATTTATGTAAAACAAACACAGACGACAGGCTATAATAGTGAAGGCTTTTTCTTGAGAAATATGTAGCAGAATGCAGATTATATTGGTTGGAGTAAGTGACACTTTGCTGGTTTTTTAGTTTGATAATCAAGTCTTAATCCAAGTGTTTCATATTTGTAGCTACATTGCCCTTGGTGGATGACCCAACTGTGACCAGCTAGAAAAAGAATCCCATTAACCAACGCGTAGATTTTACTTGCTGGTAGAGAAACTAAGCCAGTGGTAAAAACACACTTAAGGTATATGAGGTTTTTATGGGTTTGTAATTTGATGGTGTCAACTGAATCGGATAAGGGCAAGGCTGCGAGGTCTGTGCGCTTTCGCTCCACCTAGTCGCTGTCCATGGTGCTCAAATTGGACAACTTGCGACGCGCATCATCTACCATTGCCTTTAGTGTTGCAAAATCGCTATTAATAGCAGACAGCACAGCATGGTAATTATTATCAAGGCATTCATATCATCACACATATTAGTCAAATAATCTTATTTAGTTTAAGCTTATGTTGAAGAAGGAGGCTGTAAATTCTAAGTAACACAAGTATGGAACCTTAATTAGTGTTCCATTAATTACTTAGTGTGAATACATGTTTTCAAAGATGTTATATTTATTAAATATACATTATCATATAAATGATATCAAAGTTTTTCAATCAGTTTGGGTGTCTTACCTGATCAGAGGGCAGGTTTGTCATGTTCAAATGTGCCCCAATGTTTTGTCATTAGCAACCCTGATGTATCATAAAGGATGGAAATAAATGTTTCCCCCGTGTAGTTCTTTAGCATATTTCCATGTTTCATTCGGAGCTCCAATCTGTCTGTCCTAGTTTATCATCGGTTTATACATCTCTGGCACCATAGCGCATGAGCTCCCTAGCTTTTGTTATGGAAACGCACTATATCAGTCCAATAGGCAGCATTCCTTTCACTGCGCACTCAAGAATCACAACCTCAAGACGCCGAGGTTATAAATAACTTACTTTGCTTGGTGAATGAAACGTGCATTTTCTTGACGTCAGAGTAGCCTCGAGAAAAATAAAATAGCGTCTGGTGAGAAACTCTGTCATACTTTTTTCTGTCTGTAATGCCAAACAAGAACCGTTTTGCCAGGGAAAATGTTTCCATTGTTTCACTGTATCCACGTCGTGTAGCAGCTTAATGTTTTGGCTTATAGCCTAAAACAAATAATTGTTCAATTGTAAAACGCAAAACGTTTTTCCCTCAAAAAGTCCTAAATTTACTAGACACAATCTAAAGTAGCCTAAGCCATTTTATGAAACTATTTCATTAATTCCCTGTAGCTTATATTTTTTTGTTTGTTGTTGAGCCGTTCAGTGGATGTTGAAGCACCGGTTACTGCCTAAACTCGTGATATTCAAAGTCCGAACATGGGAAGTGTCTGTTTCCCTTGGAATGCAAAAAGTAGTAACATTTTGTTCACTGGAATTATCGGCTACCTAAGCTATCAATGCAAATTACTTTAATGTTTGACGGATACATCACTATAATAAAATCAGCACTTTAGTTAAAAGGCCAGTGAACATTATCTCGAATGTGGACCATAAACATGAAATAGATAGAAAAAGACAGGAATATGTTTATTGGTAAGCACATGCCCGAATGCCCAATAAATCACATGTGTTTGTTTATATAATGACGATACTCTCAAGAACTGTTGAATTTATTCTCATGTTGGGGAATTGCCTTCTTGATAACTGGATGATAACTTGTTTACAGCACAAGTAGGATTCCAAAACTTGTTTCTGCCATTACAGACACAGAGCCTAATAGGGACATTTCTATTTTTAGGTTGCTATGAGACAGCAGAGAAGCAGTTTTTGATGAGAGCGATGATGTTTTCAGCTCTGCAAGGAACAGGTAATCAGAAAAATAACACTGCACCAAATAACATGAAGACTTATGTCATTTACACAAATATGGTTTAGATGTGTTTTTTTATTTGTATGAATAATGCCAAACCCCATTTCGTCTTTAGCCATATACCCTCAACTCCTTTCGTCCGTGACCCTAACTAATCACTTTATCATCCATCTAAACACATTTCTGGTGTCTCAGGACTCCAATAGTCAATAATCCCAATGAACATCCCATAGTGGCTACCAAACTCCTGGGAAATGTTGTTGTTTACAAGACACAAGGAGAAGGTGGTGATTTAGAAAACAACAGGGAGTCACCTACATCCATGACAGCAAATGTTGCAGATGGAGACTGTCAATTGTATCAGACATGCCTGGCCTTCGTATGAAAATACACAATCCTATGGAAACAGGGATGGTTTAATTAGTAAAAATAGTCATTTTTATGGAGCAGAAAACATTATCAACATTGTAAATGTTAATAGACAGGAAGAATATCAGAATTGGTGTTAGCAGAGGGCAGTGGCAAATAGTGCATTGTTTCTTTAATCCATATTTCCATTTATAATGCTAATAAGGTGATATCTCAAGGTATACATTCTAGTGTTGATATTATCTGATATTCGGTACTATAGCACATGGTTGCACAATTTCCATAGTCCACATTAAAGATGGGTTAAGACAAGTTGCTGCAGTTGACGTATGTATATTGGAATAATATAAATGTGTGGAAAAGGGCACAGTCTTTGTTATTTAGACCCATCCATCCACACTTAAAATGGTGTCCCTTCAGCAAAAGCGATTATGGACTGGGGATCAGTCTGCAGGGCAAAACCATATCCCCAAGCTTACCGGTTTAGACACGTTCATTAACAGGGGAACTACAGGGACGTCAGCAGTCTCCACATGATCCTTGCCCCGATGTTGCTGTCGTCGGCAGCATATTAAAGGGAAAATAAATAATCAAAGCAGAGAGAATAAGCTCTGTCACCCATGGGAGCGGTTTCCATTTTCAGATATCTCACATCACACCTGCTGCACTGGCTCCTTCTAAATATAACCTTTTTTCCTCTCTGCTCTGACACACTCCAGTTTTACTCAACAGGCTAAAGTAGCATTCGGTCTATATATGGATCAAACTCAGAGAAAGTTAAAGGTTGGTATTTGTAACTAAAACAACACACTACTGTTCTGTTTACTATCACAATAAGACTACACGTTTGGCATGGTATTTTAGAAGTGTATAATGACCACAGCAAAATGACACAGTTGAAAATACCATCATAACTTGACAAAGATACAGATCATACAGTAGCAAGTCTTGAAAGAATGAGACTAACAGAATGTATTTTGGCAAAGGGGCTGTTAAAATGTGTTTTTATTGTTAATACAATCAGATATTGTAAATAATAAATTCCCTCTGACTACACTTTAGCCCTCGCCTTAACCCAAACCTTATTACAACATTTGTTGAAAATGTATTTCCTAAAGCAGACAATACGATACTTCATACGTATTGTATTGCTGGTGGTGCTTGTATTCCTCAGAGCAAGTTGTCTCTTTAAAAAGTGAGTCTGACATTCTCATGGCATTTGGTGTCTCAACGATTGTATCAAGTGAATGTGTGGGCTGTGACAGCAATGAACTGCCACGAACCCGACTGCAGCTTTCTACAGCACCAGCTTAATAAATCCCCTATACACTCAATTTGAGATAAATATTCCCATTTGGTTTTTCAAATCAATTACCCATCCCACATGTCTTCTACTTATGATTGTATGCCTTGAAGAAGCAGTCCTTTTCAGATCCTAGTATCTTTTGATATTGAGATGAGCTTTCTTTTAATGCCGGAAGTATTGAAATGGTTTCTACTTTTCCTTCGTTCTCTTAGATCTCATAGTGCAGACCAACACCTGCCCCTCTCTTGGCAAGCCGTAATTGTGTGAGAAGAACATTATTCAAGAGCATTATACAGGCAACAATTTTGCTAGGTGATTATTGTGTGTGGCGGCCGTATCCTAGGAGATTGGTGAATAGTTTGTTGCTCATTTTGCAGAGTGGGTGCTTTGATGTCCTCTTTGTTGAATTTTCAGTTTTGCTTCAAAATCCTTCTTAACAAAGCAGTAAGCCTGAAGGTTTAACATTGGTTGCTCATTAACAGTAAACTCCTCCTATTGGGAGGTGTTGAGTGTGGAACAGCAAACATTTATAATAAATCAGTCACACTCTAGCCCAAGACAATCACAGGAATTCCTTCCAGGGAATAGTAGTTTTCAGACATCAGTGATCACCCAGAACACTGAACAGTATAGTTGATAGATATAGGTTTCTCTTTGGTTTGGTTTGGTTTAGAACACTTACTTTTGGTGTAATACTCAGGTGTTCTGCTTTCTGACAGTTGGAGTTATTTGTTCCCAAATGGATGTTTTAGTTAGACGTGTCACACCCAATTCACTTAATCAAGTCTGCACCCTTGAGCAAGGACTCCTTCTAGTTGTGCATACATTTTTGTATTGATACTTATCATCATAGAATAGTCAAAACCTATTTGTAATCATCAATAACAGCACAATGACAGTTTGTAAAGCAAAAACCACTAGGATGAAATGGGATTGGATGTCTTACAGTATGTTGACTTAGAGCCTCTCTAGTGGGTGGAGACAGATATCTTCTATCTAAAGTGTTTTCCTAAGTACAGTGTCTGCTCGACATTTTATTGTGCTTCTTTAACAGAGTATGCAAATGAAGAGGTACTCAACATTCAAGGTCTGATTTCCGTTCCTGCATTGACAAGAAACTAATGCGAGCTCAGAGTCGAATAACATGGAGTTATAAGTTCTTTGATTTGTTCTTAGCACTTCAGAGAGCCTTAACTGTCAGGGAAGTGTTGTCAGAGTATATGTGCGCGGGTACGTGTGTTTGTGCTTGTCCATGCGTGTGTGTGCCTGTGTGTGTGCATGTGCGTGCATTTTTCTGACAGCTAGTTAGAGAGCTTCAGTCTGCCTGCGGTTCACACCCCAGGAACTGTGACGTCTTCGACACTCTGACCAAAATACACCTCCTCTGCAGAGCAAGGTGGGAAAAGGGAAAATATCTCGTTCCATTTCTGTTGTTGTTGGTGACGTCACATTTGTTCCGTCCTCGCTCGAGGATGTCAGGTCGCATCTGCGGAAAGAGACATGACAGGGTAACACACAATCAGTGTGGCCTCTGCAGATCCAGTCTTCTTAAAGTGACAGCACTAACAATAGACCATAAAACACTTCTAGTTTCATAGTACCTTGGAACATTGGAAACATCTTACATATCAACGTTCATCAATAACGAAACCATGCACTAAACCCAAGAAAACGCTTATACACTTATCTTTTCAAAGTTTCTTAGGTAGGTGTTTGATCGGTCATAAGCCTGTTCACACAATAGGGTGCTGGTGAATGGGGATTTTGTGGGGTGAGTTGATTGTTCGTTTGCTTCCAGAGATAAGAGAAGGTGGAAGGCGAGCAGAGACAGCGTGCTGCAGCTGGCTCTAATCAGCCATGTTAGGGGGTGGGCAGTACTGGCAGGTACCAGAGGAGAATGGAAAGTCAGTAATTATTGCTCTGTGCTCTAAGAAAGAGGCCATGGGGCCACACAATGAGAGCTATCACATTGCTTAAATTACAACCACAGAGAATATCCCTTTTGCTTCTCATATTGCCTACAGTTTCACATTCGCTCAGGAGGATGGATATCCTGAAGGAGGTGAGTATGGAAGCAAATGGTTACCAAAATGCAAATTCTTAAAATGCAAATGCATTTCTGGAAATGCATTTGCATTTTAAGAATGTGGCTGCATTATTTGACTCATAAATGAAAATAGTAATCAATCATCCTATTTGCATTTTAATTTTCTTCTTCAAGAGTGCTCAATCTTTCACTTAATTAAAATGAAAAAGAAATAGACATTTGAGATTTAATTTTCAAAACATGTCCCAGCAAATAGATACCAAAATTCAATTTGAAATGTAAAATTTGAACATTTTACATTTTACAAATTACGTCTTTAAGACTCTGATAATCAATTAAAAGGAAATAATGTTATTAATTATTTTTTGTGCGGCCCGGTACGAAATGACCCACGGACCGGTACCGGTCCGCGGACCGGTGGGCACCGGTTGGGGAACGCTGCTCTAAAGACCCGGCAATTCAATCAATTTCCCGGCACATTTGCAATGTAATGCAATGCAGATGTGCACACCGCTCCCTACCGAACAAGATGGGTAGCTCGGTCAGCAGGGAGCTGAAGAAGAGCAGCTACTGACGTCTCTCTGCTGCGCCGCTCAGAATGCTTTTTCGTTCATTTTGCATTTCTGCAAATGCATTTGAATTTGAATTGTGGTCACGATTTTACAGCCACGTTCTTAAAATGAAAATGCATTTCCGGAAATGCATTTGAATTTGAATTGTGGTCACGATTTTGCAGCCACGTTCTTAAAATGAAAATGCATTTCCGGAAATGCATTTGAATTTGAATTGTGGTCACGATTTTGCAGCCACGTTCTTAAAATGAAAATGCATTTCTGGAAATGCATTTGAATTTGAATTGTGGTCAAGATTTTGCAGCCACGTTCTTGAAAATGAAAATGCATTTCTGGAAATGCATTTTAATTTTCAAATTTTACATTTACATTTAGTCATTTAGCAGACGCTCTTATCCAGAGCGACTTACAGTAAGTACAGGGACATTCCCCTGAGGCAAGTTGGGTGAAGTGCCTTGCCCAAGGACACAACGTCATTTGGCACGGCTGGGAATCGAACTGGCAACCTTCTGATTACTAGCCCGACTCCCTCACCGCTCAGCCACCTGCCTCCCGTCACATTTCAAATTGAATTTTGGTATCTATTTGCTGGGGCATGTTTTGAAAATTAAATCTCAAATGTCTATTTCTTTTTCATTTTAATTAAGTGAAAGATTGAGCACTCTTGAAGAAGAAAATTAAAATGCAAATAGGATGATTGATTACTAATTTCATTTATGAGTCAAATAATGCAGCCACATTCTTAAAATGCAAATGCATTTCTGGAAATGCATTTGCATTTGAATTTTGGTAACGATTTGCTTCCATAGGTGAGTGTGACGACAATTTTTTTTTCATCTCAGACAGCTTTGATCTGCATTGACCTTTCTGTAGATTACCGGCAAGATGTTTTCACATGTTTTACTCCCCCTGAACACGGCCACATGAAATCACTGAGAAATGGGAATTCTTGAAATATGTGAAGCCCTGTGCTGTTATTAAGACCCTAGCGTGGCCCCTCTCTTTATCTGAGTGGTGCTGGTGGCATGATTGGCCGAGCGTTTTGTATCCTGCTGTCTGTCCCAGCAGGCGGAGACAGGACTGGGAGCAGAGATACCAGCAGGAGGCAATGTGATAGACTGCTGCTCTCGGCCTGAGACCCAGCCCTGCTTGTTTTTAATCCATCTTCCCAAACTAATTGTACTAAACAGGAGACTGCATGGATTAATCTACCTCCAAGGTCATTTGATTGCTGACTTGTTTTAAAGAACTTCATCACTAATTATAATTCTTATACAGTCTAATTGAACATGTTTTTCGTAGAAAGCAGATGATTAGTAACAAGGTATAGAAATATCCATTAGCAAATTACAAACCAGTAATGAAACACCTAGCACTTCTAGGTTTGTGAATTCCTTGGGTTCTCATGGGGTCCAGGAGTGAAATCGCTGCCAGCATCCCCCAGGTCCATGAGCTCTCATACCTGACTGAGCATACAGAGATAAGAGCAGGTTATCACTGCCTCACAGCACAGAGGGACGACACTTCTCCATGGAGTCTGTCTGGGTGTTACCCACTAAGCAAGCTTCTGCTTATGGGCAGTAGAGGACCACACATATGTTTTGCGATACGAACATTATGTTGGCATAGCCGTGCTCAGACATTTTCTTTCATAGTTTGAAAGGGACATCGATTTTATTTTCCAGTCAGAAGATGGCACAGTCATACATTATGTATGGGTAGACAAGTTGTTGTGTTCTCAATACAAGAGCAGTTTGTGGTGTCTATCATTCATCGGCTCACTCAACCACAGACGGGAATTAAAGGCTGTCTCCCTATTGGCTCAGAGGAACAATATCATAACACATATCACACATTGTTTTTCAAAAGACTCATTTATAATGAAACGCTTTCCAAAAGAGGTGGAGACAAGCAGAGTAAACACATAGCTCAGGAATATTCTGTGTGGCACGATCGTGTCAGTATCACAATGAGATGACTCATCACCACCATTTCCCTTCTGGTACCTCCTCTTCATGTAGACTTTGCAGAATTGCTCCTCTGCCTTGCAAACAAGCTTTGTTTTTTGGTGGTAGAACTTTTTTTGTAATCGTGGTCTTCATTATGAAGGTATGATGAGTATGTGTGAAAATATGTGTGTGTGTGTGTGTGTGTGTGTGTGTGTGTGTGTGTGTGTGTGTGTGTGTGTGTGTGTGTGTGTGTGTGTGTGTGTGTGTGTGTGTGTGTGTGTGTGTGTGTGTGTGTGTGTAAATAATCGGTTCATTGCAGGACAGTAACCAGTAGGGATGACTTGATCTATCTTCTCATAGAGCCCTAGTATACTGACATGTTTCCCTACAGCATCTTCTAGCATCTCTTCTGGCCCTCTACTTAATGGCATGTCTTCAGAGAGAAACCTCTTATGCTGGATATATTTTCATTAGTAATTATCAAAGGTTTTCACATGCATGGGATTGTTGAAGTGCTCCTTGGTGTAATGACAGCGACACAATCCGTGAGGTGTCATAGTCTAGCACAGCAGGCTCCAGACGCTAATGCAGAACACAGAGTTTTAGTTTAGTTTACCCCCCCCCCCACACACACACCTCTTCCCCACACACAAACACTCACATATGCACATAATTAATATACGCATAATACGCATATAGACACACATAAACACAGAAAAATAACACATAAAACCTCACATAACTCCATGAACAGAACACAGTGAATGTTCCTCATCATGGCTAACCATCTTCCTCTTACAGTTTTATCAGTCGCTTTGGTACATTTCTCAAATCACAACATAAATTCTCAAAACTACTTGTTCAAACTCCACTCCATCATATAGTCACTTCCGCGCATCATAAAAACATTATTTTGAACAAATTGCAAATGCTTTGGTACATTCAATTTCAATTTTGGTACAAAAATCAATTTCCCATGTACAGTAATGTGTAAATGTGTACTGTTTATTACTGTTGAAATTGATACATGCCATACAGAAGATGATCCAACCCAATGATCTGGCACAGATCACAGTATTGATATGCACAATACAAAAGCTGTAATGTAAAAAGAATTACATGCATAAGTACAGAAGAGTGCTAATATGGTATTATGAAAACACTATAATGAAAGACGATAAGTGTCCTGGGCAGTACAGTTGAGGTAGACTTGAGGTTATGGTGACTTGAGTGTTGCCCCTACCATCAGTGCATTGGCTCCGAAAATTGATGAGTGATCCATGTTTATTCTTTCCATCATTCCCATTTCGTACAGTAAGTTGAAGTCACACTGCATGGCCTTAGTAAAGTCCCATTTCCAGGCAGAAGCCAGGAGCCTGTGTCAGCTATAGGCAGATGTGCCTGTGCCTGTCCCAGTGACACCCTGGGTGCAGGCCCAGATGGAAAGGATGTGTCCTAAATAAATAAAGCAGCCCTGCTGAGTCTCCGGTTCTCCTGCTGCTCCTCCTGATGTCGGCTAAAAGACTGCTCCTTTAAACCCCTCCTGCTGCATGGGAAGCAGCCCTGGAACAGGGTCCTGATGGCTGGATGTCTAGCACTATGACCCGACTTTCTCATTGACACTCAAACACTTGGCTCTTCAGTTTTGCAGTCTAACTGTAGGTTATGTCGGAGTTCTGTTGGCTCTGTCACCCAAGAGCTGTCACGTTTACATTTACATGTATTCATTTAGCAGACACTTTCATCCAACACAGTGCACAAATAGTGCATATAAGTGCACTAGTGTGATAATGTTTGATTTGCATGTAAAGATCTAAACCCCAACACCACATGAGGCCTATCATCAGAGCAATTAGTAGAAGGACATAATAAAATGACATACAGTAATATCCATGTAACTGTGACAATCAGGTCCCCCCTACCTCAGATCATCATCCCTACTACAGTACTAAGAGGGCCCTCCCTCTTCACGCCTGCAAACAATAAAAGCAATCAGTCCACTCCTTTCTGCTCTGTGTATTTAAGCCAGTCACTCCCTTCACTGCTAAGTCTTGTTAACATTATACTGACATTTCTGGGAGATTTTCGAATAGACTTTCTGTTATATACTGACCTTGTTTTTGCCCCCGACCTTGTATCTGCTCCACCTGTACAATTCTTAGACGCCGTGATCCAGACCCTTGCCTGTCCTGTGGAACCTGAACAAGCCTTGCCTTCTTTGCCCAGTCCGTCCCCGTTTGACCTACGCAAGTGACCTGACTACCCTTTTGGATCTCCTCTCTGGCTCTGATATGTGTATGACCCCTGCTTGTCCAACTACGCCCAAATAAACCCGCACTTGGATCCAATACCCTTTGTCTTGGGAGTCTGTCCGTTACAGTAACACACGAGTATCCATCTGACTTTTAGTTTGCTGTATCTTTTAATAGGTCAGAAGGTTGTTTCCACCCCTAATGCTGTGTCTCTGAATTTGGGGAAAGATAAATGTGATTCTTCAATCCAGGCCAATACACCAGAGAGATTCTTCCAGTGGTGCTGTTGTTTTTTCAACTGTCACTAAATGAGGTCACTTTGAGGGAAAAAAAAGGTTTATAAATTGCTGAACCTACAAACACATGCAGGTGGAAGAGGATCTTTCCCAACTTTGTATAAGAATAGTTCCAAGAAAAATATTAAAAAAAATTGTGCAGTAGTTCATTCCAAAATGTCCAACCTTTTCAGTTTCTGAACATTTTATGGGAGGTTGTGTTATGAAATTATTAATCAAATTATTTGTTTTATGTGTTTGTGATTCATTTTAGTCTAAGATTTAGGCTAATATCCCTCAATCCTCAAAATACAAAATATGTGTCTGGCATAATTAATAGAAAACCCAGACAAATTAAGTACCTTACGTAAATCTACTAACAGTATTACAGTTTATTCATAATAATGTACAGGGGACATGCATACCAAGCAAAGTTTTTAAGATCAGTTGTTTTTGATAGTTGCTGTCCTAAACTAAAAACAACTTTTCTCTGATCTTTGTGTTGAGTTTATGAAAATTACTGACTTAAAAGAGAGTTAGAGAGGCTACATGTTTTTGTCTTTTCTTTTCTTTTTTTTTAATAAATTGTTTTGCCATGGGAAAAGCACATGTTGTAATTACAAGCAAAGACAATCAAAGTAGTATACACAAAGCAATATTTTTTTCCTATATAGCAGATATTCTATTTGACTTGACAATGTAAACATCACTAAAGTACCAATGTTTCAACTGGTCTACTGACAGGACTTTATAGGTAATGAAAACAATAAAAACATTTGAAATGTGTTTTTATTGTTTATCCTATGTAGTGGTTTGTGGTCAGGCTCAATCAATCTAAGTCCTTCCTGCACACCTAGGTGTGTGTAGAAGCTCAGTGAGGTAAGGGGACAGGATTTATAAATAGACCAAATGAAGGAAGGTGCCATCAATGACCCTTGAGATGTAGCGTTGGAGAGAGAGAGGTGAAATGGCAGACATTTATCCTGAAGAAACTAATCAAGCACTGTCTGTCAGCCAGGAGGTGAGTCAGCCCAGAGCAGCATCATTAGAGACAACCAGCTCTCTGATCATTTCTCATAGGGGAGATGACTATACACACACACACACACACACAAACACACCACACGTACACATTACCTCACACAAACCACCACATGGGCAAAAATCATGGACTATGATGTAATTGCAGTCTAATATGGACTCAAATATGAAGCCCACAAGATAAGAGTCAGTATCTATCATGTATTTCTTTGTTGACACACACAAAACTACTCACAAGCCTATTTGGTTGCATAACCTTAGATTTGTAATCGCAATCGTTTTGCAAATCGTTCCAATGGGATCATAAAACTATGACTGGTCGACCTAGATATGGTGTCATCCTTTTAACATCACAATATCATAGGCATTTTCAATGGATTACCTGTTATTCTTTTATTCCTCACTAAAGTTGTTATGTATCATCACATGATACATATGATGAATATGTAAACATGTTTACAGTATTTGGCTTGCAAATGTCCCATTAATTACTCTAGCCTCCTACTATTTTATACACCTTCAAATGATCAGGTGCACTGTCAATACTAGCCTACCCTCCTTCAAGCATTATAATGTTCAAGTGTCTCAGTTCGTCTTCCAGTTGATATCAAATCAAATTGAGACATACTCATGAACTGAAGAGCGTCCACGTTCACCGCCACATACATAAAGAGTAGTGAATGCTGACATGTTGACTGTTGAGCCATGTTCGGGGGACTGACGTCTGATGTCTTGAAGACGAGCGGCTTATAAGCGATGCCGCTCATTTGAATTACACGGACGTCGTCCAAAACGTTTCTAGATTAATCATGATCTTTCAAGGAGAAAGATGCGTTAGTTAGGCTATCTGTTACGACGAGATGAAAGGAGGTGGGATCAGCGCTGTTAAAGTTAGTTAACGTGGAGGGGAAGAGAGAGATATGTTATTCGTTCTTGTTTACACTTCCCCGCAGCGCGGCTCACCTCCTCGATCTCATTCAGTAACAAAATGACCTCGAGAATCCTCCTCGATGAGCTGTGTAGTCAGTCAGAATTCAGCATTTTGTTTGCATCGTTTTTCAAAGCCCATATGGCGCAACAGGATGCAGTATGGCAGGGCATGTTAATTCTAAACCAGCGTCAATCCCTGCCTTCTGAAATTCACTGTGCTGAACATTCATGCACGCTGTCATCTCTTCTCTCTAATAATGCAAGAAAATCTGTGTCTGTGTATACATTAGAATGGGTTTAGTAGCCTATCCCACGATCATCTCAAGAACCGGGCACTCTGCAAAATTCATATTTTGCAGGTGTCCTTTTTAAAATCCAACGGAGTGCAGTGCCACGATTGACGTGGTTTGGATAAGCATTTCGAGATATTTGCAAGGTAATTTGCAGCCAGTTTGGCTTGCTCTCTTCGCTCTGGACTCAGCCATCTTGAGTTGACTGAGCTGCACTAAGATATAGCTCTGGCGAGCAGAAACAATATGTAGTGAGCTGAAAACAGCCATAACATATGGAAAATATTATTTAGGCTATGTCAGTGCGATACAGAAAATCCAAGACTATTTTACTGATGACATACTGTCTAGCAAACTAAGAAAATACTATAGTGGATGGTTTATTTCAGCAGGTGCCTGGGAGGCACCTATACAATTATTGCTGTGTAATCTAGACTACACAGTCACAACGGTTTAGCCTAGAAAGACAACAAGGATTTGATTTTCATTGCTTTAGGTATCGTCACTTGCCGGTGTTACGTCCCAACTGGTTCCCAATTTAACTGGTTCCCCAGCTGTGCGTGCACCTATCAGTCTGCCTCTATCACCAGATTCGTTACAAATTCACAAATATGCGGCAAATATGAAAGTAGGCCTATAGGCTACGTGCGCACTACATTAGGCTACCATTCGCGACAAAATAAATGGAGACAAAATAAAACATTTGCAGGCTCGCATGAAGTGGGATTCGATCGCACTAAAGCAAAAATACATGCGTTCCTATGGCGTGAAATTAGTGCCGGGAGAGCGAGCTCTGTAAAAACGATTTGTAACTTGCAAAAAAGATTTGTGTCTCTGTAGAAAATGATTCGTGTACTTGCAAAAAAAAGTTTTGTGTCTCCGTAGAAGAAGGCAAGATTTGTAATTGCAAAAAAGATTTGTGTACTTGTAAAAAAAAGTTTTGTGTCTCCGTAGAAGAGAAAGATTTGTGTACAAGGAGTCAGGTAGCTGAGCGGTGAGGGAGTCGGACTAGTAATCCGAAGGTTGCCAGTTCGATTCCCGGTCATGCAAACTGACGTTGTGTCCTTGGGCAAGGCACTTCACCCTACTTGCCTCGGGGGAATGTCCCTGTACTTACTGTAAGTCGCTCTGGATAAGAGCGTCTGCTAAATGATTAAATGTAAATGTACTTGTAAAAAAAAGTTTTGTGTCTCCGTAGAAGAAAAAGATTTGTGTACTTGTAAAAAAAGTTTTGTGTCTCCGTAGAAGAAAAAGATTCCTGTACTTGTAAAAAAAAGTTTTGTGTCTCCGTAGAAGAAGGCGGGAACAATGCTTCCAAAACCATCTAAGCCAATCAAATATAGCCATTTCTGTGTCTAGTATCATTGGACATTTTCGTCTGTCAAAGAACGTCAGCGAATAAGAACAAAACTAGAATGCTGATGATTTCAATGGCGAGTCATTTGGTAAGTAGTTCAAAATATCCATGGGCATGTATCTTTAATGCAACATTTAAAGATTATTCGGTTAGCACACTCTTAACAGTATAAATTAATGGATAAGAGTCGTAGTAAGTTGAATAGTTTTTTAATGTAAATATGTATTCGGATATTTAATTAGACGACCAGTCATTAAACCTAGCATTAGTTGGACAATGTGCAGCTAAATGGCAGGGAACTGCCG
This sequence comes from Osmerus mordax, assembly GCF_038355195.1. Classification (NCBI taxonomy): domain Eukaryota; kingdom Metazoa; phylum Chordata; class Actinopteri; order Osmeriformes; family Osmeridae; genus Osmerus; species Osmerus mordax. The sequence goes on from NC_090053.1 coordinate 12,230,226, forward strand.
CGAAATCACTCAATATACTTAGTGGTTTTCATTCGAAATGAAAGCTGGCAGTAAATAATACACTCTAGAGTGAAAGATCCATATCTTTTTAATTTATGCGCTTAACTTTCCCAGCCAACATTTGAGATCTATCCAGTGTGTCCAGCTCATGTTTAGTTTAGCATGGCGAATACACCAACATTAAAAAACATGTAAAGTTATGAACGCTTAGTATGATGCTTACCGGCTGCAATTTAGCTGCACATTGTCCAACTAATGCTAGGTTTGATGACTGGTCGTCTAATTAAATATCAGTATACATATTTACATTAAAAAAACTATTCAACTTACTACGACTCTTATCCATTAATTTATACTGTTAAGAGTGTGCTAACCGAATAATCTTTAAATGTTGCATTAAAGGTACATAGCCCATGGATATTTTGAACTACTTACCAAATGACTCGTCATTGAAATCATCAGCATTCTAGTTTTGTTCTTATTCGCTGACGTTCTTTGACAGACGAAAATGTCCAATGATACTAGACACAGAAATGGCTATATTTGATTGGCTTAGATGGTTTTGGAAGCATTGTTCCCGCCTTCTTCTACGGAGACACAAAACTTTTTTTTTACAAGTACACGAATCTTTTTCTTCTACGGAGACACAAAACTTTTTTTTACAAATACACAAATCTTTTTCTTCTACGGAGACACAAAACTTTTTTTTACAAGTACACAAATCTTGCCTTCTTCTACGGAGACACAAAACTTTTTTTTGCAAGTACACAAATAATTTTCTACAGAGACACAAATCTTTTTTGCAAGTTACAAATCGTTTTTACAGAGCTCGCTCTCCTGGCACTAATTTCACGCCATATGTTACGCGTATTTTGATCGTATTGTCTGGGTTAGCAGCGACGTTCTTAATATGAATTTTTAATATGTGGTGTCAGAAGGAGCTGTGATGTCGTGGAAAATACGGCTATTACCTCGAAAACAACCCCAAATACGTGCATAGTAGCTTACATTCGGGTAGTGTCTATGGGAACCAGGTGATTCAGAAGAAGCCAAATCAAAGTGTTACCTGAAGGCCAACTTAGTTAACAAATACGTAACGATTTGGCCAAAACTTATGAGCTTGTATAGCTCGCTGTGTAAATCAGCGGACTATGAAAAGCATGTATTTTTGCTCTAGTGCGATCGAATCCCACTTCATGCGAGCCTGCAAATGTTTTATTTTGTCTCCATTTATTTTGTCACGAATGGTAGCCTAATGTAGTGCGCACGTAGCCTATAGGCCTACATTCATATTTGCCGCAGCAAATATGAGATCCGACTTGAAAATCGCCAGTAATATGTTTGTGAATTTGTGACGAATCTGGTGATAGAGGCAGACTGATAGGTGCACGCACAGCTGGGAACCAGTTAAATTGGGAACCAGTTGGGACGTAACACCTGACAACCTTATGATCTTCAATCCACAAACGGGCATACAACAGGAATACTGTTCGTACGAATTTAGTGTCTTCGGCTCGTCAGTGTCTTATTTATGCAAATGCAATACATAAACTAGAGAGGGTACAATTTCTGGGGAAATTGTAGTGTTTGCGTCGGTTGCACAGGGGTCCGTTTTTTAATGACATTTTTACAACTGATATTTCTGTATATTTTATATAAAAATGCATAGGGCCTACTTATTATTTATAAAGATTACATTGATTTAAAAGCATCTTTTTTTTTACAACTCAAAATGCGAGTGAAGTGTAGAATGAAATATGATGTCTTCTCATTTCCCCTGCAAGAGGCAGCCTCATAGCTGAATCCAAACGAATAAATTTGGCAGACCGGTGTAAAAATTGACCTAATCTCTATGACTTAAACGTCCTTTTAAGTTTTCCCTTCTCGTGATATTTTCAGGCATTTAGCCTACCGCATTCATTCATTAATAAAGAACCCCCTTTGAAGATTATTCTACGACGTTACCGACAGTAGAAGATGGAATCGCGATTCAAACAGTAGCCTACCATCTGCTAACTGAAAATATGCCCCCAAAAACGTAAATAAGCTTGACATTTATTTGGTGGAAAATCGCTAATTCATAAAAAGCTCACTGGTAGCGATCATTGTCAGTAACAACGCAAAATGCGATATAGCCCTGTGTGGAGAAGCTGCCCCGGTAAATTGTACTACTACAGTACAGTACTAGACTACTGCTGTGTTCGTCTTGGCAGCGATTGCGTTGGTTGAATTCGATTTAACGTTCCGTTGTACGGTTTAGGCTGAAATTAATTATTTTCATGAACAGATTGACAAAGTTTAGGCTGTGGCAATGAAGTTCAGGTTAGAAGTCAGATAGTTTCACCTATTGAAAGAATTGATTTAAGTAAGGGGAGTGCCGAACATGTTCTGTCGGCGTTTGACTTCCTAAACATCTGTGTAGATGTTTTTGTAGTGTGTCTCGCGTAGGCTACAGCCTTGCAGTGAGCAACACTGGTTTGAAACCACAGGTAATGATAATTTCACCAACATATCGTTTACTTGTAATGTACTGTCATAAATCCTACAACGAAAATGTATTTGTGAGGAATTTTCATTTTAACGATCGAAAACAAATGCATCATAGACCACTGTAGTATGTGTTGCCCGGGCCACAGAGGCCAATGTCATGATGTTAAAGATCCTGTAAAGTAAATTCCATGTTTTGCTTCTAAGTACATTATATACGTGTGAAATGAGTTCCTGAAAGCATGTGCAAAGCGCTAAAACTTTGTCACACTGAAATGTTGAGTTAGACCGAAGAACCGTTTCTCTTCCATTTTCAGATCAGGTTTTAATGGGCGGAGCCAAAAAATGCCCTATCTACGTCATTTCGCCCCATCTACGTCAGATCACTGAATGGCTGCTCCTGCTGTACTGTTATTGTAGCTTACATTGGCTAGCTAGCTAGCTTCAGGATGTCTCCCACCACCCGCAACTGCATCTTCCCTGGATGCAAGAACTCCAGCTGCGCTGCAACGCTATAAGTTCCCTGTTAGGTGGATAGATTTTGTGAAGAGCCACGCTCATGGAAAGCTTCGGTTAAACTCCAACAGCCGCCTCTGCACCACTGACCATTTCACGGCAGACAGTTTTAACATGGACCAGAGACAGACTGGGTTCACCAACACACGGCTTCTCTTGCAGCGCGGAGCCGTACCGAGCATCGCCCCCCCCGGCCGTTCATCCTCCGCTCGCACCTGGACCATCCACCGCCGCTAGCAGTTCATAACTCAGTTCTGTGTGCTTGTTATAATTATACTAGATAACTTTTCCAGAGGTATCTCTGCTATGAGTTAGTGCAAACCGCTAAATTGATATTAGGCTACTCGGTGTAGAATTATGGTATTTTGGTGAAATGGTAGCTAATGTGTGAGAAGTAGCCTAGTTGGAGAGCTCACTGTCTGCTGTCTCTGGTGTCCATTTTTACTGTTACAGCTCATTTCATTTATATGCATCTGTATGTTTCACTCATTGAACAAATAAATTCTAATTCTATACGGTTTTGTTCGGCTTGACATAGCGTCCATTATCTGGGTCGGAGGTAGGCACTAGACAGCAAGGGGCGGAGCTTCAGCTCCTTCAGGCGACACGCCTCCCAGTCTCAAGAAGAGAAGACTGCTGATTTTTTCACGATTTCAAAGCCTAATTTAACATACTTGTCGGTGTTATTTTTTCATTCGAATTTGGATGGGTAGTTAATAACACATTATTCTGTTGTGTGGCGAACTTAAAACTAGTTTTCAGGTCCACTTTACAGGATCTTTAATGCTTGAGTGAAATAGTAGACTACCGTTTCCGAAAGTAGATGTGGGCCTACTTCCTTAATAATATCAGCTAATATTGTACATTACATTTCACAATTGTGTTTCACATCACAAAGTAAAATGAGTAAATAGTTATCACCCTGGCCTCTTTGCTTGTGGCGTTTCTGCAGCTGCCTTGCAGTAAAGCTATAGTTAGCCTAGCTATCCCCCAAGTTAACAGATGCGAAACGAATGTTCTGCTACAGGTAGTCACGCGTGTTTCCGTGACGTTAGTGACGTAGGGACGTTAGTAACGTCAGTGACTGTGGCTAGCAAATTAGCCACCGTTAGCTTCACTTTTCACCACAAAAACGCAATTTCTATTTCAATCGCTACCAATACGAAACTTTTGACACCTTGGTTGTCTATGTAGTCCAAATATTGACTGATCCTTAGGGGGGCGAAAATAAACAATAATAAATATATATGTGAGAGAACAAAGGTTGTGCCCTTGCCGAAGGCAAAGCACACCCAAATAGAAGACAATTTACAGCGTTGCATAGTAGAAAGGAAAACATATAAACGTTTATGTAAACATAGCAAACATCTCTTAGGCAGAACTGTAGGCCTACATGCATGCACTGTATGGTGAATTATGCTAAAATCATGACAACTGCCTAAACCATTGTGCACAGAACGACAATATAAAGTGGACCTACTTTCAGTATAGATCAGTGAAATTTGTTGCATAAATTATTGTATTTACTGCCAGCACATTGCAAATGTACAAGCACTGTATGGTGAATTAGGCCTCCAATTATGACAACTGGCTCAACCATTGTACATGTAATTACTTATGTTATGAACTAAATGTCTCGATGTTAGTGGTGGTAAGACAATTTAACAGAAAACCAATATAATACATTTTGATCAACATAACATAAGCAATTGATAACAACAAAAAACAGCAGACAAATGAAGGATACATTATCATTTGCATGAATGTACTAGAAAATTGGCAATTTGTTTAAAATAATGAGAAATTGCTTTTATGATGTGCATAAATGACAAGAATAGATGAGGTTGAACAAGTCCTTCAGAGATGACAGAGAATTTCAATTGTGATCTGAAAAATATAGGTAGCAAAGCCACTGAGAAGAACTGTTATCTACAGTGTTAACTACATCACTGGCACTGCATCTATCTATAATTCCAGAAATCTGTGTGTGTGTTTGTGTTTTATTAATAATTTTATCACGGGCACAGTGCACTATCTATAGTTTAAGTAATCTGTATTTCTGTGTTTCACTGACATCTTAAGCACCGACTGCATCACGGGAACTGCACTAGTTATGTTACAATTGCAGAGAGGAAAATCTTGACTTTGTAATAGGACACTTGGTTATCCTTATGAACAACAGTAACAGAAAAATCACTCTGGTTTCATAAATGATGGGATACATGTAGCCTACTCTACTGTACAAGTCATGATGATGAAGTCTAATTGGTATACAATTGCCTGCACACATTTCTGGTAACATCCGATATAGACAATTGATGTAGCATGAACAAAGTGCCGTATTTTCCAATTTGCTGTCTTCACTCTCATGTATGGTCTCTTCATTTAACTTTGCCATTACTCAGAGTGCCTCGTCTCTCTCCCCAATGTCATACACAGTTGAAAGGGTCAATTGCGTTTCATCTAGCATGTCTCTCTGTTACAGGATTCTATCATAGTCAGAGACTGGGGGATAGCTCAATATATGGATATTCTAATCTAGAGTTTTAATTAGACAGAAGTGCTCCAATGCTCCAGGTATTCCATTACTTCATTGTATCCCCAGACACAAACATTCATCATCATTTTTAGATAAACAGTATGGATGACACCGTTTACTGAGAACACTGTAGGCTATGTATTTCTCTCCTGAAAGGAAAACAACATTGGTCTCAAAAGGTTTGTCCCCTCTGCTTTTCTCTTTTGGTTTATCTGCTTTGGGACAGATTAGCATAAGGAACTGGGAAGTTCAGTGAGGAAATCGGCATGGCAGAATATCTCTCATTAGCATGTGTGTGCTATGCCAGGCTTCCTGTCTGGGTAGAAAAATAGAGTTATGAAGATGTCACTAGCAGACTGCTTGTGATCCGGTTCTGGGGGCTTGTCAGTATCCCTGGGCGTACTGAGAAGAAACATACACAATGTCACTGAAGCAGCCGGAGACAGAGGACTGAACTCCAAACATCTTATTACATCCTCTCTTGGAGGAAGAAAGAATTAACTAAAATAGCAGTAGTGTAGTAGTTGTTTAAGCATTGCATAAAAGGTCTTCTGAACTGTACTACAACCTTAGCCCTGTATTTTAGGTGGAATGTTATAAAATGCTATATTGTATCTGTTTATGTGAAAGAAATTGGGATTTCCTGTGTGCTTACATTATTCACTAATCAATAGAACTAGTCATTGGATACTATTTAGTATGATCTCATGTGAGGTTGCTATTAATAAGAGTAGATTGTGTCTATGTGTCAGGGTTAATAGATTTTCAGGGTCAGGAGAAAGTACTGGGTAAACGTCTCTTGTCATGACTACAAGGAGAGCACCAACTATGATCTCTCTAGTCTGAGAGTGGTCATGGAGAGTGGGGAGCTGTGAATCTCTTTCTCTGAGACTGTTGTAACGTCATAACTGCCTGACTGTCACTATCTATGTTTACATTCTTGTTCCCTATAAAAGATGGTCCTCTGGCCTTCAGAGCAGAGAGAGACATGACTGAGACCTAAGCCTGGTGTTGTTTTGTCATTTATTGTCAGAAGTCTGGTTTTCTCTCTCAATCTGCAGATTGATAATACTTATTTTGTCTGTCACTTCATTTATGAAGAGACAGACAAAACACTTTCTTCATCATTATCCATTCAGTTCACTGACAGAAAAGCATACTTTTAGTTGTATATAATAAAATAAAATGTTACAACAATTTTGTTACCAGTAATAATTTTTACTTCTAAAATAAATTAATAAAATGTAAATGGTGAATGATGGTGGATATTGTGTTTCAGAACAGAACCATTACATTTGATATTTTCTATGTCCTATTGGTGCTGATACTGTAGCTGTGGCTACAGTTAGTTTTTTTGGAGAGCTAACTTCTAGTCAGTGGTGTCAGTAGTGTTTACTCGCCTGTGATGGTAGACTGACATCTGCACTCACAGGTGGTTAGAGCTATCATAGTTGCTACACTTGCTCTCATTAACACTGTGAAAATATGGTGGCATGCAGCCAGTGCAACAGGTAGATTTTTCGAGTTGTTGTTGGAGTCCCCAGCAACAACAATCTTTGTGGTGAGTCTCCCCATCACTGCACGTCCACCAGGAGCCCTCTGAACCTACTCTGGAACCATCCTCCTGGTGTATGTGAGTCACTGTGAGCCTGGCCCTTGATCTGGTGGTCCATGTGTACTGAAGTTGCTGAGGTTCTGAGATGTCTGCTGCTGCATGATTCTGTGCTGTATGTGTGAAAGAGTGGGCGCCTTGGTGAACTCTCAGCACATGGGAGCAGATGGTGGTGGGGTGCTCCAAGCACCAGTGGGTGGTCTGCTATTAGTCTGGAATGAGAGGTGTCACCCACTCAATTTAAGGTAAAGTCTCTGTCTCTCCCTCTTTCTTTCTTTTTTTCGGTCTCTCTCGGTCTCTCTCTTTGCTTTTCTTTCTCCTTCTCTCTTGTTTTCTCTCTCCCATTCCCTTACACATTTATATCAAAGCTGAATTGGTTCATATTCTAACATTTGTGGTGCCCAAAATAATTTTATACATTTTCCTCATGCAAATTATATAATGACAGTATGTTGCGTTCCCCCTCCTTCAAGAAACTCCCACAGCCCATCCACTATCTCCTTTATCTTATCATTGTGTCGTCATGGTGACGGGTTTCCATCCTCGTGTCTCTAATTAAAGAGCGAGCGCTCGCTCTTCTGCCTGTCAGCTCACGACCTGAAATCCTAAAATATAGCTGATGCTGCTATTAAACTGTCCACACCTGTCCACAGTGGTCACTGGTCCACCCCTCTCACATCCATTGAACTGTCGAGAATATCACAGTTCAGTGATGGGAATGTTGAGGATTTGTACGCAGGAATAATATATGCTGTAGTTCTGCCATGCTCTATCCTAAATTGCATAGAATACGCTAGAATAGTATTGTAAAGAATAGGATAGTTATTACATGTGCAATTCCTGTGTGTTTTGCACTACATACATTTTCTATGCCATCTTGACGAATTTCAAGGCAATGTGGACCCCAGCACCTCTGTCACTGTAACCCAGATGTAACATGTTTGTTCTCAAAATTCTCATGCACCATGAATGAAAATGTTCATTATAGAGTGCGTCAAAATCAAACTCTCAATTACGAGAATGTCTCTTGATATGGTTTCCATAGTTACAGGAAAGGAGGGGGGAGATAAGAAAGGATGAACCAGAGTCTCCAGTTTAGGGTTTTTCACGTCATGTTTTTTTTTAATTGTGCATGTGTCTGTAGCAGGTGCTCTATGTTTTTTCAACAACGTTAGCACAGTTCTGATTACACAACTCAAATCTATTGTTACTAGTAACTGACATTTATTTGGTGACATTTATTTCAGGAGTCTCTATTTTATGAGTGTAGCATGATGATTACACACTGCCTTTTCAGATGACTTCCTTGGGGTTCTTCTCAATCATAAAAAAAACTATATGAATGGAATGAGAGTTCAGCATTATCACATTATATAAACCCGTAATCAATAGCACGTTTTTGAAGTTCAACAGTTAGAAATGGTTGCCTTTTTTCCATCACTAGTTATGTCCCCATCTCTTCAATCAATTGAATTATGTTAGCTGGGAACAAAATCAGCGATGGCACAGATAAAAAGCCCTTCACCTGACAAGTTCAGATGCTAAAAACCCCAGGTTAATAATACATGTTTCTAAACTATGCCCTTGTCTATATAACAGTGAGGGACAACCGTGATTCAGGTAGTTCCTAATCATATTGGATTTGACTAATCTAAGATGATTGTGTTTCCTCTCCTTGAAGGGTCATTGTGCCATATTTCTGATGGGGTTGTAGCTCTCCACTCTACCTGATTCAAGGGAGAGATTCTAAAATTGAGAAACAATACCCTCTTGTGTTAATTGAGATAACTACAGTCTGAAATCACTCACTGGCGAAAACACATCGGAAAGTTAAAATAGTGATGTGTTCATGGGTTTCTCATAAGTATTCCACACTCAGTTCATCCATTTAGAAATAGACATTGTGTTGAGGTAACATTTACATATGATGTTATGAATCACTTAACTAAACAGCGCTAAATAAGTTGATTAACAATACCATTTTGGCAAAATATCTCACACAGTTTATAATACACACTTCACAGCTGAGTAGTGTGTTTTTTCAGACCTTAAAGTCAGCATTTTACGTTTGCTCAGTTCTTAAAGCATTGCACAGATGAATGACAGGCAATGACTACCAAAACTTGCTGATGAAAATAAATGGAAATTTGTAGTCCTCTGTTTTTTAGAGGAACTACAAAATGTATATCCTTAAGACTCAGCTCAGAAGTTTCACGTGTGGCTAACACTCATAGAATTGGAGTTATATACATGGGGATTATATCAGCATGTATAGTAACACATCACTCACCCTGGGAAGCTGGTTTCCAGCCTGTAGATGTACAGTGAGGTTCTTTTCCTCCAAGTCCTAGATTAATGTAATAAATTACTTCTGACTGTCAGTTTAATATTCATTATACATTCAAATGAAGATTATCCATTACATGTGTATCTCATGTCAACATGACTGTTCTAAGGCACAACACATCTGTCAAAAAGGATTCATTAAGGACATGTAAGAAGCTGTCAGAGTCTAAGAAATATTAACTGAACCGAGTTAAATGGTAAGAAAAAAAGTTCTGAACAAACAGAATCTAAGGTGTAGCACATCCTGACTGAAGACCATCTCTAATTGTCGAAATGAGACAGTTAATAATACAGCAATGATTCTTTGGCTGGAAGTATCAGACTGCATTGTGTCCAGCTAACAGTGAAGGAAAGTGTCAGACACATGCCCTTATCAGTTCTCCGTCCAACGGATACAGAATGGATAGCTGGGCTGAAAAAGTGATAAGGAGATGTGGTCAACAACATTACACACTAGCAAAACATTTGTAATGGAGAATGCACTGAAAACTGTGAACCCAAAACCCTATCAGACCTTAATCCCACTACAATTTTGACCTAGTCTTCACGTCATCAAAGCCAGGACCTCTTTTCATACAGCATTAGTCGTTGGAAAGTAAGTATAGGTAACAAAGTTGCAGTATAGTGGATTTTCATCTTGGCAAATCTCAAAAGAATCAACAAGTTTGAATTGCAGTTTTCATCTGGTACTGGATCTGTTATAGAAGTATCCTTTTAGTGCTCGTTCACATCCAATGGCAAAGTAACTTTGTGGACACACCCCACTGAAGAGTTTTATTTCACATTAGCCCCACCTTGCTTCTCTTGTATCCTGTCTCTTATTGGTCTATATTCAACGTTGGCATTTTTGGTCCAGTCACTGATCTGTGTTTGGACAGTCTTTTGGTGTTTGGCCAATGGTGTACAAGGGGAATTGGCCAGACCCCAGGAATGGATGGAGAATAGTATTTCCCCAGGTGTGGCTCAGCTGTGCATTCCAGTCCCACATACCTGTCAAATCTCCTACTGAACTCTGACACTCCTGTATATTTGAATGTATATGGCTTTGAGGCTTTCTTCAATATCTCATATAGTGTATTAGCAGTACTGTTTTGCAATCCGTTGTGCCTGTACTGTAGATACCTATGACACTGTTATTATAGATGAACAAACTATTAACTGTAGGGGCATCATTAATATGACCGATATGACTTTTTATAAATACACCTGTACGAAAAGTATAATGTTAATTCCATGCCTTCAAAGTCCCTTGGGACCTAAATCAGCAAATCCACAAAAAAGGCTACACACATTTCACAACTCAGATGGGAAGGTATTTTCTGTCCCCAACATGACCCCTCTGCAACACCCATGAAGCTGTCTGTTTTCCCATGCTCTGCAGTTAGTGTATGTGTGTGTGTGTGACAGAATGGTTAGAGTTCAGTTCTTAGTGGCAGCGGACACAATCATACATGACACAGAAGATACTGGTCATTTTACAGACATTGGTTAGAGCACTTCACAAATGTATTCACGACTTATCCAAATTATATTGAAGATTAAAAAATAACATATTTGATGTTCGGCGCGCAATGACATGCCCTGAGGCCATTTGCATGGTCTGGTAAATTGTCCTGATCATCTATCTAGTGACGCCTGCATGCCATTGTAAGGAAGCGGAGGAGTAGCAGCCCACTGTCTTTGTGTGCTTTGCTGCTGGTTATCTCAGCCCAGTTCCTCCCCTTGGTGTGAAAGTCCTCAGCTAAACAAACATAGCTGGCGCACTCTTGATCCAGTTCCGGATTTCTTCTCCACACCAGCCGCCAGCCGCAGTCACACGGATGAAGGGAGATCTGCTAAAGCATCTCCTCTGCAGTGCTGCACTCTCCTGTGGGATTAGCTCTGCTGCATTCCCACACTCAGCAGCACCCAGGACTCTGTCCACACGTTCAGTGTAGGAGTTAGGGGGTCTACACACACGCATACCACACACTCTGACAAATACACACACAGAGAAACACACGCACCCACGCATACACATATTTAACAATGCTTCAGTCAAAGTCTGAAGCATGTGATCATTTAGAATAGAAATCAGCAAATACAGTACATTAATAGGAAAAATGTTGTTGGTGTCTGAAAGGGTTCTGCTTGATTTTGACAATTGAGACTTTGTGCACTGTGATCAGGTTGCAAAAATGTGCTATTGTTATTTGTCACATTTAGAGGATAAACATCCCTTCCCATTCATGTATGCCAGAGGACTAAGGATCACATTATATGGGTAAAGTAGGGGTCAGTGCACACGTTATCAGAGAATGAATGGAAAAAACCAGAGTGCAACAAGTCTTCACATTTCCCCGACTATGGCATTTCAGGTTAACGTCTAGAATTTCACCTCTATATTGAGGTGAAGTGATATAACTATTTTGGAGTGGCAATATACAACAGACAGTGCACAGCACACTGACAAGACAGACAGGTATCGTATAAAATGTTTATCATACATAAAGGGACTTCAGTGCCAAAAATGAGGATGCAGCTATTGCAACTACCTGTTGCTGTTATCACTTTTCCAAAGACAAACAGATAAACTTCTTCACTCTGAGCCCAGGTATGATGGATCCAAACCCAGACTAACTAAAGCCATATTGGTGAAGAGAACAACCCAGCCCCCAGAGAGAGCCCAGGGCAATCCAGAGACCCCACAACTATCAGATCACATTGAATTATAATTGAATGATTGCCTTTTCACTAAGAGGTATTGACTTGTGTTGAGGCTTGATTAGGGTTTACTATGGCGCCCAGGTAATTCCCTCTATGGGTGCCATAAGAAAGAGAGGGAGTTGGAGTGAGAAAGAGGGAGAGAGTGAGAGAAGAGACAGAGGAGAGAGGGACAGAAAAGAGTCACAGAGGAGAGAGAGGGACAGAGAAAGAGAGAGGGAGCGAGAAGGTAATAAAGAAGAGGAGGGAGGGACAGGGCCTTGGCTGGAATGTGCTAGATGTGCCCATGAGGATTTCTAGGAAGTTTCGCTTAAAAACAACTTCATACTGAATGTACTGCAGATCTTCTCCAGCAGAGGGCATTGTTGATGGTTACAATTCTAGCAATGGGACATTATTTCTAAAGGGGATAAGAGGCATCATGAGGATGTCTTCCTCTATTTCAGGGACAAGGGCTTTTTTTCATTCACTGTGCTCCAACAAGAGACTGAAAGACAATAATTGATCATTTTCAGTGTTTGACTTTCAACTTTATTGACAGTCAATGTCCTTATATTGTGCTTGCATTAGTCAAAATGCCCAAAGAGAAGCAGTAGCCAATATGTGGTATGGTGTGGTTGTTGGTAGATGTTTTTTTATGACTGACAGTGAAAATTATGATACATAAAAGCATTTCACTGAAAACATTGTAGAGCATATTATCTTGCATTTGGCCCCAGGCACGGACTATGGTCTAGTGAGGCCCCTGGAAACAAATACAATTAATTAATACAATCAAGTCGAAGTATTTCATAGTACTTATACCTACTTTAACCGTAACCAAGTGGCGTCTCATTTCATAGGGCTATGTAGCTCTTGCCCCTCAGAGACAGAGTAAGACAGAGTATTGGGATTCGGCCTAATAGTTCGCTAGCTACCGCTTTATAACCCTTTCACAAATACCGCAAACAAATAACTCCTCAGAAAATACATTCTGTGCCACCCTAATAGTTAGACAGCTAAGTTTTAGGTCGTTAGCTAGTTAACTAGCTGGCTTTTTAGTGCAGCTAATTTGGTTATAAGGGTAGCTAGCATGCAGAAATGGTGTCTGTTAACAAGTTGAATCATACTGGAAGCTAGCTAGAGAAAATGGGCAACTACTTCAAATAAAGGGATAGCTAGTAGTCAAATAACGCAGTGGTTCCCAACCCTGGTCCTCAGGGACACCTGTCCTGAATGTTTTAGATGTTTCCCTGCTCCAACACACCTGATTCAATTTAATGGGTCGTTATCCAGCTTTGCAGAAGCCTGCTTATGACCATTCATTTGAATCAGGTGTGTTGGAGCAGGGAAACATCTAAAATATGCAGGACAGGGGGTCCCCGAGGACCACGGTTGGGAACCACTGAACGGCTTGCCATAATATGACACCACTTTAATATATCCTGGTATGTAGAATGAACTGAGTTGTTGGTGAATATTGTATCATGTCACAGCATATTGTAGCATACCAACCAGTGGCTCAGTTAGAGGCTCTCTGAGAGGTTCGTTTTAAGCATGCACTGTACCAAGAAGATCAGGTGTTATACTCGATGCATGCACCTAGGGGCATGGGGACCCTTGTGGTCAACTCACACTGTAAGCACCAAGAGGCCTGGGGCCCCTAGTGGTCAACTCATGTTTTAAGCACAGAGGGTCCTGGGGCACTTGTAGTGAAATCATGCTTAAAGCCCAAGGGGCCTAAGGACTCTAGTGGTGAGCCCATGTTTTAAACCCAAAGGGGTCTGGGGGGCCTCACATTATAAGCAGTGAGGAGGCTGGGGGGCCTATATGCACCCATGGGCCCAGTGGTCAGCTTGCTCTGTCCGCACTGAGGTTCAATGCGTAAAATTTCTTTCGAAAAGTCAAGAGGACCCCTAGCAGTCCGAGGCCCCAGGGCACTGGCCCCACTGGTCAGAACCATAATCCAGCCTTGTGTGGCACAGTTCAGCTTGATTCTGCTCCTAACAAGAAAATACAATTTAGTCCCAAAAGCATTTACATTTAGTCATTTATCAGACGCTCTTAACCAGAGCGACTTACAGTAAGTACAGGGACATTCTCCCCGAGGCAAGTAGGGTGAAGTGCCTTGCCCAAGGGCACAACGTCATCTGGCACGGTCAGGAATCGAACTGGCAACCTTCTGATTACTAGCCCGCTTCCCTAACCGCTCAGCCATCTGACTCCCTGATTTACAGTGCAGCATTCAGTTTGGGGTATTAAGGATTCTAGAAAAACATATCAAGCTAGTTGTTGGCCTAATCAATTTTTGACAACAGAGAGTGGAACTCCGTTGCTATGGACTTTTAAAATTTTTATTTACCATGCCCATGACAACACATTAACACTGCATTTAAATAGGACACAATGAAACAACCCTCGATAAGACTGGATTTATCTGATTGTTTTTTTGTTATACAAATAAAGTACCTTATGCATTGTTAAATTTAGATATATGTAGCTATAATAGCCAACAAAATAGAAAGAGTGCACAGTACATTTGCACTGTACCCTGTCTGCCATTCCCTGTATATCACTTCATTTAATTGCGTTCTGATTACTCAGTCTGCTCGCTAAAAGCAAAAGCACTTGTACTAAGACATGAGCTCGGTGACATTCTGTAAATTGAGTGGCATCCCATCTCTCCACTGACACTAATTGTGGTTGCGTGTGGAAGTAAAATGAAGAGGCTTTATTAATGATGAGTGGCATATAGAGAGAAATCATTCTTATGCATTACAATTGCTATTATCCCCAGCTCAGTTTCACTGGTACACACAGTGAAGATAGCTATCTATATTACCATGAATCATTGTTACGTACAGCATAAATTACTCAACTCAAGACATTATAGGTAAGTTGCCATTATGTAATGACCATTTTACCTATGAAAGGCTGCCTGGGTGTCATCCTGCCCCCACCTCTCATATGCAAAAATATGGAGTTGCTGGATGGGGTCTCTACTTGATGGCTCTCACACCTCATTGTGTAACTTACTGTAGCATAGTCATATGTTGATAAGTAAGGGTCAAGAAGTGGTCTGATTGTTTGTTCTTGTTTATAAAGGGAATTGTGAAGCATTGTTCTGTGGATTCTTGATCTCCTGAGACCTTCTCTTCAGCTCTGGCTTGTCTTTGTACTCATTCTCCTTGCTCATCTCTTGCTTTCTCTCTGATTTACAATAATCATGGTAGAGCAGGTAAGATTTAAAGCCTTCATTTTGGAACATGTTTGCCTTGTAATTGATTTCATTCATTTGCAATGTTATTAAATGTATATTTCATTTTAACCTTATTTTGACCATTCTTGCTCTGATTTGGGATCAGATGGCTGAGCGGTTAGGGAGTCGGGCTAGTAATCAGAAGGGGGAATGTCCCCTCGGGGGAATGTCCCTGTACTTACTGTAAGTCGCTCTGGATAAGAGCGTCTGCTAAATGCCTAAATGTAAATGTGATTTAACCCATAGAGCACTACCTCCAGGGCTCTGGCATAGGTCCATTTTGAAGGTAACCAGGCAATGGTCTGATAATGTAGGATTGGGGGTTGACAACGAGGTTGGTAATCTCAATTCCCCACGTGAGAACTAGATGTAATGTATATGGAGTGAAGATGGGGTTCGGAGACCACTTGTGTAAGGCCCGTGGAATCAATGAGATCAGTGAAGGCCTTACTTAAAGATCCTGTAAAGTAAATTCAATGTTTTGCTTCTAAGTACATTAGTTCCTGAAAGCATGTGCAAAGAGCTAAAACTTTGTCTCACTGAAATGTGGAGTTAGACCGAAGAACAGTTTCTCTTCCGTTTTCAGATCAGGTTTTAATGGGCGGAGCCAAAAAATGCCCTTTCTACGTCATTTCGCCCTATCTACGTCAGATCACTGAATGGCTCCTCCTGCTGTACTGTTATTGTAGCCTACATCAGCTAGCTAGCTAGCTTCAGGATGTCTCCCACCAACTGCAACTGCATCTTCCCTGGATGCAAGAACTTCAGCTGCGCTGCAACGCCATTTAAGTTCCCTATTCATAATGAAAGGAAAAATAGGTGGATAGATTTTGTGAAGAGCCACGCTGATGGAAAGCTTCGGATAAACTCCAACAGCCGCCTCTGCAGTGGATAAGAGAGTCTGCTAAATGACTAAATGCAGTGACCATTTCACAGCGGATAGTTTTAACATGGACCAGAGACAGACGGGGTTCGCGGACACACGGCTTCTCTTGTAGCGCGGAGCCGTACCGAGCATCGCCCTCCCGGCCGTTCCTCCTCCCGGTCGCACCTGGACAATCCACCGCTGCCAGCAGTTCATCACTCTGTTCTGTGTGCTTGTTATAATTATACTAGATAACTTTTCCAGAGGTATCTCTGCTATGAGTTAGTGCAATCCGCTAAATTGATATTAGGCTACTCGGTGTAGAATGATGGTATTCAGAATCAGAATCAGAAAGGGATTTATTCGCCATGAAAGTTTGCACAGACAAGGAATTTGCTTTGGCAGGAAGGTGCATACAATAAACATATGCCTAAAATTTACATATGTGGACTAACTATACTAACGGTACATAAACTAGCAGTACTAAGTGGGATTAGAATAGAATTAAATATACAATAGAATATAAGTTTCTGTAAATTACAATATAAAAATACAAAAATACAAATATTACAAAAAATACAAATGTACAAGATACCATGTTGAAATGCAGTGCAAAAAGCACTTGTATGCACTTGAGTGTTTTAAGCAAGAAGTCATTTGAGTCAGTGTGGTCCCTTGGCCTTGTTGAAGAGGCCAACAGCGGAAGGGAAGAAACTGTTTTTGTGGCGTGAGGTATTGGTCCTGATAGACCGCAGCCTTCTGCCGGAGGGGAGTGACTGAAACAGGGAGTGTCCAGGGTGGGAGGAGTCGGCCACAATCTTCCTCGCTCGCCTCAGGATCCTCGAGGTGTGCAGGTCCTCGAGGGTAGGCAGATTGCAGCCAATCACCTTCTCAGCAGTACGGATGATACGCTGCAGTCTGCTCTTGTCCTTGGCAGTGGCAGCAGCATACCAGACGGTGATGGAGGAGGTGAGGATGGACTCAATGATGGCTGAGTAGAAGTGCACCATCATTGTCTTTGGCAGGTTGAACTTCTTCAGCTGCCGAAGGAAGTACATCCTCTGTTGTGCTTTCTTGATGAGGGAGCTGATGTTCAGTTCCCACTTGAGGTCCTGGGAGAGGATAGTGCCCAGGAAGCGGAAGGACTCCACAGTGTTGACTGGGGAGTCACACAGGGTGATGGGGGTGAGTGGGGCTGTGTTCTTCCTGAAGTCCACAACCATCTCCACTGTCTTAAGAGCATTGAGCTCTAAGTTGTTCTGGCTGCACCAGGTTGGCCGCTTCCCACCTATAATCAGACTCGTCTCCACCAGAGATGAGCCCAATAAGGGTGGTGTCGTCCGCAAACTTCAGGAGTTTGACGGACGGATGACTGGAGGTGCAGCTGTTGGTGTACAGGGAGAAGAGCAAAGGAGAAAGGACGCAGCCCTGAGGTGATCCGATGCTGATGGACCGGGAGTCAGAGACTTGTGTTCCCAGCTTAACGCACTGCTTCCTGTCAGACAGGAAGTCTGTGATCCACCTGCAGGTGGAATCAGGCACGTTCAGCTGGGAGAGCTTGTCCTGAAGCAGGGCGGGGATGATGGTATTGAAGGCAGAGCTGAAGTCCACAAACAGGATCCTGGCATAGGATGCTGGGGAGTCCAGGTGCTGTAGGGTGAAGTGGAGGGCCATGTTAACTGCATCGTCCACAGACCTGTTGGCTCTGTAGGCAAACTGCAGGAGGTCCAGTAGAGGGTCAGTGATGGATTTAAGGTGTGCCAGCACCAGGCGCTCGAAAGACTTCATTACCACAGAGGTCAGGGCGACGGGTCTGTAGTCATTATGTCCTGTTGGCCTTGGCTTTTTGGGCACGGGGATGATGGTGGAGGACTTGAGACAGGCTGGCACATGGCATGTCTCAAGGGAGGTGTTAAAGATGTAGGTAAACACCGGAGACAGCTGGTCAGCGCAGTGCTTGAGGGTGGCTGGAGAGACAGAGTCCGGCCCAGCTGCTTTGCGGGGATTCTGCCTCTTGAAAAGTCTGTTAACTTCACCCTCCTGAATGGAGAGAGTCATCACTGTAGAGGGGGGAAGGTGGGAGGCCTCCTGGGTGGGAAGGGGTAGTTCAAGACTGTCCAATTGTCTTTCAAATCTGCAGTAGAACTCATTCAGGTCGTTGGCCAGGCGGGAGTCGTTAGTGGAGTGGGGGGCTCTGGGCTTGTAGTTGGTAATTTGCCTGAGCCCTCTCCAGACAGAAGCAGAGTTGTTTGCAGAGAATTGGTGTTTTAGCCTCTCTGAGTACAGTCGTTTAGCCTCCCTCACCGCCTTGCTAAACCTGTTCTTCGACTCCTCCTCTCTTTGTCCCCACTCCTAAACGCAGCCTCTTTCTCTGACCTCAACCTTCTGAGTTTAGCTGTAAACCAGGGTTTGTCGTTGTTGTAGCTTACCCTGGTGCGTGTTGGTATACAGCAGTCCTCACAGAAGCTGAAGTATGATGTCGCAGCCTCTGTGAGCTCATCCAGACTATTGGTAGCAGTCGTGAACATGTCCCAGTCAGTGCAGTCCAAGCACGCCCGCAGATCCTCCATTGCTTCACTGGTCCACTGTTTTGATGTCCTCACAGCAGGCTTACAGCGCTTTAGCTTCTGCCTGTATGCAGGAATCATGTGGACCATGGCGTGGTCAGAGTGACCCAGTGCTGCTCGGAGGACCGCATGGTATGCTTTGCTGATTGTAGAGTAGCAGTGATCCAAGGTGTTTCCTTCTCTGGTAGGGCATTTGATGAATTGTCTATATTTTGGGAGTTCTTGAGTGAGATTGCCTTTGGTAAAGTCGCCTAGCACAATAACCAAGGAATCCGGATTTTCATGCTCCACACTCGGTATCTGGCTGGCGAGCACACGTTGAGCCTCGTTGACGCTAGCCTGCGGAGGCATGTAGACGCCAACCAGAATGAATGATGCAAACTCTCGTGGCGAGTAAAAAGATCTACAGTTAATAAAAAATGATTCCAGATCAGGAGAACAGTGCTGCAGAATCACTGTCACATCTTCACACCAGCCACTGTTAATGTAAAAACAAATACCACCGCCTTTTGTTTTGCCAGAGAGCACAGGGTCACGATCCGCTCTCAGCAGTTTGAAACCTGCTAGCTGTAGCGCAGAGTCTGGGATCAGTTCACTCAGCCATGTCTCCATAAAGCACAAAACGGAAGATGAATGAAAGTCTCTGTTTTTCCACACCAGTAGCTGAAGTTCATCCAGTTTGTTGCTCAGTGAACGCACGTTGGAGAGAAATAATATTTTGGTGAAATGGTAGCTAATGTGTTAGAAGTAGCCTAGTTGTAGAGCTCACTGTCTGCTGTCTCTGGTGTCCATTTTACTGTTACAGCTCAGGGGAACATTAACAAATAAATAATAATGGTTTTGTTCGGCTTGACATAGCGTCTATAGACCCAGATAATATATTATCTGGGTCGGAGGTAGGCACTAGGCAGCGAGGGGCGGAGCTTCAGCTCCTTCAGGCGACACGCCCCCCCAGTCTCAAACAGAGAAGACTGCTGATTTTATTACGATTTCAGAATCAGAATTCGGTTTATTCGCCATGTATGTTATACAAACACAGAATTTACTGTGGCAGGCAGGTGCAAAACACTAAACATATACAGATCTTAAATTAAGTAAAAGTACAAAAGTTTAACTATTTCTAAGAACTAAACAATCTAAGAATACAACAATTTAAATATAAAATATATATAAAAATAAGAATAGATCAAAGCCTAATTTAACATACTTTTTTTTTTTCATTCGAGTTTGGATGGGTAGTTAATATTATTCTGTGGTGTGGTGAACTTGAAACTCGTTTTTAATTCAATTTTACAGGATCTTTAAGCCTTGTACTATGACAGCTCCCTCATCCACCGCTTCATCAAAATGAAACGACACGCCATGATTGACGTGAACAATAGGCTACGTAGGTCGAGGTCCTTTTTTATATGGAAGCAAATCGTTACCAAAATTCAAATGTATTAGGTTGAAATACTATCAAACTCTGTCTTGTGACTCCACTAATCAGCTAATACCAATCACCTGTGTGAGAGACTGAGTGGTGCGTGTCTGTCGTTGCCACTGTGATGCAGCTTTGATTGCTAACGCGCTGAGGGCAGAGCATAACAGAAATGTAGCTAGAATCCACACCTCACAAAGTTAACCTAGACGCAAAACTATACGTCCAATCCAAAAAATAAGGATATTTTCAGAGACCCAAGACTCTGCCGAAACCAGAGATGTCCTTTATATTTCTGTGCGGTCAGAAATACGACTCAACCGGCAGTTTGAAAATCTTGTTCTTTTTGCTTTCTCTGACGATTTTGTCACCAGATTTGCATTGGTCTCTATGGGGCGAGAGTTGGACTTTGTCTCGCTTTCGTGGGGCTCTGAACAAATGTGTACGTCTGTTGGATTCAACAGACAACTGTCTACGACCAGCACAAAATTAGCTATCTATTGATCCAAAAACGAAGCATGAAAAGCGAAAATTGTGGCAATGCTGGCAAACTAGAAATATTTTTTCAACGACATCCGAAGCTCAGGCCTCCACTCTTGGCGTTTCAGTCTGCACTCTAGGGTTTCACGTACACACCCATGTAAATCTTAGAAACGGATTGAAAAAGTCATGAAACATAATCAGTGATATTGAAAAAAGTTGAATAGATAGCCTATCAAAAAGCTGAATTATTTTAAAATAGTTTAGCGTTTTGTCAACATTTTAAAGTTTAAATGATGGCTCTAGCTGAAAGATTGATGAAGAAGAAGGATTTGGAAGTTGAAGAAGTTTAAAGAAGTTTGAGAGGATTTGAAAGAAAACTCCATTGGAAACCCATGTGAAAAATATTATGAATATTGATTTATATTAATTCAAGCATAAGAGGTACAAAGCTGAAAAGTCATAGCACCCATGGCCTGAAACTGCAGAATTTTTTGATAGCTGAACGGTTTTAATAGCTGAAGATTTGAAGGCGCTGAAAGGTGCCACGGAAGAAATAGAAGAAAAATAATAAGTTGATTAAAGATTCAAAGAATAATACTTGGAATGCTGAAGCAGCATTCCAACAATAAGTTGATTAAAGATTCAAAGAACAATACTTGGAATGCTGAAGCAGCATTCCAACAATGAAATAAAATATAAAGTGGCTATAGTACAAATAGGGCAACATAGTGCAATATGGCAAGGTGTCTTGTGCAGACAAAGTGATAAGTGGTCAAGTCAGTGTGAGTCCTTGGCCTTGTTGAAGAGGCCAGCAGCGGATGGGAAGAAACTGTTTGTGTGGCGTGAGGTTTTGGTCCTGATGGACCGCAGCCTTTTGCCGGAGGGGCATGGCTGAAACAGTGTGTCCAGGCTGGGAGGAGTCGGCCACAATCTTCCTTGCTCGCCTCAGGGTCCTCGAGGTGTGCAGGTCCTCGAGGGTAGGCAGATTGCAGCCGATCACCTTATCAGCAGTGCGGATGATACGCTGCAGTCTGCTCTTGTCCTTGGCAGTGGCAAAAGTGTACCAGATGGTGATGGAGGAGGTGAGAATGGACTCAATGATGGCTGTGTAGAAATGCACCATCATTGTCTTTGGCAGGATGAATTTCTTCAGCTGCCGTAGGAAGTACATACGGTGGCCCTGAAGTGTAAAACACAACGGCAAATAGGAAAACACAACGGTGAATAGGAAAACACAACGGCAAATAGGAAAACGCAACGGCAAATAGGAAAACACATCGGCGAATAGGAAAACACAACGGCAAATAGGAAAACACAACGGCAAATAGGAAAACACAATGGCAAATAGGAAAACAGGAAAACACAACGGCAAATAGGAAAACACAACGACATTAACTTCTGACGGAAAAGGTAGGGCCTATCTAGCAGAGGACGGACCCTCCTGATTGGACAGACGGACTGTCTGTCTTTTAACAGGAAATTAGTACTCTTTGACTAGCTTGCTAGACCTCATGCCTTCATTCTGCGCCGAAATTGATAAAGGATGTTTTGCAGTCATTGTGGGCAAAAGTCGTTGGCGAACCAGCCAAATTTTTGCAGTGGTTGTGGCAAGAGAATTGGAGAAAGTCTTGAACCAACATCTTTGGCTCAACCCACCGATGGACCAAGTTCAGGTAAATTAACGTAATCTTATTTGTAGCTAATGGTGGGTTTCCCTAGCCTGGTCCTATTTGCCATTTTGCTGATTTGCCATTTTATAAGAATGCGTGTTGTGCTTCCCTGTTGTATCACAGAATCCTCCATCCAACCCAACCCCAAGATTACGTTTCTGGAATACCGGAAGAAAAAAGCAGAAGAAAGGCAAACGTTTTCCTTTGGTAAAATGCGGGAAAAGAAAAAGAAAAACAGGAAAGTGCAGGTAAGAAAATGTGTTTTGATAGAGTGAGAGTGAATAATTATTCCAACTCAACTCTAGTGTTGCTGTCGAAATCTCATCATCATTTGAACCCTATATTTAAGCCCCCTAGTAGGGTCAATTTAATGGCAAACAATCTAGTTATGGTTGTATCAAGTCATGTTGGGAGATAAAATATGTAAATGTTTGAAATAGGTTTCTGTATTGTAGTCAATTCACTCAGAAACAAAATAGAATTCCCAGATTTTACTTATTGGACATTTTTTTCTACAGATTTATGATCATGAATATCAATTGTGGTGTTCTGTGGAAATAGTTTCTTTAATACCCGATCAAGCTTTGATTTATTTAAAGGTGACATGACATGAAAACTTCACTTTAGGAGGTTATTTAACATTAATGAGTTCCCCTAGCCTGCCTTTGGTCCCCCAGTGGCTAGAATTTTCGATAGGTGTAAACCAAGCACTGGGTGTTCTTCTCCGCCTTTGAGAAAATGAAGGCTCAATTGCTCTGTTTGAAAATCTCCTACTTGTGACGTCACAAGGAGGAAGGTTACCTCCCCTCTCTCTGCTTTTGCCCGCCCAGAGAATATGGCCCACCCATAAGAAACTGAGCTACGACCGTGCAAGTGTTTTTATCCTCGAGAGACATCATGGCTTGCAAACGAACGAAGCATTACATTTGCTCAGTTTGGATGTACAAAGGAAAACAAAAATCTTTTTACAGTTCCTTCATCCGAGCCTCTGAAGACCCAGTGTCTTAATTTGCATTTGTTTTGTATGTCTGCGCCAAACACTTCAACCACGACTGTTTCCTCAACTTGAGCTAATACAAAACTGGCCTTGCTGAAATTAAATTCTGGATCAGTACTAACTCTCCTTTGTCCAGCTACTAACCTCGGACAAGTAAGTTAACTAACGCTATATCATTTTGTAGCTTTACTGTATATGGTTACCTAGCTTGCTACCCTTAGAATGTGGCTGTCACATTAGCTCTGCAGCTAACAGCTGAGTTACTGGCGCTAATGGAAAGGTAGATAGCATCAAGTATGTGTGTGAATACACATGCTGTAACGTGAGTGTTGTACACTTCTTTGTTATTTGGATAACCGTTCTGCTGTTGGTGTTATGGCGCGCGCGATATCTGCCTTTCACCTCATTGAAATGACTGTGTGCCTCTGCAAACCAGGGTTATCAGATGAGAATGGGCAAATTAGAGGCATCTTACAGCAATGGGGTTACAGCCATTGCGATACATACATTGCAGAGCCATAGAAAAAGACAGTTGCGACACGCTTTGATCTCGCCGACACGTGATCACATGGTTCATGTAGCTTGCTGTAGTTCCCAAAAAAACCACAGCTGTCAACCGGTTTGAATCATAGAGTTAACCCTCGTGCTGCCTTCGGGTCACATGACCCAAAGGTTCATAACGAACCAGCGTTGTGTTTACCCAATTCAAAAACAAATTAAAATAATTTTCTTTTAACCATTCCAATGTGGGGGGTCTGAGACAGCCCGACAGTTAAAAGAAAATGCTTCACTTTGTTTTTGTATGAGGTAAATTTGTCGCAATACGACGGTGGGTCACAATGACTGATGGGTCAGAATGACCCGAAGATAACACAAGGGTTAATATAACTAGAGGAAGCAACTTTTGTCTTCCAAGATGGCGTCCCCATTCATTTCTATGAAAAGTACTCAGTAGCGCAGTGAGGCAAGCGAGAGTACGAAACTGGACCGCGCCATCTTTCCACTTCCGACTCTTCCGGTCTAGCTTTAAACAGTGGCTCTTTTTTTCCCTAGCTCCGAGACCTTTTTTATTTTTTTTTATTTTTTTTATTAGCAATTTCAACAATGTCAAATGCATTCGAGTTTACAAGATACATATAGTAAGAAAAACATCATTTACATTCAGAGTAAACATGTATCAATACAAATTAAAATAACAAAATAAAATTAACGCTAGGGGATATAAACCTTTACATAAATATATTTAAATTACTACAGTGTTTTAATGGCCTTTTGTTTAAGAGAATTTTTTATTGAAAAAATATACTGTCTGAGCTCTCCGTTCAAGGCAATAAAGCAAGGTTTTCTTTCCATGAATTTGCATCTATGAATATGATACTTGGCCATAATAATAATAATACGATTATATATATACACAGGTGTTTTTCCTGGAACCGTCAAAAAGCCCAAACAATACATCCTTCCAAAATAAACAAAAATCAGCCTCAATATTTTCAGTAATAAACTTACAAAGATTTTGCCAAAATTCTTTTACAATTGGACAATGCCAGAATAAATGCACAACCGTTTCTTCACATTCATTACAAAAAGTGCAAACAACATCAATGTCTTTCTTAAATCTTTTCTTAATATAGCTTTTTGCTGGATAACATTTATGGATAAGTTTAAATGAAATTTCCTTCACTTTATTTGTGACTAAATATACATTAGGTAAAAGCCAGACATTCTTCCAAACAATATCATTGACAAAACGATTCCAGTAAGGAATAACATAGGACACCGTAGTTATATCTCTCTAAAACAAAGTTCGAATAGATCTATTATTATTTCTACCAGTATTGGAAAAGCAGGTTTTGCCTATAGGGGAGTCTGTAACAAGATTATGCACAAGGGGACAATTTTGGAGAGTAACCCTTAGCTGAGATTTAAAAAGCATACAAATACCAGAAGGTATTGCACCAAAGACTTTTGCATAATCCCCAGGTGTCACTGGAATCCTGTATTTAGCAAGAAACTCCTCATAAGTGAAAGGACGACCCTTCTCATTAAATAATTGATCTACCAGCAAGATATTATTACAGACCCAATTTTCCAAAAAGAGAGATGTTTTTATATAAAATGTTCTTGTTATTCCAGATCAAATAGTTGTGAGGAGAAAAATTGTGTTTGTATATGAGAGACCAAGCCAAAAAAAAACTGTCGATGATACGCAGATAATTTCACAGGAATTTTGTCAATGTCATAGTCACAAGCAAGAAAAAAGTTTAAGCCACCAAGATTAGACAACACATGGAGAGGTAACATATTCCAAACTGAAGAGGGGTTTCCAAAAAACTGTTTCAGCCAATTTAACTTAAAAGTATTATTTAAAGTACCAAAATCCAATACATTTAGTCCACCATTTTCATAGGAATCCATAAGAACAGTCTTTCTTATATAATGTGTCTTATTTTTCCAGATGAAATTGAATATCATTTTGTCTATCTCCTTTAGTAGCTTATTATCCAGATGCAGGGCCAAAGCCGCATAAGTCAAACGAGAGAGACCCTCTGCCTTAGTAATCAACACTCTACCTCTCAATGATAAATCTCTTAATAGCCATTGATTAAATATTTTTGAGATTTAAGGACAGGAGAAAAATTGGAATGACTTCTCTTATGTTGGTCTTTGGTAACTACAATACCCAAATAGAGAACTTCATCTTTAATTGGAATATTGTAAAGAGAAGAGGAAGTGCACTCCTTAATAGACAGAAGTTCACACTTATTAACATTCAAATGTAGAACAGATGCCTCTGAAAATTCTTTAATTGCTTTTATAGCAACAGGAATTTGAAACTGATTCTTCAGAAATAATGTGGTATCGTCTGCCAGCTGTGTCAATAGTAATTCACTGCCAAGTAGAGAGATACCTTTCACAGCACTAGCTTTAATATGGTCAGCCAACAACTGAGCCACTAAAAGGAAGAGATAGGGGGAGGTAGGGCATTCCTGCCGTATACCTCTAGACACCTCGAATCTAGGGGATGTGCCGCCTGTTAACTGAATAGAACTATTACTATGCATATACAAAGTTTTAATAGCCATAGAAAAGTAATTACCAAATCCAAACTTTCTCAAAGAATGCTAAATAAACTGATGCTCCACAGTATCGAAGGCCTTGTAAAAATCCAGAAACAAAATAAAGCCATTATCATCAATCACATCTCAATAATCCAAAATGTCCAAAACCAGCCTAATATTATTTGTAATATGTCTTTTTGCCATGAAACCAGATTGTGTTTCATCAATAACAGAAGTCAACACCATCTTGAGTCTTTTAGCCAAAAGTATCGCTAGAATTTTATAATCATTATTAAGCAAGCAAATTGGGCGCCAGTTGTAAATTAGCAGTTTGTCTTTGTTGGGTTTGGGAATTAAAACAGTCACCCCTTGAGTCATAGTAGTTGGGAGGCAATTTTTCTTTAAGGATTCCGTAAAGACCTCCAATAAAAGTTGCTAGTTCATCGGCAAATGCCTTGTAAAATTCTGACGTCAGCCCGTCAGTACCAGGTGACTTGTTGTTTTTTTA
The DNA here is from genome assembly GCF_038355195.1 of Osmerus mordax. NCBI lineage: Eukaryota > Metazoa > Chordata > Actinopteri > Osmeriformes > Osmeridae > Osmerus > Osmerus mordax. The sequence continues at coordinate 12,257,239 of NC_090053.1, forward strand.
GTAGATTCAAATTATTCTTAATCTCCTGTACAGAGATAATCTTATCGCACATCTCCATTTGGCTCTTATCAATAGTTTTAACATTCAGAGAGTCCAGGTAATTATCCGCAGTTCTATGGCAAAACTTAGAGCTATATAATTTTTTATAAAAATTGTTACAATAATTGGATATCACTTTGAAGTCATCTGTAATAACCCCATCAATATTCAACTTATTAATACTCTGGTTATTGGAATGAGCTCTTTCCAAATTAAAGAAATAGTGGGAATTTTGTCATCTAATTTAGCTTGTAGATTAACTAACTCAATTTTTTCCTCGTCTAATACAGTATTTGGGCTTTTATTTGACAAAAAGGTATTCCTTGTTATTACCCTTAATTCTGCAGATCTTTGATATTTGGACTTCATAGAGCCATATTTTCTAAAAAAATACCCACCTCAAATTTAAATAGCTCCCAATTACTACTAAATCGTTCTTCTTCTTTAGCTTTTGACCAAAAATAAGAAATCTGATTTAAAACTCCTGTTCTAACATCATCAACTTGTAATAGTGAGCAATTGAGTTTCCAATACCTTGACTGAGCAGTCCCACTTTTCAAATTGGATAACTTTAAACAAAAACATATCGCCTTATGATCTGTAAGAGGAGTTGGGCATATATCCACCTCTATAGCATCTTTGTTAAGACTCCCAGAGATTAACCAAAAATCAATTATAGACTGACTCGAACCTGTACTATTACTCCACGTGAATGATTTATCATCAGGATATTTTTTTCTCCATATGTCTATGAGATCAAATCTATCCATAAAAGCTATGAGACTAGTATTGTTTCTATTTGGCTTACCAGGAGGCCATTTATCCATATGACAGTCTAAAATGTTGTTAAAGTCCCCTCCCAATAACAGAATGGCGCTAGGAAATTTAACCAACCATCTTCCAGAATATTCTCTAAGATACCAGTCAGGTCATCATTCTCCTTTTTTGTGTTATATCCATAGATATTGTAATTAATAAAAATCAACTCGTTGTGTTTAATCAATTGACATATAAAGTGTCCAGCTGGATCACATTTTGTAAGTAAAACCTCTCCACAAAACCTATTCTTTAAATGTAGCCACTCCCGCAGAACGTTCTGTACCATCAGAAAGCCATATGGAATTACCCCATTGAGATTTCCAAAAATTTACGTCATTTTGAAATAGAATGTGATTCTTGAAAGTAACAAAAATCTGTCTTGAACTGTTTAGCATATAAAAATAAAGCTTTACGCTTAACATTGTTACGCAAACCCCTAGCGTTAAGAGAAACAAAAGATAACGATAGCATATTGCTATAACTAGTAGTGAATAACTATGGATACTTGGATATGGATATCCGAGAACCGCTCGTTTAGTGATTGTAATTGAGCATTTCTGAAAATAAAACATTAAAAGTTGCTTCTATTATTTCACAATTAGAAGTAAATGAGGCTCAATATAGTCTAGAGTAAAAGAAACCTGAGTAACTTGAAAGTATATCACTTCTGCATACGCCTATACCTCAGACATTAATAGCCTATCATTTCATCCAGCACCAATATAGAAAGTAAATTGCACCAATATAGAAAGTAGACAAACAGCTGTATGCACCACCAGATAGATTCAACATTTCAATGAACCTGAGATATTGTAAGATACCCTACTCTACCTTATTATCTTAGTTTATGTCTATAACAATTTCTAAACCATTTACGAAACCTCTACCTCCCACGAAGTAGGCTGCTTTTCCATCTTCACGAGCCTTCTTTATCGCGGGCCACACACTCCCTTGCTCTGAAGGAAGTTGTTATTCTTTGCAGCCTTCCAAATTGCATCCCTGTGTCTCCGGGAGATAAATCTGATAATGATACCCCGGGGCTACGGGTCATCTTGTCGCTGTTTCCCTACACGATGTGCAACGTCAATGGCATCAGGAAGCTTCACCCTCTCCTCTGGTAGCACCTTTTGGCAGATATTGATCACCTCTGCCCGCACATTTTCCTTTTCCACTTCGGATACACCATAGAGCCTTAAATTCCACCGACGTCCATAACGCTCCAATTCCGACACTCGGTTCACACATTTCGTCGTAGTTTCCTCACTTCTCTCCACACGTTTTTCGATGGTGATAAACTTCTCATTCAAGTCCTTTATTTCGACACAGATGGATTCCACCATTTTTTTCAATTTTATCACTCCTAGAGTTGATGAGGTTAATCAGGGTGCGAACGGCGTCATCTGAGTTAAGCTCACTGCCCAATCCAACATGAGAGATGGTCGGTTTTTTAGCAATGGGTGGCTTACTTGGCGTTACCGGCAATGGAGGGAAATCTTCTTCGCTAACCCCTTGCACGTTACACTCCATTCCAACGACATAGTCATGATCGCTAGCAGGTGTGCAACTATTCGCTTCAATCTAGCTCGGAGACCTCGTCCACGCTTACAACTAGCTGTACACGTCATACTTTGCGACAACCAGTCGCGAGCATAGATTTATATGGTCGCGAGCGTGTGAGCTAAGGCATTGCAGTGGCAGAATGGGGTACAAGTCCGATAAGAATCAGAGACATGATGCAAACTTTACGGAAATGTATGCTGTCACTGTATAGTATTCCTTTCACTTGTTTTTTTAGAAATAGGCTATAGGGCTAAATATAGGTCTATTCTAGATGGAACTCATCACATATGTTGTTTTTATTCTTCGTGATTTGAGTATGATTTCCAACGCATTGTATCAGATTAAATAAACTGTTAACATGAACACTTAGCTCCGTCGTTGTTCTCGCCAGGCAAAGAAAGCTTAATAGTTATTTTTATAACAGAAATCTTCCATAATGCAGACTTACCATAGCTTACTGTCAACTTTATATTCAAACGAAATGCCACGAAAATCACACTGCCTTCAATTTAACATCAGTGTAGAAATGTGGCTTGTGTTTTATATGTTCAACCTACAAAACCAATTGGTTTTGTAGGGTTAACCCTAACCCAAACGCCTATTAATGGATATAACGTGATCTAACAAGACTTGGTAATAATGTAATAAATTGAGAAGTGTGTCTAAAATATAATCTACTTTATTGAACGTGCCTTTGAAAGGGGGAATATTAACAGAACTATATACAAGACGTTTCCATCAGATATAAGTGGGGGTGAAACAGAGTCACTGAGGACCTTCATTGTCCCACAAAAGCAGTCTGGCTTTGACACGATCAAAAAAAGAATAATGAGTGTGTTTAACAAAAGCTTCTGAAGGCAAGACTAATATTATTTAAATATATATATATATCATTTCCTATTGTGGTTATCAGTTAAAGTACTATTAATCTTCATCTTTTCTCCAGATAGACATGTCAACAATCTATGCTCACGCTTAACATAATATAATATTTGCCATGATGTCATGAACGTTTTTAGGAAAAATCAAATATATTTTAAAATAACGGGAATAAACTATATTAACAACATTTCATGTATGTGTGACAACCATTTGCTAAACTTGCTACAACAGGGCAGGCAACTCAAGCCATTTCTTTCAGCTCCAGGTAAATCGGCTATCGGCCAATGTGAACTTTTGTGCTCGTGCCCTGTTAGTATCCGCGAGCACATTTGCAGGCAACTTTTATTGACGTAATCAAATAAATGGGGTGCTAGTTTACCCATTTCGGATTGGTTTCAAAGTTAGCAAAAATCAGGAAAAATTCTTCTATGAAAAAGCTAGTAGTATGAGCCAGGAAAAATTATTTTCCTGGGAGAATTATTGGGGGAGATAGTTTTGTAAATGTTGACTGGAGTTAATAGAATAAAAACGACCGGAAGAGTCGGAAGTCAAACACGAAATGCAATACCACCTACATCCACCGTTAGACCTACAGTCTAGCTCTAACTGCGTTTCGAATCAAACGATCTTACGATAAACTTTATCTAAAGCTAGCTATATGAAATACTACTAATAACAATTGATATGTGGTGGTAAAAATATGAAAAAAGTAAGGATTTTCATCAATTTACCAGCTAACTTGCTTCGGAGACACTGAAAATGAATGGGGTTGAACGGTCGAAAATGCAATGTTTGTAACTACAGGTCGCATGTGACACTCTTTACTTCCGCATTCCTCGATTACAATGGGAGTCTATGGAAGTGTTGCAACTCTCTTTTTCTATGGCTCTGATCCATTGTAAACATTAGCGCATGGTGCCGCCCCTCCGCTCCTCATTAGCATTTAAAGCTACAGACACCAAAACAGCGCGTTCTGAGGAAAGCTCCTTGTGGGACTGCTAGTAGTGGCTGTAATTCTGCACCAATTTCGGGAAAGAGACTAATGAGACCAATTTCGGGAAAGAGACTAATGATACAGTATTAGGGGACCACTAAGGCCCATATAAAAGCATCCAAGCATCAGGTGGCTGAGCGGTTAGGGAACCGGGCTAGTAATCTGAAGGTTGCCAGTTCGATTCCCGTTCGATTCCCAGTTCGATTCCCGTCCGTGCCAAATGACGTTGTGTCCTTGGGCAAGGCACTTCACCCTACTTGCCTCGGGGGAATGTCCCTGTACTTACTGTAAGTCGCTCTGGATAAGAGCGTCTGCTAAAAAAAATGACTAAATGTAAATCCAAAAACAGCATGTCATGTCACCTTTAATTATAAAAGTGCCTTCCATAACTGCTGTTTACTAGGATTTGAAGGAAGGATTGGGGTTGCTCTGGTTTGAGTCACATTTTGAGTGAAAGATCTATTTTGGGTCTATGTGTAACATTTGCCAACAGAGAAACACCAACTTTTGAATTAAGCACTGTTCTTTAAACCAGGTGAAGAGACTCCCTACCAGTTCCTGTGTTTTGTATTGCAGATTAATCTTGGCTTGATGACTGCTCAGACGGGTGGTTTAAAGCCAGTTGGAGGAAAAACCATTCCCTTATCAACCGACTCTGACATCACCGCTCAAAGTCTTCTTCATCAGAGTGTGAAAAAAAGGAGGGACTTCAACCAAAACTTGGATGAAGGAGCCTTCATCCTTCTGTATCCAGATGGATCTGAAGTAATCAATACCCCTGGGACACAACAACATTTTATTGTAGAGGAGTATAAGGCAGAATTAGGCTAATCATATCGAAGGATCACAATTTTTATCTGCTCAAAGAAGGACTTTGAAAAAGGTAAGTTTTCATGTTTTGCCATAGCCATTTACTTCTGTGGCTAGATGTTTCACCTTTGAGAGATAAATACGTTTAAAAATAGCCCCCCATGGTGTTTTCTGCATTCATGTTAAAATTACTGTAAGCCCCTTGGAGTTGTAGATGCATAAAAACCAATCTGTGAACTTTTCCCCCCCATTGTCAGACCATGTGCCAAACCAGCTTTCTATTCACCACTTTCTTCTGGAGTTAACTTATTTTTAAATGTTTGTCTTTGACTGACTGACACCAATCAAGCTAATTTTAGTTGTTTTGTTTTTTGCAGTTGAAGTGTCAGACGTTTCTGACTCTGATACAGAGATTGTGATAAAAAGACCCCCCACAAAGTTTGACCTAGCTGACACGCTGGTGAGTGCAATGTAAAGCATATTTGGGTGTTTTTTTTAATGGAAATGTTGTTTTTGTTTGCTGTGTTAAGTATTGATCAACCTCCATTGTCTTTTTAATGCTTTACTACAGCCATGTGAACCTCTGCATGAAAGCAGTCCAATACAGACGAATACAGAGGATATCGGTCCAAGTACCTTTGGATGTCCTGGAAAGGCAAGAACTTATTACAGGTTTGGTTTGGGGTATTTTGTTTTAAATAGTTTACAATATTAAATATTAACACTCTTGAATACTGATAAGAAGACACACGGTATGTTTTCTTAATATTGTATTTTGTGTATATATTTTCTTTTTGTAGCAACTACACAGACCTGTATGCGCTTATCGTCATTGATGACGATGATGATGAAGTTCTAACTGTCAAAGAAACAAATGAGGCATCTTCTCAAGAACCTATGTGAGTCATGAGTGCATTATTAGAGTATTATCCATCATCCTGTCTCTTTGTAGAATGGACTTGCACAAAGTACGATTAGTCATTCAACGAATAAACATCACTGTATTAAGAAGAGTGAAATGCCAATTTCAGTTACTGTGGCAAGAAAAACTAGGCCCAGTAGATAGAAGTCTTTTTGTAAGGAATTCCATTTGAATGTATTAAATGTAGCTTATTGTTTTACTAACTGCCTAGAGTGTGTCCTAAGGAGTCAAAATCAAGTGTTATGAGTACAATTTATGAATATTGAATGGAAGGAATGCTTGATCCCATTTGTGTTCAGATAATAAGCTACAAAATTATGCTTGGAGCATCTTTCTTTTCAAACACAATGTAAATGTTATACTTTTTGTTCTAGGCATACAAGTGCACCTGAATTAATTGCAAATGTTGCGCTTCCCATTAACCACAAGAAAGTCAGCAGATTCAACGTGTCCGGATCTAATGTATGGGATGGTGCTGTCAGAGGTTTTCAGCGTTGCACGTACTCCGAGGAGAATGACATGTTTGTTAAGTTTACCGATGATGCTGGCTCCCCTGAAGAAGGCCTAGATACTGGTGGACCGAGGCGGGAATTCCTCACGCTTGTGATGAATGATCTGAAGCATCGTGCCATCTTTGACGGACCTCCAGAAAGCCGTTACCTGGTGTACAACTCTACAGGTGTCTTTTTTTCTTCATGGCAGTTTCTGTAACAAGTGTTAATATATTATTATGAAAGTATTATTTTTGGAAAGTCCAACTTTCTTCCAAATTTAAGCACTTTAAAATAAGTGTTGACACTGTACACAACCCCTTTAGTCTTGTGAAACAGAAAGTTGCTATTAACAGATAAAGATGGCCATTAACTGTCATTTTTCTGTACTCTGCATGACAGCTGTCAGGGAAAATTAATATGTCCTGGCAGGAAAGATCATTGCTGTGTCTATAGTACATGGGGGACCAGCACCACATTTCCTGTCAAAGTACCTTGTTAACCACATTGTAGGGAATCCCAGTTTCGGTGCCACTGTGGAAGATATTACAGATGAGGAGATAGGGAGAGTTGATGTATGAGTATGAAGTGACCTTGATTCAAGTAGTGGGTTTACTAAGAGAGCACATTATTTCAGAGTAAGGTCATAGTGAAATTAACAGACCAGAAGTTTCAGATCTCCCCTTCTATCAGTAAGACAACATTTAAGTAAAAATTAATTAGATCCCTGTTTTGTTTGTGGTTTACCATTTGACTTATGGGTTCTGCTAAGTCTTACAAAGTCTTTTTAATAGGTCCAGGATGCAGAATCTGTGGAATCTCTGCAAAATTTACTTTTGCAAAACAGCTCCATGTTCCAGACTGCTGGATGCTTCCTACATGTGAAGACTTCTGAGGACAAGCAAACGCTTGTGGAGGAATACCTCAGATGGTATATTTTACACAGAAACCAGAGTGTTATTCAAAGGTAATAGTTCTAAAGACTCATTCTCTGCCTCCATTCATCAAACATATTTCAATCTCTTGTTTAACAACCACATAATTTCCAGTCCCATGATTTATCACTTGCTTTAAAAGTGGCTACAGATAAGATTGTGTGACATGAAAGCCTGTGTAGACCACACCTCAGTCCAGCAAGAACTAATGGTCGGCAGAAGGAAGGCATAGCACTTGGATTTTGGTCAGATTTTCTTCTTGATTGTGAAGGTTTGTTATGGCTTTTTATATGATGTTTGTAAAAAGTGAAAACCTTTTGTTTTCAGTGTTAACTTAATTTACCTGTTAGATGATAAAGACTCTAAAACAATGTTGACTTTTCCCTTTCAGAAAAAGCGACTGCTGTGTGACTACTGCTTGGAGGATGTACTGATGTTTGCTACAGGGCTCGCATCACTTCCACCTGTTGGAGTAACACCACTACCATGCATCGAGTGCGTAACAAACTCGCCATTCCCTATGTCAAACACCTGTGCAAATACGCTAATGCTCCCTCTCCTTGAGACCTACAGTGTCTTTAAGACAAACATGGAGTTTGGCTTACAGAATTCTCCAGGCTTTGGGTGCATTTAACGCTGTGCCAAGTCTATTTTTGTCCAGTTTTAAAACATGCAGTTTATAAAGCATAAAAGAGTGCATGCTCAGTTCAGTTAAAAGTATTTTAATGATTATTATTGCTGTTCATTACTTGATTGAATGACAAATCACCGAAAAAATAAGCACAGGTCACATTACCAGTAACAGTAAAATTGTACTCGCTAAAATGTATGTAGTTTCACGTTTGAAACGGTGTATAAGATGTTGTGCTTGTAAACAACACCTCTTGAAAATAACCTGATAATCAATAAACAGCTAAGCCACATTTGAGAATGTTTTCCTTAACATCTGGCCTTTAAGAGTGGGCTGCAGTAGACCATATTTATAGGTCAGCTATTTATTTCAAGGTGACATATAGTTCTGAGGCTGACTCCCAATCATGTGGCTGCTGTAATCCATTTTGTTCAACAGTCTGTTGAAGATAATCCTGGATGTCTGGATCACTGCATGAATGAATAGTTTGCATTGACTCGGGAAATGTATCCAGTTCCCTGTCTTCAATGGGCAATCCACAGTCCCTTGAACCGAACCTGCATAGTGACACAATAATTAATCATAAAGGGAAAACATGCCTAAATACAAATGTATTTCCAATGTGTGTGGTGCAATTTATGCTTTAATACAAATTATATTGTTGTAAGAATGGAAATAGTTGATTGATATGGAGTTACCTGTGAGGCAAGAGATAGAATTTGTCTAGAATTCCCCCAGGACATGATGCAAGTTTGGAGGGTCTAATCCTGTGCTTATTCCAGAGGTCCGTGCACTCATCCAGGTCTTTTTGCAGAACATCACTGAAGCAGAATCTCAGTAAGTCCTGATGTTCATGGCTGCCATTAAAGTGTCTAGAGTCTCTCAGGTCTCCAAACAGGTCCATCCAAAATTGAGCCCTAGGAAATAGGAATACAACTCAAAGTTAAGCTACTTATTTTACACAAGAGGAAATTATTATAACTATTGAATAACTACAAGTAGGCTACTACAAAAAACAATGTTGCTGCTGCCAATATCCCCTGGCCCCTCAATAATGTATGAGTGGATGGCCACCCAGTCTGTTTTACCTGCTGAAATACATTTTTATTTGACTAAAGTCACTTTATTATGGCAGATGAATACTTTTGCTGTAACACAATTAAATGTATATGCGGCCGGAGCCGTAACAGTGGATTATTTACCTTCCTTTTCTCCACATGGACCACCACGCCTCGATACGTTGATTCCCAACCGATGATCCTTAGTTGTGGCTTAAGGAGCCTGCATAGTAGTCTGTATGCTCGTGTCTGAGGGTACGCTGTATTGCAGCCATGGTTCCATTTTCGGTACCATGGTCTGTCCTCAGTCTCATTGGGACCACACCAACACTCTTGACACAATTGATATAGTTGTGGGCGATGACCGATGGGTTGTTGTGGGTAGCCCCACAAACAAGCCACATGATCCTTATTGAAAACCCGTCTATACATCCTGAGAGGGCCAAGCCAAAGGGTTTCAGCTTATCGTAGCCATCTACATGCCAGATGTAGTTTGGACCCATGGAGTGATACGTACGCTTCACAAACCTCCGGCGTGTTTTCGCATCCGTTCCTTGTGGATTTAGTTGCTTCAGCAATCTCATCACTGTGTGTCGTTTAACACGTAGCTTGTGTTTTTGCTGAAGTATCTGCCACATAGTCCGACAGCCGAATAGTTGCCCTGGTCCACGCAGCTCTGTAAGGATGGCACGTCCCACCTCATTCAGTTGTGAATCGTTTTTCCTTCTGTACAACCCTTCTTTTCTCAAACGTGACTTCAAAGTGCGTATACTCATCTTGATGTTGTGGTTGGTTGACAACATATCAACCATAACGTCGTAGGTATGCCCTGCATCAAAATAATTCTTTAAAATACTAGTACTCATGTTTTCAAAATAGACGCTTTTCCGTTTTTTAACCTCTCCTTCCTGTTCAAAGACAGACTGTCCAATCAGGAGGGTCCGTCCTCTGCTAGATAGGCCCTACCTTTTCCGTCAGAAGTTAATGTCGTTGTGTTTCCTATTTGCCGTTGTGTTTTCCTATTCACCGTTGTGTTTTCCTATTCGCCGTTGTGTTTTCCTATTCACCGTTATGTTTTCCTATTCGCCGTTGTGTTTTCCTATTTGCCGTTGTGTTTTCCTATTTGCCGTTGTGTTTTCCTATTCGCCGTTGTGTTTTCCTATTTGCCGTTGTGTTTTGCACTTCAGGGCCACCATAAGTACATCCTCTGTTGTGCTTTCTTGCTGAGGGAGCTGATGTTCAGTTCCCACTTGAGGTCCTGGGAGAGGATAGTGCCCAGGAAGCGGAAGGACTCCACAGTATTGACTGAGGAGTCGCACAGGGTGATGCAGGTGACTGTCTTAAGCATTGAGCATGTTAGAGCATTGAGCTCTAACATAACGCTTTAACATTTATAAAATTAAATAAGATACCCTTTTCATCACTCTTTTTTCTCCTTTTTCAACCGCAAGAAAATATTGCAATGCATAACAATGACAGATTTACTTGTAACACTGTCTCACCATTTTGGTTTCAAAGCAACACTTTTTTTCACCTTCATACTGCTGACATACTTTTGTCTGCTATGATATTGATAACTGTTATGCAATATACTCTTCATCACTATATTTGCTCATTTTTCTAACTTCAAACTTTTTCTGTTTCTCAGTCTTTCATTCTTTAATACTTTTAACCCTTTTAATTGTATGAAAATAAATAAGATACTCTTTTCATCACTCTTTTTTCAACAGTAAGAAAATATCGCAATGCATAACAATGACAGATATACTTTTAATACTTTTTCTCACCATTTTGTTTTTAAAACACATACCTCTTTTAAAATCTTTGTAAAACCTTCATAATTCAAGCCATCAAAACAAAATTGTTTCAACTGCATTCAGCAAACACGCACATTTTTTTCAGGAAATTTACCTTTCTAGTTTATTTTTGCCCCCCTAAGGATCCGTCAATATTTGGACTACATAGACAACGTCGGTGTCAAAAGTTTCGTCTTGGTAGCGATTGAGTTGCTTGTATTTTTATTTACGTTCCGTTGCACGGTTTAAGTTGAAATTAAGTTTTTGTGGCGAAAAGTGAAGCAAACGGTGGCTAACTTGCTAGCCACAGTCACTGACATTACTAACGTCACGAAAACACGTGTGACTACCAGAACAGCAGAAGCAGAACGGATGCAATGGATAATTACTGAAGCCAGTTTAATTGTTCAAGATGACTTAACCTTAGGTAAGGGTAGAGATCTAATTTGGAATCTAATATTTTCATGTAGAAGCCCATCTTCTTCCACCAACTGCATCAGGACGAGGGGCTGGATGGATTCGCTGCAGTGTGAAATCAGCCATATCCTACCTCATGGACTTTGTGCAAGTATGTTTGTGTCTTATGACTTTTTGGTTGCATCACTGTTCACTGAACCTCCTGATGTTGTGCTGTGGCCTCGTCCCCATGCTGGTTTACTAATGTAGTATTTCAAACGTTTTGTGTTACAGTCTGGAACGAGCATCTCATCATTGCTTGAGAATCCTGATTCATCGAGGGCCCACCAGCCTTGCATCGTGTGCATTGGACACCCAAGTGGAGCTGCCCAGCATTATCTCATCGTCGCAAGAAGTGACAAGATTGCTGTGCCACTTGGAGATGAAGGGCTGACCTGCGCAATTGACAAGCTCTTCAAGATGTATTGGGTTTGCAATCTTAAGTACCCTGTCCAAATGCAGTCTGTCTTTTCCTTCCTGGAGCATATTTATGAAATACCCATTTCTGTTCAAAGTTGTTGAGCTTATCTCCAAGCTCCAGGCAATATCATAAGTAAGCCATGTATGTGTGCCCAAGGTGCAAGCGTGTCATTGGAGGAGAAGTCAGGAAGCTTATCCGGCATCTTAGAACCTTTGATGCTTTATCAGATTCCCAAGACTTTCAAATTGTATGTTGCCAGAACAACCGCCAAAGAACATATCACAATCTAAACTCCTATACAAAACATCTTAAGAAAGACCATTCAAAAATTATATCAAATGAACAAATTGACTATGTCCCAGGACACTTGGAATGTTGTAATATGTTGAATGAGGATGACATTGATAATGAACCAATTCCAGTAGGAGCCACAGTAGATCTCAAAATTGAAAATATGACAGTGGATTCAGCAACTCTTAATGATTGAGCATCTGCATTTGTAGCCCAAATGTATTCTTCACCTAATACAACTCTCACTGATGTGCAGAAGAGCGTTACATGTGCCAAAGAAGTCCTAGACCGAACTATAGACATAGTTGAAGAGAAAATGCTCTCCTTTATAGATACCCATTCCATACCTCATGATGACGATGCTTTTACAACTTTGATGCAAGAATTGGACAATGGGAGGAAAATGTTTGAGGATGTTGACACTCCCTATAAAATGAGCAAATATTTCTCTGATAAAAAGTGTCTTGTGAAACCAACAGACATATTCTTGGGGCATAGGGCAGATACTGCTAGAAAGAATGGACAAATGACACAAGTGCTGATCTCAGACACATGTCAGTATATTCCTATTATTGACACCATCAGATTTCTTTTTAGCAGTGAGAAAATGCAGAGCCTTTACCTGGAGTCTAATAAAAGTATAGATGGTAAAATGCGAGACTATAGCGATGGTGCACAGTTTGCTATTCATCCTCTGTACAGTAGATATCCAGATGCCTTACTGATGCAACTTTATTTTGATGATGTAGAGACCACTAATCCGTTGGGTTTTAAAACCAAAATACACAAAATGGGAGCTGTGTATTTTTCCTTCAGGAATTTGCCTGCAGAGTACAACTCATCTCTGGCAAACATTCATTTGTGTCTACTTTTTAACTCTATAGACAAAGAAACCTATGGCTTTACAAAAATACTACAGCCGTTGTTAGAAGACATTAAATATCTGGAAAGTCATGGTATTGCAGTTGACATCAAAGGTCAAACCCATTTGCTTTATGGTACCATTTGCCTTTTGACAGCTGACAACCTTGCTTGTCATTCTTTTTGTGGGTATTTGGAGAGTTTCTCAGCTAATGTGTTTTTGTCACTTCTGTTTATCTGACAAAGAAAATGTTCAACATGTTTTTGATGAAGATGAGTTTGAAAAGCGTACTAAAGACAATTATCAACAATATGACTGAACGATTCCACTTCCACAGGCATCAAGCAGGACTCTTGTTTGAATACACTTAAATACTTCCATGTAACAGAGGGTGTTTGTGTAAACATCATGCATGATGTATTAGAAGGTGTTGCTGCTTTGAAAGTCATGCTTTTGCTGCGACAGTTAATATATGAAGATAATCTGTTTACATTGGAGCAGCTTAACAATAGAATATCAAGCTTTGATTACGGTTACATGAATGAAAAGAACAAGCCATCTGTAATTCTGAATCTTAGAACAAACTAGAAAATGCATTTCCTGTTAAAAATACAGAAATGAGAAAAGCCGAAAATAATTTCAAAAATTGCTGAAAATAGAGAAATCCGAAAATGTACCAGCAAGACGAAAAACTGAAATGAATTTAAAAAATGCTCATAATACAGAAATGACAAAGTACCAGAAAGCGCAAAAATGAAATTAAGTTAAATTGCTGAAAATATTGAATATTCCAATGGCTTTGCTGAATAAGTGTTAATGCCAAAAAGTCAAGACGAGCACAGCAGGAAAACATAAAAGTGGCAGTGTGGAAGATGAACTGCAGCATTTAACAAAGCTAAGAGCTGAAATACAATGCAAAAGAAGCCAAAAGCTGCACTATTAAACTGTAGAAGTACTTGAAGAAGCAGTAAACATATTATAATACATCATATAATATTAGTTTTAGTAGCTGAAATTATAGCTGGGATAGTAATAGCAGTAGCAGATACAGTATCAATGGCATACTAGAATAAAACAGTTCCATTAGCAATAGTAGTAAAAGAGATATTAGTAGCATCTGCAGAATTAGTAGTTGTAGTAGTGGCATAAGATATATCAGCAGGTGCAGTAGTTGTAGCAGCACTAGTAGTTGTGTAGTAGTGCTCTTAGTCTTTTAATTAGACGAGTTGACTGAATAGCTGTCTTGTGACTCCACTAATCAGCTAATACCAATCACCTGTGTAAGAGACTTAGTGGCGCGTGTCTGTGTGGTTGCCACGGTGATGGTGCAGCTATGATTGCTAACGCAATGTTAAATGGTGTATGTAGCTGAAAGATTGAGGAAGAACAAGGATTTGAAAGTTTAAGAAGTTTAAGAGGATTGAGAGGATTGAGAGGATTTGAAAAAAAAAACAATTGGAAAACCATGTAAAGAAATTATGAATATTGATTTATATTAATTCAAACATAATAGGTAGAAAGCTGAAAAGTTATAGCAGTCATAGCCTGAAACTGCTGAATTTGTTGATAGCTGAACGGTTTTAATAGCTGAAGATTTGAAGGAGTTGAAAGGTGTCACGGAAGAAATAGAATAATATTAATATGAAGAATATGAAGAAGTTGAATAAAGATTCAAAGAACAATACTTGGAATGCTGAAGCAGCATTCCAACAATAAATATTTGAAGAACAATACTTGGAATGCTGAAGCAGCATTCCAACAATGAAAATGCTGTCAGGCAGACAGCCAGCCAAATGTTGTGTCTCTTACTCTTTTTGCCACTATTTATAGGAGACCTAGTTAGTAGGCAGAGTTCGCATTGGAAACGTTTTTTTTCTTCTGAGAGAAATATGCAGTATAATATTTGCACCTGTAGTCACAAACGGACTAGGTGTGTTTTTGAAGCAGTTGATTATAGACCATCATAACATATTTAAGACACTCTACCCAGACAGGCGACTTATCCCTAAGCACCATTTCATGATTCACTATGGTAGAGTGATTGTAATGTTTGGACCGCTTGTCAAGATATGGTGCATGAGGTTTGAAAGTAAACATTGTCCAGTGAAACGTCAGGCTCATGTAGTTTGTAACTTTAAAAACATATCCAAAACACTGGCTTACAAGAACCAAATACAGAGTACGTACAGCTGGAAATTTGGGAAGCCACTTGAGAGAGAAATATCAGTTCCAAATGCTTTTCCTGTCATTGTAGGCTCTTTAGAACTCGGTGAGCTGCTCCTTGAAAAACTGCATACAAAGGATGAAAATCTTGGAATTTTAGGCACGGTTCATGTTGCACACACAGTTAGTGTGTTTGGTCAGACATATAGAACAACCAGTGTAGTCCCCCTTTAATATGATACAAGAGGTGAATGCCAGTTTGGTGAAATAATTCACATCCTTTTTGGGGGGCATATTGTCAGTTAGCAGATGATACTGTTTGAATCGCGTCGTTGTTAGATAAGCTTCAAAGGGGGTTCTAAAGAATATATTGTGCTTAGTAAAGTTATGCATTGTGCTTATTAAAGTTCTGTCTTATGAACTTAGAAGTGTGCTCAGGCTTAAACATTGGGTCTCACACTGAGTGTGGGAAGCAGGCTGTTCTTTGTGTCTCTATCTCTACATTTTCAGAAACAACCTTGAAACCGGGTGGAGATGGCACCCGAGCAGGTGGGACGCGTAGGCAAGAACAACTCCCTGATGCACGAGAGAACAAGCTCAACCCTTTTTTGATACT
The DNA here is from genome assembly GCF_038355195.1 of Osmerus mordax. NCBI lineage: Eukaryota > Metazoa > Chordata > Actinopteri > Osmeriformes > Osmeridae > Osmerus > Osmerus mordax. The sequence continues at coordinate 12,272,985 of NC_090053.1, forward strand.
TGTGTTTCAATTGCATTGTATATGATATGCTGGGGCAGGGAAAGATAGCCAGTTGGACTTTGTGAACCAGCCCAAACTCTGTTGCGGATAGGGAAACGTAGACAACCCCAGAGCTCTGTACTTGTTGATTTCCAACTGCTGCATTAAAGCTGATATTATCGGACCTCTGCGACTCCAGACCACTCTTTCTAGAACACAGACTTGTGTCATTGAATACCATCATTACATATTGGAATAGACACAAAGATTTTGAATCCTTCAGTTCTTTATTAATGAATGAATGCAATAGGCTAAATGCCTGAAAATACCACGAGAAGGTAAAAACTTAACAGGACGTTTAAATCACAGAGATTAGACATTTTTACACGGTCTGCCAAATGTATTTGTTTTGATCCATCGATTAGGCTGCTATATAGCCGATCCCCATTTCCTCTCCCAATTGTACCCTCTCTAGTTTACTGATGAAATACTGGCTGTAAAAAATATGATATTTAAAATGGTTGGTTTATTTCAGTAGGTGTAGCTGGAAGGGTATTAGCTACAATTGTGAAGGTGTAGACTAAACAAAGTCAACGGTTTAGCCTATAAAGACAACAAGGATTAGATTTTCATTGCTTTTGGTATCATCACCTGGGGGGTATTCGTCGTAGCTCGCTAAGCGGTTTAGCGAGCTAATTTTTAGGCTAAGATAAAAAAAACGCCCCTCTTTTTGGTTCGTGGAAGCAACTTTCGATAAATCACCATAGTAACATATCAATTAGCACTAACCTGCTCCAGAGCAGGCTAACGTAAGTGTAGCTGGATAAGCTTGCCACACCCCCGGAAAATAACATGGCAGCTCCCTTTTTGAGAGACCCAGTTGACCAAGGAGCTATATTTTAGTTCGATTAGCTTTCCATACCAATAGAGTTCTTCGCGATTGCCAAGATCCTTTATTTCACACGGATGAGTTCTTGTTTGAGCGATATCGATTCAGCGGACAAGGACTCATTTATTTGCAAGACCTTCTCGGGCCGTACATTGCAAATATCATACGCCGCAGCAAGCGTTATGAGCTTATGCTGCTGTATGTGAATATGTAACGCTATGTTTTAGGAAATGTCTTGTCTTATCTGTTGTGCCTGTGCTTTTTATATGTTTCACTGTGGGAGAGTGGGAAACGTCATATCGATTCCTTTTTATGTCTTGGCATGTGAAGAAATTGACAATAAACTTTAACTGTGCTTCAGACTCTGCATAGCCTTGAGGTTTTTTGCGTCAGGTATAGGCTAAATTTTTATACAGTATAGGCGATGCAGAAAACATTGGCAAAGCCGCAGCATGCGTTGCTGTAAGAAAAGTGTACTTGGCGCTTAACCAGCTGATGAATCAACTCATCATATTCCCTGGCCATGTCCCAGTCAATGAAATCAAAGAGGGATTTACACATAGGCCTACATGCATATACACATATATAGTACATGATATAAGCTCAGTAGCCTACATATATCCTCATAAGTGTCTATGAATTCGTATCAATTAGATACTCTTTGGCCTTGTTTTTATCTAGCCTACTTATTCTGAAAATTTCCATTAAGCCTACTGCCAGCAGGCACATTTAAAGAAATGTGATCTGATTGGGGTAATGAGGCACTTAAGATGAGCCTATACATTTCCCCAAAACTTTCGCATTTATAGCTTTTCGGAAATTTTGCCAAGCTGCTTGTCTTGCTCTGGCAGCGGCGGTGTTTGACTTAGGCATGATAATATGTTTATTGTCTTCGCAGAGACAGACTCATTATAATAGTTTGCTCGGATGGCGAGAATAGCCTATCACCGCTCTCTCTTTCGTCTTTTCCGCCATCATACCGTTAGAAAATCACGGTTTTGGTGATCGACCTTTCCTGCCTTTTGAAGTAGGACGTGCACGTGCAATTTCCCTGATAAGTTTAGCCTGATTGAAATTAACCACATGATTTGGATGCGGATCAGCCGTTGACGAACCGATATTTGCTGTTCTCACTCATCTCGCTAATGTTAGCGGGCTAAAGGGACAATTGATTAACTTAGCTTCAACCCTTACGACGAACGGGGCCCTGGGGCCTGTTCCATAAAGGCCCCTCAAAAAAGTTTGACTGAATGTCCCAAACCTGACTTGAATTAGTTTAATTAGTCAAGCGGGGCTAAAGCGGTTCCATAAAGGCCCATTTCAGCTCACGCAGTCCTACTAATTTAAGTCAGATTTAATTAGTCAAGCTAATTGCGCGTGCACCCTATTCGAGTCACATGACCCAAAGGTTCACAACGAACCATCGTTGTGTTTACCCAATTTTACCCAATACAAAAACAAATAAATAGCATTTTCTTTTAACAATCGCAATGTGGGGGGTCTGAGAAAGCCCGACGGTTAAAAGAAAATCCTTCACTTTGTTTTTGTATGCGGTAAAGTTGTCGCAATACGACGGTGGGTCACAATGACTGATGGGTCAGAATGACCCGAAGATAACACAAGGGTTAAGCAGCCCAAAAGGTGGAACGTGAATCATATCGATTAACAATGGCAAAAAGAGAGCGTGCGACCATATTCAACACGACCGATCAGCGTTTACTCCTTGAACTTTACGACCAGTTCAAACATTTAATAACTAAAAGAGGCAATACAGCGGTAATTAATAAAACGAGAGAGAAAGGCTGGCAAGAAATTACGGATCGATTGAATGCGTATGGTCTTAGTAGAAACAATGTTTAAATGTAAAAATCCTGCAATCCAACCTAATTTAGTAACAATTTTAGTTTAGACCTAACAAATTAAACTTTTTTACTGGGGGCGCACCTTCAAACAGCAACAACTTGAGTGGGGAAAAAGAATGTGGCAGCAAGTAAGAACCAAATACAAAAATATTATTCATAATGGTAAGTATGCCTAGATACCAAGCATTTTAGGATAATCAGCTTTATACAAGAACTGTCCAATCTCATGATGTTCAATTGCAGCTGCCAAAAAGAAGAATGACATCGCTGGCACTGGGGGAGGGCCAGCACCAGCGAATTTCACTCCAGCAGAGGAACTGGTCTTGGAGCAGAACAAGGGGAGGCCAGTAATGGAAGGCATAGAGGGTGGGACAGCCTCTGAGTCATGGCCATGTAGTCAAAGGCATAACTACATAAAAGGTTGTTTGATGTGTCTGTATTTGCATATTCTTGACAAGTCTTCATTCTGACATGTTATTTGTTTCATAGTGATGGATAACTCTGTGTGTCTGTTGGAACCACTAAACAGCATGCAGGAGGACCCTGTAAGTATGAAGTTCAAAGCACTGGTTCACTGTTAATGTTAAGTGGTGATCATTGGACATAAAAGACTGTCCGTGTATTCAAGGAGGGCTGAGGTAAGCAATGATTGTATGCTCCAAAGCCCTAGTTGTGCCCAAATGCCCAATGCTTATTTCTTTTTCCCAAAACATTTGTTGTAGGACACTGCCCCATGCCCTGACACTGATGACAAAGTGAGTAGCCTATAATACTAATAAATAAAACACAAGGGCATTCAAAAAAGGAATAACTCTTAAAAAAGGATGAAAATCTAAAAAGTGTCTACAAGAGATGCCTCCAAAAAAGAATGGATGCACTTGACGTAGACATGAGGTACAAGAAAATGAAGATGCAGAAGATGGAAATGGAAATCCAACAACTGTAGAAAGATGTAAGTATAACTGCCATTATCAAGACAAGCACACCCTCACATATATCAAATCACATTTTATTTGTAGAACTTTTTAAAAGCAATGTCAGAGGACACCTCAAACTAAATGTGTTCTGGTTTTTCACACAAGTAACTGTGTGCTGTTTCCCCCAACATCTTTAAGTTGAAATAAAAAATATATTGTGACTTAAATATCCTGTAAAGTGGAATTTAAAAACGAGTTTTAAGTTCACCACACCACAGAATAATGTGTTATTAACTACCCATCCAAATTAGAATGAAAAAAAGCAGACAAGTATGTTAAATTAGGCTTTGAAATCGTAAGAAAATTAGCAGTCTTCTCTGTTCGAGACTGGGGGGGCGTGTCGCCTGAAGGAGCTGAAGCTCGGCCCCCTCGCTGGGAGGCGTCGCCTCTCTCAAGTAAGCTACCTACGACCCAGATAATGGACGCTACGTCAAGCCGAACAAAACAGTATATAATTAGAATGTAGCCTATTTGTTCAATGAGTGAAACATACAGATGCATATAAATGAAATATTCCCCTGAGCTGTAACACAGGAGTAAACATTTACAGTAGAGACAGCAGACAGTGAGCTCTCCAACTACTTCTAGCACATGAGCTACCATTTAACCAAAATACCATCATTCTATACCGAGTAGTAGCGGTTTGCACTAATTATAGCAGAGATACCTCTGGAAAAGTTATCTAGTATAATTCTAACAAGCACACAGAACTGAGTGATGATCTGCTGGCGGCGGTGGATGGTCCAGGTGCGACCGGAGGATGAACGGCCGGGGGGGCGATGCTCGGTACGGCTCCGCGCTGCAAGAGAAGCCGTGTGTTGGTGAACCCCGTCTGTCTGGTCCATGTTAAAACTGTCCTCCGTGAAATGGTCAGTGGCGCAGAGGCGTCTGTTGGAGTTAATCCGAAGCTTTCCATGAGCGTGGCTCTTCACAACATCTATCCACCTATTTTTCCTTTCATTATCAACAGGGAACTTAAATGGCGTTGCAGCGCAGCTGGAGTTCTTGCATCCAGGGAAGAGGCAGTTGTGGGTGGTGGGAGACATCCTGAAGCTAGCTAGCTAGCTGATGTAAGCTACAATAACAGTACAGCAGGAGGAGCCATTCAGTGATCTGACGTAGATGGGGCGAAATGACGTAGATAGGGCATTTTTTGGCTCCGCCCATTAAAACCTGATCTGAAAACGGAAGAGAAACGGTTCTTCGGTCTAACTCCACATTTCTGTGCGACAAAGTTTTAGCGCTTTGCACATGCTTTCAGGAACTCATTTCACACATATACAGTTAGGTCCATAAGTATTTGGACATTGACACAATTGTCAGCATTTTGGCTCTGTATACCACCACAATGGATTTGAAATGAAACAATCAAGATGTGCTTTAAGTGCAGACTTTCAGCTTTAATTTCAGGGTATTTACATCCAAATCAGGTGAACGGTGTAGGAATTACAAAACATTTTATATGTGGCCCCCCCCTTTTTAAGGGACCAAAAATAATTGGACAAACTAACATAATCATAAATCTAATTGTCACTTTTAATACTTGGTTGCAAATCCTTTGCAGTCAATGACAGCCTGAAGTCTGGAACCCATAGACATCACCAGACGCTGGGTTTCGTCCCTGGTGATGCTCTGCCAGGCCTCTACTGCAACTGTCTTCAGTTCCTGCTTGTTCTTGGGGCATTTTCCCTTCAGTTTTGTCTTTATCAAGTGAAATGCATGCTCAATTGGATTTAGGTCAGGTGATTGACTCGGCCATTGCAGAACATTCCACTTCTTTGCCTTAAAAAAACTCTTTGGTTGCTTTCGCAGTATGCTTCGGGTCATTGTCCATCTGCACTGTGAAGCGCCGTCCTATGAGTTCTGAAGCATTTGGCTGAATCTGAGCAGATAATATTGCCCGAAACACTTCAGAATTCATCCTACTGCTTTTGTCAGCAGTCACATCATCGATAAATACAAGGGAACCAGTTCCATTGGCAGCCATACATGCCCACGCCATAACACTACCTCCACCATGCTTCACTGATGAGGTGGTATGCTTTGGATCATGAGCAGTTCCTTCCCTTCTCCATACTCTTCTCTTCCCATCATTCTGGTACAAGTTGATCTTGGTCTCATCTGTCCATAGGATGTTGTTCCAGAACTGTACAGGCTCTTTTAGATGTTTTTTGGCAAACTCTAATCTGGTCTTCCTGTTTTTGAGACTCACCAATGGTTTACATCTTGTGGTGAACCCTCTGTATTTACTCTGGTGAAGTCTTCTCTTAATTGTTGACTTTGACACGCATACCTCCTGGAGAGTGTTTTTGATCTGGCCAACTGTTGTGAAGGGGTTTTTCTTCACCAGGGAAAGAATTCTTCTGTCATCCACCACAGTTGTTTTCCGTGGTCTTCCGGGTCTTTTGGTGTTGCTGAGCTCACCAGTGCGTTCTTTCTTTTTAAGAATGTACCAAACAGTTGATATGGCCACACCTAATGTTTTTGCTATCTCTCTGATAGGTTTGTTTTGATTTTTCAGCCTAACGATGGCTTGCTTCACTGATGGTGACAGCTCTTTGGACTTCATATTGAGAGTTGACAGCAACAGATTCCAAACACAAATACCATACTTGAAATGAACTCTAGACCTTTTATCTGCTCCTTGTCAATGAAATAACGAACTCCCTTTATGAGAGAATAACATACACCTGGCCATGGAACAGCTGAGCAGCCAGTTGTCCAATTACTTTTGGTCCCTTAAAAAGGGGGGGGCCACATATAAAATGTATTGTAATTCCTACACCGTTCACCTGATTTGGATGTAAATACCCTGAAATTAAAGCTGAAAGTCTGCACTTAAAGCATTTTTTCATTTCAAATCCATTGTGGTGGTATACAGAGCCAAAATGATGAAAATTGAGTCAATGTCCAAATACTTATGGACCTAACTGTATAATGTACTTAGAAGCAAAACATGGAATTTACTTCACCGGATCTTTAAGACAATCTTTCTAACAAGTACAAATAAATAATCTGACTAATTTATGCAGACCAAAATTGAAGACAGTATTTTTTTAAAGCTGTACATTGAAATTACATTTACAATAGGCCTATACATTTACATTTATTTACATTTATTCATTTAGCAGACGCTTTTATCCAAAGCGACTTCCAAGAGAGAGCTTTACAAAGTGCATAGCTCTCTTTGAAGAGCCCTTCGCATGATCACAGCTCCCTCGTTTACCACCTCGTCAATGAAAGGACATGCCATGATTGCCAATGAACAGCACATTGAGTTCCTAAGTCTATTTATATACCTTTTATTTAGGCTAATTAGTCAAACCTGTTTGGTGGAAAATAGGCTGCTATCCGTGTTTTTATGGCCTATCATTGTGGTATACTTTATAAAAGTATATTTTATACAAAAGTACATTTTTGGACTAAAATAAAGTTACGTTTAGAGTTATGTCAGAAAATCTTAATAAATAATCGGTTTCCCATTGGGTCAGTGTTACAGGAAGGTCTGGTTAAGCACCAAGTCACGCTAAGCCTGACCGTTAGCCTGCCCCGGACCAGACTAGTTTCGCAGCCTAAGTTGCCATAGTAACCGAGTTCGAACTACGTTGAGCTAGCTTTATGGAACCGAATGAACTAGAAGTGAGTCCGACTAACTGACATTAGTCTGGCTTATTCGTAAACTTGCTTTATGGAACAGGCCTCTGCTAGACAACCTTTCAATTGGCAATTCACAAATACATTTTTGGGTACTTTATGGAAAGCCGTTTTAGTCAGTAAAATAAATAGATAGATGAATAAATATGGCTATGGAATAAACACTGAAATAAAAAAAGATGGCAATAAATAGATAAATATAGCATCATATAGCTGAATCCATTTACCTACATAAATAAATAAGTACATTTACTTTTTTCAAAATGACGTTTATGTAATGACATTTATTTATTTCATGGGACTTTTGTTTCCTAATGCCACTTTTAATATTTTTTGAGACTTTTATTTCCTAACACCACATTTATTTATGTGCTGTATTTATTTCCAATCCTACATGCAAGAAAGAGGGGCGTGGTTATCTTCAGACCAAAGCAGCTGCACAAGATCGAAGGCAGATAGGGGACACCCAGACCCCCACCCCTCGGCTTGAAGCAACGGACCCGGTGGATGTAGGTGTTATAGGGGTTATGCGGAGCGCCCAGCGTTCTAACCGGAAAACAGATGTAATCATTTCCGCTGCTGTGCTAAAAAATCTGAACAGATGCAGTCTCACTCAGATGTTTTACACAAATCACACCAAAAATCGTACAGCCTGGCTAAATGCAGAATTCCCATATCTCTTGAAAGCTGGCCTCCTCAAACTTTTTGATGTAAAATTGACCGGCATGTACAATTATTTACTTTGTGACATGACGCGAACGAGACGTGGCTGCCGCCTACAGTAAGACTATGCAGTCTACCGGGCGAGCCGTTCTCACTCAAATAAGACTATCACGACCCAAATCAAAATTCCGAGTCGACAGATCAATGGGGAATCACTTTTTCTTCTAAAGGCTGCCATCCTCGACCTTTTTGGTGCAGAATTCACCGAGATATAAAATTGGAAACTGCAGGCATCTTTGGTAAAACAGCATCATGTCAGCATAGAGCGTACAGATCCGGAAGTGATGATGTCTGTTTTACCGAATACAGAAGTGTTTTCTGCATAACCCATAGGCATAACCATATATATATATATATATATATATATATATATATATATATATATATATATATATATAAAGGCTTTATATATATCTATGGGCATAACCCCTATTGCATTTACGGTTAGGCACCCACCTCTTCCGGTCGTTTTTTTCTATTAACTCCAGTCAACATTTACAAAACTATCTCCCTCAATAATTTTTGTTCGATTCTCGAATCTGGCTCATACTACTAGCTTTTTAATAGAATAATTTTTCCTAGTTTTTGCTAAATTTGAAACCAATCCGAAATGAGTAAACTAGCACCCCATTTATTTGCTTACGTCAAGAAAAGTTGCCTGGAAACGTGCTCGAGGATACGAACATGGGACAAGCACAAAAGGGAACATCAGCAAATCGCTGATTTGCCTGAGCTAAATGAGAACAAGGAGAAAGGACTTGATAATTTACAGTTGCCTGCCTTTATTGTAGCAAGTTTTACAAATGGTTGCACACATACACACTGTAAACACAAATGTTCAAAGTAATTAAATATATTAAGTAGCGTAAACTTAATTTTAAAAAACAATCCAACTTACTCAAATATGTTGAGTCTGTGTGACATTTTCTACCTTTTGAGTTAATTGAACTGTTATTTTTTGATTTCCCTGAATTATGCGACCACTACAAGGCTACTCATTTATGACAATCACTATGCTAACACCAACGCTAACGCTAACCCAGAGGATGCATGCAATCACATACTGTATGCAACTTTAGTATGATCAAGAAAGACAACCTATGAGGGAATAATTAAGACATCTGGTTTAGAAGCTCAGCAATAAAACTGTAATGATCCTGCCAAATGGGTCGAACAGTATAACTAGAAAGGTACATTTCCTGAAGAAAATGTGTGTGTTTGCTGAAAGCAGTTGAAACGATTGTTTTGATGCCTTGAATAGTGAAGAAGGTTTTACAAAATTTTTAAAAGAGGTATGTGCTTTAAAAACAAAATGGTGAGAAAAAGTGTTAAAAGTATATCTGTCATTGTTATGCATTGCGATATTTTCTTACTGTTGAAAATGGAGAAAAAACAGTGATGAAAAGAGTATCTTATTGACTTTCATACATTTTTAAGCGTTAAAAGTATTAAAGAATGAAAGATTGAGAAACAGAAAAAGGTTTGAAGTTAGAAAAATGAGCAAATATAGTGATGAAGAGTATATTGCATAACAGTTATCAATATCATAGCAGACAAAAGTATGTCAGCAGTATGAAGGTGAAAAAAAGTGTTGCTTTGAAACCAAAATGGTGAGACAGTGTTAAAAGTATATCTGTCATTGTTATGCATTGCAATATTTTCTCACGGTTGAAAAAGGAGAAAAAAGAGTGATGAAAAGGGTATCTTATTTAATTTCATGAATGTTAAAGCGTTATGTTAGAGCCATTTTATATCATTCTAAACCTTTTACATTTTTAAACCCTTAGTATTAGTTAGACTTGTACACTTCTTATATGTTTAATGTGTGCACCTTCCTGCCACAGTAAATTCCTTGTCTGTGTGATGTTTCTTGGCGAATAAAATACCTATACTTAATTTAAAGTATGTTGATGTCATTTAAAGATGACATCAACATAATAATCCATAGTGCAGGGTTGCCGATGTTGTCGATGTCCCTGGTGAGTTTTTTTTAAATTCAATCTCGTCACATTATGTGACTTTGTTGTGCAACTGTAAAAGCTAGCTACTCTAACTCAGAATGCTGCTGCAAAAAAAGTAGAACTATTGTGGGTGGTAAATAAGATCACGTTACATCTAGCCAGCGGCTCATTTCTTGCAAGTGTGTCAAAGTGGTATTTTTACAGACTGTATTAACACCGTAGGCGTGAATAATGCATGCATCGTCATTGTCGTCCATCTTTAGCCGAAGAAGCTAGAGAGAGGATGCAATGGGAGATTTCCTACAGTAAGCTAGATACTGCTTCAAATTGAAAACGGAGACGATCTTTTGATTAAAGACAAGTTCCTTAACCTCTGTTGTGCATATCGCCGATAAAAAGTAAATACTGTTACGAAGCATTTGTTTGTAGGTAACGAACGATAGACGTAGCCAGTTCTCGCAGTTCTATGGCAGCTACTGTACTGTATGATGACAGTCGTAGCTAGCGTTGTAAGCACTCGTCACTAGAATGGCCATAGCTTTAAAACAAAAGATCATATTTCAAATCTGTCTGCTGTTCTACATTGCCCACACAATTATGTATATATATATCAACTCTAACATGGCTTGTATCTTGTATTGAAAGTGCTCGAAAATTAGCTTGTCTAATGTATGGTGGACTGAGAAAACATATTTGTCAAAGCGGAGCGAGCGGATGTCGTGGGAGAATTCCTACTGTGTTAGATTTACTGCTTCAAATTGAAAACGAAGAAGAAATTTAGAGTAAAGACAAGTTTCTTAACGTCTGTGTTCAATATCGTCAACTAAAAGTAAAAACTTTTCAGTTACGAAGCTTTTGTTCGTAGTAACGCCAGCTGCAGTAAACCTTTCGTGACCCCGGTTTGGCTGTTCGTGACAGTCGGATATGACAGTGTTGAGCCTCGATTTTTGCAGATTTCTGTGAAACTTTCTTAAAGAAAAATAATCTAGCTAGATTATGTACACTTTAAGTTCAATGTACATACCTTGTTTGGCCAATTTGGTCGATTGTGGAAAAAAGTAGAACCGTTTTTAGTTATAGAGAGCCATCGCGCTAGCTTGGAATTGCTTTATCCCACTCATCACTTCAGTGGTCATAACTTTTAAACAAAATAGTTTATCTTAAATCTGTCTGCTGTTCTGAATTCACGACAAAAGTACGCACATTTCATACGCTCTAACTTATCCTCTATCTTGTAGTGAAAGTGGTTAAAAATGAGGTTTTCTAAAAAAGTAATGCAGACGGAGAAGATTTGTCAGAATGGCTCCGTGAAATCGTCTTGATAAAGGATGATTTGCCTAACATGATCATATAAATATTTACATCATTAGAAAGCCCTAAATCTTGTCTTCAAAATGGTATAAACAGTTCAGGTATATTATTTGAAAAAGTCTGCATATTCAGGCAGGAAAGTGTTACACAGTGTCAAAAATTGACGCGGTGAGAAACACTTCTGTCAGTGCATGACGTCACAATTGAATTTGACTTGAACATTCTGAACCATTGAAACCCATTCATTTTTTTTGCACTTTAAACTTTAATACCTTAAAAACTTTAAAAGTTATCAATGAGAAAAGTAATAGCACACTAGAGCAGTTCAGACTTTATCAAATGAAGTTTGAACGGTGTTTCTAGCTTAAACGGTGTGAAAGGAGAGGCGACGGAAAAAGGTGGGAGGAAAATTTAAAAAAACTAGAAAAGGCTGTTCCTGCGAAACAGCAGTGAGAATGCTGAAAACATGAATGGGGATAGCTGACCATGCTAAAAAAGCTGAAAATAGTGAAAATTTTGTAGAAAGTTATAAGCTGAAGCTTCAAAGCGCCCGAAAGGTATTTTTGAAAGGGGCAGGAGCTGGACGAAGGCATAAAACTACAGAAAAGAGAAGAACAATGCAAAAAGAGAAATAATTCAGAAGAATTTGAAAATGTAGTAGAAAGTCATTTGCTCAGGTTTCAAAAGGTCTGAAATGTATTTTAGAGATGACCTGGAGCTAACTGATTAAAATGCTGCAGCAAAAAAAGTTGAACTATTGTGGGTAGTAAATAAGATCATGCTACATCTAACCAGCGGATCATCTTGCAAGTGTGTCAAAGTGGTATTTTTACAGACTGTATTAACACCGTAGGCGTGAATAATGCATGCATCGTGATTGTCATCTGTAGCCGAAGCTAAACTAGAGAGAGGATGCAATGGAACATTTCCTACATAAGCTACATCTACTGCTTCAAATTGAAAACGGAGACCATCTTTTAACTAGAGAGGGTACAATTTCTGGGGAAATTGTAGGGGTGTGCCTGCTTGCGTCGGTTGCACAGGGGTCCGTTTTTGAATGACATTTTTACAACTGATATTTCTGTATATGTTATATAAAAATGCATACTTATTATTTATAAAGATTACATAGATTTAAAAGCATATTTTTTTTGCTGCTCATTTACAACTGAAAATACGAGTGAAGTGTAGAATGAAATAGATGTCTTCTCATTTCCCCTGCAAGAGGCAGCCTCATCGTTGAATCAAAACGAATAAATTTGGCAGACCGGTGTAAAAATTGACCTAATCTCTATGACTTAAACGTCCTTTTAAGTTTTTCCCTTCTCGTGATATTTTCAAGCATTTAGCCTACTCATATTGCATTCATTCATGAATAAAGAACCCCCTTTGAAGATTATTCTACGACGTTACCGGCAGTAGAAGATTGAATCGCGATTCAAACAGTACCATCTGCTAACTGAAAATATGCCCCCCAAAACTTAAATAAGCTTGACATTTATTTAGTGGAAAATCGCTCATTCATAAAAAAGCTCACTGGTAGCGACCATTGTCAGTAACAACGCAAAATGCGATATAGCCCTTTGTGGAGAAGCTGCCCCGGTAAATTGTACTACTACGGTACAGTACTAGACTACTGCTGTGTTCGTCTTGGTAGCGATTGCGTTGGTTGAATTGGATTTAACGTTCCGTTGTACGGTTTAGGCTGAAATTAATTATTTTCATGAACAGATTGACAACGTTTAGGCTGTGGCAATGAAGTTCAGGTTAGTAGTTAGATAGACTTTTGATTTAAGTAAGGAGAGTGCCCAACATGTTCTGTCGCTGTTTGACTTCCTAAACAGCTGTGTAGTGTAGATGTTTTTGTAGTGTGTCTTGCGTAAGCTACAGCGTTGCAGTGAGCTACACTGGTTTGAAACGACAGGTAATGGTAATTTCACCAACAAATCGTTTACTAATGTCAGAATAAATCCTACAACGAAAATGTATATGTGAGGAATGTTTATTTTAACGATTGAAAACAGATAACACTACATCATAGACCACTGTAGTATGTGTTGCCCGGGCAACACAGGCTAATGTCATGATGCTAATACTTCAGTGAAATAGTAGACTACTGTTTCCGAAAGTAGATGTACTTCCTTAATAATATCAGCTTATATTGTACATTACACATCACAATTGTGTGTCATATCACAAAGTAAAATGAGTAAATAGTTATCACCCTGGCCTCTTTTCTTGTGGCGTTTCTGCAGCTGCCTTGCAGTAAAGCTATAGTTAGCCTAGCTATCCCCCAAGTTAACAGATGCGAAACGAATGTTCTGCCAAAGGTAGTCACGCGTGTTTTCGTGACGTAGTGATGTTAGTAACGTCAGTGACTGTGGCTAGCAAATTAGCCACCGTTAGCTTCACTTTTCGCCACAAAAACTTAACTTCAGCCTAAACCATGCAACGGAATGTAAATTCCAATAGAAGCAACTCAATCGCTACCAAGACGAAACTTTTGACACCTACTTGGTCTATGTAGGCCAAATATTGACTGAGTTTTAGGGGGGCAAAAAGAATAATAATAATAATATATGTGAGAGAACAAAGGTTGTGCCCTTGCCGAAGGCAAAGCACACCCAATTAAAGACAAGTTCCTTAACCTCTGTTGTCAATATCGCCAATACAAAGTAAATACTGTTCAGTTACGAAGCATTTGTTTGTAGCTAGGTAACGAATATTATGTCTGGAAAAACGTAGCTAGCTATGTGACCTGGTTTCGCCATATGATGACAGTCGTAGCGTCACTAGAATGGAGGCTAGATTATGTACACTTTAAGCTCAATGTAGCTACATACCTTGTTTGGCCAATTTGGTCGATTGTGGAAAAAAATCGACCCGTTTTTAGTTATGGAGAGCCATCGCACTAGCTTGATTATAAGAGAGAATAACAGAAATGTAGCTAGAATCCATACCTCAAACAAGTTAACCTAGACGCAAAACTGTACGTCCAATACAAAAAATAATGATATTTTCCGTGACCCAAGACTGCCGAAACCAGAGATATCCTTTATATGTCTGTGCGGTCAGAAATACAACTCTTGGCAGTTTCGAAAACGTGTACCCAACTCTGCTTTCATGTTGCGTGTCTTTCTGGTTGCCACGGTGATGGCGCAGCTGTGATAGCTAACGAGCTAGGCAGAGAGAAAAACGAACATTTACCTAGCATCCACACCTCAAACAAGTTGACCTAGACGCAAAACTACACGTCCAATCAATAAAATTAGAATATTTTCCGAGACCCAAGACTCTGCCGAAACTAGAGATGTCCTTTATATGTATGTGCGGTCAGAAATATGTCTCTACCGGCAGTTTCGAAATCGTCTTCCTTCCTGCTTTCTCTGACGGATTTTACCCACCTCTCCATTGAAGTTAGTGAGAGAATTTGAAAGGCTGCTCTCGCTTCAAGGCCCATAGCTGAAAATCTGTAAATGTGAGCTCTTTAGTAGTTACATTGGCTGAAAGAGGACAATCTTTCCTACATTTTAAGGTATAACTTGTTTCTGTACGTTAAACTATATGAACGTTAGAGGAATTTGTTTGACAATTTAGTTGAATATCAGAAAAAGAGCAGCCAGCAGTGTGCCACTCTGCTGGCTGCTCATTCATAAAAATCAAGAAGGAGCAAACATTTTAATATATTTCAAACTGTCATAATTCAAATTTGGCTGAATATTTGAAAAAGCTGAATCATTTGGGAATAGCTGAATGTCTTGTGAACATTTTAAAGGTTGAATGGTGTCTCTAGCTGAAAGTATGCTGAAGTAGTTACGTTTGAAAGAGGAGGAAGCTTTTTAATGATTTGAAAGGATTTACCATTACTTTTAATGGGAGAATAATTTGCACAAAAACCTTAATGTCTTAAAAAGTATAAAAGTGAGAAATACCAAGTCATAGCCAACATCTCCTGAAGGAGCTGAACGTTTTGATACAAAAATTAATAAGTATGCAGAATAACAATAGTGTTTTTGCTTGCAGCAAACACACTAATTACCTAGGGAGTCAGGTGGCTGAGCGGTGAGGGAGTCGGGCTAGTAATCCGAAGGTTGCCAGTTCGATTCCCGGTCATGCCAACTGACGTTGTGTCCTTGGGCAAGACACTTCACCCTACTTGCCTCGGGGGAAGGTCCCTGTACTTACTGTAAGTCGCTCTGGATAAGAGCGTCTGCTAAATGACTAAATGTAAATGTAAATGTTATCGACGCTCCGAAGCGGCAGGTGGCGCAATGCTTTTAATGCGCTGCTCAACAAAGAAGACACGTTGAACAATGCAACCGTATTGAATGCAACGCGGGATTTGCAAAGCCAAACCAACCGTCCTCAGGCACCTAAAGTCCAAGGTAAGAAGGCGAGAAAAATGCAAGCTCAAATTGTTAAAATTATATTTGCAGTGTGATGCATTCGGTTTGGATGTTTGAATATGAGGTGTTTGGTAATGCATGTTGTTCATTTATGGAATTAACAATTAATTGACCATGCCGTGGCTGTTAGCTGTATTGACGTGTTAGCCAGATAATTGCTAGCTAGCTCACGTGTCCGACCTAAACCAGGAGTTGAGTCAGGAGATTTACAGACATGCTTGAAATATCTGCACAATTACTGTATAATGTTGATTGGTAAAATGTATACATAGTTGGCTATTTTTGCAAAAACTGTTGATACCAAAGTAGGGTTGTCAACTTTTATTGAAAAGCATTAAGAAACATTTATTGTTCGCGGCTTTAACAGGCCATTTGATTAAAAATAGCTAGGTTGTGGTCTTGCACTGCCAAGCTGTAGTTAGCCCACGTGCTGAATTTAAAACCTATGTACTAAGCAAACACTACTGAATTGGACTGTTTGCTAACAATTAGCACGTTTCCTCGCCTCATTAAATTAACTTTGAATATTTTTGATGGAGGCCCGACATGCTTTAAGTTTCTGACTTTTTTTTCTTGACTTCCAGGTTGCTGGCTCCATTATGATCTGCAGTGTAAGTTGTGCTCAGCTTCTTTTAATTACAGAATACAATTATTTAAACATTATAGACTACAGCACAGCCACTTTTCAAGCGTTAGCCCCCTTCCATGTCTACATAATAATTGCATGTGTAGATTTAAAACGCTTAATGCACTGAGAACTCAATAGTCACGGTATCATACTGCACAACTTAGCAGTATTGCAGAGCAGAGTCAGGACCCTGTGTTATTTAAATGTCCTATATGCACATTTCAGCAACCTTTTTCGGAATCTGTTTTGTGTCATCTCAGAAAGCATTTAAAAAGTCATGAAAAGGTGGTGTGCCCATATAAGGATTGTGACTATAGCACAAATGTGTACTCTTCATTCAATTCCCATAAAAGTAGAGCACACCAATTAAGTCTTGCATCAAACCTTCGAAGTGAAATCATCATTGGTGATCCACAGAATCTCCAGGCCAGTATTTCTGAGGTCTCTAATGATTTGCATGAAGAATGTCAAGGCCAGAGTACAGAGGTGGGGGATGATGATCAGTGTGACACTGACAATCTAAAAAATCAACTCAAAATGAATGTATCTTCCTTATTCCTAAAGATGCAGGCTATCCTCCATGTCTCAAACACAGCTACACAGGAAATAGTAGACCACTTGAGTCAGATATTCTCCTTATCTCAGCCAATGATCAAGGAGGCAATTAGTGAGATATTGCAGAGAAATGGTCACAATATAGAAGAACCTACACTGGATGAAATTGTTAGTGCTGTCATAGACTCCAATGTTCTGTTTACTGCTACCTCTAAAGGTGCAGAGTTGTCTTCATCCAAGCGCAGAAAAACCTTTATTGAGCGCAACTATCCATGTGTAATTCCAGTAGAGTATCTGTTGGAGCAACCTGGACATACCATCATGTATGTTCCTATCCTTCAAATGATTCAGGAGTTGTTTAAGAACACAGACATTCTCAACAAGATAACTGAACAGAATACTGAGCCTGGCCAATATGTGTCATGCTCTAATGGCTCTCATTTTCTAGAAAATGAGTTACTGTCAGCAGGGGATCTCATCCTACCACTCCAAATATACATTGATGACCTTGAAATTGCCAACCCGCTTGGCACATCACGTAAAATTCACAAACTCTGTGCTGTTTACTGGGTCCTTGCCAATGTGCCACCAAAATACAGATCAGCTGTCGTTCCCCCCGACCGGTCCGGGGATCTCAGCTAGGATTGAGGCCTGCCTCACAGACATCTCCGCCTGGATGACCGAGCACCACCTCCAGCTGAACCTCGCCAAAACAGAACTTCTCATCATCCCGGCTAAACCCTCCATCTCCCACGATCTCTCAATCACCCTGGGATCTGCGACGGTGACCCCTTCATCCTCTGCCAGGAACCTTGGGGTTTCCATGGACGACGAGCTCTCCCTCACGGCCCACATTGCTGCGGTCTCCCGGTCGTGTAGATTCACCCTCTACAACATTCGGAAGATCAGGAGATACCTGTCTGAGCACTCCACCCAGCTGCTAGTCCAAGCACTCGTCCTCTCCAAGTTGGACTATTGCAACTCGCTGCTCGCTGGTCTCCCAGCATGTGCAACCCGCCCTCTTCAGAGGATTCAGAACGCGGCGGCCCGCCTGGTCTACAATCTACCCAGACGCTGCCATGTTACCCCGCTCCTCATCTCTCTCCACTGGCTACCTATCATGGCCCGTATCAGATTCAAGACCCTGGTATTGACCTTCCGAGCAGTGAACGGGACTGCACCCGTCTACATCAAGTCTCTCCTGCAGCCTTACACCCCCACCCGTCACCTACGGTCTTCTTCAGACAACCGCCTGGTGGTCCCACCGCTCAAGACCGCCCGGTCCCAACACAAGCTCTTCTCCTGTCTGGCCCCCCAGTGGTGGAATCAACTCCCCACCTCCATCAGAGACACTGACTGTCTCTCCACCTTCAAGAAAAGGCTCAAGACGCACTTGTTCCGGGAGTACAACGGTACTTAGGAACGGTTCGCTTGACCTGATGTTAGTTTCCTCAAGGATCACAATGACTCTTGCTTAGAGACTTGTTGCTCTTGTGGTAACTGATTTAAATTTTTGTTCTCGCTGTGATATATTGTTTTATTACTGTTGCTTGCTTTTTTCCACAGGTACACTTGCACTTATAGCTGTTCATGTTGTTTAATTGTAACTTGTTTAACTACATGCTCTTATGGTTCTTCCCTTTGGCACTTACTTTGGTTGTTCACAATGTGTGCTTCATGTTTTGGCTACTCGCAATGCTTTTTGGCTATCTTGTTGTTATGATCAGTGACCTATGCACTTTGTAAAGCTCTCTCTTGGAAGTCGCTTTGGATAAAAGCGTCTGCTAAATGAATAAATGTAAATGTAAATCAGCATTACACACTATACAGCTAGCAATGCTAGTAAAAGTGACAGACCTCCATAAGTATGGATATGCAGCTGTATTCGCGCCATTGTTGCGTGATGTTCGTTCTCTTGAACAGGATGGTGTGTTCATTGAAAAGGTTGGTCAGAATGTCAAAGGCACCATCTTTTGTGTTTCTGCGGGTAATCTGGGGGCCCATGGATTGAGTGGCTTTGTGGAGTCATTTAGAGCTGGCTATGTTTGCAGATTCTGTATGGCCACAAGAGAACAGTTTCAAGCAACTGTGTTGTGATTTAGGTGTTTACCTACATCTTTAACACCTCCCTTGAGACATGCCATGTGCCAGCCTGTCTCAAGTCCTCCACCATCATCCCTGTGCCCAAAAAGCCAAGGCCAACAGGACATAATGACTACAGACCCGTCGCCCTGACCTCTGTGGTAATGAAGTCTTTCGAGCGCCTGGTGCTGGCACACCTTAAATCCATCACTGACCCTCTACTGGACCCCCTGCAGTTTGCCTACAGAGCCAACAGGTCTGTGGACGATGCAGTTAACATGGCCCTCCACTTCACCCTACAGCACCTGGACTCCCCAGCATCCTATGCCAGGATCCTGTTTGTGGACTTCAGCTCTGCCTTCAATACCATCATCCCCGCCCTGCTTCAGGACAAGTTCTCCCAGCTGAACGTGCCTGATTCCACCTGCAGGTGGATCACTGACTTCCTGTCTGACAGGAAGCAGTGCGTTAAGCTGGGAACACAAGTCTCTGACTCCCGGTCCATCAGCGCCGGATCACCTCAGGGCTGCGTCCTTTCTCCTTTGCTCTTCTCCCTGTACACCAACAGTTGCACCTCCAGTCATCCGTCCGTCAAACTCCTGAAGTTTGCGGACGACACCACCCTTATTGGGCTCATCTCTGGTGGAGACGAGTCTGATTATAGGTGGGAAGCGGCCAACCTGGTGACCTGGTGCAGCCAGAACAACTTAGAGCTCAATGCTCTTAAGACAGTGGAGATGGTTGTGGACTTCAGGAGGAACACAGCCCCACTCACCCCCATCACCCTGTGTGACTCCCCAGTCAACACTGTGGAGTCCTTCCGCTTCCTGGGCACTATCCTCTCCCAGGACCTCAAGTGGGAACTGAACATCAGCTCCCTCATCAAGAAAGCACAACAGAGGATGTACTTCCTTCGGCAGCTGAAGAAGTTCAACCTGCCAAAGACCATGATGGTGCACTTCTACTCAGCCATCATTGAGTCCATCCTCACCTCCTCCATCACCGTCTGGTACGCTGCTGCCACTGCCAAGGACAAGAGCAGACTGCAGCGTATCATCCGTACTGCTGAGAAGGTGATTGGCTGCAATCTGCCTACCCTCGAGGACCTGCACACCTCGAGGACCCTGAGGCGAGCGAGGAAGATAGTGGCCGACTCCTCCCACCCTGGACACTCCCTGTTTCAGTCACTCCCCTCCGGCAGAAGGCTGCGGTCTATTAGGACCAATACCTCACGCCACAAAAACAGTTTCTTCCCTTCCGCTGTTGGCCTCTTCAACAAGGCCAAGGGACCCTGACTCAAATGACTTCTTGCCTAAAACACTCTGCTTTTTGCACTGCATTACAACATGGTATCTTGTACATTTGTATTTTTTGTAATATTTGTATTTTTGTATTTTTATGGCAACTTATATTTTATGGCAACTTATATATTTTTTTATTGTATATTTAATTCTATTCTAATCACACTTAGTACTGCTAGTTTATGTACCCTTAGTATAGTTAGTCCACTAATTTAAATTTTAGGTATATGTTTATTATATGCACCTTCCTGCCAAAGCAAATTCCTTGTCTGTGCAAACTTTCATGGCGAATAAATCCCTTTCTGATTCTGAACTGAAGTCAGAGAGAAAATGTTTTCTCAGAGAACCAAAGCCAACCATGACCTTCATGTACATCATGTTCAAGAAAGTGAAACTTTGAGCAGTCACTTTGGTGGTAAGCGTGGATGTGTCTTGCAAGAGTCCCTGAATTACTTCCATCCAATCACAGGATTTCCTCCAGATATCTTGCATGATCTTCTGGAAGGCATCGTTCCTGTGGAGCTTTCTCTTTGCATTAAGGAGCTGATCCGGCTCAAGTACTTCACTCTGGAGACTTTGAACCAAAAGATTGTATCATTCCCATATCAGCACACTGATAAAGTGGATAAACCTCACCCAATTCCAAAGACATTTACGTCTCGATGAACAATAGGTGGCAATGGGCATGAAAATGCCACACTGCTCTGTGTGCTTCCATTGCTTTTAGGTGGTGTAGTACCAGAGGGTGAAGGTGCATGGGCAGTTTTGATGGAATTGAAAGAGTTGGTGGAGTTAGCTCTGCGTCCATCGTATACGAATGCAACCTTAGACTCTTTTGAGTGCAAAATCAGTGATCATAGGCGGGTACTACTAGAGGTCTTCCCTGAGGTTAAGCTTCGTCCTAAACATCATTATGTTGAGCATTATTCCACCCTAGTCAAGTGCTTTGGGCCCCTGCTGCATGTTTGGACCATGCGGTTTGAGGCCAAACACCGCTTTTTCAAAAGAGTAGTGCATGACACTCAAAACTTCAAAAATATTTTAAAGACAATGGCAGTTAGACACCAACACATGATGGCATATCATCTTGCTGCACCATCATTTTTCAAGCCAAGAACACAAGCATCCAGAGTTGACTCTGTTCTGGTTTCAGCTCTACCAGAAGTAGCTATGGCACACATTAAAACACAAACAACTAGTGACACAATCTACCAAACATCAAAGGTGACCGTTGATGGCACAGACTATGTCTGTGGAATGTTTCTGTCTGTTGGAGTCAGTAGTGGACTATCCAAATTTAGCAAAATATAACAGATCTACCTTGTGAATCACAATGTTTCTTTTCTTTGTTCTGATTATGAGTCCTGGTATGTAGAACATCTTAGGTCCTATGAGCTGTCAGCCACTCATACAAGACTGTCAATCCATCTTCAATCTGATCTCAATGATACTTTTCCACTCTCAGGATATAAGATAGATGGCTTGCTGCTGTTGACTCCCAAGCACTTCATACAAGTGAAAGATAACTCAGACTAGCCAATGGTGAGTAGTTCTTTATTAATAAATCATTGTATCTTTATTTATTACTCTAATCGAGCAGTTCATTATCATATCTTAACCCTTGTG
This sequence comes from Osmerus mordax, assembly GCF_038355195.1. Classification (NCBI taxonomy): domain Eukaryota; kingdom Metazoa; phylum Chordata; class Actinopteri; order Osmeriformes; family Osmeridae; genus Osmerus; species Osmerus mordax. The sequence goes on from NC_090053.1 coordinate 12,294,939, forward strand.
CTGCCTTCGGGTCACATGACCCAAAGGTTCATAACGAACCATCGTTGTGTTTACCCAATTTTACCCAATACAAAAACAACTAAAAATAATTTTCTTTTAACCTTTGCAATGTGGGGGGTCTGAGACAGCCCAACGGTTAAAAGAAAATGCTTCACTTTGTTTTTGTATGCGGTAAAGTTGTCGCAATACGACGGTGGGTCACAATGACTGATGGGTCAGAATGACCCGAAGATAACACAAGGGTTAATTGTCTTGTTTTGAAAGCACAATGGCATATGTGTCCCCACAACCCATGGTACTTCGGGTTGTGCAGCCAGATCAAGCAAGAAAGATTAAACTGAGTACACGACCAGCCTCTGTTGATGCATTGATAAGGATTATAAAAGAACAGTTGCAAATAGCACTCACAATTCACATTGTTTTAGCTATTTGTGTGATTGCATTAAAGATGTGAACATGTGATGTGAATATTGTGGACATGTTCTGATTGGACGGTTTAAAAGCAGGTCAACATCTTCAACTTCTATTTTTATTGTTAAAGGAATTGCATGACATCCACACCACGCGTACCACTGTTCTCCATGCCCTCCCTGTGTATCTGCGTGAGGAAGTGTCTGGATTTTTCAGAACCTGCACAGTGAGTCTCTGAATAATTAACAGTAGCACTTATATGGTGAACATTCATCAAAATACAAATGTTTTTGCACTTTCTGTTAATATGACTACATAACAGTATAATATTGGCTTTGTAGAACATTGAATCTAGTTCATGACTAGCATACTTTAGTGCAGGAGATAATTTGTCAACCAAAAAAATAGTCATCAGTGACAAAGACACAAGCCCAGTTCACTACCAGCCTGTGAAAATATCTGTCGTCATTGAAAATGACATTGTGGTCAGCCTCCCCAGACTTGCTGATGCCTTCCTGGTAATGTTTGGACTGATATATGCACTACACCTCAGCTATCCCATGGGATTGACCAACACTTTTGACTTCATTCAGAAGATTTTACTTGGTCTGGAAGATGGTAAACTGTCGCCCAAGCTGCAGACTCTCAAGAATGACTTGTTGATGTAGAAAAGTAGCTTGACCACAAAAACTTTGGGAGAGTTAGGGGAGGGAAGAGAAATTGAGGGGGGGGGGGGGGAGAGAGTGAGGGGAGAGGAAGAGAGCGAGGGGAGAGGAAGAGAGCGTGGGGAAAGGAAGAGTGAGGGTTGGGAAGAGTGAGGGGAAGGGAGAGTCTAGTTCAAAGGGCTTTCTTTTGTGAAAAGTAATGCCTCTGCAGGTTTTCAGCTGGTTTGTTAATCAATTACCCAAGATTTTGTTTATAGTTGCGGTGCATTTGAGCCAAATAGTATACATTCCATGTACATGTGAGGTGAGGAGAAAGTGAGGGGAGGAGAGATTGAGGGGAGGATTAGAAATGGAGAAAGTTGAGTGAGGGGAGAGAGGAGTTCAAAGGGATTTCCTTTATGAAAAATAATGCCTCTGCAGTGTAGAGCTTTTTTGATAAGTGTTTAACAAGATTATGTTTAGATTTGCGGTGCATTTGAGCCAAAAGTATACATTCCCATTCCTTTTGCATTTTTTTGTACATTTTAGTGATTATTTCTCTTCTGTGTTTTAAATATTAGCGATGAAGAAAATGGGCAAGAAAATAATAGACATTTGAGTTGGTTGTACTCAATTTAAGTGAGGCATTAAGTTGCCACAAAGCTTTTAAGTTTGAGTTTCATCTTTTTGAGTTTACTAAGTCAAAGTGTTTGACTTTTGTGTACAAAAAAAAATGCAATGGAGACTAATAAAAATTTAGTGAATTTGTGTATTTATTTTTTCTAAGTTATGTTAACTAATCCCTTTGGAGAGGTGAATGAAAACTTTGTGTCACAAGAACAGATATATTTGAGTTGACTAAATAAACACTTTAATTTAACTGTAATCAAAAGGTACATGTAGCATCAAATCCAAATATTTAAACTCTGAAAATATAACAAATAAGTTAGCAGAACTCAAAAAAAGTAAGGCAATCAGTTGCCTTAGTTTTTTTGAGTTCTGCTAACTTATTTGGGTTTACAGTGCATGACAGTTGTTTGTAGAGTTTATTTCCATTATTTTAAAGCAGATTTAACAATTTTGTAATGAATGCATTATGCTCATGGCATGACAAACGTAATTATAGCCTAATATAATTAGTTATAATATCGTGGCATGTTACGGCGTCATTATAGATTGCTGACATGTTATTATGGAGCAAAGAGGGAGTCAGATGGCTGAGCGGTGAGGGAGTCGGGCTAGTAATCTGAAGGTTGCCAGTTCGATTCCCAGCCGCGCCAAATGATGCTGTGTCCTTGGGCAAGGCACTTCACCCTACTTGCCTCGGGGAGAATGTCCCTGTACTTACTGTAAGTCGCTCTGGATAAGAGCGTCTGCTAAATGACTAAATGTAAATGCAAAGACGAAGATTAATAAATCATGTCTGATAACCACAATATTGTTATGGTCGTTATATTGTTAGAGCTTTGGTTGAACATTGGTTGGGCTCAAAATGGCCCGGGTGCTGTTCTATGCCCCCTGATACATACAGTGAAATTTTCCCGGGGAAAAACGCTAGGTTTTCTTATTTTATAGTATGCTCATGAATATATAGATGAGCTGCACGCTGATTGGTTGGTTTACAACGAGTGAAGCTGCGGAGCAAAGACGCAACACCCCACGTAGGAGGGGACGTTATTGGTACTTTGCATAACGTTCCCTAAAAGTTATCTAAATGTGACGAACTTCCCGAACCTTTACAGAACATTGGGGACGTTTTTAAAACGTTATAATTTATTTCTGAACGTACTTTTTTTAAAGTTTCCTGTATGACTTTATGGAGACGTTCCATGTATGTTATTTTGGTTATTTTATGGTCACATACAACTTTCGCTATATTCACATGCGTCGTACAATTTTAAACCAAAACGAGGCTATTACGAGATGGACGGAAGATCTTGGTTGCTTTTTTTATGGTAAGATGTGAAAGCTTACGGTAAATAGGTATATACTAATAACATGTGTCATCGGAACACATTCTAAAATCAAAATAAGCATCGGCAAATGATTTCTTCTAATCTCTGTGCTCTATTTCAAACTTCGCAGATACGTCGGCTCATCGTCGGCTCATCACTGTTTGAGCAAGAACGTTCCATAACGAGCAGCCAGAGACTCGCGAGTCAGAGGCGCTCACTTTTTAAACCGTCATTTATCTTCACATTAGAAGGAGCAGTATTATTCGTTGTTAGGTAAGTACATGGACGTAGAAAAATATCGAAATGTTTTGCGATAAGTATTGCTTGTAGCCTAGGCCTACAACAATGTGTAAATTTACTGTAATCTGCTAGGTTTGAATGAACTCTAGGCTATAGCTAGAGCTAGCGCAAGGGACCCCAACCGGCTACAGTACAGTAGGCTAGCTCTCGACACACTGGTCAGAAATGTTAAAGGGATGTAGCTAGCTAATAGAGCAAAATAAACATATACATGTTATGTCAAAGCGTATTGTAATAATTAACTAGGCATAAATACACATAGGCTAACACATTCTGGTTTAACAGTGATGTCAGATTTTTTTTCTTCTAATTTCGGCAGTCGGAGGGCGGCGGAGACCAATGGAAGACGCGGAACTGTAGGCAAAACTTATGTTTCTCTGTTCCGTTGTTCTCTCTTTTCTGTGTTGGAGTTCTTTTAAGAGCTTGATGGCATCAACATCCAGTCTGATAATAAAAGATCATTAACTTGAATTGTATCATTTCATTTTAATACCCACACACGAAAATCCAGGTTGAATCAAGTAGCTACAGTACTGCTAATAGCATACTTTGCGACAACCAGTCGCGAGCATAGATGTATATGGTTGCAAGCGTGTGAGCTAAGGCATTGCAGTGGCAGAATGGGGTACAAGTCCGATAAGAATAAGAGACATGATGCAAACTTTACGGAAATGTATGCTGTCACTGTATAGTATTCCTTTCACTTGGTTTTTAGAAATAGGTTATAGGGCTAAATATAGGGCTATTCTAGATAAAACTCATCACATATGTTGCTTTTTTTCTTGTGATTTGAGTATGATTTCCAACGCATTGTATTGGATTAAATAAACTGTTAACATGAACACCTAGCTCCGTCGATTTTCTTGCCAGGCAAAGAAAACTTAATAGTTATTTTGGTAACAGAAATCTTCCATAAAGCAGACTTACCATAGCTTATTGTCAACTGTATATTCAAACGAAATGCCACGAAATTCACACTGCCTTCAATTTACATATCAGTGTAGAAATGTGGCCTGTGTTTTATATGTTCAACCTACAAAATCAAACCCCTATTAATGGATATAACGTGATCTAATAAGACTTGGAAATAATGTAATAAATAAGAGCTTGAGAAGTGTGTCTAAAATATACTTTATTTAACATTTGCCTTTGAAAGGGGCATATTAACAGAACTAGGCCTATATATACAAGACGTTTCCATCAGATATAAGTGGGGGTGAAACATAGTCACTGAGGACCTTCATTGTCCCACAAAAGCAGTCTGGCTTGATGACACGAAAAAAAAAAGAATAATGTGTGTGTTTAACAAAAGCTTCTGAAGGCAAGACTAATCATATTTATATCATTTCTTATTGTGGTTATCAGTTAAAGTATTAATCTTCGTCTTTGCTCCAGATAGACATGTGAACAATCTATGCTCACGCTTAACATAATATAATATTTGCCATCATGTCATGAACGTAAAAACTTTCTTGACAGAAAAATCTAATCTGTTTTAAAATAACAGGAATAAACTATATTAACAAAATGTCATGTATGTGTGACAACCATTTGCTAAATTTGCTACAACAGGGCAGGCAACTCAAGCCATTTCTCCCTGTGCTCATTCAATATGGCTCATTCAGCTCCAGGTAATTCGGCTATCGGCCAATGTGAACTTTTGTGCTCGTGCCCTGTTAGTATCCGTGAGCACATTTGCAGGCAACTTTTATTGACGTAATCAAATAAATTGGGTGCTAGTTTACCCATTTCGGATTGGTTTCAAACTTCAGGAAAAAATCTTCTATGAAAAAGCTAGTAGTATGAGGCAGGTTCGAGAATCGAACAAAAATTATTGGGGGAGATAGTTTTGTAAATGCTGGAGTTAATAGAATAAAAATGACCGGAAGAGCCGGAAGTCTAACAAGAAAGTGTAACAAGAAATGCAATACATCCACCGGGGCCGTTGCTTCAAGCCGAGGGGCGAGGGGTGGGGGCTTGAGCAGAGCAGATGAAAGATAAAATTGCTCGCAGAGCAATCGAGCCTCAATGCAAAATTGGATTAGGCCTACATCGGACTGAAGCATGGTTCCGGAGTCTCATCAGCCACCTCACAAAATAAAGAAGGTTCTACACCAAATTTGAATATTCTTCTAAGAAAGTCAGCGACCGGATATAGGCCTATTTTATAAATTATTTTAAAGTGAGTCTCTTTGACTTTTGGGGAAAATGGGCCATTTAATGAATTTAAAATGATGAAAAATATTTTTTTTTCCATTGAAATATATATTCATATGTGAATTTGGTGTTGTTTAAATTTCAATATTAAGTATTCCATGCCTTTTAAAATTCAAAACATGTCACTGATTTGCTTCCATACAAATGGCAGAACGCCCTCTGCTGACATCCTGAATATGTGGACCAGAGTGACTGTCAAGCTCGTGGGAGCAACTTCCGGGTCACAACACAAACGTTTATGCAAAATTTAGAAAAAAGATTTCCACACACTATTTTACTTCCCAATTTCCATGTTTAAGCACATCAAAGAAAATCAGATAATGGGTCGTTTTTTCGTTTTCCGTTTTGTAATATCGAAACATAAAACGTAAAATGGGTAGTTTTCCATTTTTTGTTTTCCTATTTCTAAATGGTAGTCGGGAAACAGCTCGTTTCACGATTTTGGTTTTCTAATTTCAAAACGAAAATCCATTGGCCGCAAAGTACACAGACCCGTTTGCCGCGGATAGTGTGCAGCTGCTTTGGTATGAAGGTACCAAAGCCACTGAGAAGAACTGTCATCACCAGCTGCATCACGTCACTGCACTATTTATCTATAATTCCAGACATCTGTGTGTGTCACCGACATCATCGCAGGCACTGTGCTCTATCTATAGTACTGACTGGAATGTGTGAATGCTCTGTTTTACTGTTGGATGGCCACTAGATGGAGATGTCATGTAGATGATTGGTGAATCAAGCTCATTATTAGAATATATGATGAGGCTGCACTTCCTGTAAGATGCATATGAAGGAGCCAGCAAAATAAGAGGTTGCCATATAAACTGTAAGTGCTCCTTGGCAAGTTTTACTGAATGCAGCATATTGTTTGGTTTTATTTTTAGAGAAAACAACTGCAACCAAGATGAATCAACCATCTTGAACTAAAGTCACACGTGTGTCTGTTTTTCAACCACTGTTTGATCACAGTCAGCCACCAGCCTCAAATTCACTGAAATGACTCCATACTTGATATTCAAGTGAGTTAATCGAGGGTGACTTCAATCCTCAATTCAGAACAGTGCCTTGAGGAACCCTAACAACTCACATGAACATATCAACCAATTCAATTAAGACTATCTACTTTGAACTCTATTACTGTGTGTATAGGAGACAGTGACAGAATGTGTAACCTATAGTTCTGTACTGTATACCTGAATGGTTCCTGCTGAAAACCATGAATGACATAGGCCATCTTCTTGGCAATAGCCACAGAAGCATGAGGACAGAGAAAGTGATGAAAAAGCACATGCATGCATTTTCAAGTAACACTGCAGTAAAAAGGAGGAAGTTAAGGATCACAACCTCAAAAATCAGCTCTGAACAGTATTGCCAAGTCTTGTTGCTATGGAGATTGCATCCTACTGCAGGTGTAAGTAACGGCAGAGGAAGTCAACTATGCTTCCCCCTCTGTGTTTTTCTTCCTTTTCCTGTATCTCTCTCATGCTCTTTCCTCTCCCACTCACTCCCACTGGTAAAAAGTACAGTTGAGAGGCAAAAGAGACATCTTTCACAACCTTTGTTTCATCAGCTGTCAACCAAGAAGACTCACACACCTCATTCGTCTTCCATACACACATTTTTAAGATTTGATGTCAGAACTGAATCCAAGGGTGAGTTTGAGAGCAGCCTGACTCCAGACATCTGTTGTCCCCCAGACTGAGCCAGTTGATCAGACGACTTCAACGGACCAGAAGCTCATTCCGCAGTCTGTGGAGGATTGAAAGATGTGTGGACTGTGTGAGTGTAATTAGACCGTAGGCTATGTGTGCAGAACACAGACTGAAATAAATACATGCAGCCATCTAAATATTGCCTGAAAAACTCCAGCCAGCCAGAAGGGTTTTGCTAGGCATCGGTACTATGAGAGGCTGTCACGACTACAGGAGTATTGGCCTGTTCTTTTCTTGGGATAGCCCAATGCTGATGCTTTCATTTATACACCTGCAAGTTCACAAGTCAACTGAGTCAAGTCGATTTCCATTTACATAGTTGTAGTTGTGATCGTGACACATGAGAAACAAGAGAATTCAATGGGCAAAAAATTGCAAGACTCGCATCCTCGCCCTAGCTTGTCCAGTTCCATCAGTTTTGGAAGGTTTGTTTTGTACTGCAGGCGGCTTCCTGTGGCTTTGAGACTAACCAAGGCAGACTGAGAGAGGCTTATTAAACTCAAACGCAGCAGATCCATTCTTAGGGCCACGACCATGGCAAATGCACATCCATCCACAAATAGATTTCTAAATGTAGACCATCTAGATGTATGAAATGAAGACATGAAGATCCACTGCACTGGATTGTTTCCTGAAGGGAGGATTAATTTAACATTAATAAGGACTGACATTTTCATACTTCATGACTCCCCTCTCTGTGTATGCGCTTAGAATAGGCTTCATGTACATTTATTGTGCAATGACTCGATGTTGTCTCTGAGTAGGGGTTGCAGTTGACACTTGTACATTACATCTATAAGCACTTCTGGAAAAAAGTATGACAGTGGAGGATCTCTACTGCGTGGAGATTGGTGGCAGAAGGTCCTCAATGCTGCACCGGGCTGCTAAATCACTCAGCTAGACCGTGATCATGATTTGTCATTAACAAGCAAAACATTCCTTGAGAAGAATGTCCCTAAAAGAAGAATCAAGAGGAATTTATGGGTCCACACACCAGGAATAAAACAAAATCGGTGAAATTAACAGCATGTGCCCTACGGTCTAAATGTCAGACAGACAAGTAAAAGAGCAATGATTTTGGGAGGTTGCTGAGATGGGTTAGAGGGAAGGGGATGGGGGGTGGAAGGTTGCTGATGTACAGCTTCACCTCAAATAATAGCATTTTATGCTCGTCAACAGTGCATAACCTTGGCTGGCCTGGCTAGTGCAAAGCTGTGGTGTAAGTGATGGTCCTCTGCCAGGCTCTGACCATTAGGACTCATTAGATCCCATTGATAGCCCTGATGCACTGATAGGTACTCTGAGAAGAGGCCGCCAAGGAAAAGGTCAGCGTATGGATCTTGATTTGACCTCACCAACCTTTCCCTGATTGGCAGCATCTGTCATCCTTATGGTTAATTTCATGGTGATTGACTGCTGGAGAGAACAGACTGGTAATAACTGTTGCAGGCTGTCTCATTGACCTCACACATCCAAATGGAATCTGTGTCTGCCAGCCATAATGGCACATTGTCCTTTGTGCACCTGTGATCTATGGCTTGAATGCAGAGGCCATGGTTCTATCAGTATGCCTAACAGGTATCAACCGCATCGCCTTGTCTGTCTGCACCTTTACCAATCTACCTCTCTGGATAAATTCATCAGCCTGCCCTGGACATTCTTGTAACGATACAATACCTTCCAGAAGATTCTTATTTATACTGGGAATATGAATACTATATATATATATATTCGCCTACCTGTACAAAACATTATTATACTAGCATTATTATACCAGAGATTGACATTCTGGAGACAGGTTGAGAGATCTCATCCAGGGCCTGAGGCAGGAGTCTGGTGTGACTGGTGAGAAAACAAACTTTCCCACCAGCACATCTTCATGCCACTGTCTGTATTACTGTAGACTGAACAAGACTCAGGGTTGTGTGTTCTTAAGCAATGGCACAGTGTTGTTTGTCTGATCAATACCTCATTGTAAATATATGAAGTGTCTTGACGCAGAGCAGGAGTGTGAGGTGGACTTCTGCATGAGGTATGAGTGCCTGCATACTACATGGGTTCTTAACAGCATACAGGTTTGGAATTAATCAAACTGCTTTCGTCTGAACACAAACTGAAATTATCTTTGTTATGAGTATGGGTAGGATCAGCCAGGTAGCCATGCAGCACGTTGTAAACATTTCTAACTATCAAACGTTCCTTTGGGAAGGTGTTTGGAAAAAAGTGTAAACCAAAATTAACAATTCCTCTTTACCCACTCCAGCCATGAACCAAACAGCAGACACAAATGTGGTATAGCTGGAGATGGGAAGGATGCTCTGGGGAAGATGGGCCTTGTGGCATGGTGGCCTGACTGCCACCATGTCTTGCTATCTGGCTATCTGGCTGCCTGGTTGCCTGATTATGTTAACAGACAGACTTGTTTGCGTGTACCCTCTGAGAGCACATTAGCTTCTGGAGAAGGGGAGGGCTTTAAGACACCCTGCCTTTCCCTCCCTTCTTGGGCTCTGCCACACTGCATTAATGTCTTCATTCACAGTCACTGATAATTGGCCTACATTAATGGGTTTGTTTGTTTGCCTTCTACTGTAGAATTGCACATCAGAGAGCTACAGTGTGCAATAGGCCCACTGCTCTCCGAGACTCCAGCCTGGTAGTGGATGAGAACTTAGAAATAGAACATCACGAGGAAAAAGAAAACTGGAGGCCATATCATCCATATGATTAGTCCACATACAACAATAATCTGAAAATGGTTAAACATGTTTATTTATAGATAAAAGGAAAATAAAAATGATAGAACAAATGTTAAAATAACACATTAGCAAAACTGAAGACTGTGTTATTCAGTTGACATTGATAACCTGGCCATCATGCATCTGTACGTACTGCACTTGCTTTTACACCACCAGTTCATTCTTAGAATGGAAAACCTTGTGATGGCAGTCCTTCTAAAGATTAAATACCCCAGATACTGTGGGGAAATATGGAACATTGATATAAAACTTCTCCATCACACTGTGTTGTTTCATCCCAAATAACACATAATTTCAGCTAGTTGACAAAATCAAACACACGTAAAAAAAAACTATGTTCAAATATAGTTGCAAGCAGCAATGAGGTGGCCAAACTGGCAAAACAGGTAAAATGAACAAAAAACATTTTAGACATCCTTAGAACAGGGTTCTGAGTAAATGCAGCTTTGAATCCATCAAAGATTTGCTAAGATACGACCCAACTTCCTGTTTGCTGGCCTTGCCGCAGATTTTGATTGGCTGTACCGATCAAACCATTTCGGAAATCTAAAATAATTTTGATCGTTTGTGTGCTAGACAGAAAACCAGTGACATGGCAGGCTCGTTGGCTTTGGCTACGTTGCTCTTACGAGGACACCAATTTATCCTAGTGAATTATTCTCAGTGCTGGAAATTACTGTGTTCAGTTACTGTGTAAAAATATAAGCAGTTTTTCAACTGGCAAGCAGTTTGGCCCAAGTTTAAACAGCAGTAATTCAGTCCTATTTTGACATGTCAAGGTGACTGTGGTCTGAAGATAATCTGTGCCAAATTTGGTGAATATTGGATACATTTTGTTGGAGGAATAGGGAAAAAACGTTTTATAAAACGTAAAATTGGCGGCCGCATCAATTCAGCTGGTATCACAAGTTAACTGGTGCAAAATTTTTGCTTGTTGCAGCGCCACCTAGAGGTGAAATGGCATGATATTATGGACCTAGCAGTAGAGGTGCTGATATGACCTCACTTCTTTTATGGTGGCTTGGTTGACGACTTTGATTGGCTGTTCCAGTCAAAAAGTTTAGAAAATCAAAAAAACATGTGATGTCTTTTGTGAGGCTTGGTCTGAAGATGATCTGTGCCAAATTTGGTGAAGATTGGACAAACTTTATAGGAGAGTTAGCGAAAAAACGTTATATTCAAAATGGCGGCCACATAAATTCTGCCACATCAATTTGATTGGCTGTAACTAAGAAACAATGTCGAAAATCTAAAATCCATACGATAACTTTTGTGAGGCTTGCTATGAAGATCATCTGTGGCAATTTTGAAGAAGATTTGACAAAAATTGTAGGAGGAAAAAACGCTTTTCCTTAAGATTCAAAATGGCGGAGAATCTATATAACTGGGTATGACGTCATATAGAGTGCGTTGGACTCGTCTTGATCCAGGGAATACAACGCTACCTCATTTTCGAAAATGAGACATGTGGTTCAAAAGTAAAATGTGTAAACACACCTTCAACTTTGACCCATTGGTGGCGCTAGGGTGTTTGAAATGGAGACATGAAACTTGGTGAAATTGATGAGGAGACTGGCCCCAAAGAGTGTGCCAAATTTCACAACTTCTGACAATACGGTTCGAGGGGCTGCCATAGACTCCCATGGCAGAAGATGTATAATAATAACTAGAGATGGTACAATTTCTGTGGAAATTGTAGGGTGTGCTCGCTTGCGTCGGTTGCAGAGGGGTCCGTTTTTTAATGACATTTTTACAACTGATATTTCTGTATATTTTATATAAAAAAATGCATAGCCTACTTATTATTTATAAAGATTACATAGATTTAAAAACATATTTTTTCTGCTTATTTACCACTAAAATACTAAGAGTGAAGAGTAGAATGAAATAGTTGTCTTTTCCCTGCAAGAGGGAATGGTGATCAGCAGCCTCATAGTTGAATCAAAACGAATACATTTGGCAGACCGGTGTAAAAATGACTTAAACGTCATTTTAAGTTTTTCCCTTCTCGTGATATTTTCAGGCATTTAGCCTACTCATATTGCATTCATTCATTAATAAAGAACCCCCTTTGAAGCTTATTCTAACAACGACGTTACCGGCAGTAGCTATCTCAGATGGAATCGCGATTCAAATAGTACCATCTGCTAACTGAAAATATGCCCCCAAAAACGTAAATAAGCTTGAAATCTATTAAGGGGAAAATCCCTCATTCATAAAAAGCTCAGTGGTAACGATCATTGTCAGTAACAACGCAAAATGCGATATAGCCCTGGGTTGCGTTGTACATCTTAGGGTAGGGTAACCGGTTTACTTATCTACACATTTACGGTGGAATAAGTGACACAGCTCATCATCGGAATTACTTTACCGGGAAAGGGAACAAACATTTATTGTGCACGTGCTTATATACCATACAGCAACACGTAACGTCCAATCAGATCACTGTATGAGAGCATATGGCCCCCACTCAAATCAACACCCTGTGTGGAGAAGCTGCAGTACTAGTAGTGATGGGCATTCCGGCTCTTTTTCGTGAGCCGGCTCGTATGGCTCAGCTCACCAAAAAGAGCCGGCTCTTTAAAAAATACATGTTTTAACTATGAATTTGACTATGATGGGTGTGAAAACAATTTGAATTAAATTATTAAATGAAATCATACTCGACCGTAACCACATATCGTTAAAAATGCATTGATTTGTCATGGCTCTCCTCCGAGTTTTGACTACTCTCTGAATGTGTGAGTTGGCTCGGCCCTCCCTCATGCAGGATTGACAGGAACAGAATGTGAGGATGATCGTGTGCGCCTTTAAGCCTACAATTATTTTTTTGTTGTTCTTTGAATTAGTCAATTATTTTAAATACAATTAAAATTAGTTATTTCATAATCATTTAGTTTTTATAGGCTGTATTAATCTATTAAAAATAGAGTCGGCTCTTCAGATATGCGAGCCAGCTCCCGACGTTCACCTTCAAGAGCCGGCTCTTAGAGCCGGATCGTTCACGAACGACCCATCACTAAGTACTAGACTGTTCGTCTTGGTAGCTAGCGATTGCGTTGGTTGAATTCGAGTTAACGTTCCGTTGTACGGTTTAGGCTGAAATTAACTATTTTCATGAACAGATTGACAAGTTTAGGCTGTGGCAATGGAGGTCAGATTAGTAGTCACTAGTCAGATAGTTTCACCTATTGAAAGACTTTTGATTTAAGTAAGGGTAGTGCCGAACATGTTCTGTCGCCGTTTGACTTCCTAAACAGCTGTGCGGAGATGTTTTTGTTAGCCTAGCTACTAGACTAGTGTGTCTCGCGTACAGCGTTGCAGTGAGCTACACTGGTTTGAAAACATTTACATTTAGAAAACATTTAGTCATTTAGCAGACGCTCTTATCCAGAGCGACTTACACTAAGTACAGGGACATTCCCCCGAGGCAAGTAGGGTGAAGTGCCTTGCCCAAGGACACAACGTCACTTGGCATGACCGGGAATCGAACTGGCAACCTTCGGATTACTAGTCCGACTCCCTCACCGCTCAGCCACCTGACTCCCTGAAACCACAGGTAATGATAATTTCACCCACAAATCGTTTACTTGTAATCTAATGTCATAATAAATCCTACAACGAAAATGTATTTGTGAGGAATGTTTATTTTAATGATTGAAAACATCGTTTGCCCGGGCAACAGAGGCTAATGTCATGATGCTAATGCTTCAGTGAAATAGTAGACTACCGTTTCCGAAAGTAGATGTGGGCCTACTTCCTTAATAATATCCGCTAATATTGTACATTACATTTCACAATTGTGTTTCACATCACAAAGTAAAATGAGTAAATAGTTATCACCCTGGGCTTTTTGCTTGTGGCGTTTCTGCAGCTGCCTTGCAGTAAAGCTATAGTTAGTTTTCGTGAGGTTAGTGACGTAGTGACGTTAGTAACGTCAGTGACTGTGGCTAGCAAATTAGCCACTGTTAGCTTCACTTTTCACCACAAAAACGCAATTTCTACTTAAACCGTGCAACGGAACGTAAATAAAAATACAACCAACGCAATCGCTACCAATACGAAACTTTTGACACCTAGGTTGTAGTCCAAATATTGACTGATCCTTATTATTAAACAATAATAATAAAAATAAATATAGCTGCAAGCAGCAATGGCGGATTCCTCCAAACATTGCGAACCATTGAAAAATGTATATTCTTCACAAATTGTCTGTATAGAAAAATCCATGCTGCACACTTACCAATGGGATACCAAATCTGAAATGCAATACCATCAAGATCCACAAGGGCCTTCGCTTCAAGCCAAGGAATGAGTGGGGGCTTGGTCAGCCCACACTTTCCACTTTCCTGAGTGTGTGTGAGAATGTGGAGCGTGCGCGCTGAGGAGCAGCGGAGATATTCACAAAAAATCTACTTTTCATCTTACAGTCAACTTTTTCTCAGATTTGTGTACTAAACATTCTCAAGTCTTCATACGAACTTGTGATCAGAGTATCAGTTTTTGACCGGCGAATGTGTAAAGCGTTATTTTAGCATTAGCAATGAATTAGATTTCCTTTATTTCAATCATTTTTGAAGATATTAAGTTGCCTTTGCACATGGGAACATGTTGTAGTGTCTTCCACGTGACACACCAAGTTTGGTGTTGATATCTCAAACATTTGCTGAGATTTGACCCAACTTCCTGTTTGGTTGCTTTTTTGCCAAATTTGATTGGCTGTACCAGACAAACGGCTGTGAAAATCAAAAATGTGTTAAAGAATTGAGTGAGGGTTGCTCTGACGATGATGTGTGCCAATTCTGGGGAAGATTGGACAAAAATTGAAGGAGGAGTAGCGAAAGAACATGTTTCCTGAAGTTTTATTGTACAGAAAAATCCAATATGGCGGCCGTTATAGGTTCTTGAGGCTTTTTTGTTCCTCATGAGAAATAAGGCATATCTATTGAATTTCAGAATTTTGGGACAAATTGGATGCAAATGGCATCACTTTGTAAATGGACAATTGGGGCGTGGCCGTAGGGCCACCTATGGATAATGGTGCGTCATTTGTGGTGTGGTAGTTACTCCTGGCCTATACTATCAATGTTTCAGGATTTGGAGAACTTTTTCTAAAATGCATTACCATCAAGATCCACAAGGGCCTTCACTTCAAGCCAAGGAATGAGTGCGGGCTTGGTCAGCCCACAATTGCCTTAAATGTTGTGTATGCGTCTCGCCAAGCCCGCGCGTGTGTCAAGGGAAAGGCTGAGTGTGTGAGAATGTGGAGCGCGCGCTGAGGAGCAGGGGAGACATTTCATTGGAAATTTCGTTAGCAATTAGCCAAGCATGCATGTTTCAAATATTCACAATCGACTTTTCATGTTACAGTCAACTTTTTCTCAGATTTGTGTACTCAACATTCTCAAGAGTCTTCATATGAACTTGTGATTGAATCAGAGTATCAGTTTTTGGCCGGTGGATGTGTTAAGCATTATTTTAGCGTTAGCGATATATTCGATTTGCTTTATATCAATCATTCTTGGAGGTATGAAGTTGCCTTTGCACATGGTAACATGTTGCAGTGCCTTCCACCGATATACCAACTTTGGTGTTGATATCTCAAAGATTTGCTGAGATTTGACCCAAATTCCTGTTTGGTTGCTTTGTTGCCAGTTTTGATTGGCTGTACCGGACAAACGGTTTTGAAAATCCAATATAAAAGTAATACCTGAGTGAGGGCTGCTGTGACGATGATGTGTGTCAATTCTGGGGAAGATTGGAAAACAATTGTAGGAGGAGTAGGCTTTCAAAGGTTTTTGATAAAACCGGAAATGGAGGAAAATCTATATAACCGGAAATTGACGTCGTTGAACTCGTCTTGATCCAGGGAATCCAGTGGTACCTCATTTTTGAAAATCAGTCATACGGTTCAAAAGTTGCGTGTGTAAACACAAGTCCAACTTTGACCCATTGGTGGCGCTAGAGTGGTCTAATGGGATACATGAAACTTGGTGTAGGTATAGAAGGAACTGTCCTTAATGAGTGTGCCAAATTTCACAAAAAGTTATCGAAGGGTTCTAGGGGCTGCCATTGACTCCCATGGAACTAGAATAATAACTAGAGGGTACAATTTCTGGGGAAATTGTAGGGTGTGCTTGCTTGCGTCGGTTGCACAGGGGTCCGTTTTTGAATGACATTTTTACAACTTATATTTCTGTATATGTTACATAAAAATGCATACTTATTATTTATAAAGATTACATAGATTTAAAAGCATATTTTTTTTGCTGCTCATTTACAACTGAAAATACGAGTGAAGTGTAGAATGAAATAGATGTCTTCTCATTTCCCCTGCAAGAGGCAGCCTCATCGTTGAATCAAAACGAATAAATTTGGCAGACCGGTGTAAAAATTGACCTAATCTCTATGACTTAAACGTCCTTTTAAGTTTTTCCCTTCTCGTGATATTTTCAAGCATTTAGCCTACTAATATTGCATTCATTCATGAATAAAGAACCCCCTTTGAAGATTATTCTACGACGTTACCGGCAGTAGAAGATTGAATCGCGATTCAAACAGTACCATCTGCTAACTGAAAATATGCCCCCCAAAACGTAAATAAGCTTGACATTTATTTAGTGGAAAATCGCTCATTTATAAAAAGCTCACTGGTAGTGACCATTGTCAGTAACAACGCAAAATGCGATATAGCCCTGTGTGGAGAAGCTGCCCCGGTAAATTGTACTACTACGGTACAGTACTAGACTACTGCTGTGTTCGTCTTGGTAGCGATTGTGTTGGTTGAATTGGATTTAACGTTCCGTTGTACGGTTTAGGCTGAAATTAATTATTTTCATGAACAGATTGACAACGTTTAGGCTGTGGCAATGAAGTTCAGGTTAGTAGTTAGATAGACTTTTGATTTAAGTAAGGAGAGTGCCCAACATGTTCTGTCGCTGTTTGACTTCCTAAACAGCTGTGTAGTGTAGATGTTTTTGTAGTGTATCTCGCGTAAGCTACAGCGTTGCAGTGAGCTACACTGGTTTGAAACGACAGGTAATGGTAATTTCACCAACAAATCGTTTACTAATGTCAGAATGAATCCTACAACGAAAATGTATATGTGAGGAATGTTTATTTTAACGATTGAAAACAGATAACGCTACATCATAGACCACTGTAGTATGTGTTGCCCGGGCAACACAGGCTAATGTCATGATGCTAATACTTCAGTGAAATAGTAGACTACTGTTTCCGAAAGTAGATGTACTTCCTTAATAATATCAGCTTATATTGTACATTACACATCACAATTTTGTGTCATATCACAAAGTAAAATGAGTAAATAGTTATCACCCTGGCCTCTTTTCTTGTGGCGTTTCTGCAGCTGCCTTGCAGTAAAGCTATAGTTAGCCTAGCTATCCCCCAAGTTAACAGATGCGAAACGAATGTTCTGCCAAAGGTAGTCACGCGTGTTTTCGTGACGTTAGTGACGTAGTGACGTTAGTAACGTCAGTGACTGTGGCTAGCAAATTAGCCACCGTTAGCTTCACTTTTCGCCACAAAAACGTAACTTCAGCCTAAACCATGCAACGGAACGTAAATTCCAATAGAAGCAACTCAATCGCTACCAAGACGAAACTTTTGACACCTACTTTGTCTATGTAGGCCAAATATTGACTGAGTTTTAGGGGGGCAAAAAGAATAATAATAATAACTAGAGAGGATACAATTTCTGGGGAAATTGTAGGGTGTGCTTGCTTGCGTCGGTTGCACAGGGGTCTGTATATTTTATATAAAAATGCATCGGGCCTACTTATTATTTATAAAGATTACATAGATTTAAAAGCATCTTTTTTTTGCTGCTCATTTACAACTCAAAATACGAGTGAAGTGTAGAATGAAATATGATGTCTTCTCATTTCCCCTGCAAGAGGCAGCTGACAGGCTGAATCAAAACGAATACATTTGGCAGACCGGTGTAAAAATTGACCTAATCTCTATGACTTAAACGTCCTTTTAAGTTGTCCCTTCTCGTGATATTTTCAGGCATTTAGCCTACTCATATTGCATTCATTCATGAATAAAGAACCCCCTTTGAAGATTATTCTACGACTTTACCGGCAGAAGATAGAATCGCGATTCAAACAGTACCATCTGCTAACTGAAAAAATGCACCCAAAAACGTAAATAAGCTTGACATTTATTTAGTGGAAAATCGCTCATTCATAAAAAGCTCACTGGTAGCGATCATTGTCAGTAACAACGCAAAATGCGATATAGCCCTGTGTGGAGAAGCTGCCCCGGTAAATTCTACTACTACAGTACAGTACTAGACTACTGCTGTGTTCGTCTTGGTAGCGATTGCGTTGGTTGAATTCGATTTAACGTTCCGTTGTACGGTTTAGGCTGAAATTAATTATTTTCATGAACAGATTGACAACGTTTAGGCTGTGGCAATGAAGTTCAGGTTAGTAGTCAGATTGTTTCAACTATTGAAAGACTTTTGAGTAAGGGGAGTGCCGAACATGTTCTGTCGCCGTTTGACTTGAACAGCTGAGGAGTTTTTGTTAGCTACTCACACTAGTGTCTCGGGGAGGCTACAGCGTTGCAGTGAGCTACACTGGTTTGAAACCACAGGTAATGGTAATTTCACCAACAAATCGTTTACTAATGTCAGAATAAATCCTACAACGAAAATGTATATGTGAGGAATGTTTATTTTAACGATTGAAAACAGATACATCATAGACCACTGTAGTATTTGTTGCCCGGGCAACACAGGCTAATGTCATGATGCTAATACTTCAGTGAAATAGTAGACTACTGTTTCCGAAAGTAGATGTACTTGCTTAATAATATCAGCTTATATTGTACATTACACATCACAATTGTGTGTCATATCACAAAGTAAAATGAGTAAATAGTTATCACCCTGGCCTCTTTGCTTGTGGCGTTTCTGCAGCTGCCTTGCAGTAAAGCTATAGTTAGCCTAGCTATCCCCCAAGTTAACAGATGCGAAACGAATGTTCTGCCAAAGGTAGTCACGCGTGTTTTCGTGACGTTAGTGACGTAGTGACGTTAGTAACGTCAGTGACTGTGGCTAGCAAATTAGCCACCGTTAGCTTTACTTTTCGCCACAAAAACTTAACATAAGCCCAAACCATGCAACGGAACGTAAATTCCAATAGAAGCAACTCAATCGCTACCAAGACGAAACTTTTGACACCTACGTTGTCTATGTAGGCCAAATATTGACTGAGTTTTAGGGGGGCAAAAATAATAAAAATTATAATAATAATAATAATATATATGTGAGAGAACAAAGGTTGGGCCCTTGCCGAAGGCAAAGCACACCCAACTAGAGAGGGTACAATTTCTGGGGAAATTGTAGGGTGTGCTTGCTTGCGTCGGTTGCACAGGAGTCCGTTTTTGAATGACATTTTTAAAACTGATATTTCTGTATATTTTATATAAAAATGTATACTTATTATTTATAAAGATTACATAGATTTAAAAGCATTCTTTTTTTGCTGCTCATTTACAACTGAAAATACGAGTGAAGTGTAGAATGAAATAGATCTTCTAATTTCCCCTGCAAAAGGCATCCTCATCGTTGAATCAAAACGAATAAATTTGGCAGACCGGTGTAAAAATTGACCTAATCTCTATGACGTAAACGTCCTTTTAAGTTTTTCCCTTCTCGTGATATTTTCATGCATTTAGCCTACTCATTACATTCATTCATGAATAAAGAACCCCCTTTGAAGATTATTCTACGACGTTACCGGCAGTAGAAGATTGAATCGCGATTCAAACAGTACCATCTTCTAACTGAAAATTTGCCCCCAAAAACGTAAATAAACTTGACATTTATTTAGTGGAAAATCGCTTTCATGAAAAGCTCACTGGTAGCGATCATTAAGTAACAACAGTAACAACGCAAAGTGCGCTATCCCTGTGTGGAGAAGCTGCCCCGGTAAATTGTACTACTACAGTACAGTACTAGACTACTGCTGTGTTCGTCTTGGTAGCGATTGCGTTGGTTACATTTTACATTTAGTCATTTAGCAGACGCTCTTATCCAGAGCGACTTACAGTAAGTACAGGGACATTCCCCCGAGGCAAGTAGGGTAAAGTGCCTTGCCCAAGGACACAACGTCAGTTGGCATGACCGGGAATCGAACTGGCAACCTTCGGACATTATTGTTGGTGGCCAAGCCGCGAAGCGGCGAAGCCACCAACAATAGGTTCCCTCCTACCGGAGGAACCCTAATAATAAGAATACTAACAAAAACAATAGGTTCCCTCCTACCGGAGGAACCCTAATAACAGAAATGTAGCTAGAATCCACACCTCAAACAAGTTAACCTAGACGCAAAACTATACGTCCAATCCAAAAAATAAGGATATTTTCCGAGACCCAAGACTCTGCCGAAACCAGACATGTCCTTTATATATCTGTGTGGTCAGAAATACGACTCTATCGGCAGTTTCAAAATCCAATAATACTATATATGATAGAGAACAAAGGTTCCCTTTGCCAAAGGCAAAGCACACCCAATAATAATAATAATACGTAGAAACACTTAAGGTGGCTTCACCGCTTTGTGGCTTGGTCACCAAATACCATATTTTAGAAAGGAAATATAGTATAAAGTATAAAATACTTTTTAAATTATCTGAATATACAATACAATGTTTTGGTAGGGTTAGAATGTAAATGAAGCATGACCATGGGTATAATGGGTAGTGAAATCATAAACTAATGGGACTGGTTTGCCCTCAAATAGAACATAATGACAAAGCAGGAGAACCTTGAAGACTGCACAGTTAAGTGGGCTGTGGTATGTGTAAAATTCAATTACCGACCTGCTGTGGAGGAACTTTGGGTGGGCCATGCTGATTGGAGAAGGCAGCAGCCAGGTGGCAAGCCCACAGGCAGTATCTAACACCCACCACCATGCCCTGGGCCAAGGTCTCTGCCACCTATAGCTCTCCTTGCAGGACATGGTCACTCATAACTCACTCTCAGCACACTAAGAGCATTTGCCTCACTGCACTTAGGTCAATAAGGAAGTGAATGTACATTGTTGGGTACTTTACTCTATAATTCATATCCTAGTTCCAGAAATAGCAACATTCTTACTTTCACCATGGCACACAAAAATTGAATTGTGGCATTTTGGAATAATGTCCATGGAGGTAAGAATAAAACATAGTAGTTGTAAAATATTACGCCAAACATCACGAACAAATGGTTTGATGTGTGTGGAGGGTTCATATATTGAGTTTCAATCATTAGGACTCCTTCTAGTGGTGGCTCATCAGAAACAGCCTATGCAATTGCAGAAGTATGCCAATGGCCATGGTTAGAATGAAGTGGAAGTAAACACGAGGCCTTTCTGGTTGGGAAGGGCTCACCCAGGCAAGCGTCTGCATGAGCAGAGCGCCATACTTCCTACATGGGACCAAGATTCAGAGCCCTAAGGAGCTGCCCTGCCGTCTGCCTCAGTGTAGTTACACAACCAGCCCTGCTGCACCTCTCTGGAGCCACAGCCATCTCCAATATATCTGACTAAAGCATATTCTGACAAGTGGGGATCATTTATTTTGTTCATAATCTACTGTGTCTTTTGTCTTCCTGTGTATCCACCTTCAAGAAAAGGCTCAAGACGCACTTGTTCCGGGAGTACAACGGTACTTAGGAATGGTTCGCTTGACCCGATGTTAGTTTCCTCAAGGTTCACAATGACTCTTGCTTAGAGACTTGTTGCTCTTGTGGTTAGTGGTAACTGATTTAACATTTTTGTACTCGCTGTGATATATTGTTTTTATTATTGTTGCTTGTTTTTTCCACAGGTACACTTACACTTATAGCGGTTCATGTTGTTTAATTGTAACTTGTTTAACTACATGCTCTTATGGTTCTTCCCTTTGGCACTTACTTTGGTTGTTCACAATGTGTGCTTCATGTTTTGGCTACTCGCAATGTTTTTGTGGCTATCTTGTTGTTATGATCAGTGACCTATGCACTTTGTAAAGCTCTCTCTTGGAAGTCGCTTTGGATAAAAGCGTCTGCTAAATAAATAAATGTAAATGTATCAGTGTGTGTGTCCAACTGTTACTAATTACACTCTGAGGACCAGTCCAGACCACAGATATACTGATGGAGAAAGACATATTTATGTAATCTACAGAGAATTGTTAAAATCTTAAAAAAGGCAGAAATGCTGGTTGGTAAGATGAGTTTTAACTGGTCTTGGAGTACAGTTAACAAACAATCAAGATCATCTTTAAGGGAATTACTGGATGTGAGCTCATGAAATTGCAGTTGGATTTCCTTGTGTCAATGAAACAACCAAACTAGTGTTTCCAGCTTCCTGGTCCTCCCCACTCCCACAGTGGTCAACTCTGAGTGGCAGGCCTGCTAATGGCTCCTGACAAAGGACAACAAGCATGAGATGAGTGGAGCAGCCGTGGGACCAA
The DNA here is from genome assembly GCF_038355195.1 of Osmerus mordax. Taxonomy (NCBI): domain Eukaryota; kingdom Metazoa; phylum Chordata; class Actinopteri; order Osmeriformes; family Osmeridae; genus Osmerus; species Osmerus mordax. Next base: position 12,317,405 of record NC_090053.1, read on the forward strand.
CGGATGGCTGACACATTCTAGATTCACTTCATCTCTGTCTGCAGATCTAGGATGATTCCAAGTAGTTCTGGTAGAGCTGTGCTATCCTGAGAACATGCATGATTTTGGCAATGTGTGTCACCAGAACTCGATACTGGCACCAACTCTGTCCTGATTGAGTTGTCCTGAGTTCTAGAATAACTCAGAGAGAGGAACAGATTCTTCTCTCTGATCTGGAAAACATTTGATCCAGGCGCTTGTATTAAGCACTACTTAATTGATAATAAAGCCTTACTAATATACACTTACATAGTCTTATTAAGCACACATTAATAGTTATTAAGACTATGTAAGTGTTCACAATATTAGTAAGGGTTAGGGTTCATTTTATTACATGAGACAACTGTTGGGTTATAGGTAATAAGGCCCACTGTAAAATGCTTTTTAACATAAATGTGTTTTAATAAGACTTACTAACTTACTAAGGCTTTTTATGACAACAAAAGTAAATAGGGCCTGTTAAAATCCCAGAAACAGCTTCTAAAACAAGCTTGGTTAATATATACTGTTTAATGGGACTCCTGGTGGAATCATCCCGCATACAGCTCTCATAGTGGGGAGAACCACATTAACAAAAAAGCTACATCCTCATCCTCCAGGTCTCAGGGTGTGTAATAGGATCAGCTTGAATAATGCCTTCATGCCTTCATTACTGTCAGGCTTGCAGAACACACAGTAGGAATGTTGCGCAAAGATAGCGACGAAAACTGCAAATGCAAAGGAAAGAAAGGGAAGAAAGGCCTTCCTTATGATCATGAGTTTGCTATACTGACGGACAGTTAGCGAGAACCGGCCTGGTTAAACTGGTTTTAGCACGCGTCATCCTCTATGAAATTTGTGTGCCTGAGGGGAAAGTGTGTGGGGATGAGGAAGGGGGAGGGAGGTGGAGGAAGGAGGGTGGGGGGGTGTCCAGCAGAGCTGCCGAGCTACTCAGCTTCCTGAGAGCAGCAACACAGTCATTCCTGATTGAAGGTCCAACAGCCGTTGCCTTAGCTACCAGAATAATGCTGATTCAGATGACTTCAAAAGTGTAACAGTTTTTTCATTTGTCTACGTGAAAGAGAGCCACATTAAGAGGCATATCTGAAGGTGTCACATGTGTGTCCTGGGGTCCATGGAACAGGATGGAGACTGAACACAAACTGTCCTGTTGTAGGGGGTTTCAGCTAGACAGGAGCTTGGCACTGTCAAAGCACACCAACAATACAGCCAGTGTTATCAAACTCTAGCATGTACGTCGATGCAAATCTATTGAAAATGGGTCGTAAAGATTATTCATTGATAGGTGCCTAAAGTTTGCACTGAATCCATTTATTGCAAAAAAGGACTGGCATATGTTTTTGGCATACAGTACATCATAGGATTTAAACGATAATGTTAAGAATCTGACTTTCAGCTCATATCTATCGCATGAATAGTTGATTTAGAGGACAGTTTGTTTAACTAGCTGCCTCAGTGTAGCAAACGATTTATGAGAGAATGGATCTGAGAGAGAGCAGATAACAACAGGATGAAGTAATAGATAAATCTCCTCTGAGAAGGAGCAAGAGGGCTGACAGGACCAGATTAGAGCTTGTGCCTTTCAAACAAATTGGGTGCTCAGAGAGGCATATTGCCTGTGTGTTAGAACATGTTTTATAGCACAGCTATATAACCACAGGGACACAGACTACTGGCACAAGTCACATGACACAAGCTCAAATAAGCTCAGATAATGGGATTGTCAGTGAATTGTAACTGTGAGTTCAGCAATAATATGGATTACATACATAGGTTTATATGAACCTACACAGTAATTTGTGGAGCAGACAAGGTTACCTGTACACTAATGAACCCATCCAAGAACTGTATTGAATAAAAGAATGTACAATATTTATATACCCTTGTTGATTGTCAGATTTGAGACAGACAAAGAGATAAAAAAGCATTAGTGAACAACTATGTATATGATAACTTGATACAGCAAATTACTAGGCTGGGAAAACAGGCCCTGACAGTGGTTGGGTAGAGGGACTGGTTTACCTAGCAAAGCCATGTTACGAAAGGATAGATGTGTTTCTTCTATTGACATAGGCACAGTCACTGAGAGAGGCCAGTCTCAGCACACACAACATGATCCCAGCTTATGCGTCTTGATCTTTGCATTATGTGTGAATTGAAGGCTAATGCATTTATTTTTATTCTTATAGAATGGACAGTGCAATAAAGGCATTGTCAGATTATTGCCGACAATAAAAAACACCAAGATACTATTCAACCTTGATGTTACATTTCAGCAATGATTTTTTTTTGACTTAACAAAACCACATATCCTTCAAAAGTGTAAATTTTAAACATACACTAACAGACATGTGAAAATACAATTTCAGGTTTAAATAAAAATCAAACTGTCATTTAAGCCTTTAGAATGTTCAGTAAAATTGGGTGTAGTCTGCATAGAGAGCTATCCACTTCATAAGGGCAATCTCCATCTCATTCCCAGGAGAACAATGTAGGTCACCATTACATCTTCATCCATCTGCTTTCTGTCACTTAAACCCTCTCTACCACCAAATGTCACAAGGTAGAAAGGAAAAGCAATGGGACTAACACCCAAAACATTTCTATTGCCAAGAGACAATTTTATTGACCAATTTCTGCACTTTTCCAAAATTGTGCTGTCTCCTGGAAATAAATAAGTAAAACTGAGATACATTTACACTTACAATTATTTGAGAAACAAGTTGTCGCTGAACAGTAAATCTGATCAAAATAGCTTATTGTTGAATGTTGTTTTTCTGGAGGGCGTGAATGCAGCTACTTTCATACCTGTGGAGTAGCAAACAAGTTCATACGATGATGCTACATCTAGGATGCTTTGTGGTTGTTGCGATTTCCCTGTCCAAGGTCCTGAAAGCTGCCTTGCTTTCCCAAGGACATGCCACGCGACATTCATTGCCTGCCTGGCTCAGCACGGAGCTCATTGTTTTTTCTGAAGATGTCATGTGAAAATTGAACGAACCACCTCGCACACAGTTTCTTTCCCTTTCCTTGTTTGTAGATTGAACTAAAGACCTATTTTTTCTCTGTTTTTATTCAACGAATGTGAACTTGTTGGAAACCACAACAATCTTTTCAGACTCTGGGATGACACTCATGCATTCTTCGTTATGTTATCCTCTTTTTTACTTCATGCCAATACGGTGAATGCGTCGGCAGAGCGGGCTACTGGTGGTCCGCAAAAGTCCTTCTCTGTTAGGACGGGGTTTAGAAGGATGTAAGGACCAGCTACCTTTTTTCAACCAAAGTCTCCAGATCAAAATGCAGAAAGGAATACGACTCAATGATGGCCATGTTACCTTCCTTGGTCTTTTGGCAAAGAAGGATGGCACGAGGCGAGGCTGTTTGAGCAAAAAGAGCTCTGACAATACAAAATGGCACACAAAGTGGTTTGCTATATTACAAAATATGCTGTTCTATTTTGAGAGTGAGTCAAGCTCTCGACCCGCGGGATTATACCTGTTGGAGGGGTGCTTATGTGATAGGGCGCCGTCACCAAAATCTTCACTATCAGCCAAAGAGTGTTTAGAAAAGCAGGTAAGAAAAACACACGTACGCGCGCACACACATACACACGAGCAGGGACACACAAATACAAAGTTCATTACATTGTTCATTAATTTCAAATGAACAGTGTAAATTATAAATTAAATGTATAGTTGAGGAATGCGCAAGAATCGATGCTGCACTATATGTTCAGAAGTGCAAACAATTCATTTTATTGACAGTCATACACCTTGCACTTGTGAATTGTTGTGCTGTTGTGTCATTTTTCAGACTTATTTTTACTGTCTTCATGCATCCATTTGAATGATCGCATATGATGTTCATATTCAGTGCTTTACTATAGCCTATAAGATATGTTATGTAATTTTTGTGTTAAATTAAGGACTCCCTTTTCAACACCTTATTGAATTCTATGTTTTGGCTTGTGTAATGATGCACATTGCAATAAATAGCATAGCTTTTCCTGGTTAAGATAGCTATTTCTTAGCATCATCCTATTATTTTTCGAATGTTTGAACAATCATTGCAATTAATTGAATGTTTTGCATGTTCAGAGTGATATCTAATTCTAAATATGTCAGCTAGTTTGTTGTCATTGTTTACACTCTTGGAATAAAATTCTTCTTGAATAAAATTGTATGCGCAAAATAAGACGATCGCTTCACACAGTCGCCATCTTGCGGGAAACAGGAGTAACTACTGTTTGACGTACAGCATCGATTTAACTCTCACTCTGATATTAATAGCATCATATCTTGGCAACTGCGTTTTTCTTCGCAAACAGTGAAGTCAATATCCAACATAAAGCTTTCATTGGTAATTTAATCAGATTTGTACATGTTTTTTGTTAGTGTAGGCATTATTCCCAATTAATAGTGGTGATTTAATAATCCCTAAGGAATACAGGGATCAGTAGATTGTCATAGGATCAAGCTATGTCTAACCAACATGATCTGAAATCAACAAAACAATTTGTTGATAGTCTTGTCTATATAAATACCACAGTTCAACTGTCTGGTAACTGTTCTCATTATCAAAAGATTCAATGAGGTTTTATTCCATTGATCAAGATTAGCTATAGATTAAAACTGACTACTGTAGCTAGGGTATACCTGCCTGCCATTCCATGATCGTTAACCTTTTGCCTTTATAATTTTAGACTACCAGCTGCAGTGATGCTGTTATTTCAATTACAGGTAGCTATTGGTTTGTCGAGATTAGACAGGTAGAAAATAGATAGAGATTGATTCTCAGCCCACAGTTTTTCACAGGCTCTCTCCTTGTCTGAAAATGGCTGCAGTCCAAAGCTAGTCTGGGTCCTTCCTGTGAGCAGCTGCCCCTGTGCTGACAAAGCACTGTGCCTCGGACGGGGTAATGTTTATCACTACCAGTTTCTCCCAGAAAGGAATGAAAAAACGCTCATATCAGAAACATGCTAAATGTATATTGTTGCATCCCTCATTTTATTGCATAGTACTGTATTACACTTGAACTCTGAGTGCCTTGAGAGAGGAAATTGTGTCACTCTGAACAGTAGGCCATGTTTTGCCTCTAGGATGCCTCAATTTTGCTCATCTATACTTTTTTGTACAGCTGCCTTCTGCAGTATAATTCAACACAGATGATCCACTAGGGTCTAAACCATTCTGATTTAGAATGCACATATATTTTCTTGAGAAATGCTCTCTAATTTAAAAATACTAATGTATTTTAGCCCATGGTTCCTATGGCAACCCACATTAGAAGCTAAAAGAATGATGAGGATTGGGCGCAGTGACTGTGGAAAACTGCTTTGTGATGTGCCTCTATTAAAGCAACCAACCAACCAACTATCTGTGCTAAATTTGTCCTGAGCACCAGTCTATCTGGGAGTGGTCAGAAACCATTTATAGAAAGCACAGTCATCCCTCTTTGGGGTACAGTGTATATCCAACGGCTTTAGATGGCTCTATTCATAGACACAGTCAGCAGTGAGGGAGGAATGAATGGCTGATGTCTTTCTGCTGTGTTCTTTTTCATGTGATTTAAACATAACTGAGTGAATCTGTGACATTCAGAGACAAAAGGCATGATAGAGCAATAAGAAATTGTATTTATCCTTCACACAGTTTACTGTATACTTGCCGCTTATTCTTTTACCTAAAACATAGGCCATTAAATGGAAATTAATTCACAAGGAGTACATGTTCATGGATATTCACGCCTTCTTGCACTTTCTTGAGGATGTATGACATAGTTTTACCATTTCTCTGTTGTAGATTTGGGGTGTTCATTTAGGGCACTTGACAAAGAATTGCAGGACTCCATAATAGTGTAGCATGAAACAAATAGATGAGTTATATCTATAAGGTTTCTTAAACTAAAGAAAAAGTGTGAGTCTGTCACCAAGTGCATGATTCAGCTGTAAACATAACATGAAGCAGGGTGTTACATCTCTTTACTCTCCATGCTCTTAAAAGCTGATAAAGGGAAACTTCAACAGCGACAAGCAAACTCGCTCAGCTAGCAGGAATAGATTTTCTTTGAAGGAAAGATGAATACCTAATGAATGTGAAGATGGAGGTATTCATACATTTATAATTATGGTGAAGGTTTACACAGCTAGAACCTGTTAAACATGGAGGATTTGCAAGCTAAAGACAAGAGTCTTTAGCTAGAGTCTTTTGAATGTTCTTTTGATGGTTCTTGCTTCAAGTATTTAAAATCATTGCTATTCAGACAGTATGTTAACATGTTTGTAAATTGAAAAGTGAGAGAAATTGAAGTGGTTTGTTTTTGTTGACATTTCTATACTTTTTAGTAAAAAAAGTATGTAAAAAAGCTTTTATGTGTATAATTTTTTACCCAAAGTTTGATCACATTAAAAAAAGCTGTTGGGTGACTTTGATTGGGGAATTTAGCACGGAGAAGACACTGACACGCTTATCTACAGTAAAGGGGAGTGAGACCAGCGCAAAGAGCCTATCCATTTGCACTGAGTCGAGTTGCTAGGTAACAGGTAGCGCGCGTTATGTAATTGGTCATGCCTCCAGTCTCCTCCTTGCCTCATGGGAACCAAAGCCTTGCTAGGCAGGGGGAGGCTTCCCTCAGCACGCCTCATCGATCGCCTGAGTGGGTGAGGAAGATGTGGGTTTCCCAAGCTTTTTGTGGTTCTAACTCCCCTGTCTTGAGAGCAAAAAAGGAAAAGATGCTAAAATTTCTAAAGAACATGATTAAGTGGTTTCTGAATAATGACATTGACGTTCCAAACTTAGCCAGTTTTTTGTTCTTGCAGTCAAAATGTAGGCTCTCATTTAGAACACCGACAAAAATGAACAGTGAATGATACTCTTTTAGGATGAGGAGTTACTCGTTTATGCTTTTCACCCGGTTATTTTTGTGTTTCAGTACTATTTCACTGTCAGTTTCACCCATGAGAACCAGAAAGCCCTGGAGCTTCGTACAGAGGATGTAAAGGACTGTGATGAATGGGTGGCTGCAATAACACATGCAAGGTAACCACCATGTAGCTGAACATCAGCCTTCAACACTTTTTATCAGATACATTTTGCTGTCTCATTTTCATAGAGACCTGTTTTTATTTGAACAAAATATGTTGAACGTTAAAGACCTTCAACCCAAGGATGAATTAACGGTTTCCAAAATGAAACATGGTTCTTTGACATTAACAATATCATGCATGAGCTCATGCAGGTTACATGGATTGTGCTTTTGTGGTTGATACAGAGTACAATACTTTTAAAGTCCATGACCGCTGTGTCTGTGAATGTGTCCACAGTTACAGGAACTTGGCCACTGAGCATGAGGCGCTCATGCAGAAGTACCTACATTTACTTCAGATTGTTGAGACAGAGAAAACGGTTGCTAAGCAACTTCGACAACAGATAGAGGATGGAGAAATAGAAGTGGAACGCCTGAAATCAGAGGTAATATTTTAAAATGTTTCATTATTAATGTTTTCACCTCAACAGGGATTGAGTATTTTCAGTACAATGCATAGTATTTCTAGGATTGTGTCATCTCTGATTGAACCAAAATTGCAAAAGACAGTGTTTCTTTGTGTATATTAATTCATCTTACCTGTGCCAAAGAACAGTGTGATTGAGAGGGGGAAAAGGAGTGTCCTTCTGTCTCTCAAGTAGATATCTGTTGGCCCATTGGGCTCCATGGTGCATCGCCTCTCATAAACAACCCATCCAATACAGCTATGTTCCCTCCTGTATTCTACACATCAAATAGTCATTCACTTTAATGTGCAAATGTGAGGCTTGAAATTAAATAGTGTGCTGAATATGCATGAATAGGTCTTTATTATACATATTTCACCCCTACCCCTTCTACAAAACCAAATAATAAACTCTTTCAGTCTATACAAAGAAAATTGAGACACTTAGCTTCAGACGCTTCATTGGAGCACCCAGCCTTTCAGTGCTACACGTTTATTGTAACATACAAGATGATTCTGCACATAGCAATTTTCCTTAGTAAACCCAATAAGTGCTGATTCGGAGATGTTAGCCAAATGAACAGTGTTACTGTTGCCACCAACACATGGCTCTGCTGTCAACTCTGACAAGCTATAATCCTGCTTGATTAAGTCACTTTGTTAGCATGCTGGAAAGTGAGAAGGAAGTTTGGGTAGGTTCTTGTGAGTGTGTGAGAATGAGTATCCTGTGGATGTGTCCCTGGCAGATTAATGGGCTACTCAAAGACAATGAGAAGGTCCAGTCCAGCCCTACAGCAGCACCCATAGACAACGACTCGGAAATTCAGAAGATCAAAAAAGTAAAACCCAATACGTACATTTGAATTATATAACTTGATTTATAATATATATATCATATATATATCATAATCAAATCATAATTTGTGTTTTCCCAAAAATAAACATCCCTATTAAATGAATCAGAACTCCCAACCATTTTGATACCTGTGGCTCTCTAGGTGCAGAGCTTCCTGCGAGGGTGGATCTGCAGAAGGAAATGGAAGACCATCATCCAGGACTATATCCGCTCTCCACACGCTGAGAGCATGAGGAAGAGGAACCAGGTGGTGTTCAGCATGCTGGAGGCGGAGGCTGAGTACGTCCAGCAGCTCCACATCCTGGTCAACAACTTCCTGCGGCCGCTGCGCATGGCCGCCAGCTCCAAGAAGCCTCCCATCACCCATGATGACGTCAGCAGTATCTTCCTTAACAGGTGCGTGGGCAGTTTGTGAACACTCTGCTCTTCTCTCTGGGCTCTCGCTGTGGTCTCTTTCTCATGGAGGCTGGAGAGTGGTGGGGGCTCACTTTGTTATTGACCACTCTACGCACTGTACTGTTCATAAACACAGCTCGCAATGTGAGCTTCTAATCGTTTTTTTGTATATTTTCTGATGTTCTGTTGCTATCTAATCTTTCTTCTCATCATGTTGAATCATTCAGATTGCGATTGCACTCGATAATTGTTCCATTTTCATTATTGTTTCCTTTTTAAATTTTAGTGAAACAATCATGTTTCTGCATCAGATATTCTATCAGGGGCTAAAAGCAAGAATAGCAAGCTGGCCAACATTAGTTTTAGGTAAGCATATTTGAGTTTCCTTCACATGTCTGAAAATACCCAACTATTATCAACTCTTTCCAAGACCGTAACAAACTGTTATCTGACTAGGCTGGTATCTGTGTTTGTGTATTGTCCCTTCTCTCAACAGCTGACCTGTTTGACATCCTGCTGCCCATGCTAAACATCTACCAGGAGTTTGTGCGTAACCACCAGTACAGCCTTCAGATCCTGGCCCACTGCAAACAGAACAGGGACTTTGATAAACTGCTGAAGCAGTATGAAGCCAAGCCTGACTGTGAGGAGAGGACCCTGGAGACCTTTCTCACCTACCCTATGTTCCAGGTGGGCCCATTATGCTTGTAGTTGCCTGTCTCACTAGCTGGCCATCCATCTCTCACGCTAGCTGTAACCACCCAGCACAGACATGAGGCTCCTTCGATGATTAGCAACACAGCAGCCATTTGTCTCACATGCCTTTTGCTCAGAACATTCCTGTAGTGTTTTCCATAACCACATAAAGTGGTTGTTTGTGAAGCACAGGATTTCATAATGGCTCTTTTATGGCAAGCAATGCAGTTTTAACACAGTCGGCTCCATCGGGGCCTTCTTTGGGCTCTGCTGTGTTGGTTATAAATTTTTGCTGATGACTGTAAATGTGAAGAACTCCCCACTGATATGCTTCTTTGTATGTGTGTATATTGTATGTATGTACTGTGTCTGTATTCTTGTGTCTTTGTGTGTTTTTATGGGTCTCTGAAAAGCTTGAAAGCTTGCAAGCTTGATTATCCCGTATGTATATTATTGTACAATATTTGACTTACCTGTCTGTACTCATTCCCTGTGACTCTAGATCCCCCGTTATATCCTGACTCTCCATGAGCTTCTGGCCCATACGCCCCATGAGCATGTGGAGAGAAACAGTTTGAATTATGCCAAATCAAAGCTGGAGGAACTATCCAGGTATCAGCCCAGCCATGTTCACATGAATGCAATATACAGTATAAGACATATCAGTTGAGCAAGTTTGGAATGGTAGGCATGCACTGCAACATCCAAAACGCATCAATCTATAAAAAACTATCTTTGAAATACACTCCTTAAAAACAACCTTTTTCACCTGTCTAGAATAATGCATGATGAGGTGAGCGAGACAGAAAACATCAGGAAGAACCTGGCAATTGAGCGGATGATCGTAGAGGGTTGTGAAATTCTCCTTGACACCAGCCAGACGTTTGTGAGACAAGGTAAGCCATCAACGTGGTCTCCGACCTCAGGGAGGCTCTCCTCAAAGCAGCCCCAGATTTTAGGTAAGGGTAGGATTACATTGGTGGATTTGCCACCTCTCACCTGTCACACCGCCAGATCCTACTGTCCCCACAACTTCAAACCTTCTCTGAAACACCACGAGGAAATACTTAACCGAAGGGTTGGGCTATTTAATCCTGTTTGCCTCTAAAGAACAGCATGTACTCAAAGTGGGCTGACTCTGTAATTTCCAAGTGTAATTAGACTCTTACGAGGCGACTCCACGATGAGTCAGGGATTGGAAATGTCACTCGTCCCCCCACGGCTTTGACAGACATTTCGACATTTGAAGTAATTGAATCTCACACTGCACCTCTTACTCTGCATACCTGTCCAAGACTCATTCATGTTTCCGTTAAATCTCTTCTAAACCTCCACCTCCACCCCACCCCCCTCACTCTGCTGCTTTTCCTTCCTTTCTTGCAGGATCTCTCATCCAGGTACCTATGAGTGAGAAGGGTAAGATCACCCGTGGGCGACTCGGCTCTCTGTCTCTGAAGAAAGAGGGGGAGAGGCAGTGCTTCCTCTTCTCCAAGCATTTAATCATCTGCACTAGAGGCTCCGGGGGAAAGTTGCACCTCACCAAGGTGGGCCTGAGCTGCTGGGCTAACTACAGAGAGGTTCTTTTCAACACTTAGATAAGCTAACTGGAATCCCCAGAGCTATGGTTAATGGATTCATTCTCAGGGGATGAAAGTGTCAGAAATGTTTGTTTTATCAATTGCTGGGACCACTTTTCACTCTCTTACACACACACACTCAAACATTTTGTAGCTAATGAGATACACTGTAGTTATTCCAGTTTTATGCTATTCTATTGAGTACATTCCCGGCTAAAGTGTACTCTACGTTCTTCTCAGAATGGAGTGGTCTCTCTTATTGACTGCACTCTCATGGAGGACCCTGAGGGGACAGATGATGAGGGTAAGTACCTTGTTGATTCGTTATTGGAATACAGTAGGTCACTGAAATATGTGTGTGACTACTGCATAATATATGACCCCTAATCTAACATACAGATATTGCAGCTAGATTTCTTCAAGTGCAGTCTGACTCTGATTGAATCGGATAAATTGTATGTTTGTGTCTTTGTGTTTTTTCTACCCTTGACAGCCAAGTCAGACAAGAATGGTCAGGACATGGAGCACCTTGATTTCAAGGTGGTGGTGGAGCCCAAAGACAGCCAGTCTTTTACAGTCATCTTGGTGGCCTCCTCAAGGCAGGAGAAATCTGCCTGGACCAGTGACATCAGCCAGGTATGTCTGACTGCCTCTATCTCATATTTAGCAGTGAGATTTAGGACCTGGAAGTCTACAGCACTGGCCAGGCTGAAAACTCCCTAACCCTCTGTACCTGTGTCTTGTACGTAGTGCATTGACAACATTCGCTGCAACGGGCTAATGATGAATGCCTTTGAGGAGAACTCCAAAGTCACTGTTCCACAGATGATAAAGTGAGTATGACATTTGTGTGATTTGGATGTATGTAATGTGTGTGTGGGTGAGTGTGTGTGTGTGCAGGGGTACGTGTTTGTGTATGTGGCCTTATGTGTGCCTAGACATCTGGCAACAGCGCGCTTCTCCTTCTAACAGATCTAGGTCGTTTTGTTTTTTGTTTGTTTTTGCGCAGGTCAGACACCAGCCTGTACTGTGACGACGTGGACATCCGCTTCAGTAAGATGATGAACTCCTGCAAGGTGCTGCAGATTCGCTACGCCAGCGTGGAACGCCTGCTGGAGAGGCTGACAGACCTGCGCTTCCTCTCCATCGACTTCCTCAACACCTTCCTGCACTCCTACCGCGTGTTCACCGGCGCTGACGTGGTGCTGGACAAACTCATCACCATCTACCGAAAGCCCATCAGCGCCATCCCAGCACGGTCAGCACACTCCAGCCGCCCAACCGGGGCTCTTTTACTAGATCTATGGAGATCCTTTTCATATATATTTTCAGACGTTGTAGCTCTAGCTGTTTATGGGGTGTAAAACTCTTGTCATGAGCATTGTCCTCTGCCACGCAGTGAGGGATGTAGCTAGTTACTGTGTGGCTGATGCTAACAGCCCCTGACAGGCCTCACAGCCTTTAGCCTCCTGCTGGTTGGTTCTGCTCTTGTCTACTGCTGATACCCTCCCAACTTCGCTTTCACAGCCCACAGCATCCACCATTCACTGGGACTGTGTGTGTGTGTGTGTGTGTGTGTGTGTGTGTGTGTGTGTGTGTGTGTGTGTGTGTGTGTGCAAAAGAGTGAGAGAGAGAGTGAGAGGGAGCGAGTGGGGGGAAAGACAGTAAAGGTGAGGTGAGGTGAGGAGAATTGTGCAGAGGTCACGTCAGTGTGTATGTCAGCTTGGTGTGTTTTCCATGGGAGGAGGCAGTAATTGGGCCCAGACTCTCCCTCCTGTCTCTGAGCGTATCAACAGGGCACTGTTGGTGTCACCTTAGCAACGGGTCTCCATGCCGCAGGACCCTCTCTTTCCCTCATCCGTGGACATCTATAGGATGAAATATTGATGCTGTGCGACATATTACTGTGGACCTGACCACCACAACCACCTCTCCAGGCGAGAAGAGAGAGCCCAGGTCCAAGGCTCAGATCAGGGGGAACTCCCCATGCCTAAGCCTTGCAGCACACTCTCCTGTAGAGCCTGTCATGTCTCTGTAGGCCACCTACATGCGGCTGCTTGTGTCAGCAGCAAGGCTACGTGCTGTGTTGTCACTTGCTGGGCTATATATGGGAAGGCGTGAGGTTGCCAGGAGGGTGGCACTGAGTGGGAGAGATTTACCACAACATTATAGTCTGTCATATCAAGAAAACACAAGACGGGCTGTGAACACACAGCGTCTTATCTCGATGTCTCCGACGACGAATACATTGAAATGTGTTTGTCTACCTCTGTTGCAGGTCTCTGGAGTTGTTCTTCGCCAGCAGTCAGAATAACAAACTCCTGTACGGAGAGCCCCCCAAGTCCCCCAGGGCCAGCCGTAAGTTCTCCTCCCCCCCTCCCCTTGCCCTCGCCAAGACCTCGTCAGCGTCGCCCAACCGCCGGCGCAAGCTCTCCCTCAACATCCCCATCATCACCGGTGGAAAGGCCCTGGACCTGGCAGCCCTCAGCTGCTCCTCAAACGGCTATGCAAGCATGTACTCCTCCATGTCCCCCTTCAGTAAGACCACCCTAGACATCAACAAGCTCTATGTCACAAGCCCCGTCACCAGCAAGATCCCTGACGAAGGAGAGGGCCAGGCAGACAAGACCGAGGAGATCTCAGGTATGTCAGCTGTTGATAGATGGACATGGGAAGTAAACATGCAAACCTCTGACCAAGCGCTGACATAAAGTCCAAAATGTAAACAAAAAAAAGCTCCAAATTGTTTCTTTGCCATGGAGGCCTCAGGTTTGCACCAGTGTTCTAAATGTTACGCTAACTGACCTTTGTGCCCTGGTAGATCTCTCAGTGCGCGAGGAGAGTGACAATGACCAAAACCAGAATGATGACGCAGATCCGGAAACCTCTCCCATCAAGTCACCAACCACCCCAAAAAATGTCAAATGCAAAAACTCTTCAGGTACATTGTGTCCCAGACTGCGTCGTCATGATTCATAGTCATTTTATTGTCAGATTCCGGAACAATATGCTGGCTACCCATCTGCATCCCTTTTCTAAGACAAAACATGCACTATTTATCAATGATACTCTTTTCAGTCTCTCCTAATCTGAGTTCTGAAGACTGCTCTACAATACCTATATTGCCCTGCAATCTATTACATGCTGTATGGCTTAATTTGGATTTGTATTAATTTGTATGTATTTATTACTATGTATGTACGTACACACATGATGACATTATGTTGTAGTGCCAATGTCATTTTAAATTGCATACTCCAGGAAGTATTTGTTTCAAATAGGCTTATACTGTGGAAAATATACATGAATACAGGTGTAAATTGGAGAATTAACATGCTGGGGAAGCCAAAGCAAGGTGTGAGTAGGTGTTAAGGAAACTTGTGCCATAGCAACTACAGTATGAGTGCAATTTCCTTTTCCGCCCCCAGTGACAACGTTGTTTCATCAAGTCTATGGAGCTTCTTATGTGAGCTGTAATGTCTCCAAAGACAGCATTTATAATCTCATAGACTGCATATAATGCTTTTTGCTTTCTTAAATAATTCAGTCTTCCAAAAATCATATGTGATTTTAATTGTTTGTATACTGACGTTGTTCAACATGTAATATCTCTAGGTTGTCAGCATTTTCAATGGGGCGGTAGAGAATCAGTTGATGGCCCCATTATTCTTATATTGATGTATATAACATACACATCTTGAAGATCAAAGCCACATGTAGGGTCTTCATATTTTCTGGAATAGTGTTTTAGTGGGAAGCTACTACCCCCTGCTGGACGCATCAGATAGGGAAACAAAGCCTAAATACCCACACAATTAATTAGAGTGACATATAGGCTTAAAGAATCTGACATAAAACTTCATTCACATGCAGCAAAGTATTTTGAACGTTGTCTTTGATCTCTTTGAATGGATCAGATAATCTGCCTTTGTACCTGCTACCATTGGAGTGACTTGAAGCAGGCCCATGAAAAACAACACAACATTTGCATAGACTGACTGAGGAAACAGTTGTTAAATTAGACCTTTGCAAAAAGGGAAGCATCTCTATTTTCGTTTCCTCCTTCCTTTCTTTCACACTGTAAACCCCTTGTATCGACCCATTGACATGAACCTAGTGTAACACTTTGGGACTATGTCTCCCTGTAGAGTTCTCACTTTTCTCATACAACAATGGCATGGTGATGTCATCCAATCGGGAGCTGGACAACAGCCGCAGTGCCCTGTCTGCAGCCTCCGCCTTTGCCATCGCCACTGCAGGAGCCAATGAGGGCACCCCTACCAAGGAGAAGTACAGACGCATGTCCCTGGCCAGTTCAGGTACAAGTTCTGAAGGATCGTCCAACTGTAGACTTTTAGCAAACAGAAACCACAGCACTAAGGCTCTGCATGGACACTGGTCAAGCCCAGTCCAACACTGAGATGTGAATTTTTTTAAATTTAAGATCTGCAGGGCTCTCAAGTTTTAACAAAAGTTTTGCGTGAGATCACCATACCGGTCGACTGGAGGGGGTGGGGGCGCCTCGTCCATGAATTGTATATAGCGGGACAAGTTATCCCTTACTTCTCAACGTGAGAAATGTTTGAAATGTGTGAGAAATACAAGGTGATGCGTGACAGTTTGAGAAATGGCTGAAATGCACGAGTCTTGCGGCAAATGTGTGAGACTTGAAAGCCCTGGATTTGTTGTGGATAAAATTCTTAAGTTATTCTCAACAGCTACCATACAGTAGGGGAACAAACAGACATTCACCTCATCTGCATTCAAAGGGAATTATATTCTTTCCAAATATAATTTGATAAATTATCATTGTATGGTGCAACTCATTTTGGATGGTTGAATTCGGTTTCTGCAGGGTTCCCAACAGACCAGAGAAATGGGGACAAAGAGTTTGTCATCAGGAGAGCAGCAACCAACAGAGTCCTCAATGTTCTGAGGCACTGGGTGTCCAAGCACTCACAGGTATAACTCTTAAGGCCCGTTCACACCAAAGACGATGACGAGAAATAAACTATGTGGATATAGTTTACAGAATTGTTGAGTCCACACCACAACGATAACGACAGCTATATAGCAGAATGATATTGTTGGGATCACTTTCAAATGATTTTTTTCCAGCACTAAAAGGTACAACTTTTACACCTTTGCTACTATCACTTAACTACCTCCTTGGAAGGATGCAATGTCTAGATTGTTGTACCACATGCCACTCATGTCTTCGGTGGAATTTCTGTGTGCCTCCAGGACTTTGAGAGTAACAATGAACTGAGGTCAAAGGTCATTGCTTTCCTGGAGGAAGTGATGCATGATCCTGAGCTATTGACCCAGGAGAGAAAAGCTGCCGCCAACATCATCAGGTACCCACATTACAGTACCATCCTACAGAGTAAGAATACATGTAAACACAGTTCAGCTCAACTCAAAAAGTAGACCTCCTCTGCAGCACAGTAGTTGACAGTGTCTTTACATTGCCTGGCAGAACACTCACGCAAGACGACCCTGGTGACAATCAGATCAGCCTAGAGGAGGTGATACAGTTGGTGAGTGTGACAACCCTTACTTGGCACTGATCTTTTAGGTACATTGAAGCTGTGAACCCACTGTTTACATTCTTTATACCCATTTGAAAGGATCTAGAAAATCAACTAGAAAGTTATTTGGCATATCCCACATCTGTGGTGAGATGTTTACAGTTACGGTATGTGTGGTTTGGTGAGTAAGGCTCAGGGAGGCACGGTAGAGCCGTTTGAGAACCATTCTGCCCTGGAGATAGCTGAGCAGCTCACTCTGCTGGACCATCTGGTGTTCAAGGTCATCCCTTATGAGTGAGTGAAATGCCTGTTAACTGTACTCTCAGACAGTACTATACCAGAAGGATTGGCCCTGCTGTTCTTATTAGGGGAGAGAAACTGTCTGTTGAGAGTTTGCCTGATTTTTGAACTTTCCAGAGAGTTCTTCGGTCAAGGCTGGATGAAGAACAACAAAAATGAGAAAACACCTTACATAATGAAAACAACAAAGCACTTCAACGATGTAGGTATCAACCAACCATCCTCATCTAACAACATCCAACCCATAGCCTCTCATTCTATATATCCCAAGTTACAGGGAGGGAGATGTCTCACTCTCACCTTTGTTATTTGACCCCTTCCCTTTTAAAATCCTAGTATATGATCATAGAGGGAAAGGGTTGTATTTTACCCCCTACCCAACCTTGCCTCCCATATTTCAAGCTAAACCTAAATTCCTGATTTTCTCTTAGCTGATGCTTAGTCAGTATGGCCCACCTGTCATCTTCTCTGAGACAGATCAGCAACCTCATAGCTACAGAGATCCTGCGCTGTGAAGATGTGAATACTCGGGTCGCGGTGATGGAGAAGTGGGTGGCGGTAGCAGACATCTGCCGCTGTCTCCATAACTACAACGCCGTGCTAGAAATCACCTCCTCCCTTAACCGTAGTTCTGTGTTCCGTCTCAAGAAGACTTGGCTCAAGGTGTCGAAGCAGGTGGGGGCCACATGTTTCTGTAGTATTAATCATGCCAAAAGTAAAAGCATCATTTTCTTCTAAAATGTCACAATCTATCCACTAGACTAAGACGGTGATTGACAAACTACAGAAGCTGGTTTCATCAGAAGGGAGGTTCAAAAATCTGAGGGAGGCTTTGAAAAAGTGAGTGTTTCAAGGTGGCTGATGTAGGTTAACTAACACCTTAGAAGAATACTTTTAGCTGGTTGTTACTTACTGCCTTTTTGTGTCCCCGCTGCCAGTTGTGACCCTCCGTGTGTGCCATACCTGGGGATGTACCTCACTGACTTGGCCTTCATTGAGGAGGGCACACCCAATTACACTGAAGACAACTTGGTGAACTTTTCCAAGATGAGGATGGTATGCTTTCTCTTCAGTCAAGCAGAATATGATGCTGTGTGTTCTTGTTTTTGGAAATATGGTGATTCTCTCTCTCTCTTTCTCTCAATCACTACAGATTTCTCATATCATCAGAGAAATAAGACAGTTTCAGCAAACAGCATACAAGATCGATCATCAGCCAAAGGTACACATTTTATGTTTTTCATGACAGATACAATGTGCATTCACATTCATAATTTAGACACAGAGAAACTGAGAAAGGCCAGTGAATTAAGTGCTTTGGAAGAGATAACTCTTATTGGGAATTTGCTAAAAGTGTCCATCTGTCCATGTTTAGGCAGCACAGTATTTACTGGATAACAGCTCTGTTCTGGATGAAGAAAGCCTGTATGAAGCCTCTCTAAGAATTGAGCCCAAAGTGCCCAACTAATGAGAATGACAGTGTCCCAAAGTCAACTTCTTAAATAAACTGTAAATTCCTATCATGTACAGTCAATACAGAACTGTTTATGTCATGACTTACATATTTTGCACTTATTTGTATATTTATTTTTTAGTGGTAACCAAGAAAATGTATTTGTCTTATATTTTGGAATATACTATTTTCCTCCAGACCATTTTATTAGGCTTCTATTATGACTGCAAGCATATAAGTATTTTACAGTAGTGCGTTTTTGTGATCAGTTACGTTGATCTGCATTTTTTCATACTATAGACTTTGAACTCTCTGAACACACATAAGGGTGGGGTGTGCCTCTTATGTAGCATTGTAACACCGATTAATATCAAACCAGGTAAAAGATCACTGACAATTATTATCTCAACTAAGAATTTATATAGCTTGTCCAGTCATGGTTCCCAGTCAAACCTGGTACACCTGAACACAGAACTTTTTTGATATCCACAAAGACATGAGTTGTCTTCACAGGTTGTGACCCACATGCGAAGTCCCTGGCTGTGGAATAATGCAATTTTGTAGATGATGAACATTTTTTATGACATTTCAGACATCCAAACCTCTACTGTGCAAAACCAGTAAACCAATATTTCATAGGATATGCTCTCATTAATGTAATACCATGTAATATTGTAATATCCCAGTAATAATATCATATTATATTTAAAATACAAGGGTACTTCCAGTGTGACAGTGGTTAAGGACGAATATTTGCTGCTTTTCTCAGAGCATGCATGGTAATGATTCATTTACATTTACACAAGAAGATGTTCTTTTGCTTTGATTTCAAAGTAAATTGAGAACACACAAAGAAAAATAAATCACTCATATGTATTTATTTTCCAGGTTTGGTGATATTCATAAAGTACAAAGTTGTTCTGCTATTATGTAATTAAAAGGCAATCTGTGTCCTTTTTTCTGTTCCAGTGATTGTGGAGCGTGACAGTTAATCACTCTTTTCAATGCATTGTTGTTTAAAAATGAATTAGCTCCGCCTGCAGCACACTAAAGGTATTTTTGTAGTATAAGGGAGGACGAATACACTTAATAAGAACATGGGGACCTATTTTTTACTTTGCTGTTACTTCACCTAGTTGATACTGTATGTGCTGTACATTTGTATATGCATCCCAACATATTTCTTAATCTGGAATAATGTACACCTTAGAAATGCATTGTGTTTAAAATACAAATACACAATGCAACAAAAAGGGACAAATTCCAAAGATGATTTAGAAGTTTATCCATGTGTTTAGCATTGATACTGTAATCCTGTCTATAGTCAGTTTTATAGCAGGAATATAGTATTGTAGTGCTTATTCTGTGAATATTTGTATGCATTTTTTTTCATGTTCAGTCTAAAAACCTCTAAAGCTCATGTGGCAGGCATGCAACACTGTGTGAGTGTAAGAATACTAAAATACAATATATGCTTCATTCTGTATACACAATATGTGCACATATAAGTTATAGTATACAAACGTTTTGCTGTTAGCAATATCCAGTGGTATGAGAATTATATTTCAACCCTTATGTTTATTTCAAAGGCTTAAGTAATATTTCCAATTTTGTAAAAAATATATATATATATAATAATAAAATAATAATAAATAAAAATGTATGTTTCCTGATTACCTCTTGTTAATAAATATGTTCTATCTCAGGGGTATTGTTGTCTCATGAGTGTTTTTAGATAGTAGGGATCTTTCTCCCTCTCCCCCTCTTTACAGACTGAATAGTTTATCCTCCGCGTGACCAAATGGAGTAGTCTCTACCAGCGCTCTCTATCACCTATAACTTACACAAGCAAGCAAGCATGACGACAATACTTTTAACGCTCATGTTCTTATTTTCCGTGCAATATGCTATTTCAAAAGGGTTTTCAGAAGAAGGTAAGATAAATACCGTAATGCCGAGTAGTCTCACTCCAGTTCAAACGGTGTCAAGTCGTGTTATACTTTCACTTTTATTTATGAATCTACAATTGTGTCGATATTTACCACTGCAATTCTATTAGTTATCTGAGTTAGTTATTATCGTAAAAGTATTGTTCTCTTTGCAGACGAATATAACTTTAAGTCATGGATGATGCAGGTAAATAAAGTTATGAATTCAAATGTTTGTCCAGATACCAGTTTCTATCCCAAGGTTGCATGAGGAATTAAGGAAATTCAATTTAGGGCTGCATTTAGGCTAGTTTTTCGAAAGCTTCGGATCACTTAATTGTAAAATTTTATTGTTCAATAATTTACAGCACAATAAACAATATGACATCGAGGAATATTACCACAGACTTCAAATATTCATTGAGAACAAAATGAAGATTGAGCGGCACAATGGAGGAAATCACAAGTACAGAAGTAAGAATAGATGCAGTTTGTTGTTGTGATTCAGATTAATTAGTTCAATCTGTTCACTGGCCAATGAAGATCTTTCATTTTTCACTACCTAGTGGGACTGAATACGTTTTCTGACATGACCTTTGATGAATTCAGAAGGTCCTTCCTCCTGACTGAGCCGCAGGTATAGACTTTTTATATGGTGTACAGCTATGTATGATATGCTTACACATGCGAGTGATCAGTGGGCTAATAGCAGCAAATATTATGCCAGAGATTGAGGCATGAATGTATCAGTTGGCATTCAAACTGTATCTGTCTGTCTGCATCAGAACTGCTCTGCCACCAAAGGTACTCATGTAAGCAGCAAAGGACTCTACCCGGACTCAGTGGACTGGAGGAAGAAGGGAAATTATGTGACAAATGTGAAGAACCAGGTATGATAACGTTATGGTGTTGTTGATTTTTAAAGTAAACATAAAGACATGAAGCAATACTGCATTGATGGCACTTCTAAGGAATACATGATCTCACTCAGACTGAACTATTTTATAGTTTACAATATGAAGTACTTCACTGTACTTTTGGGTACTGTAGTAATACAAGGGTTTGTTTTGGACCTTAGGGGCCTTGTGGTAGCTGCTGGACTTTTTCCACCACTGGCTGTCTGGAGTCAGTTACTGCCATCTCAACAGGAAAACTTTTACAGCTGGTTAGCTACTTTTATTTCCTCATTCTTCTCAATGAGTACCACTTGCTTGTTTGTGATTGCCATTATCACAAACCTGTTTTATTTTAAGCAGTCAACTGTAATGTTGACTATCTTTTTTTCATTATGATACTGTTAGACGTATTCACAACAGAGTCCATAAATGCAGTGTGAATGTCAAAAGTATGTTTTTTAAAGGCCCTTTCCATAAGCTGTGTCATCTGATAACTCTTACATGTGTAAATGATTAGTCGTTTTTTGGGGCTTTTCTGTTTGTTAATCTTTAGTCAGAACAACAACTGGTGGACTGTGCCCAAGCATTCAACAACCATGGGTGTAATGGGTGAGTGTCAGCACAGGCACTGGTGTTTCCTTTCTGTACGAAATATTTCTACTGTATAAGTCTGTCCTCTTTCAGTGGCCTCCCCAGTCAAGCGTTTGAGTACATCAAATACAACAAGGGACTCATGACCGAGGATGATTACCCCTACACAGCCCAAGTATGTCAACAATACATTTAACAAAACACAACACAGAAAATAATGCTTATGATGATACAGATGATTACAAATTTTCATGTGCATTAATTTAATTAGGACGGGACGTGCAAGTTCAAACCTGAAAGGGCTGCTGCGTTTGTTAAGGATGTGGTCAACATCACAATGGTAAGAGAAATTTGCTCTATATGCTCTGGTCTAGTGACCCATCGAGTCATTGTATTTATTTGTCTTTTTCTTTCTGTGGCAGTATGATGAAATGGGTATGGTGGATGCAGTGGCCAGGCTCAATCCTGTTAGCATGGCCTATGAGGTGACATCAGACTTCATGCACTACCACAGTGGTGTATACAGTAGGTGAGAAGACTTTTCTTCCTTTTCTTTAAGGAATGTCAACTCATGAAAAAAAAAGGTCTTGTAAGGCAGGTTTTAAATGCTTTCTTTTTTTCTATGCTATAAAATCTCACTTCCTTTTTCATAGTTCTGAATGTCACAACACTACTGACACAGTGAACCATGCAGTGCTGGCTGTTGGATATGATGAGGAGAACGTCACCCCCTACTGGATAGTAAAGAACTCCTGGGGACCCTTCTGGGGAATGAAAGGGTAATAGGTCTACTATATATTATAAATCATCGAAATATGTGAAACTAAATCCCATTTGCTACCAGGAAAACATGTTGATGTGTGTGATAATAATCTGCTAATAGTTTGATGTTTTTCCTCACAGATATTTCTTCATTGAGCGTGGGAAAAACATGTGTGGACTCTCTGCCTGCTCATCCTATCCTTTGGTGTGATATTGATTGGTTGACAGCTAAGAAAGGAGTTACAATGTGGAGCCAATGTAATAATTTAAAGTCATAAATTAGATGGTTTGATTTTCTTCTCATACCTGTGGTTCATCAATATTCAATAGAGCATCCAGGCCACATTTTTTGTTTGTTGACAATACCTGATTGAGTTGTTCATGTTGTCATTAATCACACGTATTTGATCTGTTTTCAATTACTAATAAATACCACATCCGCAATGTCCTTGCATGCATCGTCAGTAGACGCCACAGTCAACATAGGTAACCATACTAATTTGAGACGTTTGTAGGCTATGTAATTAATGGTTATGTGAGATAACGTTTGCAAACTGAATTAAAAAAAGATTACTATTTACTAGTTTTATTAGCCTACTACTAAAATTAGGCTACCTATTCACCTAGTTATTACCTAGTTATTATTACCAGCAAACTGTTGCCCACTGTCACTAAGTTTAGCTAGCTAACGTGAACCATATAAGGTTGCTTTTAATAAAAATTAAAAAAGATGACAAATTAAGTCATATGAGATACTAAGTCGAAATTATGAGATACGTAATTCATAATTATGAGATACTAAGTTATAATTATGAGATACGTAAGTCATAATAATGAGATACTAAATCGAAATTATGAGATACGTAAGTCATAATTATGAGATACTAAGTCATAATTATGAGATACGTAATTTATAATTATGAGATACTAAATAGAAATTATGAGATACGTAAATCATAATTATGAGTTACTAACTAGTTTTTTAACGCCCTGCACTGCTTGCCTTCCCACAGTTCACGCTCGGAGGCCTCTTAACCTAGGTTAATACAGAGTTGTACCCAGCTAACAAAATGACGTCCCCAGGACGTCCCCTGAACGTCCCCGAATGTTATCAGGACGTCGCAAGGGAACGTCCCCAGGACTTCCCTTGTTAGCTGGGTAGTTCTCTAAGGTCACTATTGTTGTAGTCATGGCCAAGCGTGCAGACTTGGGTTCATGTACTCACAATATCGATCAAAATACCACTTTTACACAATATTGTGTAAAAATACACAATATTTTACTAGTGCAAGATTACAGTAGACTACATGTTACGCCACCGGTCACTCAACCAGTCGTGTGTCTGCTGTGCTAGCGAGCTAGCAGTGGCACAGAACAGTCACGTAATGTGACGAGACTGAATTAAAAACACACCAGGGACACTGACAACATCGGCAACCCTGCACCATTCATTATTATTTTTATCTAATCTTTAAATTCAGGCTCGTTACGTTTCGGGACTTTGTTCTGAACAGGAACGCCCGGCTTCATTGAAAATGAATTGGAAGACGACGCTCCGCGCCGCCCGCTCCGCTGTAGTGGACACGCACTGTATCTCATAATTGGAGCACACCCAATTATGCACAGCGAGCAGGGGCGGAGCTAGACTTTCAGTGCAGTGGGGGCGGAGCTTCATCATGGGGCCCTCTGCTACCAAGTCATTTAAAAATTAAAACCGTAAAAAAACGGTAAAATATCTGATGAATGCATAATGTGTCACTTGTTCATCCAAGTAAGCCTATATGTCAAGACACAAAGAAAAGCCACATTTGTTGACAAGTTTGTATTGACGAACAAAGAAAACAGTTTGCCAGTCAAATAAAATATTTTCAACACCACGGACAGCAACAGCTGATTGACAGCGATGGTGCTGAACAGGCCAAGTGCGCAGCTAACACAGTTACGTTGCCCTTACGTTGCCGCAACGTCACTCGATGACCAAACATACGTTGCCGCAACGTCTTTGGCGACGTTGCGGGACCGTGCATCTGTGGGACGCCAGAACGTAACCGCAACGTAATCTTTTGACGTTGCCAGTCCGTAACCGCGACGTCGTGGCAACGTTATTTTCCGACGTTGCCAGTCTGTAACCGCGACCTCCTAGCAACGTCATTTTCCGACGTTGCCAGTCCGTAACCGCGACCTCCTAGCAACGTACTTTCGTGACGTTGCCAGTCCGTAACTGCAACGTTAACTAAGTAACCTATTTCTCAATTCTACTGCTTATATTGGGGCGGTTCATATGCAGACCTCATTTGCCCAAAATGCTACTTGTTCTTGTATAATAGGCTACATGGTAGCCAACTTTAGGAGGACTATGTTTGTGTGATGTGTAGCCTGACTCCAGCTAATCATGAACAAGGCAGCATTTCCATGTAACATTGTCATTTTATTTCAAACAAAGTGCCAAACAGTGAATTAAAATCTTCTGCCAGTCCCCGCTACAGGTCCTGTCTGTTGGCCCTGACAATGAAGCACAAAATAAGTTAGTGTTCTATCAACATAATTGCACGTGTAAAAAGGCGCTATACAAGTCATAAAAAAATCACATCTAAAATAATATACATCATCAAAAAAAATATGTGATTCTAGATTTTTGTCACATAGCCATGTGAAAGGTTGGATATGGAAGCTGCAATCATGATTCATTCACCTGGCTTGTTTTGAATGGGCTGCCGGGGTGTGTTTGAGTGTCTCCTCTATGAGGAGCTCCACAGCTTTCTCTGCCAGTCCCGTCTTCCACTTCATCACAGCGTCTGGAATTAGAAGTCATGAACTTATTGTCAGCACCAATGTGAACGTTGAACGCTGCGTGTAAGCCATAGAGCACCGTAAGGCGCTCCTCAAGGTCTTGGAGTTCAACCTGTGTTTGGGCCACCTGTAGGTCCATCACTGGCACCTCTTCAGTGTGTCTGCCCTGTAGTCGCCTGAATAGGAGAGCCTCTCGCTGGTTCTCCTCCAATGTCTCCATCTTCCGGAGCATAACCTGTAATGTGTCTGTCATTAAAGACAAGTAAAACAAGTTTACAAGAGTTAGCATGATTGGCATACACTGTGGTTCATCTAGATTAGCTGTAACTTTGATGTAAATAACAAATGTTACCTTGAATGGTTGTATACAAACATATATTTTTATGAGTGTCTTATATTTGCACTTGCCTGGCTGCCAGCTGTTTTCCTGGGCCCCCAATGGGTTCACCTCCACCAGACCAGAGTTGACATCTAGGGGTATGGAATCTGGTGATGCAAAAGTTTTAAGTCATGCTTTTGCTTCAAAACAGCCTTTAGGGTTGCCATGGCTCATACAATTATTGTCACTGTTTTAAACGGTCATTCATTAATTTACCATCATTTCCCAGGGACACAGTGCTAGGCCGTGTGACGGTGGTAGGATAATCTGTACAGAAATGAAAGTTGAATGTAGTTTATGTACATAGTATTAGCATATTGATATTAAAGGAGTGGCATTGCACATATGTGATCGTTCGAAAGCAGGGCCCCACATCGTAGCGTCGCACATGTGTCATTCTGAACATTCCAACCGACTATTTTCTGATAGACAAAAACTATATGACAAACGCTATAGTATGGCTTCAAAATTTACTATTAGTAGGCTAACAAGTAACACTATCAGGTAGTAGCATTGCTACGAGTATTATGCTAGGTTGCTAGGTAACAGAAGCTAATTAAAGCTACCTAGCTGCCGTTTTGGAAAAATAACTGGTGGAAGCGTCGGAAATATTTAGAACTCACGCATCTAAAGGTTAAAACGAATAAACCAAAAACAGTACATGTCATGTACAAATTGAAAAAAATAGTGACATGATACTTTTATAGACGCCATTGCTGTGCATGCCATGGCCGACTGTGATTAAAACGTGATCAGCCACGCTAGCTCCACAGTCTTTGAAAATTCCGGGCTAAATAAACTATTTTGGGACAAGGTTTTTTAACAGTTCTGAACGTTTATTTTCACTGATTCTTTTGTGGGTGATTTGTGAGACGCTTTGATAACATGTAGGCCTATGCATTTTCAGTATTTCAACATAACTTTCTGGGGGGTTTAACCTCTACTGTACTGTAGCTAGCGAAATCCTAACGTAAACAATGTGAATCAGATAGCACATAAACAGGTTAAATAGCCTAAATTTCAAACATATAGTTACGTATTAACATGCCCCATCCAATTTCTGAAATTGTTTATATATTTAAAAACTATTTCTGTAAAGAAACTCACCTTTGAAGTAGCTAA
Organism: Osmerus mordax; assembly: GCF_038355195.1. Taxonomy (NCBI): domain Eukaryota; kingdom Metazoa; phylum Chordata; class Actinopteri; order Osmeriformes; family Osmeridae; genus Osmerus; species Osmerus mordax. The sequence goes on from NC_090053.1 coordinate 12,344,213, forward strand.
TTTCCAGTTGAAATCCAATGCGTACAAGACGGTGTTGAACCCCTGCAAAATCTCTTCTGAAACCCCAGTTTCAGCGATGCGTTGAAATGGGCATGCGCAAAGTTGTTGCTCAGGGGCAGACTGAGGGGCAGGTTTGCTAAGGAAGAATTGTAATATTCTGTGATGACTTGTCTTTGGAAATGAAACTCTTAAGAGTCGCTTACCTTTTGGTCACATTTAACAATTTTGTATTACAAAAATTATTGTGTCATACAGCTTTGGTGTGCTATACAAAGAATGTTTGCTTAATCATGTTACACATCACACATTAATTGCTTTTGTACATGTTTATAGTAAAGAATGAAAGACTAAATTATATTCCAAATTCAGTCTTTTATTTATTAAAGCTATGTTTCTGCATATGAGAACATTGATGACCAATGACATGCTGGGGCTGAGCTGCACATGAATTACATGCATTGTCTACATTTATACGTGCTGGGTGCAACATATAATATTGTGTGTGATTGAAATTCATGTAGACTATGGCTACATTGCAAAAGTGTCAGAACTGAGAGCAGTCCAGTGTGATCTCTCCATCTCTGGATAAACCACTATATTGCACTCGAGATCCGTTGTCCTGTGACCAAAGAGCGACTTAACCGCAACTTAACCCATGGTACCAAAATTAATGTATCCAGCCGACCAAGGTACAACGTCGCGGCAACGTTGTCCATGAGACTAAAAAATAACGTAACCAGCCGACCAAGGTACGACGTCGCGGCAACGTTGTCCACGGGTCTAAAAATAAGGTAACCAGCCGACCAAGGTACAACGTCGCGGCAACGTTGTCCATGAGACCCAAAAATAACGTAACCAAGCGACCAAGGTACGACGTCGCGGCAACGTTGTCCACGGGTCTAAAAATAAGGTAACCAGCCGACCAAGGTACAACGTCGCGGCAACGTTGTCCATGAGACCAATAAAATTACGTGACCAAGGTACGACGTCGCGGCAACGTTGTCCATGAGACCAAAAAATAACGTAACCAGGCGACCAAGGTACAACGTCGCGGCAACGTTGTCCAGGGGACCAAAAAATAACGTAACCAGCTGACCAAGGTACGATGTCGCGGCAACGTTGTCCACGGGTCTAAAAATAACGTAACCAGCCGACCAAGGTACGACGTCGTGGCAACGTTGTCCATGGGACCAACTGGCAACATTCCCTTTATAACGTTGCTACGACGTTGCCACGACGTTGCCAGAAGGTAACGTCGCGGGTTACCAACTGAGCACTTACTGGCAACGTTGCCGCAACGTCATGTGTTAGCTGAGAATAAAAACGTAGTTAAGGCGAAATCTTGACAAGATTTCAGGACCAATTTGTTATCGTATTGCTGAAAATATAAGGAAAACGCTAAATACTAGAAGGTAATACGCAGTAGTAATACCGCCGCCAGCATGCATAATGCAGGTTGCCTCTTAAAATGTGTTTTTGCATTCCTATTTGTAATTTGTAAAACTATTTTTTTCGCTGAACGATAAGAAACTGATACGACTACATTTCCCACAATGAACAGCAGACAGGAAACAAATGAGAAGTCAGGAAGAAGATTTCTGCCAATGGCAAGCTGTCTAAACAGGCGCAAAAATGATAATCCATTCGATTGAGCGAGCTGCTAGTCCCGCTGCTACGTTATTGTGGCTTCAAGCTGAAGTGACCACAAATTAAATGTTGTCTGTCTTTCTACGTAGGACGGCACGACAATATATCATGGAGACAAAACACGGATAATATACGATTTGTAAAAAAAAAAAGAACATGTTTAAACGTTATGAGCGCGTCTGTGACTTCGACTAGCAATGACAACAATGACAACATGTCGCAAGCTAGCTACAGTAGCTACACTACAGTATCTATTTAATTTATAAAGCTACGTGTCCTGGCTCATTTTACTTGAACTTAGCTTGCTGCAATGTCCTGTCTTCCGCAAAATAACCTGAAAGAGCAGCTCCAGAAGCATAGTAATGCAGCTCAGAGCAGACTGTCGTTAGCTAAACCAAAGCCGGGGTAGGTATTTACATGGTGTTTTTGTAACAGCAGACCACTGCCAGCCAGTATCAGTGTCAGTGTAGTCAACACCATGGACCTCCAATATATTAATTTCGGAAACTTGCTTATGTTTAAATGCCACATTCACAACGTGATTGAAAGTTTTGGAAACTTGTATCTAATTTTTTATGTTTTTTAAATTTTATTCCAGAGCATTTTGTTTCAGAAAGAAGTCTTCATCAGGCATCACTAAAGTGGAAATACCCACAAAGGTAAACAACTCAAATGTCTTGGCTTACAGGAGTGTCAACATCCCTCAAAACACTGCAATAACTAAACCTCCTTTGGTATTTTCAACCAAGCCTAACCCACCAGTTGTAAAAATCAACAACCACTTTCTAAGCTCTGAATACAAGTCGGATTCCAGCACTCCTGTGTTCAGCTCACATCCTCTAAGCAAGTCTGTTACAACATTGCCTGCGTCTGATGGACCTGCCTTGACAAAGTCGGACAGTTCATTCACTGTTAGCAATGGCAGCAAAGCCGCAGGACTTGACGGGTCATTTGGGTTTCCTGTGAATGCTTGGGATGATTTGGATGACTTCGAAACCCCTGTAAAGGGCAAAAAGGCTCTACCAAGCCCAGCCAGAACCCTCTCAAGTGGAAAGGCACCACATAGAACGAACAGAACAGATGAAGACATCCCAGGACTTGTACTGGACTTGGAAGCAAACAGCCATGCTGGGAAAAAGGATCCTCCTGCTGGGAAAGAGCTCGATACAGAGGGCTCAGAACAGCCCATTGCAGGCATCCCTGATGTTTGCCCTAGAGACACACAAACCCAGGATGAAGAGAAGTGGGCACCGGAGAAGGATTCCCCTATTCAGACGGCTAAGAGACGGCCCACTGCTCCATCCAAGTCGGTTCTGAGTGACAGTGAAGAGGAAATCACTGCTGAGACCAGTACAGCCAGAGGAATTCGGACAGGTGAGACAATTAGTATTAAAAAAAAAAGAAAATGTTTTATTGGCCGATCAGCATGAAAATGCATCTATAAAGAGACTCTCTACTCTCCTTGTCTTATTTTAGGTCATAAGAAAACATGGGTTGACCCAGATATAATAGATGTTGACTATAAGGAACCAGAAGATGACTTGGATTACATCCCTCCATCCCCCCAGCCTGAAGAGCACAGTCCTTCCATTTTTTCTAGGAGAAGGTGCGTTCATAGGAGATCTCATTTGAATCTGGTAGCTGCTTAGTATATGGTGTTTTTACTGATGTGTTTATGTGTTGCTTGATTTGTAGTGTCTCCAGATTGCAACCTGCTGGCTCAGCCAGTACAGACATAAGCCCCGTCTTAACAGTGAGGTCTGTGTCAAGCCTGCACAGTGTCTCAGATGCCCATCCTAAAGAAAGAAGTGGTGAGTTGAGTTTATTCTCTTCAAACCTTCCCCCCCGCTATGAATGTCTCGTTTTAAACGCATTTTGTTTTCATTTGTGATATTTTCTTTTGGTTCCATAGTCACTAATTCCAAAACAGATGACCAGCTCTTCAGCATCATGGAATCCATCTGTTCTCTGGTGGATTCCATCCCTGAGCATGCCATAATAGGCCTGTCCTGTGGAACAGAGCTGCTACTCCTCAGGGCTCACAGGTATTCTGTTTATGTGTTTACACTGAGACTGTACTCGGTAAATGTACCTTTTCATGTCAACATAAGCATCTTTTTACCCACAGGAAAAGGATTCTTGCCAAGGGAAGTGACATGTCTGTAATCAAGACCCAGCCAGACAGCACCGTGATCTTGGAACCCAGCGATAAAGAGAAGCCTTCCTTTTCACTTCCCACTCCCAGCGCTACGTCCTCCTGCACCTGTCTGCCCACAGACAGAGGGAACCCCTCCAAGAAACCATTTAGCAGGACGTCTGTCATATCAGTAGACTACAACAGCACCATGTTCGAGGACTCTGACTGCCTCATCAATGAAGTCCAGACTCCCAGAACGTCATGGAAGCCCAGCACCATAGCCGATTCATACATCAGAGGAGAAAAGGGGACACTAATTAGACACCTCAGTAACACGGACTCCCCATCAGCCTGTGTCCTCTCGACACCGTGTGACCTGCCTACAGACGTAACTATTGATGACCTGGATGTCCCTGAGCTCTTCTTCTCTCCTAAGAGACCAGCAGCTGTCCAGAGTAGATGGGAGAGCAGTGCTTCAGCAGTGGCTGCCTCGGCTCCAGTAGAGACAGAGCTCGATGACTTCTTCAATGATAACTTTGACATAGATGACCTGAACGAGTCGGACATCCCTGACTACTTTGATGAAGCGGCAAGCTCTTCAACATCTCGGTTTAACTCCCGCACCGTGACGTCAGCAGTCAAGGAGGGAGGACCCACTAAGTTGAGCTGGGAGAAGAGACCAGTCACTCCAGCTCCTACCTTTAAGCCTGCCCCAAAGATCTCCTCTCCAGGTAGGAAGTGCTAGATTTGAGTTGAGATCTGTGTGTCTACAAATATTTGTATATCTTCTTGTCTTGTACTCCTTCCTTTTTGTGTTTTTTTTGTTTTTAAAGAGTCTACATATAGAAATCCTGCCCATGATCGCTTCCGAGGGTTCAATTTTCCCCACGCTTCAGAGATGATGAAGATCTTCCACAAGCGATTTGGTCTTCATCAGTTCCGCTTTAATCAGCTTGAGGCTATCAATGCTGCTCTGCTGGGAGAGGACACGTTCATTCTGATGCCCACTGGTGGGTCGTTGATGAAGGTTGCATACCACACATCATACATGAGTAGTTCACCTACCTTACAAGAAACTGATGTTGGTTTTCTGATGGTGTGTTTGTGTGTTTCAGGTGGGGGTAAGAGCTTGTGCTACCAGCTGCCTGCTTGTGTGTCCCCAGGGGTCACTATAGTGATCTCCCCATTGAAGTCACTCATTGTAGACCAGGTTCAAAAGCTCACCACTCTGGATGTAAGTCATTTGACCTGTTATTTAGAAATGTTGACATATATTACAAAATAACCCTGAGGATTATGGAAATGTATTAATTGTATTTGAATATAAACACAATACCAAAGAATACAAGAGAAATAGTTGAGTAGCTAAAACCAGTATACCCAGTGAGGTTATTACCTTAAGAAAGGCCTTTGGGTTTTAGGTTTATTAGTGGATCTTAATGGAATTTAGAGATATTCATGGCATAAAGAGCAGTGTTGTGTCATGTATTGATACTGCTCTGTCTAAATAGGGCAGTGCAGTAGCTGTTAGGCTGGATGTTTCTTCTGATCTTGAGATGGTTATGAATTCAAATATCCTTACATAAAAGATCCCGGCCACAAGTTTGTCTGGTGAAAAGACTGATAGAGAAGCTGCCAACATCTACATGCAGCTGTCCAAGAAAGACCCCATAATCAAACTGCTGTACGCCACTCCTGAGAAGGTAGGAGCCTTGAACATTGCTACATAATCACAATTTGAAATCACAGTTTGAAATGCTGTGTGTGGTTCTCATGGTTTGCCGAGCCTTGTGGGAAATCCCCCAGCCGTTTTTGAGAGCGCATCTTCCTCCCCAGGTGTGTGCCAGTTACAGGATGATCAGCGCCCTGGAGAACCTGTATGAGCGAGGCCTCCTGGCTCGCTTTGTCATCGACGAGGCTCACTGCGTCAGTCAGGTAAGCGGCCTGCCGTCCCTATGTGTGTGTTTGGCGGCGGAGGCTGAGCCCTGTCGTGTTGTCTTGTGTCTCAGTGGGGTCACGACTTCAGGCCTGACTACAAGCGGATGCACGAGCTGAGGCAGAAGTTCCCCAAGGTGCCCATCATGGCCCTGACTGCCACTGCCACCCCCCGCGTCCAGAAGGACATCCTCAACCAGCTGCAGATGAGCCGGCCCCAGTTGTACGTGCTTCACAGAGCCCGGTCCTGGCCTAGCCACCAATCCCAACTGTCTGTGTTACAGGCAGCTGTTGGAAACCCTTGTGTGTGTTTCCAGGTTCACTATGAGCTTCAACCGGACCAACCTCAAGTACGTTGTGCTGCCCAAAAAACCCAAGAAGGTTGACGAAGACTGCATCGGCTGGATCAAGAAGCATTATCCACGTAAGAGTCCCCTCCCTGAAGTGCCCAGTGGTGGTCTAGTTTTGTTCTGATTAGTACCACCAAAACTGCTCTTCTCTCTGTTTGGCCCGTGCAGGAGACTCGGGCATAGTGTACTGCCTGTCCCGGAATGACTGTGACACCATGGCAGTAAGTCTCCAGAGGGCAGGGATCCAGGCGCTGGCCTATCACGCAGGTCTCAACGATAACGACAGAGAGTACGTCCAGAACAAATGGATCAACCAGGACGGATGCCAGGTGAGGGGCCCGCTCTCGAGCCAACAGACCTACTCGCCACCAGATCTACTCTCTATGGATCTCCAGGATTCGACGACGTGTTCCCTGGTCTTGCAGGTGATATGTGCCACCATAGCCTTCGGGATGGGCATCGACAAACCGGACGTACGCTACGTGATCCATGCCAGTCTGCCTAAGTCTGTGGAGGGCTACTACCAGGAGTCCGGCAGGGCAGGCAGGGACGGGGAGATCTCCCACTGCGTCCTCTTCTACTCCTACACTGACGTCATCCGCATCAAGAGAATCATCAGCAGTACGTAGATCTGAAACCAGTCGTGCCAGGGTCCCGTATTGGTTTAGCCTTCAAGGCTTCTGATCACAGTCACCCGTGTCCTATGATATTCCATGTGTTTTTATTGTGTCCTCTACAAAACTGCTCATTGGACTTTTATTCAGTTGTCATTAATGTAACTCCTTTCTCTCGTTTTGACCGCAGTGGATAAAGATGGCAACCGAGACACGAAAGCCACGCACTTCAACAACCTCCACAGCATGGTGCATTTCTGTGAAAATGTGATGGACTGTAGGAGGATTCAGCTGCTGGCTTACTTTGGAGAGCACAAATTCAACCCCAGCTTCTGCAAAGACCACCCAGACGTCATCTGCGACAACTGTGCTAAGCCTCATGTGAGAGCCAGCCCACAGAGACACTCTTCACCGCCTTAAAGCTTAGAGTCTACACATCACTTCAATAACGTGCATTATGATGAAAACATACAAAATGAGGTGATTGATTCCCCCGTCTGTGTTTCCAGCAATACAAACAGAGGAACATGACTGAGGACGTGAAGAAGATCGTCAGGTTTGTCCAGGAGCACTGTGAGAAAGTGGGGTGCAGATACGGCAGGTCCTCCAACCAAAACCGACTGACCCTGAACATGCTGGTGGACATTTTCCATGGTACAGACTGTCATGAAATCCCTTGCAGATAGAACAATAGTCGCACGTTTCAAAATGTCGAGGACCGTACGATCTTTGTTTGTGTTTTTGCATTGGGCTCTGCCAGGTAAGAATACTGCCAAGGTGCAGACAGGGATGTTTGGAATGGGCGCAGCCTTGTCCAGACACAACGCAGACCGTCTGTTTAAGAAGCTGGTGCTGGACAACATCCTATTGGAAGACCTTTTTATCGGCAGCAACGGCCAGGCCATAGCTTACATCTCTGCTGGACCGAAGGCCATGAATGTGCTAAATGGACAGATGCAGGTCAGCTCAACGAATAGATACTAATCACACACACTGGCTTTATGGAACTAAATAGGTGTATAAAAAAAACAGCCATAGATTCAGTTCCTGTTTACTAGATATGAAACTGCCTCAGTGCACTAAAGGTTTTTTCGCTAGATTTCTTCACTCGCATTACATTTGACATTTCATTTATCAGCATCTTTCATCCAAAGCTACATAGAATGTATGCATCTTGCAAGCACAGCAGAAAATCAAAGAGCACAGTTATCACAGTATTTCAGCAGTTAGTGCCAAGGAACAATCTGTATTATACCTGATGCAGTGGATCAATACCATCGTCTCAACCAGGCATACCAGTGTACTACTACCTACTACCTCGTGTCTCCTCCCAGGTGGAGTTCTTTGAGACGGAGTCGGCCTCCAGCATCAGGAAACACAAAGCCTCCGTGGCCAAGAGCGTCTCTCAGAGAGAGGAGATGGTCCAGAAGTGTCTCCAGGAGCTCACAGAGCTGTGCAAGAAGCTGGGCAAGGTGTTCGGCATTCATTACTACAACATCTTCTCCTTCGCCACTCTGAAGAAGATAGCCGGTGAGTTCTGAATCCTCTACACACACACACACATTTCAAAGGATTGCTGTAGTTGAACCGATCCAGCTCCTCAGTTTTGGTTCTCCGAAGGTACTCCCGTACTAAGTTAGTGACCGGGTGTTTTCTTCTGTTTCCTGCCGACAGAGACGCTGTCGGCAGACGCGGACGTTCTCCTGCAGATAGACGGCGTGACGGAGGACAAGCTGGAGAAGTATGGGGCAGAGGTCATCGAGCTGCTGCAGAGATACTCACAGTGGAAGCTGCCCGGTCAGTCACCCTCCCTCCCACACATACACACCGTGTGTGACCCCACTTCTGGAAGTTTCTGGAGGCCAAAGTGTTGATTAATGCTTGTGTTTGTACCCCAGCAGCAGAGGACGAGTGGGGCGCCAACCCAGGGAACACTGACAGATGGATAGACATGACACGAGACAACGAGGGCGATGACGACGACGACAGCGGCCAGTCGAGCTACTTTAGCAACACAACAGGCAGAGGACAGAAGAGAAAGAAAGCGCCCGCCTTTAATACATCCAAAAAAAGGAAGGCCTACAGCAACCAAAACTACAATTCCAAAAGGTGTGTGTAGTACTGTGACTGGAAAAATATTTTGTAATTCCATCTGCTAGGTTGTTTTAGTTTTGTTTCACTGACTTCTGTGATTCTGCTGTCTGTTGTGCAGTGGCTACAGTCGCAACAAATCCTGGACGTCCAGTTCCAGGGGTCGTGGCCAGTCTGCAGGCAGAGGCTCCACCAGGCCGGCTGCATCTTCACCACCATCAGGACCAGTAGGGAGGAGGCCAGGCTTCATGGCCATCCCTGTACCTCAAACCAACACTAGACCTTTTCTCAAACCAGCCTTCTCACACTTGAACTAGACAAGCTATCATGTATTGGCAAGGACAAGGATACTCTGACAGTTTAGACTTGTTGTGTTTGTACAAATGTGTTTTATTTTTGTGCCGTTTTTGTCTTTAAATGTATGGATGGATTTGTTGTATTTAATTGTACAGTTATGCAATGTTCTTTTAATTTTTTTATTAAAGGTTACTTGAATATAATTTCTGGGATTGATACCTTAATCTTGATTCATCTTCATAGATCTGGAGAACTGCACCACATGTAATGTCTGGTTACTTCCTCTAGATGTCAATCTTTGTGTGAGATATTTACCAGTCAAAGTCACTGCTGAGTTGAACATGTCTTCAACTTCAATCAAACATATGCGGAAGAACTACACACCACAAGAAGCCACATCACATTTTTATTCAATGTTTATTTCAAGTTTGAATAGTTTATTGGCACCAGTTACAAGGGACTATCAGAGAGAAACAATATTTCATACTGATTTGTACAGAAGGTTTCCTACAGTACAAACTTGGGTTTTGGAATGGATCGGACTGAACAAGAACTGGATTTGGCACATGGATTTCTATATTTGTATATTTATATATTATGTAAATAAACAGCAACCTCCAATAGAAAGATGCAGGATACAGGAGTACACAAAACGCCTACAGACACTGATATGCATATACACATTTACATGTATATGCACAGTTGTGTGAGAATCTGTTGGGAAGCTGGCAAGAGTGGG